>NC_139347.1:59535020-60135020 GCF_055883805.1 Amblyomma maculatum | reverse complement strand
GAAGCGGGTGCTTGTCTCGCTTGCATCTCGGGGACCGATTATAAGGCAACGTAACCGCGCCGGCGCTAACCCGACTCGCTAACTTACAGTAAGGGACACAAGGTCGACTTTGACGCGCGCTCTGCCCAGGGCGCAAGAGAGGCAGAGGTCGACCTTCGATTAGCTCCCGACTTCAAGGTAAACTTGCCTGTTAGAACACAGGTGGATGTGAAAAACACCGGTCGGCAGTATACTTCCAAGTGCAAAGCATGGTTTAAAACGAGCTTTTATTATGAAAGACAGATAAAAGGGTTAACGTCGGATGCACATCACATCACCAGGAGCCCAGGTATGTGCACGGGGTGTTGTAAGGATAATTGCAGAAAGCAACGTCCACAATACGCCGGATCTGTGTATCAGAGCTAAGCTTTTTGCAACCACACCTGTTTATAACATCTCGCGAGTACCTAGCTGTCGCAAGGTATGCTACGAGGCGTTACGAAAATCATGCAGAAAGCAACGTCCGAAATACTCGACACCCTGTGTATCAGATCGCACGTGTTTACAGTGCCTTAAAAACAGCTGACGCGTGATGTGGCTCGAGTTAAGCCGTGTGCCGCGCACTTGCAACATGTCTACAAGCAAAACAATTCTGCGTCATTCGAGACGTTCTCGTGATGAGATGCCGATTTTGTTTTGGTGCTATTGAGAAACTCGGCAGCTCTTGCCGTCACAGTTCGTGCGTCAGGTTGAGGCGATAGCGCGCGCCTTGGGTCACGGCAACGTCAATGTCGTGACCGCGGCAAGCCTCGGTACAACACGCTTTTTCACCGGCCACTATAAGCGGAATATGCGGCCGATTCTGTTCCGAACATGATGTGTGATGATTCTACGCTGGGCGTAATTCTCGCCTCCTTCCTGGTACGAAAATCCCGGACATCTCTTATTTTCCTCAACGTGGAACCACGCCGAGGCCGCGTCTGTATTTCTTTTTTTTTTTTCTCGTATTGGCAATTGACCACCATAGGGTTGTGCCAGCGGCAAAACGTTTTTTTTTGTGACGGCCGATACGGAAACCATAGGTACCGGCTCATTTTTTTATACACAGATGTGCGCGTCACGTAATATTAACGATCACTTACCGATCCGCTCATTCCTCTTGGCACAGCCGATGAGAGCGGCATTCCAATGCCGACAATCGCGTGCGACTGCCTGTCTGCACGATGTGCTTCATCATATTCCATAGAAATAACGCTGGCTACGTTGCATGGTTAACATAATGAAGCTAGCATCACAGGGCATTTCCGTGAAGGGCGGTGCAGTACACCTGACCACTTGATGGCAGTCCGCGGTTTTATCTGCGTTCTTTTTTTTTTTTTTCGGCACGGTAGAGTCAGGCTATGAACATGTTTGATGTCTGTTCAGAATCACAATAATGAATCAAGACTGAATGGTGGGCCTGCTGGTAATTCATATTCAAAGGGTAAGCCAGCCTTAAAAAAAAAAAAAAAAAAAAAAAAAAAAAAAAAAAAAAAAAAAACGCAAACACGAGATAGAACTTCACAGGACAGGGGCTGGACCAACTGAATCTTTATTTGAAAAATATACCGCCGAGGAACGTCCACGCATGCGCCAAGCCAAGACACGTAATCTACGTTTCATTAAAAAAATCAAGTCCCTTCATCGTCAGCGCTAAGGATGCTGTACTGATACACGACTCGCCATGTTTTACAACTTGAAAGGCTTTCAAATTTAAATTCAAAATTTCAAAAATCAAGTTACTTCATCGTCAGCGCTCAAGATGCTCTACTGATGCACGACTCGTCATGTTTTACGATTTGAAAGGCTTTCAAATCGTAAAACATGGCGAGTCGTGTATCAGTACAGCATCTTTAGCGCTGACGATGAAGGAACTTGATTTTTTCAATGAAACGTAGATTACGTGTCTTGGCTTGGAGCATGCGTGGACGTTCCTCGGCGGTATATTTTTCCAATAAAAATTCAGTTGTTAGTCCAGCCCCTGTCCTATGAAGTTCTCTCTCGTGTTTGCGTCTTTTTTCGGCTGGTTTACCCTTTGAATACAAAATAATGAATAATTCGAATATTGATGACCAGGGCATCAGCCCTCTCGGTACCTTATCTATGGTAATCATGTAGACGGGCGTGCGAGTTCGTTCATCTGCAGCTCTGTGATAACGGTCGCGGTTCAGCGCGAAATACTCGTAGGCTGTCCAAAGACTGACATCATCGTAGAGCTTTTGCCGAAAGTAAAGATGCCAAATTACTTTGATTGCAAGCTGTGTATTGGGGCCCCTTGTGAAGTTTGTGGCATTCCTAGCTTGTGGAAAAGGAGGTCGATAGCTCCTCTTTAGAGCATTGGGGATGCATATTCCATAAGCAAGTGCCTCGTGGTCAATACTTTTGTCAAGGACTGTACGTATCAGTCAATGCAGCAACTTACAGCAGCAACTTCTCGCAACATGCTCTTAACGATATGTTTGAGGACCAGTACATCAAGCGGCGCACGATGTTCAGTGCCAAAATTGTGCGGTGCTTGATGCTGTCGTTTAAGTAATTCTTCCTTGTGATTTTCTTTTTCTTTCTCGGATCTCAGGTGGTTCTCGAGAAGCTTCTGCGGTCATGTCCCGAAGTCGGCAACGTCTACGTTCTGGTGCGCGAAAAGAAGGGTCTCAAGAGCAAGGACCGACTCAATCAGATCACCGGCGAAAAAGTATGTTGACACTGCAAACACTGACAGTTCGCTGCGTTCTTTGTGACCATATGTGAGATGCCGTAGTGTGTGCTACCGACTCGCGTTTTTTCTGCCCTCTTCTTTGCTTCTCGCGATGTCTTGCGCTAACAATTATTACAAGGAAGCGAATTACAGGCAAGGGTGAGTGATTGATTCAAAACAATCAAACGACCCTATGGAGAACTACCAATTAGCAGCTGTGCAGCCATAATGTATGCGAGTGCGAAGAGAGGCAGACAAGGTTGAAGGTTGACCTAAACGTATATGTAAAAAAAAAAAAATGCCTTATTGCTCTTTCTTTCTTTCTTTCTTTCTTTCTTTCTTTCTTTCTTTCTTTCTTTCTTTCTTTCTTTCTTTCTTTCTTTCTTTCTTTCTTTCTTTCTTTCTTTCTTTCTTTCTTTCTTTCTTTCTTTCTTTCTTTCTTTCTTTCTTTCTTTCTTTCTTTCTTTCTTTCTTTCTAAGAGGCGTATTGCAGTGTCCTAATATTAAGCTCAGCTTTGTTGACCACTCGTAACATTATCTAAGCACATTTGACAAAACATTAATGTACAGCTATACGAGTGGCAACCTTGTTCAATGGCTTTTCAGAAAAGAAACTCATTGACATTTTTCCTCTCCAGTCAGCAGTTCTCCGCTAATAAGCAGCCGAATGACAGCCTAACAGATAGATGTCCAGACGCGGCTCTCATTCCAGTCACGAGCAGTGAGGAGCGTGCCCCAACACTTCGCGTGCTTGGCGCCAATCAGGCGGCGGTTGAACGCGCCCCCTGATTTATGCCCGACTTGCTCGAACGAGGCGGACCAACAATCTTCCTTATTTGATCTGCACGCATGACTGCAAGTCACTCTACGCTTACAAACGCACTGTTTTATGGCGTATATGCACTCTTGCTACATAACGCTTAGGGCGGAGGACCTCCACGTGCATTTATTAAATAATTAACTACCGTACTGCATAAATGCCAAAAAGCTCTCCGCGCTACCTTGAGGCAAACACAAAACCGGAGATTACTGATTTTATTTTTATTTTTGTTGAGCTAGTTGACTGGGTGGTAAGAGAATTATTGGCTTAACGCATTTTTTTTTTTTTTTTTCACTGCATTTCGCCTGTTCAAATGCATTCTCTCACGCTTGGTTTAAAGGTCTGCTCTAATCCTGTGTCTTAGCTTTGATAAAACGCGGTAACGCTTTAGACCCTGTAGACGCTGGTGGCGATGCAGTGGCTAGCTGTACCGGTCGTGACCAATTTTTTTTTTTTTTTTTTTATCCGGGTTGAAAACACAACTGTATGCACAGAAGGAGAAATAGACTTCTTGGTTAGGTTGTTGCCTTCGAGTTAATTGAGAACCTCTGTGTTTGCTGCGATGCCCCTTTCGCAAGGAACAGCAGAAGCTGATGGCCATGGCAGGCGGAGAGATAGCCAGTGCTCTCCCAAAGGGCTTTTCTATGCACTACGATATCGGTGAACGTAATAACGGATCGCAGGTGGCTGAAATCGGGCATCAGCCTTTCATGAAGACATGCCTCACAGCCCACGAGTAGAGGCAATCAATCAAAATTTAGAAAGTGATCAAACCTATAGGTTGGCCATTTCCTCATAGACGTTTTCTTCAAGTGACAGTTCGCGCACTGTTCTATCCCAGCTGTTCGCGAACCTGCACCGGGACGCACCAGACGTGTTCGACAAGCTAGTGGTTGTGCCGGGCGACTTGCACGAGCCTGACATGGGTATCTCCAACACCGACCGGGAACGCATGATCCATGAAGTGTCCATAGTCATCCACAGCGCCGCTTCGGTCCGCTTCGACGAGCCCCTCAGGTGAGTCCCAAAACGAGCAACCGGAACTACATGTCGATATAGCGTCTGCACGTGCCGGTCACTGTGTACGTGCGATGAAAAAACACCCCTGTGTTTTTATCCCCTTTTGTAACTCGCTAAATAAAGCACACACCAAGGTTACACTTCACGTTTTCCGACGCCGCTTTTACTGGAGTTAAGCGAGTAACTGCTGCCTTCTACTTGTACTGGGGTGGTGAAAATCGTCAGCCAGTTCAGCAGGAGCTCCTATAGGCTATCTTCATCCAGATTCTCGAGCCTATTTACAAGTTCTGTTGCGCTCTCGGTTACGTTCTCCAATTTTCTTATCACCTATCTAACTGAACTTTCTGAAAACAACAAATCTCGTCTAGTTCGAAATTGCTAAGCATCAGCAATCTGACTTTGCTAACTGGATGCTGGAAGGGCCTACTCGGTACATAGTGGGGAGACTGAAGACTGTTTGTACTCCAGGATTATAGTGAAATCTGGGCACTTGCATTATAATTTTTGTTTATTTTTTCATCGCCGTTTACTATACACCATGTCGGGACTCCATTAGGACTTGTACAACGCCATCGCTTCTCTGCGAAGCAGCTTGAATCGAGCGTACAGGCTTCAGTCATTGCCTTAATGCAAGTATTGGATAGTCGAAAACGAAATCAGCCTTTAACCTACCTTAGCTACGTCGTGACACGCAGTCGTCGGCAGCCGCCGGTGAACATTGCGATAACGGCTTTCCTTACAACCCCATGCTGTTATGAATGGCGCCATTTTATCTTTCGCGTCATTATCACCGATGGAGAACAACAACAGATAAGAAAATTGGACTCGCCGCCGTATACTGTATATGAAGGAAAGTGTTGTGGAGTGTTTACTAAGCAAATAGATAATAGAATCGATTAAATTGAGTAAAGCGGTAACTTTTCATGCGGAGTGCCTCATACAAGAGAGAACAAGCATTCAGTACGACTAAACGCTGCCACCAAGCATTTTTCTCAAGTCAATCAGTTTTTCTCACGAGTCGCATGACGATACAGGAAGTACTAATGAGCGAACGTGTTTTAGACGCCTATTCCGCCGTCACTTGCGTCTTTCACAGTGGCTTCGCTCTGGCAACGATGCACCTCTTTTCCCTAAACGCGCTGGCACGGGTCTTCATTCACATCTGTCTCTTCCCTTCTCTCCGGCTAGTCTAACGTCACAGCGTCTCCTCTGATACACCTCGTAGAAGCAGAATTAATTTTAGAAATATAACCAAATGGTAGCTGGCCGCGTGCTTATATTTTGAGCAATTTCTCTATCCTAAACCTGTTCACAATAAATAATAATGCCATCTTTATTTCCCTACGGGACAGGTTGACGGAGGAGGTGCGAATAAAAACGACGAGTGCTGGCTAGATTCTTACTCCTTTACCGTATAGAGCTTATTCATGTGACGTCATTGCAGCTTTACTGGCAACCATGGAACGCACAACGCAACATCGGAGAGGAGGAAAGAATGAGAGAGAGAGAGAAGGCCTATGACGAATCATGACACGGCGTCGGTGAAATCCGAGCTGTGGTTGGACGGCGTTGCAAACAGCGTCTCAAGAAGTCCGACAAATGAACGGCGCGCAGCAGGGAAGACGCGGGTAGACCGGCGCCGAGCTTCGAACCGCCCAACGTTATGGCGTCTCCACAATGCAGGGTTGCCATAACTGCTGCCTGCTAAACCTGATAGTGAATAGGGTCTATAGAAAGCGATGTCTCACTTTTCGAGCACGCTGCCACGGGAACAATGGATAATGCGGGAAATAGATAACGTAATTGTATGGTGCAATAAAACAAGATTGCAGGTATGCTAAATCAGTGACTTGAATAAAATGGTACTAATTGTACGTGTCAGTCAAGGACGCTATTTGTAATGAGGTAACGTGCAAAGATCAAGCTGGTCAAGCCTCTCCTCTGCATTAATGACTATGCCAGCGAATGTATTTAGGGTTGTCGACAGCTGATACATAAGCATTTGATGACCATAGTTTGTCCTGGTTGCCGGAATAGCCCGTTAAGGTTTGACTGTAAGGATACGGTTATTTGAACTCCGGCAGTGCAGCTAATTAATGCGCTTGGAAAAGTAAGGTGCCTCTTTCATTCAACTGTGTAGCGATATAGTAAGCTTTGGGAGTATAATGTATGACGCTCGCATAATTCGCAGGTGTAAGATTCACGGACGTTTCGGTGCTTGCTGTCGCCAGAGCTACGCCGCGCAAACACTTTCCTCTGTTACACTCCTGGTGCCGGCATAAACCAGCTGTTGAGTTGAGGAAACTTTGTACAAGGGGGACGTTTTGGGAGAGCTTATCCACCGCTGCTGCCCAGCGCGATCCACGCTGGCTCGCCGCCAAGGCGGCGTGTGTCATCAGTCCATGCCTCGTTGTCGCGCGTGCTGCCCGACACGTGCCGCTATTGACGTAGCCCTCGTGAGCGCGCCAAAATCACACATTTGGACACCGAGCAAAGGCACGTAGCACGTATATTTAAGGATCGGTTGACATCGGCGTACGCACCGCGTGCGCGTGTGTAGCGCGCGCTCCTCTGCGCACTTCCTTCAACGCTTTAGGCGGGAATATACCGGCACATTTTTGTTTTATTTATTTGCTTGCGATCGGAAATGAAAGCCGCTTAGGCGCCACACTGACCAGCCTGACCGGTCCTTTCCCCTGGCAGCCGGATCAAGGTCTCGTTCAGTCGAGCACCCCGTTTGCGAGTGCACGCGTTTGGTACAATCCGCGGATGAAACCTGCTATTGGGCATGTATAAGATCACGCGCGCCGATTGCTGTGGACGTCCAGTCGCACCTCGCACTAGCCAGACCCGTGGTTGGATACATGTGTCGTGTTGGTTTCTCTCTATCTCTCTTTGAATTCACTTTTACACAAGCTTTGCTCCCGCACGGAAAGTGCGCGTTTATCACTTGCGAACAGAGACCGCGACACTAGGACACACTTGTTTTCTAGGCGACTCCATAGGAAAAGTTAAGTGCCGAGAGTGTCCAACCGCACCAGAACGCATAGGAGCGGTCAGAGAAGTCGCATGCGGATATTATTTTCTTTTTACCAACTTTACGTCACGTGCTGTGGTCGAAAGGTTCTTTAAGCCCAGTTTGTTTTTCTTTATCTGACCCGTAGTAGCGTTAGGAGTACATGAAATAAATTATTTGATTGCACACGGAAATGTTCGTTGTAAATTATTACACGCCCTGAGCCAGCGACTCCTGGTTTTTGGTGCTTATAGTTGGCACAAACACGGTGCGGTCGCACAAGTCACCAGGCCTCTGCATGTCTGCAGCCCCACACTGCACGCCTCTATGCGCACGTCAGTCGAATTTTCTTCAGCAGGAAAAACCGCTCCTGCTTCTTCCTTCATACGCGGTTCCAGACGGTTAGTGACTTGAGCGTTTCAAGCTGTAAATGACTACATCAGATTTTATCCCGCACTTTGACAGACCACGAAATGCTCGGCACGATGTCAGTGTATGTTATTACAGCCCCTGCGGTCGAAATGGATCGCAAACTCTGCACGACGTACTGTATCTCTTCCACATCCCTTCGTTCGCTCCTTGCCTCGTTCGTACTGTCATGGCGGAGTTCGGGTCTCCGCCCTGAATGAGGGTCACGGTGACCTTTCATCATCCCCTAACCTGTTGTAGCTTGAAATGCAGACACGTGATATGTTTGTACATGCATGCCTTTACGTATTGGTGAAGCACGTCGTACACTTAAATAGCTCGCCTCGATCGCGTTTTGCGTTTAGTGATCGCGCTGGTCCGGGCATGCCGAGGACCAATGGGGCTCGGTCGTAAAGGGGAACGGAGAACTAGGCGTCTCCTGGAAAATAGCGACACGACAGACTGCTTCATGGTCACCAAAGAGAGAAAAGAGACGTGTTAGCGGCGCTCGGAATATCATGGCAGCAGCAACAAGAAGGTTGTCGAGCAGTTAGCATGCTAGCCTCTTCGGGTGCATAAATTACAGATCCTATAAATGGCTCAGCACCGGGGTAATACATGTGTTTGTTTGCAGCCGTTCCAAACAGGTAATCCGATACCATCTTGTGAACGCTAATGTTTGTTTGCTTTGTCGAGCAATTTTCTTTGCTTCTTGCTCAAGTCACTGGGCGCGTTGTTTTGCAGGGTGGCCACCAACTCCAACGTTAGAGCCACCAAGATGGTCATCGACTTCTGCTACGAATTACAGAACTTAAAGGTACGGAATTCTCGAACCTTTCTTCTCGAAAAAGCCACCAGGCCGAATATATATACAGGAGCCGGTCGATGAGAATGCGCGAAAAAGCACAATCAGGAGAACAGCACACGGAAAACAAAAGCAAGCTGTCGTGGCGACAAACAAACAAAAAGGAGACATTATTTACTGAAACGTAATCACTGGTAAATCGAGTTTTTTTCATTGTTAAGGCTTACGTATTAAAAGATCGAAGCCCAACAAACTATACTGTTAAAATGAAGCAAATTTACTACGAACCAAAATGCAGATCGAGTAGAAAGCGAAATATGAAAGGAGTGTGCTAAACCGCATTTGATGTCAGTCTATACCGAAAATGACAGCAGGAAAAAAATAATAAAAAAACAGGAGGGTAGAGGTCTCCACAATAAGACAATGACGTCTGGTAGAGGCGAATTGAAAATAGGGAATAGGAAATACAGTTATGAAAAAAGACCATAAGGAAAATTACGCCAAAAACAAACGGGGGTGTAAATCTATTCAGAATAAGACCAAATAAAGATAAAAAGGGAATGAGGAAAAAAAAAACTGAAAGAAAATGAAAAGACTTTGGCAGACACGCTAGCACCTGTGCCGTCCACATCTGTGTCGTCAGTATTTTTTTAACTTTTACCAACTTGACCAAGTCAAGCTTATTTTACAAAATTCATCGAATGGCGGTGTCGTATAACATGAAGTTTTGAATTGTGTTGATGACTTGATAAGAACGAAAACTATACGCCTCAAATTCATACACGTAACTCAGACACCGAGCTCGTTTTTTTTTTTTTTCTTATTGTGAAAGATACGCTGCAATAGTACGAATGTGTTGTCACATAGCGTTAGGTTACTCTTTCGCGCAGCACTAAAAACCGCGCTAAGAAGTAGCTCCGCGTGTACGGTCTCATTCATAGCGCTGTTTCAGTATGCGATGACAAATGATTGCTACGCTGATAGGAGTGTTCGCGACATATTTATTCTTCCTGAGCACAAGTGCGCACAATGGATCTTTTTCCTGTAGAACACTCCTCTTGCGGCCGCCAGGAGAAGTACGATTGACGGGAAGGGTTAACAGAGAATGTGTGCAGAAATTCGTTCCTAGTAGCCTGGTGGGCTTATTTTCAAAACAGTAGTTGAGTGAGCGCTGGTCTCGCATAGCCTGCGTGATGACGCGTGAGTCATCTGTGAACATACCTTGTACACAAGGAGGCTTCGCGCATGCGCAGCAGCGTTAATTGCCTCGCTGCTCAGCATATTTTCTCTTGACGTCCAATCCCGGGACACACGATTTCCTTTCTTTGGTGCATCCTCAAAAAATACAAACGTTTAATGACTGGCTCCCTTAAATGCGGTCATCTGTAGTGGAATTGTGCTGTTCCTTGTTGCCCCTAACATTTTCGTCCTGCGCTAAGTTACCTTTCGCAGCACTTTGATCATAATGCAAACGTTGTTCAAAAGTCTCCAAACCAAAGCGCTTCCTTTTAGGCAGTACAGTGGGACACATGTTGGTGTTCTTGTGTGTGTGTGTGTGTGTGTGGGGGGGGGGGGGGGGGGGGGGGGGGGGGGGGGGGGGGGGGGGGGGGGGGGGCGAGGGAAGATGCATTTTTATCTTACTTCACCTTGGACACATTAAGCCTCACGTGAAGGAAAGGGAGAAGGTGGGAGTGGAAATATATATGTGTGCCGTTATGGAGGGCTCCGAAATAATTTCGGTCACCTGGGGATGTTTAGCGTGCACCGGTATCGTTGAGGATACCCACGTGGTCGAAATTATTGCGAAGAACCTGACGGTTCATAACCGTGTCAGTGCACAACATATATTTCTGAAGCTGTCATGGCCTCGAAGGATGATTATGAGACTCCTCCTCATCCTCCTCAGATTTTGAACTTCGGATATGTCGAAAAGAGAGCCTGGGGAAGTTTGACCAGCAAAGTACATACTCGAATGAGAACAGAAGATAAATACATTGATCAATCCGTCCCTCCGTCAGATGGTGTGCTCGGGTTTAAGATGGAGAGCAAGAAATACAAGATAAATATATTTATGTATTACCCAGGAGTGTTTTCATACAAGTGGAACTGGTGTTCGGGTTTCGTACAAATTGTTGACCCTCGTGGGATTCATTCATTATTCACGTTTCGTAACTCACAATTCAGCAAATGCATCCAATATTTTGGGCGGCCATCTTTGTCCTTGTTATGTGCAACAGGGCTGTTCCCCTGACACTGCGCTCTCGGTCTTTAGGCGTACGTCCATGTCTCGACGACGTACTGCCACTGCCATCAGAAGGAACTGAGGGAGGAGGTCTCGCCAGCTCTGATTACTCCGTCAAACCTGCTGGATATTACCGAGTAAGTCACCAAGGGTGTTCACTGTGTGGCTCGCTATCCGCTTGCTGCGATGCACTGCGCATCAGTCCTCGTTCGCGAATTAAGGCTTCGCTCCTACTTGATAAGGATCCGACATAAGAGCTGATAAGGACTAGGCTTTGCATGCTTGTGAGTGCAGTGCTCCACCCACGCACCAGTATGCGAGGATAATTATTTAGGCAGGAGGCCTAACCTGGTCTCAGGGAAGGGATGGTGATCGGTCATAAAAATTGATGGGCTGAAGGGATTTGTATAATGTACCTACTGTACAGCGCACGAACTCAAGCGCAGACTCCGTCTGTAAGCTCTCTTTCATTTTGGTCTAGTAATTTAGGTCAAGGTAGTGCAAATCCATGCTTTTTTTTCTTTCTTTTTCCAGATGAGCATCACACGATATATATGTTAAATATATATTTTGGCCCCGAACTATGCGGATAGAATGCTGTAACTGTTGGCGGGAGTTGTTTTGATACTTGCTTTGCACTACGTGTTTGCTGCAATAATTGCTACTCTGTACCCGTTTGAAAAATAAATGGCAGTGGATTCATTCGTAGAGGTGGCATCTGGAGTTCGCAGAAGCTGTGTGGGCAGTGATCCATGTCTATCCCCGCAGGTGGATGGACGATGCGATGCTCGAGGCACTGGTGCCTAAGCTCTACGAGAGTCGCCCCAACTCGTACACGTTCACCAAGGCAGTGGCCGAAGTCCTTGTACAGGAACACTCAGTCTCCCTGCCGGCCGTCATCGTGAGGCCCTCCATCATCACTGGCACAGCCAAGGAGCCATTCGCGGTACGTGCGTCAAGCTGTATTCCTCGCAATTGGTTATACATACGATATATTAAGGTCTTGCTGCCTAGGCATGCTAGCCTTTACTACGTTCGCCTTACTGCAGTGACATCGCTGACGTTGGGCAGAACCTGGTCTCCAAACCAGGAAACTCGTCATTCCCCTGATATTATTAAACCTTTAGTAGTAATCACGAATCTGTGCCTTCGAATCTCAGAAATAGATCTCTGTTAATATGGCTGTGTTAAAACAGAGAAGGCCCGTATCATTGCTCCTGCCTTCTTCGAAGAATACCGTCGCACCAACAGAACACAGTGAACACTTATATGCTTCCGGCAGTTACCACAGAGAGGACACGTGATTTGCAGTATATGTCATGTTGCCTTGCTTCGATCGAACGTGGCAGCTGAGTCAGATAAAGCCTGGTTTGCCTTTCGTGGCATTGGGGTCATTCGAACGATGTCACTTTTCGCCTTAGGCAGTAAGCACCACCTCTCGAACTATTATGGCTTTTTCCAATGGGCTCACAGATGCCGCTGATGCCCACTCAGGTTGTCTCTTTTCTAATAGCGTTTTGGTAGCTCAGAACGTGTTTTCATTGAGTTTTCGCACTTTTTAACATTTCGTGCCTTTTTCAGGGTTGGATAGACAACTTGAATGGTCCAACTGGACTCCTCGTCGCTGTAAGTACACTGAAACGGCACGATGAGCCGGCCGCGTCGTACAGGCGGTGCCACTAAGCTGACACTGTTGTTTGTTTCGCCATACGCAGCTCGCGAAGGGAGTGTTAACGTCTGTGTACGGGGACATCAACAAAGTCACAGATTTTATT
The DNA here is from genome assembly GCF_055883805.1 of Amblyomma maculatum. Lineage (NCBI taxonomy): Eukaryota > Metazoa > Arthropoda > Arachnida > Ixodida > Ixodidae > Amblyomma > Amblyomma maculatum. Next base: position 60,122,221 of record NC_139347.1, on the reverse strand, counting down.
CCCGTGGACATGGTCGCCAACTGCGTCCTTGCAGCAGCCTGGTCCAGAGGCACTGGACGGTCAGTACACGTTGTGCAACTGCTTCTTATGTTCCGTGTGTGTGTGTGTGTGTGTGTGTGTGTGTGTGTGTGTGTGTGTGTGTGTGTGTGTGTGTGTGTGTGTGTGTGTGTGTGTGTGTGTGTGTGTGTGTGTGTGTGTGTGTGTGTGTGTGTGTGTGTGTGTGTGTGTGTGTGTGTGTGTGTGTGTGTGTGTGTGTGCGCGCGCACACGCACCTACAGTCGATCAAAGCTCAAGAATGCAGCGACAAGTATTTCTTATAGGAGGTCATCCGGCCAATTTTGTCAGCCGATTTAGGGAGGTGGTTAATCGTATTTCACGGAAGCACCTTTCAGTCTTAGCCTCATTACGAGCGGTGGAGGCCATTAGCTGGAGGGCCTCATTTAATGGGCACTTGCCGCTGCCCCCTTTGACGCCATTGGACAGAGCTCTCTCTTGATGGACACTTGCCGCTGAATTCTTCACTTCTTTTTCATAAGAGGTGGCCGAGCACATTCATGAATTCTTTTCTCGTCTCCCAAGCTCGGATTAGAGAGATAATTAAAAATTTACAGCTAACCATGTGACTTTTTTGCTGATGCAACAGCCTTTCTGAATACCGAAGCTGCGGGATCAGCACGCCTGCTTTTAGGATTGCATCCACTTAACGAATTTTGCGCTTAGTCACCATCGAGCCTAATTTGCTAATGTCGCAGGCGACTGTTATGCAAATGGGACTTACCTTCATAATACGAATTTTCTTTTCTTCGCCAAGAACAAATTACATATACAAAAGTAGTAGTTCGTAGCTCAAGTTGTAATAAGCGTTACAGTTATGATTGTATTACCATTCTGCTCACGCTAACTGTACTCCGCAACAACTTTTATTTCCAATGCGATCAGAGCTACAGAACCGAAGCATGCCTGCTCTTTTTATGCAACGGAATAGCCTCTGATTGTAGTTAGCAGTTTGAGATGCCCTCAGTATAATATATATTGACATGAGTTATTTACGGCATATTTATAGAGAACATAACATTTCTTTAACGCGGAGGGATAAACGCCAAAGAGTTTCTTTGATTACCACAGATTGCTCGGATACGTTCAGTTACAAGATGCTTCCATAGATAGTGTCAGGTAGAGCAGCGATGCAGCGGAGCAACTGTACAGCGAGCATTGCGGCAGGGGGCTGTCCAGCGGCTGAACAATTGGAAGACTGTTGCAGTTCCAGAAGATATGACCCCGCAGTTTTCTCTTTGTAACCGGGTTTATAATGCACAAACCACCTTTTTCATAAGTTGCGATGCCCTCTGAGGAGTGCACGAAAATTATTTTGTTCAAAAAACTAACTGAAAACAAATGCACGTGGACGCCGCAAGCGTGATCCAGTTCCACAAGATGGCAGAAAGTACCAACTGTACGTGCGAAGTGGCGGAGTTGATGATGATGATGATGATGATTGTGATAAAGGCTGTTTTTGACAACTGTCGCCATCTGTAGCTTCATGAACTACGAGCATGCACATTGAAGTTGATCATTTTCTGTCAAAGAGTGGAGTTCGAAGAGGTTTGCATACTCAGAGCGACCCTGTGAAAAAGGGCTTATAAAGTGCGCGGTAGTTCATAAAATAGACATTTGTACTAGTATGTGCGACACACTGCGGGATTTTACCATTGACACATTACTTTCTGGACTCTGTTACAGCCTTTTTTTGTTTCCGGTTATTTCTCTAAGTATTGCGATGCAAAATGTCTCAGAGTGCGTGTTAACGTTCCTGTCGCAGGACTCAGAAGTTGACGGTATACAACATGAGTTCCGGTGCCGACAACCCTTTGACGTGGCAGTACTTCATGGAATGCGTGCAGAAGATGCCCTACAAGATACCGTCCAGAGTCACCTTCCGCTATCCTCAGCCGCGCCATACCAACAGCAAATTGGTACACAAGATCCGCATGTTCTTCCAGCACTACCTCCTCGCCCAAGCCGGGGACGTTGCCCTGTGGGCTGTCGGAAAGAAGCCCATGTGAGTACGAGGCGCTAGAAAACACGCCGAAGCCACGCTACGGATAACCGTCTAATGGACTTGTTGAAGGATTGACTGTCCACACACACACACACACACACACACACACACACACACACACACACACACACACACACACACACACACACACACACACACACACACACACACACACACACACACACACACTTACACACACAGAGAGAGAAAGGAAAATCGGTTTTGAGGAAAGGGGCCGTAACTACCTCGCTCCTCAGTGGACATATACTCCAGCTGCTCTATGAGGGAAATGATAAAGGCAGGAATGAAAGATGAAAGCGTGAACGATGCCTTTGTGGAGGGCTCTGGAATAGTTTCCACCACTCGGGGTTGTTCACTGATACCGCCTAGCATACGAGTGCCTTTTGCGTATTGTCTGCATGAAACGCCGTGGATGAGGGTGGAACTGATTCCCCCGACACGTGCAACTACCAAAGTGCGCAGTACAGGCACATTGGCTTAGCGTAAGTGAATGAGGAGTTTAAGAAGGAAAGAAAGGGTCGCTGAATGCTTCACTATGAGTGCACGCCTCACCGGTGCCTTGGGACAGAATGCAATGAGGAAGAGGGTACGAGGGTAACTTGAATCTGCGGGCAACAAATGGCAAGTGCAGATACTGGGGGCCATTCAAGGCATGGGACGCTCGTGGGTAAGCTTCGCTTACTTATTCTCGGAACGTTGATGTTGCATCTCTCCAAGCACTTGGCCATTGCAGAAGCCCCGAGTGCCCTAACCAATGACGTAAATGCATCCGTGTGCTGTGCGATGTCGGTGCACGTTGAAGAAGTTAGATCCGGAGCCCTTCGCTGGGACGCGTACGAAGTGTCCATCGTAAGATGATGGTTGGTTTGTAGGGTTTAACGTCCCAAAGCAACTCAGGCTATGAGAGACGCCGTAGTGGAGGACTCCGGAAATTTCGACCACCTGAGGTTCTTTAAAGTGCACTGACATCGTAAGATGAGGCAGCTATATATATATATACAGTGCATGTTCTTCCCTGATTTCATTTCCGGGGGACGTGCAGGAGACGATCATACCGGTGAACCTGACGGTCAGGATTACACGAGAGCACCTTAGGTACCTATTCTAACAACAGAAGAACTTGTACGACAGCGCTATCTAGCAGAGGCTCGCATTGGCTTTCTCTCAATGCAAGACTAATCTAGGTAATAATTTGTGGCCGTTAGTGTTTATACGTGTGCTGCAGAAACAATGTGCTATCTTGACAGTGGTTAGCTGCGTTAACTATTCATCGTTGAGGTGCATGCAGTTCCGTTTCGGCCGACAAATAGTGTCGCTTTAAGGTGAGAAAAAGAAAGGCACAGCGTGTGCCTAGACTACCTAGCCTGGGCCTGGGATGACCAGCACACGCCTCACGATTCATCTGTGGTCTCCGAGTAAAGATATGTATCATTGGCACCAAGTAGAAAATGCCCCTATAGGAACAGCTTGTCCGATGGCGATTTTTATAAACGCCAAAGTAGTTAGGCTCTATATATATATATATATATATATATATATATATATATATATATATATATATATATACGCTTCTCTAACGAGTCGCAATGGTTCTTCCGCAGACTCTCCAGGCTATACGAGAAGGTGGAGAACCACCTGGATATGCTCGAGTACTTCAGCACCAAGGAGTGGTACTTCTACAACGACAACGTCAGAGCTCTCTACAGCGAACTCAACGCCACAGACAAGGACGTAAGTCGTCCTCTTTGTGCAGTGCTATCTTAGCCGTTTTGCGCGCAGTACTAATGAGCAAGTACTTCAGTATATTGGCGAGCAATTTTTTAGTTTCTTCTTTGCAGTAGTATCTTTCTTACACAGCTACTCGAATTTGGATTGACGCAGATCAGTAACCTGGATGCACCACGCATCAATGGCAAACTGACTGCTGATGGTGCAGAAACAGTTTGACAGCGAACTCGGGTTCTTGCCGTTCTAGCTACGTTAATACAAAAGTGCAGGACCCATATCAATTGCCTGGCATCCATCATTATCATAACTCCATCACGCGCATAATTAACATTCTTTATCACTGTTTAAAAATATAAATTAAGGCCAGCTATGCAGCGACTGTGCTACGAACGCCATGATCTGCACATCTATATAGGGGTTGCATTTCTGTATTCTATGAATAGTACGATCCACGCCGCAATAAAAAAATTCTTCGAGCTTTCTTAATACGCAGAACATTCACTTTTGTTGTTGTTGTTGTTGTTGTTGTTGTTGTTGTTGTTGTTGTTGTTGTTGTTGTTGTTGTTGTTGTTGTTGTGCGAGTAGTATATATGTGCTGTGGTGCTGTGAATTCTCGACTGTGTCCGAAAATGTGCTGTCGCATGCAGGTGTTCAACTTTGATGCAAAAACCATCGAGTGGAAGCCGTACCTGCTGTCCTACTGCTTCGGCATTCGGGAGTTTGTGCTCAAGGAGGACCTGTCTACCATCAAGGAGGGCAAGCGTCAGCTAGCAAGGTAGTGATTTGAGCGGTTTCCAGGTTTTTCACTAAGCGGAGGGCGTTGTTCGAGCGAGCATTGGCAGTTTTAGCGGCACGCGGGTTCGTCCTATGCAGCGGATGCACGCGTTCCATATCATTCTCGTTCAAGCTTACTCAGAAAAAATATACATCTTTTCACTGAGGGGCAAGTCATTTGTGCATGCTTCTAGATCGGCAAAGTAGCTGGGAATTTTTTAGGAGGAGAGGTGATTGAAAGGGGAGCTAACCGGGAGGAGGCTCTGGTTGATTAACCTGCAATAACTCGTGTCTCATGCACCACCGATAGTAATTCGCGTTCGTTTCCCGGGCACCATGTTCTGCAGGCTCTACGTGGTCAGCAAAGTGAGCAGCCTCATGCTCATCCTAGCCGCCTGGAGGATGCTCAAGATGGTCTCCCTGGATCCCGTCGACATGGTGTATTCGGCGAGCAGCTACATCCAAGACCTCGTCGACGCCGTCTGACGGATGATGCTGAGCCGCAGACTATCCTTTGGAAGGGTTTATAGTCCCTTTCCAGCCTTCATCTAGTTTGCATTTTTTTTTTGTCTTTCGTTGTTCCTTCTCATATAGGAAGCTTCTGCACTTCGTTGCAGCGCTTGTCATGAGCGAAATTGTCGAGCACACGAGAGCCCTGCGATTACATGTTTCGCTCCTACGCGCTGAGTCTCTCTGAGAGAACGACGGCTATGATTGCAGAAGCAGCGCTCTTACCGCGTGCCTAGGCATGGATGAAGCCGATTTACACGGCAGGTGCCGGTTGTACTTTTTTAAATGCAATCACAGAAATGCTTGAAGGGGCACTAAGGACAACGTCACCCAATTCTTTGTAAAAATCGATCGTACTGCATTTTTGGTTGCGTGTAGGCTTTTCCGACAGAAAAAGACACATGGGCTGTCGACATAGTCGCCGTTAAAAGTTGCCACGCTCGTGACTTCGTCGTCCTGAAGCGAATGGCGCTGTACACGGCTGTATATTATCCCCCGCGGTATATGCGCATATGGAAACATCTGTTCACGCACTCAGGTCTCGGAAACATTGGTGGTGACGACGCCCGGGTTTCTTTTTTTCTTTCTTTTTTTTTTAGGGAGGGGGGAGGGGGGGGGGGTATTATCGGAAAATCCGTTTTCACTGACAGTGGCGTATTTGTCGTTAGAACGCGGTGTTGTATTGGTAACTGGCCAACTGGAACTTGTCCTCGGTGCCCCTTTCATGAGAGCTGTCCAAGAACAGTATTTAATATTTTTAGCTTTTTACGTCTCTGCGCTAGAATCGCGAGATGCATACTTACCTCAGGTGCTTTGTAGGACCCTTGTGAAGGTCCGGTCTCAGTGCCTTCCAAAGCGAAGCCTGACATATCTTTGTTCACAGGGGTCATCTTCGGCGTTGTCGCGCATTACAATCCCAGGCTGCACTTAGAGAGCAGCACGCAGTTGTACATATCGCATATTTATGAATTTCAGAAAGCAAGATGCGAGCTTCTCCATCAACTGACAGTGTCCACTTGTACACGCGACGCGCAGATGGAAGGGAGCAAGATTTGGATCACTGTGTACGACTTCACTGTATATACCATGCAAACACATGTCTGGAATTCAATAAATGGTACTCTTTACGTGGTGGTGAAAACTTTTATTGTCCGGAAGAGGTGACACCGGAGTTCCGGTACCGCTCGCAGGCGTCCAGGGAGCCCGATGTCACCCTAAGGGGCAAGGGTTAGTAGACGAAGCGGTTTGCCGCTTCGATGTTGGCCTGTGTCGCCGGGTCTTCACTGTGAAGCGCGGTCTCCCATGCTTCTGCGTCCTTGAATAAATTGTAGCTCGGGGAGTGGATGCACACCCAGAGGATATGTTTTAGAGTTCCTATATCGTTACAGAATTTGCAGAATTGGTCCTCCGGATTTTCAGTTTGTGTGAGGTATTTCCACATGGGAGACGTGTGGTTTTTGGCTTGCAGGCACTCTGCCTATATGCGGAAGCTGCTGGTGCCAAGACAACGACGGCTTGCGCGGGTCAAATTCATTCTGTGTAACCTACCTCGGAAATTGGGCGTGAAAAATTAAAGTCTAACGTTTCAGCCTGAAGAACATTCCAGTGTATACAGGGAACTTGTAAATTTAAATTGAATTGAAGTAGAATTGTGTTTGATCTCGAGTTCGTGATTGTTCCACGATACAAGGTACAATATATGGCCATTGCTAGCTAGCACTTGAAAAGGCGCTGGTATCATGCTAGAGGCTGCTGTTTCCAAAAGGTAGCTAGGTTAGCCGCCGATGTGGTAAAAGGCGTGAAAATAGCTAGCAAGAGAAACTTTTAATGCAATTAAGGACGGAAAAATATTCCACAGACATGAATTAGATTACGAACTGCCGCGGTATGCACACGGCCTTGATTCACAAAGTTCTGTGTGCGTGCTCATCGTGACATAGTTCAAAGATTCGCCGCCCTTGTGACCATCAGGCACCGTAGTCAAGCAGATGATGACGGCGAGGTGCTTTCTTGAGCCACATGAGCCTGGCTTCGAGACAAAAACAAACTTATGTTGGGAACTAGCTGGCTGAACTCACAGAAACCTCGACCATCTCAAACTGGGTCCATATAAGGGGACAATACGAATCGCCTCCCTTCGTCCTGAAACATTTGATAGATGCACTTGTATAAGCCGCGTAAAGCCCGGAAAAGGGCGTTCTCAAGAGTACACAATGTGCAGTCGTGGGATAAAGAAAGAGGTCCCCACGTCTATAGGCGCATTGATCGGTGCGGATATTGAGTTTGATGCACAGCTATCGAAGCAAGGTCGAAAGGTATGGAAGCCTGCACTACAATAATGTGTCGTCGTCCCCCCCCCCCCCCCCCCCTTCCTAAATAATGGTGATTCTTCAGTGCAAAATAGTATTCACAATAAACAACTACTGCGCCGTGCAAAAAAAAAAAAATATAGGGGGGGGGGGGCACAAAAAACTACCAAAAAGCTCATAAAAAAATAAAGAAATCGAGAACAAGGACTGCTGACTTTGGAAGAACAAGCAGAAGCCCCGCTGGGCAAGCTTTGCATTACTCGAAAATAATATATATATATAGACAGACAGCACATCGATCTCAGCCAAGGAGCTTCTCAGAGGGCTTAGAGAATAGTTAAAGAAAAAGGAACGGGGAGAGCACAATTAAGTTCTGTCTTTAAGGGTATGGCGCAGCAGTGTTGACTCCCTGCTGCCGTCTCAAGGCCGGGTGGCTGCAGTAGCAACCGTCACAACCAACCTCGGAGACGAGATAACCAGCGCTACGATCCAAAGCCGAAGCACAGCGGATGCTGAGGAAGTCGCAATCGCGCTTGCCATCAAGCACGCTCACACCACCGGGCAAATTAATACAATCTTGAGCGACTCTCAGCAAGCCTGCAAAGCGTACCTAAATGGAGAATTCTGCCAAGCGGCCGCTCACATCATGAGGAACCACACTCCATGTACACACACCCGCCATAGTATTCTGTGGATCCCGGCACACGAAAGCATAGAGAGCAATGAAGCGGCTGACAGGATAGCTCGAGGTCATATATTACGAGCCCCGTCGCCGTCCACCTCCGAACCATCGTCTTCACTCCATTATTGTCACAATAGACATCTCCTGCACTGCACCCAACTTCGGCTCTCAAACCAGGTTTGGCCGCCATGGTGCAGGAGTTCTTGCTGTGCAGAGAAGCTGGCTTCCAGAGTTTTGCAAAGATTTGGCCCGCGCCATACCCAACAAATGCATGTCCGACCAGCGGAGAGGTGTCCGACATCCTCCACATGGTTTGGAACTGCCCCGAACAGCGTAAATCGTACGGTTTACAGAAAATTAGCCATGAGCGGTGGGAGGCGAAGCTGGCGCACACAGAACTCCCTTTTCAGCGCCAGCTGATCGGTCAGACCTGGAGGGCCGTATTCGCCAATGGTTTCCTGGAACTGGGTGAACCACCCGCGTAATTACTTTGTATAAATGAAGTTTACTCTCTCTCTCTCTCTCCAATTGCGGATCCCCAGTGCGAGTACAAGCAGTTTTCTAATCACTCGATAGCTAATATGTACCTTAATTTACTTTACCAGTATCTCACACATACTCGCTAGCTTACATTTGTAAGCTGCCATATCAATTGCAAGACCACCCGACCCGACATCGATATAAAGCACAAAACGAGAAAGCCGGATTCTTGGATTCAGACCCCACCCGTGGCATGTGGCTCTTTCTCTTCTACTTCCCAATCAATTATCTCCGCAATTACGTTAGTATTTCACCTTGATCAACACCAAACGGAAACTTCCCTGTGTGTTTATTTATGCCAGTGGTTGTTCGCGCTCTTTCTTAGGTGCCTGACAAAGAAGCCGTTCATTTTCCTACATTTGTTTGCTGATCAGCTCAACGCGTGGGCTACGAATATGGTAGCATTGATGTCTCAGGTAGATTAAGATGGTCGTGGCACAGCTTTCATCCTCCCAGTTAATCCCATTCCACGTGACTCCCGAGGAAACACAGGACGTTCAGACTAGTATGGCCGCATTAAGCCCATTAAAAGCTCTTGCACCGAATTCGCGTAGGAAGTATGCGGCTTGTTAAACTGAAATGAAGGTTTGGAGATTCCCGATAGCGTCGTGTGCCTGTGATACCCTCACGGACCATGTTGTCCGTGAGGGTATCAGGTACGCGACGCTATCGGCGTGGCTTTGGCGTACCGGAGTTGCACGACGAGATTGATTGTTAACAAATGTTTAGGGGACCCCATCAGTGTGCAGCGTTCCGTACGCCAGGGCTGCCCCTCAGCCCTTTTATTTTGCATCTATATACAGACCCTTTGTTTGAAAATACTCAAGAATAATAGCATTCAGGAAATTCAATGTGCAAGCAGCCGAAGTAAAGCTGTTAGCGTATGCAGACGACATTATTGTTTTTACCGATGATGAGGGGGGCATATGACAAGTTGTGAAGTGTTTGCGCGAATTCAGTCGCATCATCGGTAGGGGTGTTAACTGGTCGAAATGCCTCAGACTTTGGCATGGAAGGTGGCCATCTACGCCTGAAGGGTTTGCCAGTGTGCCTTGGACGACGACACCAGATGGGTACTTCGGAGTTCCGCTTATGGCTTACCGTGACAGTGAACAGTATTGAAGAGGGGAGGCTAAAGAGATAAAGGACAAAGCTGAAAAGTGGAGAGGGGCCAACCTATCTATTTTTGCAAGGGCCACAGTTTGCAATTTGTTCTTTATCAGTAAGTTCTGGTATGTTATGCAGGTGTTGTACTGTTCACCGTTAAATATTCAGAAGCTGCACAAGAATTTCGCTGCATTTGTCTGGGCGTCGGAATGGGAGCGCTGCAGCCGGACTAACTTGTTCAGACGAGTAAAAGATGTTGGGCTAGGATTGGGCCACCTATTTTTGCGACAGCTGGCCAGCCATTCTTTTTTTTTTTTTTTGTTTTGTTTAGGGACACGACCGACCCTTTCTTACGCACCGTATGCCAAGTCAGACTGAGGCGGCTGCTACCAGAGTACGTTGTTTCAACGGAAGATTTTTCCGCAGGGATTAAGAGCTTTTATAGAGAAGTCGTAGCGAGTGTTCGGTTCCTTTCAGCACGGTTTTGAAGTGATTGTTTGTCTACAGTAAAACGAAAAAAATTGTATCGTGCATTGTGTGGCATTATGTTACCTGTGCCTTTGCACAGGGCCTTGTACGATGGAGGCCCAGGTGCAGATGTTTTAAAAAGGGTAAAAAGAATGCAGGTGACGCCAGGAGTAAAAACTTTATTTTTTAAATTGTACACCGGAACCTTGCCGGTGAAAACATTTTTGGAGAAAAAAGGATTATTCGTACCCTGGGGATCACACTGTTTAATATGCAGGAAGCCAGAAACCATAGACCATGTTTTTTTGAAGGAGTATATTTCTGGGACGTATTGCAAAGAACGCTAATGAAAGATATTTCGTTAGACCCGCATGGCATCCGGTACTTATGCGCAGAAAGTGAGGATGGGGTACCATTTGATTTAATTATGCTCATGGGCCTCCACTGTACATGGCGCTCAAGAATGGCGGGTTACCACTGCGATAAATATGCACGGCCTGCCAGAATTTATTTTCGGGAAAGCGTGGGCAGGTTTTTGGCAATTCAGAAAGCTGCAGCAGAACACCATGAGTGGCTCTCAAGGCTAGCGCCTTTGTTGTGTATGCGTGAATTTCAGTGTGTCATATGTAAATAGCGTACGTACATAGCATTTCAGTGATTTATGTTGAGTTTGTTCTCGTGTCAAGACCAGGCAAAAAAAGAAAAAAAGAAAAAAAAAGAAGCGTACTTGTGATACCGCGTGCGGAGGATCCCAGATGTCAAACGCTGTTGTAATATCTGAGGCTTCCAGTTCTATTTGATGGAAGAGTTCAAATCTCATTAGCAGCTACTGCCCTTATCCGACATGGAAGGGAACACAATACGTTCTGATCAACATTTTTAAACTGAGCATTGAAATGTTTTCGCTTACGTCATCGAAATCATGCAGCGTCGGCTTATCGTTACAAAGCTACGGATTTTTTTAGAACAAAATCGATCTCGGTTCTCATGAAAAAAAAAAAAAAAAAAAAGAAACCAAATTTACTCACCCTCCTCTGATATTCCCGCTCGTCTAACCTAGGAGAAGACTATAGGCATGCGCTCAGCCTATACCTGTGTCTAGTCGTAGATTTCGCCTTCACAGTGTTTAAAGCCCTCGTGGATTCCAGATTAATGAGGATGAGCCGATCAGTTCAACCTCGCTCAGCCGCCTTACACGTGAGCAGAAGTGCAGCGTTGGGTTTCGACACATGGTAGATAATCTCACGTATCATGTTTGCATGGAAATAGCCATGCAGAGCAATTTGCAGTTCAACGCTACAACGCGTTAGGGCTCTCCATGCACGTTAGCAGCACAATTAGTATTGCTCTCACACTCTAAGTACGCAACCCCAACCGCCCTAATTCCGTGTAGTGGATAGGTAGAGGGAAAACAGTGGCTAAAGCTAGCCACCGCGAGACGCGCATTTCCGCGCAAACTTTACTTTGCCCTAGCGCATGTGGTCTAGTGATAGGTCGAATACTGAAAACTTATGTAGTTGTTGTTGTTGTTCTCCTCTAATGTGATGGCACATACCCACACAGGGGGATCGGCCAAGAATTGGGGTGCAGAGATATTAGATTTTGAGATGTATAACTACATCGGGAAAAAAAAATAATAATAAAAAATAAAAAATAAATGCTAGGGAATAGAAAAGGAAATGTAAATATAATAAACCAAATTATATAATAACTCCAGAATAACTGCCTGGGGGGCGAGTTGGTGCATGATGGAATTGAACGGCGGCGCAACACGGAAACGGACACAGACAAGAAGGGGACACCACATGCGCACACTACCAACTATTTATTAAACGGAAAGGTGGCATATTTATACGTCCATCTCAAGCATCACACTCATCGCCACAGTCCGCGATGTCTTGTCTGATTTCCTGTTGGTGCTGCTCGGAGTTCACGTGTTGGGTTTGGAGCGGACTGTGGCGATGAGTGTGATGCTTGAGATGGACGTATAAATATGCCACCTTTCCGTTTAATAAATAGTTGGTAGTGTGCGCATGTGGTGTCCCCTTCTTGTCTGTGTCCGTTTCCGTGTTGCGCCGCCGTTCAATTCCAAATTATATAAGAAGGAGAATAGTAAGATTTATATGTACAGATTAAAACTTCAAAGCATATTAGCCAGGTAGACGTTTTGTTTCTATTAGGAAGTTTTGAATGGCGTTAAAAACATACCTGTGGCTGTACCCAAGCATGGTGGCACCGAACGATAATAAAATTTGGCTGCTCAAATTAAGACCCAGCTGTTGTAACGGCTTCTCTAAGTACCGTTTTCTCATCATGGTAAAACGGCGGCAAAATACCAAGAAATGGTATATTGTTTCCGGTTCCCCGCAGAATGCGCAGACAGGAGAAAGCGCCAAACCAGACCTGTGCATATATAAATTTAGGGGCGGAATACGACAGCGTAGCCTGGTTAGAGAGACCTCAGTCTGCCTTGATTGACATGATTTCCTATTCCAGGAATACTTGAGGTGCAGGTAGTCATCCGAGGATAAAATAGATCCGGACTGCGTGCTTAATAAGGCACGCCGCCGAAATCGTGCTGCTGTTATGTACGCTGTTGCCTGGAGGATGGGCAATACAGGGCCGTTCAGAGAATCTTTGGCTAGTCTGTCTGCAACCTCATTGGCTGTCACATTGCTGTGTCCTGGTACCCACACTATATGTATGAGGCTCAAATGTGAGGGGAGCAATGAAAGAAAGGTGTTTAAAATTGGCGAGTCCATATTCGAAGAAAGCGACAAGCACAAAGAATAAGAGTCTGTAATTATAGCCACTGTTGAGTATGTTGGGTCTAGTTTGCGCAGAGCAAGCACCACCGCCAGCAACTCCGCCTGGAAAATTGGAGTACCAGTCCGTTAGCAAAGCTTTTTTTCTTCTCTTCTTTACTGTCCACTGCGTTTATTTATGAAGTGTCGTGGAAGTGTCGTGGAAGTGTCGTGAAGTGAAAATTGGAGGAAAATTGGAGTACCAGTCCGTTAGCAAAGCTTTTTTTTCTTTTTCTCTTCTTTACTGCCCACTGCATTTATTTATGAAGTGTCGTGTGCAATGGTGCGAATATATTCTTCGTGGCAGCAGCAATGAACGTTGTTAGTCGAATTTCTATTCCAGACGCAGCCAAAAATTGTCCATTGAGAGCGAGATCATTATAGGGCTCTGGTGATATTCAACGTACCCGCGGAAATACGCATTGATGCTATGCTAGCGCTACCTGCCAACGAACAAGAAACAAGCTCAAGAAGATAATTTAAAGTAACGTCAAGAGATGGCGCGGCAAGTCCCATTTATTTGGCGCGCACGCACATTGGTTTGCGGTGGTCACGTGGGCGTTACGTCTGGCCCACTACCGCCCGTAGACGGCGATAGCGGCAACCTGCGACTTTGGTTGTGTGCCTTCACCCAATTTTTTTTTTTTTAATTTATCTCTTTGGGTGCAATATCGGCGTGGGCATAGAGGATCGAAATGGAAGTGTTCCAGAGTGGTTAAGGACGGTGAGTACAGCTACAAACACCATCTTTTGTCCAGTGCAAATCATCCGGAAACGGGCGCGGAACCCGCGGAGCCGGAACAACCAGCACAACCAGTCTGTGCGAAAACGCCGGCTTGCTTGCCTTCGCTGTCATAGGGAGCGATGCCGGATGGGAGGCCGTCTACTCGGGCGGGACGCACGTTTTTTGCTCTCCGGTGTCCGTTCAATGCAGGCAAATAGAACGAGGTAGAGTGTGCGGATTGTTGGCTTGCTTCGGACACCATCCGGGCCGCCGGTTTCGACCAGCCGACGGGCGTGCATCAGGCGAGGGATCCGACCCATGCGGCCTGCTCTAGAGCTGGGAGAAACTCCAGTGATGCCGAATATATCCGCTCTCGGACGGAGAAATGAGGGCGCTAAGCCTAGCCAAGCCACCGCACGGTCGTCTCATTTGTTTTCCGGACCTCTACGTGATCGTAAAATCTCTACGAAAGAGCCAAACTCGTGTTTCATGCATTCGTGGGTGCCGTCCCAAAGCGCCTATCGTGCTCGTGCAGAGCGAAAGTGAACGGGATGGCCTGCATCCGCGTGGAGAGAGTAAGGCTCGGAGTGCTTTAGTATTACTCTGTTATCAAGTATCTGCAGCAGAACTAAGCATTGCGGCACCGGATCGGTAGACTTTTGGGTGAATTTGCACGCGTTGGGTATAGAGTTTAACGTCTGCAGCAGGTAGGCGATCTGGTCGTGCGCGTGGGTTAATTATATGTACTTCCCAATATCATATCCAAATAACTGAGGCGAATGTGAGTGTCTGCATTGCGCGCACGCTTCAAAGCGAAAACGCGCGCCGTTCTGAGCCCGATAGCGTCCAGCGATCGCCGCCTGGCTCTGGGCGGTAGCGCAGCAAAGCTAGCTTGCGGGGTTACGTTTCCGTCAGGCGTGTCGCGTCGCTCTGGCGAGCATAGCTCAGGCGTTGGCTTCGCTTGCTCGCGCACTGTCTAGTTTGCATGCGTTGTTTTTAGCTGCGGTAGAGACAGGGCGTGATTTTTCTGTTCTTGGCCGACGCTAGTATCGGGTCACAGTGAGCCCTGCGCGTGGTCCAATTAAAGGAATTGCTCCTGCTCTGGTACACCATGCTGCTGCCGATGCGCGCCGCCAACCACTCACACCACCAGCCGTCGTACTGGTCGCGCCCTGCGCCCCGGCCACCTGGCGTCTCTCGCGTCGGACGGCGCCAGCCGAACCGTACCCGACGACTCTGTCTGTCATGCTCTATCCTTCGGATTATCTTGGATGACTACTGTGTCGCGCGCCTTGTCAGATATCGGCAAGGAAATGGGAACAAAGTTATTAAACAGGCACCTTCTATCCGAATTGGTCGCTTCTGAAACGCGCGAATTCCGCGAACGACCGTC
Source organism: Amblyomma maculatum (assembly GCF_055883805.1). Classification (NCBI taxonomy): domain Eukaryota; kingdom Metazoa; phylum Arthropoda; class Arachnida; order Ixodida; family Ixodidae; genus Amblyomma; species Amblyomma maculatum. The sequence goes on along the minus strand of NC_139347.1, from coordinate 60,107,102 downwards.
CATTCGATCAGATTGTCCACTCACGAACGATCGCTCTCTTGTGAAACCTCAGTACGGGAGTTTGCGTCACCGCAAGCCGGTCTTTTGTAGCTGCCACACCCTCAAGCTGTATTCTGACATATGTCCTGTCACCAACGCTTTTACCGCATTATGTTGAAAGCAAATGTTTGATCGTTGCGAGCAAGCGAAACATCTGGGACACTTGCCATCCACGTTCCTGGACAGCATTCTCATTAGATAGAACAAAATGCTGTAGTTTTGCGATGAGCTGTAATATGTCTCATTCGTAAAGTATTTTTATGCCCTTTTTAAAAAAGTGTCTGCGTTGTTGACAGAGAGTGATTAAACGTTTGACCCAGTAATTCGTACAGATGTCAGCTGTCAGGGCGCGTAGTGGCACATAAATTGTCACAGTTTTCTAGACTCCCGTCTTACTTCACTCAACACATAAAACTGAGAGCGATGAATGGAGTTTTACAAAACTTTGTACTGCAACCTTGAACAGATGGATATTTTGATGGCAACAAAATACGACGCGCATGGCTCAAGGATGTCACAAAGGTGGGAGGGGCTGTGAAAGGTGATGCTGAAAGAGAGCGAGGGAAGGGAAAGAGCAGTGCACAGAGCAGGTAGAGGCTGGGAAGAAGATGAAAGCAAACGAGTCCAGTCATGACGCCGCCGACAAAGCGTTCGTGCATGTCTCTTTGTGCGTGTGTGTGTGTTCGTGCGTGCGCGTGTAGCGCATGCCGCCTTGGGCCAGCGCCTGCGGGGTTATCTGGGCGCGTCCAAGCCGGTATCATCAGCACAGCGCGACCGTGAGAGGCTTCCCGCTCTCTGCAGAGTCTACTTGGACAGTGCGGAGCGACTTCGATCGCTTCTTCTTTTTTTAGTTTCGATTCGTTCTTCCGCAAACCAGTCCGGACAGGCCGGCTTGTGGCTTCGCAGAGGACACGAAAGGTACAGATGCCTGCCCGCCCTCTCCTATCCGCTTCGGAATATGATGTCTGTTTCTATGTGGAGCGGGTTGCGCTGCAGCTGTGTGCCAGGTCAGTATAGGAGATGGGAGGTCACCTTGTGGGGCTGCACGACTTAATCCTGGACAGATTGATCTGTCGACTGTCGATTTGTACTGCTATTCGCACTGGCATTCACTTATTACTGCAGCCGGTTAGCTCGTTCGCGCCATTGATCTGTTTTCTTTCACGATCGAGGGAGGGACTGAACCTTTACGATCGCGTACTACTTCGCGTAGAGAGTTTGCCTCTCAAAGAAAGAAAGAAAGAAAGAAAGAAAGAAAGAAAGAAAGAAAGAAAGAAAGAAAGAAAGAAAGAAAGAAAGAAAGAAAGAAAGAAAGTTTAAATAAACAAAACAGCAGAACTGCACATTTAAACACCTGAGGCGGTGAAGGAATTTCCTTACGAGCACTCTATATCAAATCGGAATACGGCCCCAGTTGGCAGTATATAGGTTACTGGTTGCAATCCTAGATGAGCAAGGCATTTCTTCGTTTTTTTTTTTTTTGTTTTTTTTTTTTTTTGCCGTTTTAGGAAAGGAGACGATATGTGAACTCGCTGAGCGTGACAACCAGCCATGTGCAGTAGAAGGCGGTCATGCCATCTTACCTCAAGTTTTACCATTGCGTTCCTCCGGCTGAAGGTGCCAGTACTGCGACCGCCTGCATGGGCAGCTCGGAACATGACAGGCGCGGCGTCCGCTGAGCCTAGATGTCATTGCGGTTACAGTGCACATGAGAACAGCCAGCAGGCCTTCATCACCACGCCCTTTCTGCCGTTGCTTCAGTGTCCGCTGATCAGACCGCGCTACCATTTCGAACTGTCAACCTCTTCAACTCCATTGCGTCCGTGTCCAAATGACTAAGATATGACCTGTCCGAAATACGAGCTCAGGTTATTTCGTCATACAAGTTGAAAACTAAACTTTTGTCAGAGATCTGGTGGTCTTGACGGTAAAGCTTTCGGACACTATTTTTGTTACCAGTCGATGGGGCACATATACAGTCTTCAGCACCGAATCTGGAATTGACGAGACCTTTATGGATTGCCGCAATAGCATTTTAAAAGGCATTCTTTTTGCGTTAGGTCGTAGGAAGCCTTAGGATAAGAAAGCAGCTGGCTCGTTGCCACCGTTGGGCTCCATAGACGGTTCTTGAAAGCCGGCCCTCTTAAGACTCGCCGTAATCAGCACTCGAGTGTGTATGCATACACCGCGGTTCCGGAACTTGTGTATGACCCGTGTCGCTTTATCAAAGCCTTGTCCAGGCGACGAGAAAAAATCGCGGCGCTTGAGATTGAACAACAAATCTCTGAAAGTTTCGGGACTGGTATTCTCTTCGTCATGGCAGCTTTACAATAACGAAGTTTCGTTGTTCTTCAAGCACGAAACTTCAATGCTGTAAAGCTGTCCTGGCGAAGGGAATGCCAAACCCGAAACTGTCGGCGAAATAAACATTGAAAATGAACAACCGCTTTTAGTGTATCGTTCTACTTTTTTCAGTAAACTGTCCCATTGAAGCTTCTACTGGAAACACACATTACATATATACGTATCGCGCGCGCGCGCGCTCACACACACACACACACGCACATACATACACACACGCACATACATGCATGCATGCATGCATGCATACATACATACATACATACATACATACATACATACATACATACATACATACATACATACATACATACATACATACACACACACACACACACACACACACACACACACACACACACACACACACACACACACACACACACACACACACACACACACACACACACACACACACACACACACACACACACATACACACACACACACACTTTATTGCTCCATGGGGAAGCTGTATGGTCAGCTTTTCCCGTACAACGGGCACAGCCCCTGCAGTTGACCCACTGTCCAACAAGGCGGCGCCCTTCGAATTCTTTTAAGCTTTTACGCCGTGCTGCGCTGCCGTCGGAGCAATGCATGTGTCACCTGTGAGAGGGCCTGGAGCGTAGTACGCTTTTCTAACGAGGCATTTTATACCGTTACTCTCCACTATGAGTTCGATTGTTTTCCTTTTTTTTTTTTCTCGAATTCCTGACACAAAGGCCAGCAGGTGGCTTCTGCGCTCTGTAAGCAGCCATGCTGCAAACTCTCACTTGTTCGCGATAGTATGGTTTCACAACCCACCATGCACACTTGTATAAATGGAGACGCGCATGCGGGCCTGAGTGCGCGAATGGCATTGGGCGGGCGTGTTTTGCGACGCTTGCCTAATCTCGCATTCAATCGAGGCTGTCGGGGTCTTCGATTCATCTGCGATGCAGGTTCGGCGCTTCCCATAGACTTATGACGAAGAGACGGCGGCGAATACACGCTCGTGCAGCCCTCGAGCTTGCGTCTGCTGAGCCAGGCCGGCTCAGCGAGCTTGCTCATATATCTTCCTCATTTCCTTCAAAGTACCGGCTTTCGCAGAAAATCTCGTTTGCAGTTTACGGAAGATAATCCCTAAAGTTTTTAAAGCGCGTATATCTTTCGCATATAGGGCTACCCTTAACATTTTCTCCGATGAATATCGGTCGTCCATAGAAGGCAAATCGCCTCATCGTTACTCCATTTCAGGCGAGTATTTCTTGCACGGTACACACAGGTACAAATAGGTGAATGAGTGGCAACTTCATATGTTTCTCTGTCCTGAAACTTCCATTGTGTATACTTACGCACGGCATTTGTGGAAGCCCTATTCATGATAGGCATTTGACCAGGCTCTATTTATGAGATGCCTGACAGAAAGTCAGTCGCTATGATTTTCGTTTTTTCTTCTTGCGGAGTACTGAGATTCTAGTGCAAATTAAGAAGAATAAATGGGCATGGACAGGACATGTAGTGCAAAGAGAGAATAACCGATGGTCGCTTAGGGTAACAAACTGGATTCCAAGGGAAGGAAAGCGTAGCAAGGGGCGGCAGAAAGTTAGGTGGGCGGAGGAGGTTAAGAAGTTCGCAGGGGTCAAGTGGATGCAGCTAGCACAGAACAGCACCCTCATTTCCCCTTAATTGATCTGCTTGTAGCTTACGGGGGTCTTGAAGCTATAGGTAACGTAAGAGGGTTCTAGCACAGCTTTCGCCCTCGCGCTTGATCACGTTCTACGTGACGCTGGCGGTAACAAAGGACGTTCCACGTCCGCCGCTATGGTTGAGGGTGGCGCTGGTGAACACACTCAAGGTTCGTGTGCAGACAACATATATACCCAAGCAAGTAGCAGGGGGGACAGCGGCCGATGTAGCTCAGTTGGAAGAGCACCGGACGCGATATTCGGAGGTCGTGGGTTCGGTCCCCACCATCGGCACGTTGTTTTTTCTTCTACTTTGTGTTTATTTATCTTTCCCCTAAACAGATTATATTACTAATTTCTGTGATTATCCAAGTAAACATTAAAAAAGATACATAAAGTACCATCCCCAACGCTCTCTTTGGCCTCGCCGACTGTTGGCTGCTTTTCTTCATGTATTATAACGAGCACCCTCATTTCTCCTTAATTGATCTGCTTGTAGCTTACGGGGGTCTCGGTTCTGGCAGTCTTGAAGCCATAGGTAACGTAAGGGGGTTCTAGCACAGGTTTCGCCCTCGCGCTTGATCACGTGACGCTGGCGGTAACAAAAGACGTTCCACGTCCGCCGCTATGGTTGAGGGTGGCGCTGGTGAACACTCTCAAGTAGGGTGCCTCGATACCAGCGCCATCGAGGCACCCTACTCTCAAGGTTCGTGTACAGACAACATATATACCCAAGCAAGTAGCAGGGAAGCCACCATAGCAGGGGGGACAGCGGCCGATGTAGCTCAGTTGGAAGAGCACCGGACGCGATATTCGGAGGTCGTGGGTTCGGTCCCCACCATCGGCACGTTGTTTTTTCTTCTACTTTGTGTTTATTTATCTTTCCCCTAAACAGATTACATTACTAATTTCTGTGATTATCCAAGTAAACATTAAAAAAAGATACATAAAGTACCATCCCCAACGCTCTCCTTGGCCTCGCCGACTGTTGGCTGCTTTTCTTCATGTATTATAACGAGCACCCTCATTTCCCCTTAATTGATCGGGTTAATTGGAGAAATATGGGAGAGGCCTTCGCCCTGCAGTGGGTATAGTCAGGCTGATGATGACGATGATGGTGAACAGAACTTGACACACTCGGACCGCCATGATGCAAGCGGAGGGTTCTGGGACAATGTTCGGATGATCCCCGGGCGTTCAGACTTCGCACGACAAGCGTGCAATAGGTTGGTTGGTTGGCTGGTTGGTGGGGTTTAACGTCCCAAAGCAACTCAGGCTATGAGAGACGCCGTATTGGAGGACTCCGGAAATTTCGACCACCTGGGGTCCTTTAACGTGCACTGAAATCCATCAGAACACAGCCGCCGAGGTCGGGATTCGATCCCGCTTCCTTGGGAACAGTAGTCGAGCGCCTTAACCACTGCGCCACCCCGGCGGGGCGCGTGCAATATTTTAGTGAGGGAATATATAAATAGAAAACAAGGCAACCGAATACTGTCGACGGGAAATGCTTAAGGGACTTGCCCAGAAAACACAAAAAGTTAATACTGCGCCTTTCCCTTCCTGTGAGCCAATTATTATTATTAAACCGACGCTGCAACGCGAGCTATAATTGCCTGATGGATGATTACGTGAAGTGCAGCACACGCTCCTTCCTCTGGTAAAAGCACCCGAGGCACCAGAGTAGTGGCGCAAGGCTACGTACGATAAATGCTTTTCCGGGAACTCGCGTCCCGCAAACTTTTGCTGCCGACAGTACGTGACTGTCGAGCGTCTTGTTTCCGCCTTTGCCGAACGCAAACGTTTCTCTGCAGTTAGGCCTGGTCGAGCGAGGCACTCGTGATGCCGGGTCCACTTGGCTCAGGATATCTTCGCTCGTACGTCGACGTGACCGGCGCCCATAAGGAGGTGGCGGCTCAATGCGAGGTTAAAAAGGCCGCAGAGGCGGGGCAGGACTCGGTGCCACCGTACGGAAATTGCGTATTCCATTGAGGCTCTTTGCAGCCACTGGAGGCAACGTGCGTCGCTGCACTGCGGAAAGCATGCAGGTTGTGCAACGGTATTCGGTATATGGCAAGTGCGTTACCGAAAGTGCGTTATCTTACAGCAAGACTTGCAGACCTTATCAGACTGATGTGCAACGAGTCGGTTATAAAAAAGCGGCTCTCAGAGACTGGTCGGAGTCTCAATGCACGAGACGTTTCACCTTTTAACGATTTTTTGCACGTTTGTGCCCCGAAAAACCTTTAAACGCCTTCTATCAATGCTGTCGTTCTTTTTTTTTTTTTTTTTTTTCATAGAAGGGTTTTATTTACGGGGGTTTAACGTCCCAAGGCGACTTACCCGTGTCTTTGGGTACAGCAGTTGTGCTCCCTAATCACTGCACTACCACGGCGGGGTTTTTAGAGGGTTCTTCTGTTTGTTGACAGCTTTATAGCGTGGTTTTAGATGTGGCGCGCTCTTCTTGCATACGGAGAAACCGGCAAGTGCCAGTAGTGATGTAGCAAACAGCATCTCGCTATGAAAGGCATGGAACGGCGGGGGTTTAAATATTAAATTGAGAGAGTGTTTCTGGTGCCTCTAAAGTGACCAGCAACTGTCGTTTCAAACAAGTTTCCAACTGAAACTAGGCCACTAAATCAGAGACTGTTATCATAATAGACGACTTATTTATGGGCTAAGCATATTGGTTTATAGGTGCAGGCCGGCGCCAGCATAGGTAGACTGTCTTACGGGTGGTTAGAAGAGAGAAAAATAAGGAAAAACTTGACCAGCCTGCTCCGCCTGCACTGTATTCAACAAACTGTTAGTCGCTGGGGAGGGAGGGGGGGGGGGGGGAGGAGCTCGTTCCACTGATTCCACCCGTGGCAGTGGCTCTTTGGCCAACCTGTGGTGATAGCCGCAAGACTCCTTCTTCGCAAGGGTTTCTCTTTGTGTCTATTCTTATGCAAGCGGGCTTTTTGGCTACCTTACGTATCATATCGCTTCGCCAGCTGCGTCAATCTTATCGGATTTCCGGGCACTATAGATAAGATAGCGTTATATATCATCATCATCATCATCATCATCATCATCATCATCAGCCTGATTATACCCACTGCAGGGCGAAGGCCTCTCCCATATCTCTCCACTCAACCCGGTTCTGTGCTAGCTGCATCCACTTGACCCCTGCGAACTTCTTGATCTCATCCGCCCACCTAACTTTCTGCCGCCCCCTGCTACGCTTTCCTTCCCTTGGAATCCAGTTTGTTACCCTCAGCGACCATCGGTTATCCTCTCTTCGCACTACATGTCCTGCCCATGTCCATTTCTTCTTCTTAATTTCCACTAGAATGTCGTTAACTTGAGTTATTTCTCTGACCCACTCTGCACGCTTTCTATCTCTTAATGTTACCCCTACCATTTTTCGTTCCATAGCCCTCTGGGTTGTCCTCAACTTAAGTAGAACTCTCTTGGTTAGCCTCCACGTTTCAGCCCCATAGGTGAGTACAGGCAAGATGCAACTGTTGTATACTTTCCTCTTTAGCGTTATATATAGATATAGATAAAGGCAGGTAGATAACGAAGGGATCCGCGTCTTCGCTCCTGAAAATCAGTCCCAGAGTGACCCTGTACCCCCGGGCTAAAGCCCTCGACATGAAGTGCCGCCTGCGCGCAGTCCGAAAGGTTCTCATGAGCTGCCTCATCCTCCCGCATGCGACAGTACCCTTTAGGAGAGATCGTACAGTTCGCCAAGCGCAAACACTCATTTCGCGTGGCCGTTAACACGCGCGTTATTTGAACCTATACCACGGGTCCCCCCTTTTTTCATGCACGTAACAGTTATCTTCACCAAAAACGAGCCTATAGACTTGTCTTCGCAAATCACTATTAACGTTCACCCCGCTGTCCGCTCCCACGCGTCTCACCGCCCTTTTCTTCCTCATTTAATAAGGCCAGCCGAGCCACCCCGCACGATACACAAGATACCCAAAACCACCCAGACAACTGCTTTGCCTAATGGCCCTAGATCATCCAAGTTGATATTGGGACTTTAATATAGTCCACCAAGACTTCGTGCGACAAACGTTTTCGTTAACGGGCAGTGGCGGTTGGCAGAAATAGTCAATTTGTTTAGTTGTTGTCGTCAATGGTCTTGAGAAAGAAAAGCGGTTCGTGTTGATGTTCTTTGACGACATTGAAGAGTGCAGTGTGTGAGGTACAAGAAGGAAGTTGACACATAGCGCACTTGTGTCAATTTGTCTCGGTGTAGATTGTTTTTTTTCTTTCTTTGTTTTGTTGCGTCTCTCTCTTTTTTTTTTTTTTTTTTTCAGTGTTGCGTTGAAATTCATTATCATGTATCGCCAACCATACACATAACCCCTGCCTTTACTTCAGGCTACTAATATACGCACTGCCTTCTCAAGTAGGCAAACGAAGCATCTTTTACCTTCCCTCATTGCAGCGATATGTGCGCAAGCGAAGACTATACTCGATACTTTATGGCTTCCATCACCCGCGTCGTCGGAATCGCAGGGTGTCGAAACCCGAATCTAACCCGTTCCTCCAGCGACAGCAGAGAGCGTAACTCGGGTTCACCAAACTATCCGGAAGCGAGTGGGGTGTTAAAACTCTCACTGATATAGCTGTTCGCCGGTAGTGCAAATACCCTAAACTGGTTTTATTCATTTCTGTGCACGAATTCGCAGTAGAAGTGAAATAATTCATTCATTCATTTGGCAGTGATCTACTTAGATACAGGAAGTGTCGGCTGCGCTTTTCTGATGACATTTGCGGCGCTGACGCCAGCTCAGCCACAGGCCAAGGCGCTCTGCTGCGCACGCTAGCGAGATATGCGCAAGAGTGCAGTTTCCTCTCTTCCTACGATGCACCTCCCTCTGTTTCTCGGCAGTGACTTCCCGTTTCTTGCACTGTTATGCTAGTCTTTTTCCTGTTTATATGCGGCACAAGACGGCGTACATAGCGAAAGAAAGCATTCTGTATGTTTCATTCAAATGCAGCACTGCCGAGTTGACGCCAGGTCTCTGTATTCCGCTTAGCTCTACGCAAGTGATGACATCACGCCTGTAGAGTAGCTGTCATTACGAAAGCTTATATCTAGGCCTTTTACATTTTCGGTTAGATAATAAGCGGAGAAATAAGATAGGCTGCGATGATATGTTGCTTTTCTGCGCAGACTGATTTCCATGGCACGACCTGCTTTATCGCATGGCAACCTTGGCGCTATTCAGCGAGCGATAGACATTTCTTGCCTGCTTGTTTAAAGGAAAAACGGGAGCAGCCATCGCGGTGCGGAACTCGTCAAGACGAAAGTTGTGCCGTTCCCCCCCCCCCCCCCCCCCCCTTTTTTTTTTTTTAGAAGGCGTGTCAATGTAGGACCATCGAATTGCAAATGCAAAAAACGGCAGCTCAGGTACATCGATTTCACGCGTGAATTGACTTGAGCATTGTCTTTCCTGAGCGTTGCTAGGTTCTCCTCTTTTGATTATATCGACTGACGCCTTTCGTGCAGCTTTACATTTGCGCTTCCCGCTGTCACGCTATGGAAGATAAGGTCGAAGTTGCTTGTCCTTTGCTTCGTGTAAGCATGACAAACCGAACGGCTATCGTTTCGTGGTGGGCTAAAAGTGTATTATTATTTCAAGGCTGACTGTTTTCAGAGGTATTTAACGATTGAATGATGGAAATGTATTTCGCTCAAGGCGGCAAGAATTGTTACCTTGCACGCGCACACTGGCTCAAGGACGCAGGTAGACTTTGGCGCAAACGCTCGCATTTCCGAGACGCGGAAGGGGCTGGCATAATGTTGATTGGTTTGTGGGGTTTAACGTCTCAAAGCGACTCAGGAGCAGGCATGAGGCGAAGGCGACGAGAAGACCGAATGTCTCGGAAACCTCTTCCCTTAATAGTTTACTGTACTGGAGAAGCACTCCTAGGCGGTCATGCTATGCAGTGAAGGTGTCGTTAATGTAAATGATTAGCACATGGGTACATTCGAAGTCTCGAAGTGTAAACATATGAAGTCTAGCCTCGCTTCGCTTATTTGTATTTCGAGTAAGGTACAAAGAAAAGTAGCAGTTTCATCGATGAGAAGGTTTCGCTCGGTCGCCGAAGCTGGGGCATCAGCGGCGGCGTCTGACGATCAGCCCACGCCGATGCAACCGCTGGCTCATGTCGTGCCGTTGATGGTACGTCACGCTGCTGTGCTGTGACGTCACTAGTATTAGCTGGTATCGTTCCCAGCTTCATACGTCGCTCATTTTTGTGCTAGCGTCCGGTCTCGATCGCGGGAAAAAGAGCGTTCAATGACTATTTGAAGCTTAAACAAATTATATATATATCAAGGGTTTGCTGCGTCCAGTACTTAGCCGTGGGTAACCTTACTTACAGAGGAAGGCAATAACATGTTTTTTAAGACTTCAAAATTCGGTGTCCCGAACCCTTTATAAAACGACGTAATAAAATTTGAATGCGTACAAAATGAACTGGAAGACAAAAAAGAACTGAAACTCAACATGAATAGAGTACAACAATCTAGGAAGAAGCGAACACAAAAATATCACCAACGCTCCTTGCCATGTCAGTGAATTAATGAAAATTCGATGGACTTTAAACTGCCTTAAAACTTTTAGAAAAATTAACACACTTGACAATTCTTATGTATTGACTAGAACAAACGAAGGAGAACATACGCGAAAATGGCCAGCATATTTTTTTCTCATAAGCTTAGCTGAGAGAAAGTGACTAAGTTTAAGCTGCCAAGCTTTCATGCAGTAAGAAAGGAGCGCTGGCATCAAATGACTGAAAATAGGGCTTAAAATTCTTGATTATGCCGAATACTTTTTTCTTATGGTTAATTTAGAGGGAATTGTGGAAACTTTGGACTACACATTAAAATTCACACAAAAAAAGGCACAAGAAAGAGTAATCATGAATAAAAACACAAAATGATCATATCGAAACGTGGCCTGCACATTTGGACACATGTTTTATTGGAGGAAAAATGAGATAAACCTCCAAGAGTACAAGAAAGCTCACTGGAATATAGAAAGCATATTTGAACGTATAGAAGGATTAGAAAGCACCACGAAAAAGAAAACACAAGAACATAGGCAGACCTTATTGAAAAACTTATTGAAAACTGATTGAGGCATAAATGATTGAAAAAAGAGAACAAAAAAAAAAAAGCTATACCGTAAATTCCGCACTATAGTCTGTGGATTGTACATGTTTAAAAGCTGAAATTTTGCGTTATGTGCGGAATACACGTAATTTTATTTATTCAGGTTATTTGTCAGAGCACGCGAGACCTGCCGGTGGCTAAGTAAAAAAAAAGGAAATGTGCCATGAGTGGGCGCTTATGACATGTTACCGCGCTGTTAGCGAAATCAGTTCTGATATGGAAACAATTCCTATATCCAAACGAATGATTTCGCAGTATAGCGAAGAGGGGCTGCTTTTCAGTGCTTGCATTTGTGAGCACAAGCGAGAAACCTGATGACTACAAAGAAATAATAATTACGGGGACGCATAAATGTAGATGTATAACGCGAGAGCTCGCACAGTCAGAACAGTCAGAAAAAAAAAAAAAAAAAAAAAGAGTTGCAATGGCTTTGAAAAGACGAAGAGCCTCCTCAGTAGCATTCAGCCCCGGGGAAAGTGATTTCGGTGGGTTGTGGAACTGAAATCAGTACAGTATAACAAAACGCACGGTTTTAATTCGTGACAATAAAATGCTTGTATCTATTGCATACTGCTTGCCCACAATTAAAAAAAGAACTGTTTTCAACCGAAATTCGTTCCTGCGCACTATACAACGGGCGCGGACTAAGCAAAAAAAAAAAAAAAAAAAAAAGGCCTTATTTTCAGTTAGAATTTGTCACTGCGGGTTATACAACTGGTGCGGACTATAGTCTGTAAGTTTCGGCAGATTGAACTGCAGATAACATTACTCTAAAAAAAAAAATCTCAACTGAAAAATATGATAAAAAACGCCGTGGAGAAAAGGAGACACGAAAATGAGGCGACAACTTTGCTCACTCGCATTACTCTTAATAGCTGCTGCTGATATCGTTTCTGGCTCTAATCAGCAAACTAGATACTTTAAGCTGTAAGTTGGAACAAATAAACACCAGATTCTGCACTCAGTTTCCCTTAAGACTATTCGTGCTCTTGGTGTGCACACAGCCGAACTCCGAACACTTCCTCTCACATGCGGCAGTGGAGGCTGCAACGCTAATTATGACAGCAAACTTCTATAACCATATGTAAAATGTAATTTATGTCTTTTTATAACGATGTAATAGTGGCGCAACCATGCACGAGATTTAAGTGCTTGTCGCAAAGAGCTGGGGAAAAAAAAAAAAAAAAAAAGCCTTTTTGCTGCTTTAGTGGAGCTATATACTCCAAGATCAATGTAAATAATTAATAATTTTCGAATTTTCCAATATTTCTGGAACAAAAAAACTATTCATTTTTCCTCGTTTTTTTTTTTTTTTTCCCCTGCCTTCAAAATGAACGGAGATTTTACATCTGTACTTCGTACTCGCAACGTTGTCCTTGTAAATATGTTTATTTATTTATTGTTTCCTTTTTATTTTTCTTCCTGCACTTGATATGCCAAAACATGGGCTCCGTTTCATCCTTTCCTCTTGTGCCATAGTTTAAAGTGGTTCTAAAACGTTTTTAAATTTTCCGAATAACTCAGTTCTAATTTAAGTTCCAAAAAATATAAGTCCATAACATTGGACAGTGATTCGGTATTCGAAAAAGCTTTACCATTTGTGTAACGCTGCACAACTTAACCTCATTTGCGAGGCGCGAAGCCAGAGTATCTGTGAGGAAGCCTTCGCTTGCCCTCCCCCCCCCCCCCCCCCCCCCCCCCCCCTCGTTTTTACCATTTCCTCCTAATTCTTCTAGCAGTCCTCTTTTTTCCTCATATGCCCTCCCGCAACCTCCACCCCTTGCTCATTTGCAAAACATTACCATGGAAGGCCTTTCCAAAGAAACGTCTTTGGACTTTTCCTATCACTTGCGTAAATGGTGCATTTATTGCTTATCGGCCAAAATAGGCACAGAAAGCTAGGTCTGCTCCTGACGCGACCTTCGAGGCCACCTCCTGCCTCTGAGCGGAAGGAAACGATTTTTCTACCGCGTCGTCAAAGCTTCGATTCGACAATTGTTCGATCGTGAGCAGCGTGAGCAGCGCGTCCGCGCGAAGCGTCGACTTCCTGCTCGCTTTGTACGTCGTCGAGGTTGAGTCGCGCCAGCTCATCACTTCTTTGGCCATGTCATCTTCGAGGAGCGATGTGACAGACATTTGAAATGTCGCAGAATTGTTCGGTATCGTTTTAATTTCAGCTGTTAGGACGCTGCCGATCTCGAAGCGCTCGACAATATCTGTAGAACAATAACAATGATGCGGTTTCTTTACTCTTTCATTGCATGGCAATAGATTAACGCTGGCGCAAGGATCGCTAAATTGGTGGATACGCTTTGTAGGTTTCATCTCTGGGAAGTTTGTATAATTGATGTTTACGCACGATATGACGGCCTGAAGTTATCGGCGCGGGCATAAGCGGGTTCATCTGCCCTTCCGCTACGTGTTTTCGGCGTTAATGTTAAGTTACATCGAAAAGAAAAAAAAACGAATGGGGGGGGGGGGGGCAGTCTCAGAGTTGCCAGCTGGCGAAGAGCGGTTTCATCATCATCATCCTCCTCCTCATCATCATCATCAGCCTTACTATACCCACTGCAGGGCGAAGGCCTCTCCCATATTTCTCCACTTAACCAGGTTCTGTGCTAGCTGCATCCACTTGACCCCTGCGAACTTCTTAATCTCATCCGCTCACCTGACTTTCTGCCGCCCCCTGCTACGCTTTCCTTCCCTTGGAATCCAATTCGTTACCCTAAGCGACCATCGGTTATCCTCTCTTCGCACTACATGTCCTGCCCATGTTCATTTCTTCTTCTTAATTTCCACTAGAATGTCGGTAACTTGAGTTATTTCTCTGACCCACTCTGCACGCTTCCTATCTCTTAATGTTACCCCTACCAGTTTTCGTTCCATAGCCCTCTGGGTTGTCCTCAACTTAAGTAGAACTCTCTTGGTTAGCCTTCACGTTGCAGCGCCATAGGTGAGTACAGGTAAGATGCAACTGTTATATACTTTCCTCTTTAGCGATACCGGTAAGCTGCTAGACATAATCTGCGAGTGCTTGCCAAATGCGCTCCATCCCAATCTTATTCTTCTTGTTATTTCCTTTTCATTGTCGGGATCTGCGGTTACTACCAGTCCTAAGTAGACATATTCGCCTACAACTTCCAGTACTTCGCTACCTAATGTAAACTGCTGTTCCTTCCCGAGGCTGTTGAACATTACCTTAGTCTTCTGCATATTGATTTTCAAGCCTACCTTTCTACTTTTCCTGTCTAGGTGATCAATCATTATTTGCAGTTCATCTCCCGAGTTGCTTAGCAAGGCAATGTCATCAGCAAATCGCAGATACTGAGGTATTCTCCATCTACCCTTATCCATAACTGCTCCCATTCCAAGTCTCTGAATAGCAAGCTGTGAATAGTACTGGGGAGATTGTGTCTCCTTGCCTAACACCTTTCTTTATGGGAATTTTGTTACTTTCTTTATGCAGAACTATGGTTGCTGTGCAGCCATATATATATATATATATATATATATATATATATATATATATATATATATATATATATATATATATATATATATATATATATATATATATATATATATATATATATATATATATATATCTTCCAGCACTTTCACGCACGGCTCGTCTACCCCCTGACTTCGCAATGCCTGCATCACCGCCGAGGTTTCAACTGAGTCAAATGCTTTTTCGTAATCTATGAATGCTATATATAAGGGCTGGTTATATTCCGAGCATTTTTCTATCACTTGATTGATGGTATGGATATGACCGATAGTAGAGTACCGTTTCCGAAAACCTGCTTGATCCTTTGCTTGATTGAAGTCTAAGGTTGTCCTCATTCTATTAGCGATTACCTTAGTAAATACCTTATACGTAACAGACAGTAAGCTGATTGGTCTGTAATTTTTAAGGTCCTTAGAGTCCCCTTTCTTATGAATGAGGATAATGTTTGCATTCTTCCATGGTTCCGGTACCGTCGATGACACCAGGCACTGCGTATACAGGGTGGCCAGTTTTTCTAGCACGATATCCCCCTCGTCCTTCAGCAAATCTGTAGTTATCTGGTCCTCTCCAGAGCGGTTTATTTGTCACTATATACGTGCGCGCAGCTAGCGATGTTCATTAGTGTAACAAGGCGATCTTTCTGCGCAGATTAAGCTTACTAAAATCTCGAAGGCAAACCAATCGGGACGCGGATGTTTGGTTAACCTGGCTGCCTGCGGACGCCAGTGCAGTGCAGATAAGTGACGCTGTGTGTAAGTAGAGAGAGGAGGACAGCAGACACGTTTTGGGGGGTACGCGGTCGGTCTTGTTCGCTCACATGTTTGCGCGGCCGATCGATTTTTCCCGCTTCAGGTGCGCAGCAATCAATACTCTGTCATATAAACGACACCGAAGAATAAATAACAGGAGATCTTGCCGATATTACCTCCCCAGCAAATGAAGTAATAGGTACCTGGCGTTTGATTTACAAGAAACCGTGGGTACAGATGAACTGTTGAAGCTCGTGAGCAGATCAAGCAACAAGCTTCGCAATGACTAGTAGCGTGGAATGCTTGCTGGCAACCCTACAAATACCAAGATTTGATTCGCCGCGGCATACTGAGTCGTGCAGTTTTTGCCGAGCATGCGATCTGCCGCTGTCGGTTGTTCAAGGACACAAATCCGGTCGAGATGGGTATCGAACCTTCGACCTCTCAACTTCGAAATTCCCGCTGTCTCCCGCTCCGCTGTCCGCTCTTTTTTGTCCGTCCGTCCGTAGGCCAGATGACTGTATGTACGAAGGCTCAACGCAGGGAACAAGTGCGGCTGCGCAATCAATTGAAAACGAATTGAAGCTTTTGTTGAATACGGAGCGGACGTGGATAGCTAAAGGAGGATCATTTAAGGTTCACCAACTAAACAGGGACAGCGTTTGTAAGCTCATGCTGCTCTGCTGTCACTCCTCATCGATGAGGTAAATAATTGATTGATAGCGGCGCGCCTATGGTGAAGTCCTAATAACACCTCGGTTGAAAGTTCGCACTCGTCTTTGTCGTTTGGAGTTAACTATAGCAGTGAGCCATAGTGGCAATTTACTTTTATAACGTGCATACGAAAAGTGTGGAAAGAAATAATTGTCAACTTATACGACAGCAGCCGCACGTATTTTTCGAATACGTTTGACGTGCAAGTATACCAACACTCCTGCTAGTCCCCGAGGTGAAGGGGGGGGGGGGGGGGGGGTTAATACGCATAAGACGAATTAATGCGGGAAGGCTACCTATAATCGGCATGAACAGCGGTAGCGAAGTGCGGCTTGCCGCTGATGGAGCGGGGAACAAGTTTGCTCCGCTTTTTTTCCGGCACACGAGACATTGCGTTAATGATTCGGGAAATGCACAGAATCAACGTCAAGCACGGTTCGAATTGCGTCTTCAGTTTGCGCCGGTGATTCGCAGAGAGCAGGAGTTTCTACGGGACGGAGTCGATAGTATGTATTTATTCCTTTTCTTCACAGAAATGCCGATGCAAATCAGGGTACTAGAGAACAGTTTGTGACGTTGGTGCTGCGCACTTCCTGAACTGTGCTTGGCGTTCGCGCTGCTGGTTTATCCAGCGTTTGCGAAATGTGAGACTTAATTCGATTCTCGATATTTTTAGACGCGCGCGCACACGTGGCGCTCACTGACCGCTGAATTTACGTAATCTTATTAGCAATGCTTAACGTGGCGCTTACTGTACCGCTCAGAGCACAAAAGCGCTCTGAGCGGTGACACGCTTAGGACAAGCATTTATTAACTCTTAGGAGCTAAGAGTTACTCTTACTCTGCCGCTTGCTGTATCACCAAGATCGCAGTAGCGTGTGCTTCACGTGACATGCGTGACGTCGAGAGAATGCGCGGCAGCACCGAATCGAGAAATGCGACAAAATCGTAATTAATTAAATTTTTGTTCTCAGTGGATTTTCTATGCCCTGAACAAAGAAGTGACAGTAAATGCTAAGAGAGGGAGTGGGATCTTTTAAAACTCACTGGACCGAGATGCAAATGGAGTAAATGTGCAGCGGTGTCGTAGAGGTAGAAAATCCACCTCGCGTGCGAGAGGACCGTGGTTCGAATCCCGGTGCCGCTCAATTCTCCACCGAGTTAAAGAAATAAAAAATCTGCGTATCGATGGAATTGCATAAACAGGTTTGGGGTGCCACCTGATGCCGGTGAAACGGCATCTCCTCCGGAAAAGGACTCTCTCACCATAATAGGATTAGTGTTCAATTAACTTGAACATTACCTGACAGGAATTCGACGGCCACAACGACAGAGCCTGAGTTTCCGGGCCGGGTTTTGCTGGAAATTTCTCTACTTATCGACAGACACATCATTCGCGCGTTGATGGACGCAGGTTTCATTTCTTTATTTTAAGTGGAAAACTGGAGGCGCGTCTTAAAAATGTAGCGACACCAGATCCGCATAGTTGCTGGCCATGTCGTAAACTCCGCTTGGACAGTACACCGAAACAGTCCAGATCCTAGGCTCTCAACTTCGTTGTCAGCTGCCTGCTGTGATTCTCCGGATTGTTCGCGCGACCTCATTCTCGGTTTGACTTTTTAATTCGTGGGAACGGGGCCATTATCAACCTGAGACAGCGAACAGTTACATTTTCTACAAAAAAAAAAAGAAAAAAAAGCCAATCACGAGTCCGATGCTCGCCAACTCAGGTCTGCCTTTCGAATTTCCGCACCGCCTGCCAGCGATTTTGTCCGTCTCAAAGGATACGAAATATTTGACTGAGAAACGCCAAAATTTGAAAGCCTCCAACTCAACAGAAGAGATAAAATTGACAGCTATCAAAGCTAATCAATAGCTCTAAAATGCCCGATACAGGGAAGTATAAAATGGAGAGCATCGAGTATTCGCTGATGAATGGTGGTGGAAATAAGGCATAGGCAAAAATGAGATGTATGCATTAAGGGACAAGGCAGGATATGTCATTACTAGGATGAGCAATATAGTCAAAGTAGCCGAGGAGTTGTGTACTAACCTTTAAAGTAGCCAAAGTAGCCTGGACACTATAATGTGATTCACAGGGGTAATCAGGCGTCCCGCAAGTAGCGAAGGGTGGGGTTAAGGAAAGCTTTAGAAACTATGAAAAGAGGGAAAGCAGCTGGGGAGAATCAGGTAACTACAGATTTGATGAAGAAAGGTTGAGGGGGGGGGGGGGGGGGGGGAGGAGGATATCGTAAAAAATCTCGCCACCCTGTTTACGCAATGCTTGGCAGGGAAGAACGCTAACATTATCTTAATTCATAAATGGGACGCTAAGGACCTGAAATATTGCAGACCGATCAGATTCAAAATACTAATCACAAGGTCCTAAGGTAATCGCTAATAGAATCAGCGCAACCTCAACTTCAATCAAGCAAAGGATCAAGCAGGTTTTCGGAAAAGACTCTCTATACTATCGATCATATCCATACTATCAACCCGGTCATAGAAAAATGCTCGGAATATAACCAGCCTCTACACACAGCCATCATTGATTACAAAAAAGCTTTCGACTCAGTCGTAACCTCGGCAGTCATTCATTCAGGCATTACGAAATCAGTGTGTAGACGAGCCGTATGTGAAAGTACTGAAAGATTTCTATAGTGGCTGCACAGCAACCACAGTTCTGCATAAACAAAGTAACAAAATCCTTGTAAAGAAAGGTGTTAGGCAAGGAGACACGATCTTACCGTTATTATTCACAGCTTGCTTAGATGAAGTATTCAGAGACTTGGAATGGGAGCAGTTAGATATTAGGGTTGATGGAGTAATCTGCGTTTCGCTGATGACATTGCCATGCTAAGTAACTCATTGGATGAATTGTTAGGAATGATTGACTACCTGGACAGGTAAAAGCAACAAGAAAGGCTTGAAAATCAATATACAAAGGGCTAAGGTAATGTTCAACTGCCTCGGGAAGAAATAGCAGCTTACAATAGGTAGCGAAGCACTGGAAGTGGTCGGCGAATATGTCTACTTAGGGCAGGTAGTAATCGCAGATCCGGGCCATGAAAGGGATATAATTAGGATAATAAGATTGGGATGGAGCGCATTTGGCACATACTGGGAGATTATGACTAGCAGCTTACCAGTATCGCCCAAGAGGAAAGTATACACGACAGTTGCGCCTTACCTGTGCTTACCTGTATGGCTGAAACGTGAAGGCGAACGAAAAGTGCTTTTCCAGGCCCCTTGTATCCCGAGCAGTTAGAAAAGAAAACTGCCCTTAGGCCATGCAGGCACGCTCGTACGACTTGGCTAAGCGGAACTGATATCAATGCTATATTTAGCATGCTGTAGTTAACAGAGACACAAGTTACTGCATTAGTGATTAACAAAGCCTAGGTATGCAAACGAGTGGTTTTATAGTCCGCACTGCGCGGTGACCAGTCCCAGCTCTCGCATCGTGAAACGGTGTCTCTAATTGTTCTCGCAAAGACGCGCATCCTTCCTTTGGTATAGCAGAATATCCACTTGCCAACTGTTTCCAAAGCAATATTATCTATCGTAGCCATGGTTGTTAGGTTGAAACTAGAGTGTTTGTTTAGTGCTTTGGGCTAAATAGTAACGAACAGGAAGAAACATGGCTCAGATTTATCTCTGCTGACCTATTTATGCGAAGCGAAAGCGTCGTTTTGCTTGGCTTTGCTATAGTTAGGCTTTAGTTTAGACATGGGCAGATATGATTTATAACTGCCGTCAAAGGTCGAAGGTCAAGCGGTGGTGCACAAGAGGTGGCACCATGGTTAAACTATATTGCCACTGTGACCTCTGGTTCGCTGAATGTCAAGCGGCTTGCCACGTTGACCTTGGATTATACATTACACAGTGAAGCTTTTATTTGAAAAAAAAAAAAACAAAAAAATGTCCAGGCTGCGCCTTGTACACTCAAGTTCCCTGAAACAGCGTATGTAAAAAAAAAAAAAAAAAAAAAAGGAAAGAAGCAAAACAAGGTAAACTGTTGTTGCAGTCTTTCTTTTTTTCTTTTTTTTTTTCGGCTTCGCTATCTTGAATCACGCGTTGTACGAGCAGAGCTGCCATATTTGAGTGAAAGTTTCCCTTAATTCTTTTTTTTTTTTTGTCAGCTATGAAGTTTTCAAACGAAACAGCGAAGCATGCAGGATCCGATAATTAAGTAGTTAAGGTGTGTAATCAGTTCCAAGTAGGCTGGGACATAAAAAACTTACGTATGAAAAGTCTCCAACGAGGTGCCGCACAGCTTTTAGTAGCGTCTGCAGCCAGTGCTCAAGCGCATAATGAGGCTTGTTTTTGTCCTCGATAATCAGACTTGAAGAATGCAGTGTCATTTTCCTTTTTTCTGAATATCGCAGCATATCTCTGCATATTTCTGCTTATCTCCGCCACATTCGTGGCGTAGCTATGCGGTTGGCGGGGATATGACTGTCCCTTAACGACTACGAGGTGCTTGCTTACGAAAACACAGTGTTGGAGTCTCTGGTGTTTCACCAGCAAGAACCTGTCTCGTACTATACATGGCGCATTCCTTGCTGCTGCTTTTAGGGTTTCTTTTGTTGTTTCTTTAGTTCTGTGCAGATCCAAGAGCCGTCTTTTTACACTGCGGGGCATTTCATTACGTTACTGACGGGCCTAAATGCAATATATTTCAGTGTAATTAATTAGTATAACTAAATACTGTAATCAAAACAATCACACCGTTTTGCTGTAAAGAGTAAAGAAAGAGTGTTTGATACAAGGTATTGAGGTATATGGCTTTTATGGGAAGGATCTCTTTGAGAGGTATACTTCTGGGCTAATGAAAAGAATAGAGTGCCTCCCGTTTATGCACATTCTTTTCTTTCTTTCTTTTTTTTTTTTCCACTGTTAAGTTGTGCGCCGCATCCGTGCATGCTGTATTAAAGAAAACTGACCATCATCTTCCCGCCTCAAGAGCAGCCGTAATCATATTATCTTGCTGCTGATGGAGTCACTGCGTACACCCCCGTAAACTGCGGCTCCTGTAGGTTAAATGAGACTAGATTTTCTTAGATATATTTTTCTACAGGAGATTTTTCACCCTTTTGGCAGATCGTTTCTTTTTTTTTTTTTTTTTTTTTTTTTTTTTTTGCAGAAAATATACTGCTTTTCATTGTACCCGACTTCAAATTTTTACTTTTACTCCATTTCCGGGGTTACGTCGAGCGCAAAAACAGGAGTTTGCTAAGACTTTATCTCTATTTCTTTTTCATAGCATCATTTTTTAGGAAATATGTATTTTTCTCCTGGAATCTAGAAGGCGTAAGCAAGCATAATTTTTCACTCTGCTCAGCGAGGATATCCTGACCGTCAACATTGGGTGGTGGGGATGCGAGCGCGGCAGTAATATCCAGTGGACTACCGGACTAGGCGGCCCACCCACTTGGTCTACAAGACTCTGTAAATAAGGATGTTTTAAATCAATCAATCAATCAATCAATCAGTCAATCAATCAATCAATCAATCAATCAATCAATCAATCAATCAATCAATCCACAGATTTTTATTCAGGATACCGTAAGCGATTTTCGTAGGCATAACTCTTGTTGCTACTACTCGCGCGCCATTTGAAAACTTTCAGCCTCGACCAACCCTAAGCGTACACACCTACCTATAATAATTTTCCTGTTTTCATTCCTATGTCCTAATCGAATATGCTAGCACGTGAGAACGTTCTGTGATTGGTGCGCTGGCCGACCTAGAGATAGCCAATGATGTGGAGGTGCGGCACGGTGGCGTGCTCATTCGCCAGTCATTCTCGAACGTCATAGAACACCTGTGTAAATTCAACACGGCGCACGCATTACAGAAACAAACTCGGAAGACTATTACCGACATCGCCAATGAGCGTTTTCCTCGCCTCTTTGTCCTGCTTCTGTTTCACATACCCAGCAATGCAGGAGAAAAAAAAAAAAAAGGAAATTTTCTCAGAGAGAGAGAGGTTGGGGGAGGGCGTGGACACGTAGAAGATAGATGCGACGTCGGCTGCTTCGCGATGGATTTTGAGAGAGGAGGCGTAACGCAACATGGCAGCATGGGACGGAAACTGGATTAGCCTGGTCGCGATGACGTGAGTGCGTTTTTCGCGCGCTGGGCGCGTAATGACGCGCTTCTTAGGATTACGATCACGTGTTTGTTTTGCGAGGAGCGGTGCGATTATATATATATCACCATTGATTGTTTAGGTGGATCTTATAGTTACTCGGACGCCTCGAACGGATGGGCATCTTCCGTCCGACAGCACTCAGGTGGCACCGTAGCTCTGTACCGCTTTTTGTCCCGTTGATAAACGCGTTGCCGCTCGAACGAAAAACTATCCAAGTCATGGGCGCTGGCGATGTGCAGTCGCGCATGGCCGCCGCGCGGATCCCGGAAGCGCCTCATTCTGACAAGGACAAGAGGTCACAGACGCCCCGACACTCTGGTGAGCGGGACTGCAGTCTCTTATATGTCGTTGATTATTATATATATGTATAAGGAATTACGGCCAAGGATGACGGCAAGAGTTGTTTCTTCGTGTTACGTACATGTTAGAGATCGGAGCAACTGAGAAGGAACCAATGCGTCAGAGACGTTCTCCTTCATCATCAGAAAGGTGGAATGTAACGGGCCGGCACATAGGCAAAAAAAAAAAAAAAAAAAAAAAAAAAAAATGACGTGAAAAATGTACTTCAAGGCCGATTGGTATTGCAGAAAGGAGTGGAGTAATTTGCCATGGCAACAGAGAACACAGCATCGAAAAACTTGACTGTAAGGCTTTGTTTGTTTCTCACGGCAATTTCGAAGCTGGTGGCGTCTTTATGTGGGGAGACGTTCGAAGAAAGATGAGGTGTCGTTTCCGGTGCTGGTTCTTAATTTTAAACCAGTAGTGATGCTAATGCCGGCACGCGGTTGCACAAAAAACAACCTTTCATTCGCGGCAAACTTATTTTGCAGTTTCTTTTTCCATCGGTGGTGGTAAAAACGTTTGGAATCATGTACGGGACCGCGCGCGGGATATAACGATGTCCGCATTACGAAACTTTATTACGAAAATCAGACGTATACTGAAGTAGCTTTCAGTATTCTGCTTCCGTTTGTCGTGAGACGTTTGCGTATATCTTTCAAGTGCGCGAGTCCATTAATTTCCAGGGAACTTGGATATGACCGGCCGAGTTGTAACACTTTTTAATCTGTTTTGGTAGACGCAATCTTAAGCTCAATCGATGCATACACTGCGCAGCAGTGACGTTATTTGACCGTTTCCTTACGTTGAACGTGTCACTAACTCCATATGAAATTTGTGTCACTCAGTGCAGTCGGGCCGTGCCGGATTAGTATGTCACTGCGGTTAACAGTTGACCTAACTGGCTGTCACGCTCGTTTAGCGAGCACGCTTCAACGCGTGTTCGCTGTCTGGCGTGACGAACCGCTGTGACAGGGGGGATTGTTGTACTGCTAGTTATGGCCGCGGGGAAAACGGATGCGGACGAACGAAGTGAGACACCGTTGCGCGGATGAAAATTCGTTATGCGCAAGTGGAGAGAAATGACGAGCAGCTGTCGCGACTGTGTACGCTGCGACGTTTAATTCGGGCTTCGATTTTGGGCCGGGCTGAAGGTAAATGAAATTTGGCTTCGGAATCCGCTTACTGTAGTTCGCTGTCTGCAGGATAACGCTGATCGCTTGCTGCCGGAAAGAGCGCGCGCTCTCCCTCGAGACCGGCCGTGGCTGCCGTCACTGTTTCTGTATATATTGCAGCTGCTGATGAAACGAATGTGTTGAAGCGCTGGCTAACAGAGAATCAGCTTTCAGTTCTCCGTTTCTCTTTCTTGTGGCGACAATATGTAAAGTAAAAATATCAGGTTGTGAGTCGTTCCCAAATTGTTAGCCTCCCGGCCTACAATTAAAAGAAAAAAAAAATTGAAAACGAAGAAGTGGGCCTTGAAGTAGGATGGACAGTTGGGCGAGTTGGTATTCGTGTGTTTCGTCTTTTCGCGCTGTTCCACCCACTATGCAAGTGGGCATTGGTAGCCATTACAGATAAGAGAGCTCACCAAAGCACTAGCAACACAGTTTCAAGCTTATATATATATATATATATATATATATATATATATATATATATATATATATATATATATATATACATATAGTTCTGGAAGATCTCTCGTAAAGTTGTACGGCTGAATGCCACCACAACAACTCTTGCGTCTTATCGTCCTCGCTGCGCGTTCAAAGCCAGTCTGATATTTCTTGGTAACCCATCGCGATGAAAAGAGACGGTTAGGCTGGCCCTTGTGCCGCAGCATTCAAGCGCGTATTAAAGCCTGTATACAGTCGTGTAGCACTTTCGCACTCACGCACGTGCTCCTTGTGTCCTCGACAGCTATAGCGTTAACTTGCAATGCCCAGACACAATGTTGACATAACCGACTCTTCCGCTCACGTGAGCTCGTGGAGGTTGATCATGTCTGGCTGTGCTGTAAAACGAACTAGTTTGTATTTTGGAAGGGAAAGCGAGCCCGCCGTGTTCGCAACATAAACAACTATGTTATTTTCATCCCAGCAGTGGGTCCAAAGTATGGAATTCTCTCTGCGCGACGTGTGCGAGCTGAGCTCTCTGCAGAACCCAGTGTAACGCGGAGAACGAAGTGCAATGCGGCTGAATGATAACGCCCCCACACATAATGCAAGCCTGCTGAAAAGAAGAATCGTGAAAGTTCCGCCTATGGGTATGCGTCAACTTATGTCTTCCGTGAATTATATCGAGGACGAAAGGTCTCGTAACGTATAACGTTGCATGCTGTAAATGCTCGGCAGAGCTGGCTGAGCAAAGTTTAGTTAGTTGAGCAAACAGCATGCACGTACGATTAACACATTTCAGCGCTGACGAAGTGCGCCTTGAAAGTTTATCCCAAGAAAGCTTTCTATTGAGTAGTCAATGTAACTGAGTTTTTAATAGAGATCCATCTAATGAAGCTTTTTCTACCTCCGCTTTCCTTGATTGGTAACCGCCACTTACGTGAATGTTAGTACGTAAACATGCAGTAGCGGCTGGAGGGGAGATTGTGAAGTTCACTAGGCATGGAAGTCATTACTTCTATGTAACAAAACTCCTGGACTTACTCCCCCCCCCCCCCCCTAACGCACACACACATTGTAGTAGTAGTAGAAAACATTTATTTAAAGGCAAGGAGTTAGGGGGCGAAGGCAGAGTTGGTCGGATCCCCAGTCCGTGACAAGCCGCTGGCCGAGCTCGATCCCTCAACAAAAAATCAGGGATGCCTCTCAGTCTACGCCCACGTTGGGCCATGCTTTATAGGGTGTGACTTAATTTGTCTTAGTAACCAAGCAAAGATTACCATCCCTTATTGATACCACTGGTCCTTGCGAGGGCATCAAAACAGTATAGCCCTCACGTCACTCGGTTAGACCATTTGGTAGCGGGGCTAACTGTTAGAAATTCAAACATCACATTCAAACAGCATCACATTAGCACCGAATCCACATGCACGCATCGTCACCGACTCTCGAACCGCCTACAGAACCTTCATGTGAAGTAAATATCCCCCTGGCCCGCAGTATTTTATTCCAAGCCAGGCACCAGGCCTCAAAAAAGTCATATGGGTACCGGGTAATCAAATGGTGAAAGGTAACGAGCGTGCACACGTGGTACCCCAATTGCATTCCTCTTGTGGAATTTCTCTATTCCCTTACATGACCACTCCATCCCGTCTAACATGTCCGCTTAGCGAGAAAAACATTCCGGAACCCGCTTTAGATGTGAAGATGTGCTGAAACAAACATATAAAGGTTCTTCGCCTACGCCATGTACGCAAGTCTCCACAAGTATACGCAATGCATGTCGGTGCTGAGTAGCTCGAATGAGTAAAGGTATCACCACTGCAGTGAGGAAGGCAATATACGCTCAAGGCTTCCTCGCCCGCTCATGTACTCTACGCCGATATTCATTCACTTGGATGTGGGTGTGGCAGAGCATGCGTAGAGAGGTGGGGGGGGTTCGAAGGGTCATCCTGATACAGCGGCGGTTGCTTTCAGCACAGCACTGTTTTGCCGCGAGTCTTCGCGTGCACAGCTGCGCTGCTCTCTCGGCACTACGTACACGACGTCGGCCTGCCTGGCAAGAGCCAGCGCGAGACAATGGGAGCCGACGAGACGCATCCGTCCCACGCTGGTCCATCACACGACAGGAGGGGACATTGTTGGAGCGCTTTCCCTCGTCGTCCCCAGTCACAAACACTCGGAACCGAAGCGGCGAGACGAAAGCCAGCCCCACCAGCTGCGACGACGACGCGCAGACATGTTCCTATAGCGCCCCGATATGCAGCTACAATCGAAATGTTGCATTCGAGAAGATGCCGCGCTGCTAGGAGAGGAGTGGGAGCGGATCCGATTTTGGGAAACTATAAGAACGATAACGATGACAAATGCAGGAGCCTGCGAGGCGTAGCTGCAGTGCATCGTAGACAGAGTGTCTATTACGTACCTCTGTGCCGTTTTATTTCCTGCGGCTTCATACAGACTTTTCTTTTTCTTTTCCTTACATTCATTCATTGATTCATTGAATAGGTGGAATATCTTGGTACAGCAGAAATTTGGAGAATGCGCTGTCATAACTTTACATGGCCTTGGCGCTCTCAAGTGTACCTGCCGATGAGTTCACCCCTAACTACGGTCGTCCTTATAGTTGCCGGGTACACGGGTTCAGTACTCCAGCAACGGAAGCAGCCCGATTCTGCGCATGTATATTTCCACAACCGAATGCGATCCTAGAGGTCGTTGCATTCGGGTCCTCGCCCCGGGGTTTCCCTCAATGCCAATCGCTGGATGGCAGTGTCTGATTATAATTGTCGCTGCCGATTACCTCACCCGCTACGCGAGGACAAAATCGCGCCAATAGGGGCACCGCCGACGAAGTAGTCCGGGTATTCGTTAGAAACAACTGTCCTGAGGCATGGCGTTCCGGCAGTAACCATTACCGATAGAGGAACTGCGTTCACGGCTGAACTTCTGCATTTTGTTACTAAGTGGCACCAGTTTACTTAAACGACTGCTTATCATTCTTAAGCCAGTGGATTGACAGGCCGCCTCATTAAGACCCTCACAGGTATGTTTTGCATGTACCTCAACGAATGTCACAAGAACTAGGACGAAATTTTGCCCTATACGTGACATTTGCCTACAATATACCACTCGAAGAACAACATTTAGTCTCCTTGATGGGCGGCCGGTGACCATTATGCTACGGTCAATGTTACTGTTGCTCCCAGACGTCGACGACGTAATGACAACGTCGATCAGGACGCCGATGAATTCACCCGACGCGCTGAGGAAGTTCAATAACTAGCGCGTGTGGGGATTATGATGCGCGACGCTGCAATCTTCGCTGCAGACATGTTATTTACGACTGTGGAGATGAAGTGTGGGTTTGGACACCTATCTGCCACCGTGAGATTCTCTGAAGAACTGCTTCGAGCGCCATGTCGTTTTCCGGTCATTGAGCGAGGTCGCGCACAAGGTGGTGCGGTATGGCATTTCAACATCGAAGTAACGCCATCAACAAGCCGACGTTGTTCATGTTGTGCGCATGAAGCCGTACTATTCGGACTGAGTATACCTGCTTATTATTATTATTACCTTTCTTTCTGTCATTGGGATGATGCTTTCTGGGGAGGGGGGCACATGCCACGGCTACTCGTACTGAAGACGAAGACGCCGGAACACACGAACGGAAGGCTGTAAGAGGAAAAAGCCGTAACTAGAGCTGGCCTTCTCAATCAGCGTCCTGGATGAACCTCGAACCTTTGCCCCCCTCCCCATGGTTCTTTTTCTTTTCTTCTTTTTAATTGCATTTTCGCGATTGTTAACTTTCCCTGGCATTTTCCAAGATGTATAGTCGTGTAGCGTGATCGTGATACAAAATTATTTGGTAGTGCATGGCAATAAACTGTGTATTTAGATGGCTGAAGCCCGAAGGAATAAATAAATAAGCAGCGCCATCTAGCGGTTACCAACAAGACGACCTACTTTGTAGGGGGATGCCACCTCTAAAATATATATAAAAGCAAAAATGATTGCCACTGAAAGATGTTTCTTCAGTAAGGTTCTTCAATAAGGTTGCACATGAACGTCGTGCAAATATAGATTGACCTGAAAGAAACCAGCCATTGCTAGAGAAATGAACATTATTGATGCACATAGGTGAACATGATGCACATCAGTGCGACAGAGGTACCATGTAGGTGGCACTAAGGAGCTCCTTACGCGGAAAGCTACTCAAAGAAAAGTAAGGTCAGCAGGATTTTAGCAGTGAAGGCAAAGATGAAGTGTTCATTTAGTAAACAACATTCGCATATAGTGAGCTCTCTTCTGATGCAGCGGAGTCGTTTGCTGCCACTGCATTACGGCAAAGCCGCTGGGAAAAGTGACCGCGGTAATAATAGTAAAAAAAAAAAAAAAAGAAACAGTAATTAGGCCGTTTATAGTAATGTGGTTTGTGTCTGAACACTTTCGTAGTCGTACTGCATATTCTCCTAAGACTCAGGGTATGGGGGAAAAAAAGAAAGCTTAAACTTCCGTCATTTGATCAGCTGATCAGTCCATGCCTCTATATTAATACATATGGTGCACTGGTCAGAGAAGTACAAGACGATGTCCAAAGAGATATGTGGAACTCTTTTGCAGATTGAGAAAGGCACTGATTTTACGCCGCGCCGTGGAAAAAAAATCGGATGAAGTAGGAAATTATTGTACGCCGTGGTTGATCAACATAAACGTACAATTTGCATGAACATAAACATAAATTTATCTAGGATATGTAAACCTTATAGTGCTATTGCACAAATAGCAAAAGAGAAAAAACTACAAGTTTGTCAAAGGATGATATGCGTATATATTGAGGGTTATGGCGCAATTTGGGAATGTGTGAAAAAAAACAACAACAAAAGAACACTTTGAGAAACTTTTTCAAAAAAATTTCAAATATTTCTGCGTAAGTTTATTTCCACCTCTATAGCTAGGCGGAATAGCGTCCACGCGCGGCATGGAAAGGGGCATGTTTCTCATTATTGCTTTATTACATTTCAGTATCACTTCTACGTCCGCCGAAAGCAGTATTACAATGGCGCAGAAGCTATCGCTGCGCATAAAAAGGCCCGTGCTTAAAAATTGTGGTCCACCTTAGTTGGATAAGCTCGTATATTGTGCGTGCATTTCACCAGCAAACTTGCCTGCACGTGTCAGTGATATGGCTTTTGCCTACTTTTACCTCTATGCGGCTGCGCGCTTTCCCGCGTACAGCGTGAAAAATGTCCTCTCTTCCCTATTCTCCAACTGCCTCTTTTCTTCCGCCTATGCCTCCACCTCATCTCTTTCAATTTCTGCAGGCCGTTGTGCAGGTGCCGGAATTGAAAGCGGCAGTTTCAATGCGCGCACTTTTCCCCAAAGAAAAAGTCGTTTCTCTTTTTCTTCATTTTTAGATAAAACCACCGGCGCCACCGCGAAAAGCGTAAGTTGGGCTTGTACAGGCGGTGCGCCGTCTCGCGCGTATCCGTGACGGCGAGGGCGTTGGCCGCTTCGTTCCAGCTCTTCTCTCCCGCGGCCGGGCTCGATTCAAGGCCCGACGCCCGTACAATCGACCGCGTGGGGTCCCCCTCTCGCTCGTGTGCCGACCAAGGAAGCGTCATCGCTCGCGTCCTTATCTGGGACTCGATGCCGCTGTCTTGAAAGTGGTCCCGCGCCAGTATAGTGTTCTAGCGCCAGTATCGAAACCCCGCACCTATCGCCTGACGCTGCGGCTTGCGCTCGGGATGTGTTTCATCTTATCGAAGGCGCTTTTCGCTATATTAGATCGCAAGTTTTTGTAGCCTTGTGGCTTGCACCCCTCGTATCGCAAGTGCAGTACATCTTATTCGCCATAATATTTGATCCGTTCCAAGGCAGCACAGTTAAGCGAGCGGTGGTTGGTGACGTTTGCCATCGGCACAGAAAAAATGTCAGTAAAGACAGTTGACAGTTACAGCCTGTAACAGCGGCAGCTCAATAATAATAATAATAATAATAAAAAAAAACAATTAGTGGCAAATCACAAAATGTTTTACTAATTTGCGAAACTTTAAACGTAGAGGTCGGAAGTGCTAATGAGGGCCAGTTTACAAATCAAGAAACGAGACTGTGCAAATTATGCTTGTCGAATATATAAATAGCAAAAGTGCCTTTCACAGGCCTATGGGACTCTTCGAGGAGCTGCAGGCTTCATTCGGATGTGTACCAGCGTTGGCCAGAAGGCCAGTAACTTCGACTATGATTCGATTGCAGAATTTTCCAAAACTCGGCTTGTTTTTTGATTGATTGATTGATTGATTGATTGATTGATTGATTGATTGATTGATTGATTGATTGATTTGTAATGTTTAACGTTCCAAAGCGGCTCAGGCTATGAGAGAAGCCTGTTTATGAAATAATCAGGAGAGAACACTCATGGAGGGAAAGGATGAAACATACTTCGCACTGAACATTCAGCTTTCCAAGCGGGAACCTCCATTCTACGCTTGATATTAACATTAAACGAGCTGTGGTTTTAAGTTTCACTGACTGATGCAACTTCCGTGATTGAAAAGTGTCCAATACGAAAGCTAATGGCGTCCCTTGCTTAAAATCTGGTGGGGCCTTTTGTTCACGTTTGATTTGGTTTGTGGGGTTTAACGTCCCAAAGCGACTCAGGCTATGAGAGACGCCGTTTTCGATCACCTGGGATTCTTTAACGTGCACTGACATCGCACAGTACACGGGTTGAGTATGCTTTTAGCCTCCATCGAAAAGCGGCCGCCGAGGCCGGGATTCGATCCCGCATCCATGGGGACAGTAGTCGAGCGCCGTAACCAGTTTTGTTCTCCTTTAATCTTACGATTATGAAATCGCTAGTATACGCGAGCACTGCACGGCGGGGATCGATTTTATTTTGATGTAGTTTCGCTTTGACTGTTTTTGTTGTATGTAATTGCATGGCTGAAGTGGTGCGCGATGCCATCGCTATAGCACCGCGGTATCTGCTAATTGACGGCAGGAACATAATTGATGGAAAGTGATTAATTCTTCCATTACCGGTCCATATTTCCAAAGCAGTGTACGGGCGCTGGATGACGGATGCTCACAGTCATTAGTGCTAGTGGTCATTTTCTTTTTTTTTTTTCTTTTTGAATATGAGTTGTATAGGTGAAATGTTCCGAAAAGTGACTGGGCCGGAGACTGCATCGGACGTTGACTACGCTTAAATGATCGAGTCTTTGCGTGATTCTCGCGGGGAGGTTTTGCTGTGTACGCGCGGACTACAGGTCTTTTTCGAGTAACAAGCGGTGAACACTGCGTACTTGGCTTGTACATCTGCAATGGCAAAAAATTACCACAACTGAATTCTGATTGTAGCAGAAAAAAGATTGCGATACGTGGCGCTACTGTTGCCGTGTGCTACCATAACCAGAGTGCAAAGCACGTTCTATTTCCTAAAGCAGGGGTGGCCGGCAGAAAGCAGCTTATTCCGACGATGGCCAATCTTAAAGACTGCATCTTAAATCAAAGCTCGTACATTTATCGCTAGAATCATGCGTCGGCGTGACTATACGCACTTCAATAAGCTAAGATTTCCTTTCTTTTTTTTCTTGTTTTTTTGCTGGCTTTCTAGAGCCAGTATCTCAGTTTTTCATTTGAAAAATTGACTGGGCGATGCACTGTCAAAAGCAACGCGTGGCAGTGCCTACGTCACAGGGTGGCGAAACCTTAAAAGCAGATGCAGTTCGTATGAATCTGGTCTGAACGACATATATTCTGTCGCGAATCGACGAGGCTTCCATCGTCCAGGAAACTGAGCTTTGGGCCTGCGATAAAGAAAATATCGCTGCTGGCAACCAGCAGCTCAAAAAATAAATCAAATTGACTCATATGCGCGGCAGCGTTGACACATTACACCGATAAGCGACGCACAAGCTAGCTTTTACAATCCTATAGCTTTCGATCACGCTGTACTTTTTACCGGCCACCCCCACTTTGGAAAATGGAATGCGCCTGGCACTCTCGCTATCGGTGATGGATGGATGGATGGAATATAGGAGCGCCCCCTTTGAAACGGGGTGGTAGCGGTAGCTATCATGGTCATTTTTCTCCCTATATCTTAATTATTGTTTTAGATTGGTTAACTAAACCATCATTCTATTTATTAATTTTTTGTTTCTGCATTACTAACATTATGTCACTTCTCTGCTTTTAAGCCACCAATCTTCCAGCCGTTTTTTGCTAGTTTCCACCGCCGGTTTATTCACCCGGCCACTGATATCTCTAAACCCCAGAGCTTCAGGAACAGTGACTGCGCTTGCATCAACTTCCGGATGGATACCATTACATTTGAGTATAATATGGTCAATTGTGTCACTGGAGTTACCACATAGAGCACATGCGCCATCTTCATTGTTAAATTTCTTTTTGTAGCTGCGTGTTCTAAGGCACCCTGATCTAGCTAAGGCACCCTGATCTGAGCTCGGCAGCAATTTTTCTGCTCCAGTCGCAAGTAGTGCTAATCCTTTTCTGTTCCAGCTGTTATATTATCCTTCATTTCACGTGTAGTGTAGAGTACTGCTTGGAAAAATATGAGGCACGGGCTGGGCGACGGCCTTTGTGGTGTTCGGGATTCATATATCGTGGGAGGGGTTTGAGATCGAGGAGGCTCCGCAGATGCGGAGGGATGGCTATATGAGTGTGAGGTGAGGGATCAGGGGTATTGTAGCCCATTGAGCGCAGGTGATGAGTGCCTGTAGATATTGTGCGGAGTCGACGTTGTTGGCTGGAGAGGTGCGCCTCTATGATCTCCTCAACATTGTTATGAATGCCTAATTGAAGGAGCCGAATCGTACTGGTATGACGAGGTAAATGGAGGGCAGCTTTAACGGCTGAGCGGTGTAGGACGTTAAGTTTATTGAGTTGTGTTTCGGTGATGTGGTGGAAGGGGAGGTGGTAGGCTAGACGACTAACGATAAGGGCGTCTACGAGTCTTAAAGTGTCTTTTTCCTTGAGGCCATGATTGCGGCTAGAAATGCGACGAATGAGATTTGTGATCTGGTTGATTTGGCGCTGCAGTAGGCGTATGATGTGGGCGGCTCTAATGTCCTGTTGAATGTGGAGACATAGAAGTCGGAGCCGTGATACTTTGGGAATCGGAGCGTTGTCAAGGAGTGCGGTGATGGTTGGGGCACGTGGGAAAGGCTTGATGACTAGGAGCTCCGATTTCTGCGGTGCACACGTAAGACCTATAGCCTGTGTATATGTGTGGATGGCATCTGTAGCGAGTTGCAAAGTATGTTCAACTTGGCCAGGGCGACCCTTAGTAGTCCATAGTGTGATGTCGTCTGCGTATATTGCGTGCTGAATGTCAGGCATAGTTTCGAGTATCCGCGCTAAAGGAGTTAGGGCGATGGTAAAGAGGATGGGTGAAAGGACTGAGCCCTGCGGTGTGCCTCGGTTGGGTAAATAGATGATCGGGGAGGTGTAGGACCTGAGTGTGATATGAGCCGTGCGTTTGGTTAGGAATTCATCAACGTAGCGCCATATGCGTAGCCCGTAGTTAGTTGTGGCAAGTGTTAGACAGAATCTGGTCATGGCTCACGTTGTCAAATGCCTTTGTATAGCAAGTGCAAGTATGGCCCGTGTGGCATGTTTATGGAGGGTATTGTTTAGAACGGTCTCTTTCAGGTGCAGTAGAATGTCTTGGGTGCAGAGATGTGATGGGCGGAAGCCGAATTGAGAGTGAGCAAAACCGGCGGCAGATTCGATTTCAGGTTGAAGCCTGTGTTGAGAACTGCTGAATCAGGGCGCGACTATTATATGTACGCAGAATTTTGAAGAATTCATGCTTCGGTGACCAACTGTGCGTCCCCCCTCCCCCGACCCCTCTTTATTTGCGCGGGCACATTTCTTCTTTTCTTATCCAAGTCATGCCATTATCCGCATCGTTACTAGTAGCCGAATCTGAATTTTTTGTATGTACCAATAATATTTTGCGGGCGAGTGGAAACAGGTTACGTGGGTGTCCGGTCACCAGGGGGTGGAGGGGAATGAGACTGCCTACGCGGCTGCCCAAGCGTTCCTCCCCCGGGGTTCCGCTCAATCCTCCGGTTCTACCGAGGCAACCATACCAATCCCGCTCATAACGTATGCGGACATTGCAAATTATTTACGCCTCTGCAAGAGGGCACTCCCGGGACCCGCCAAAGGTCTCGACAGATCTGAGGAGTGCCACCTTAGACGGCTCCAAACCGGGTGTTTTCTAAATACCGCCATACTAAAGCACATGGACTCGACATTCACGGGTAGGTGCAAATTCTGCGGGCAGTTTGCTGATTTATACCACATGGTGTGGGCCTGCCAGCAAAATACAAAGCTAAAAGCAATAAAACAGCCAACTAGGGAGGGCTGGGAGGCGGCCCTGTCCAGCTCGGACCTGGAGGCCCAGCGTCTCCTGGCCCAGAGAGCTCGGGCAGCGGCGGCGGCCAATGGCGTCCCGGAATGGGGTCTGCCACTCAGCTCCACAACGAAACGCACCTCCCTTCCCAAATCATATCATCGTAAATAAATGTTTTCTCCTCCTCCTCCTATCCGCATCGTACGTCCCTGCGTAAGCAAAGCTTGGTATCCTGGGGCAGCCCATCATACGATCCGGAAAATGCTTGTCTTGCGAAACTGTCTCACGGCCAAAGAATAATGCCTGGCAGCTGCAGCCTTCGTTTGCGTCACTCCTCGGGCAGTCTACGTCCGAGTGAGATTCTGGGATCAGGTAAGATCAAGTATCTGCCCGCGGAGAAGGACGGTCACGCGATTGTGGGCGAGACGCGTTATGGATACATTAGCATAGTAGTAGTAAGAAATGACCGCCGCAAAGCCGCCCGAGGCAGAAAGGCCTTGCTGCGCGATAAAATTACATTGCATATAGCTGCAGAATTGACGCACCTGGTAATGATTTTGAAGCGATACCACGAACGTATAACTGTATAATTTCGCGGCCTCTAGCCTGACTTGCTGCCGTGGGGGACCTTTGAGATTGTGCAAGGTCATGACTGGATGTGAGGAACGCAGTCTGCGGGCCAGATATGCAAAACAGGCCATTTCTTTCGCGTGCCCACTGTGCATGGTAATGACTACTGTATAACCGCTGCTGTAAATGGTTTTAAAGAATGTGCGAACCTTGCATTTTATGTAGTGCTGCGCTTCTTGACTATCACGCTATAGCTTTCCTTGAAATTACTAGCAGCCAAACGTTGCGTATACTGAATTCTTATCAACATATTAAATGAACATATGTCTACAGCATATCGCTCGCACAAACGCCAATGGTAAAAGTGTATAACAGACTGTTGGGAAAGTACGTAGTACGCTGATTGCGTTCGAAAACGGCAGCGCAACTCAGGTAGCTTAAAGGAGACGACAACGCACCACCAACTGCTAATTTTTCGCAAGAAAAGCCATGCAAATAATCAGAAAAGTTTAAGCGCGTAGCACACTTGGTGCTTATTTACAAATTTTTATTTCATAACCTTGAACTAAAGTCTTACAGACTTGTTGGTCAGTGAAATTAAAGATCACCGTAATCTTTCACTCAGAACATTCTTGCTGGTCAGTACAAATTAAAGGGAGTAATAACTAAAGAAAACTTGTTTTGACAATGCATTTGATTTAAGTCAGTGTACATTGTCTTACATCGGCAGAATCGGGTATGATAGTATAGATTACGTGAGTACTTGTGTCTTTAATTAGGCGCAGAAAATGGCTTATATAAAATCAGACATGGGGTTCATTATCTGAAACATCGTTCTTTGGAGCTCATGTAACCATAGCCGTTGTTAAATGCAAATACCTTATCTTTACCCAGACCTTTTGTTAAATTCAGTAAACAAATTTGATTAAACTTTGTTCTCTGTTCACTCCTGTCGTAGGGACAACGTTGAAATTCAGCTCCGCCATCGCATCCAAAGGTCTAAACGACGCTTGTGTACGCGTGTGTGCATAAAGAAAGATTACTTTATACACGCACCTTATATACCTTGGATAAATGAGCCGCTGGGAGCGCATTCGTTTTCGCTTTATAACTTTTGCCGGAATGCACAAGCGAGATCCGTTGGCAGACCTGAACGTACGGATGAGAAGGGCTCCTGCGCCCAAAGAACTGTATACGGATAACGGGGCTTTATATACAGCTGGGCGACGTGATGTCCAACTTGCTCTCGTATTATGCGCTTCTTATATTTTCTTTTCATCGTTTGCCCTTATTCGACTAGATTTGCTCAACAAGAAAGAAATACGCATTTTCTCTGATTTGATAGCGTAAAGTTTTATTGCGAAAGCACTACTCATCATCATCATTATCATCATCAGCCTGATTATACCCACTGCAGGGCGAAGGCCTCTCCCATATTTCTCAACTTAACCCGGTTCTGTGCTAGCTGTATCCACTTAATCTCATCCGCCCACCTAACCTTCTGCCGCCCCCTGCTACGCTTTCCTTCCCTTAGAATGCAGTTTGTTACCCTCAGCGACCATCGGTTATCCTCTCTTCGCACTACATGTCCTGCCCATGTCCATTTCTTCATCTTAATTTCCACTAGAATGTCGGTAACTTGAGTTATTTCTCTGACCCACTCTGCACGCTTTCTATCTCTTAATGTTACCCCTACCATTTTTCGTTCCATAGCCCTCTGGGTTGTCCTCAACTTAAGTAGAACTCTCTTCGTTAGCCTCCACGTTTCAGCCCCATAGGTGAGTACAGGCAAGATGCAACTGTTGTATACAGTTGCATCTTGCCTGTACTCACCTATGGGGCTACTACGTCAGGTCTAACCGCTTGTCGCTGTGTGCCTTGTCCGTGTCCGTTGTTCCCGAGCCGGCGCTGCGCCCAACAGAAGAAAAGGATTGGTTGGTTTGGTTTTTGGGGTTTAACGTCCCAAAGCGACTCAGGCTATGAGAGACGCCGTAGTGGAGGACTCTGGAAATTTCGACCACCTGGGGTTCGTCAACGTGCACTGACATCGCACAGCACACGGGCGCCTAGCTTTTCGCCTCCACCGAAAAGCGGCCGCCGAGGCCGGGATTCGATCCCGCGTCCTTGGGCAGAAGAAGAAAAGGATGACAAGAAGAACGCTCGGCTACCCTTATTAAGCACGTGCCTTATTAAGCACGCAGTCTGGATCTATTTTATCATCGGATGACTACCTGCACCTCAAGTATTTCTGGAATAGGAAATCATGTCAATCAAGGCAGACTGAGGTCTCTCTAACCAGGCTACGCTGTCGTATTCCGCCCCTAAATTTCTATATGCGCAGGTCTGGTTTGGCGCTTTCTCCTGTCTGCGCATTCTGCGGGGAACCGGAAACAATAGATCATTTCTTGATAGTTTGCCGCCGTTTTACCATGATGAGAAAACGGTATTTAGAGAAGCCGTTACAACAGCTGGGTTTTAATTTGAGCAGCCAAATTTTATTATCGTTCGGTGCCACCATGCTTGGGTACAGCCACAGGCATGTTTTTAACGCCATTCAAATATTCTTAATAGAAACAAAACGTCTACCTTGCTAATATGCTTTGAAGTTTAAATCTGTACATATAAATCTTACTGTTCTCCTACTGCGTGCGTTAGTATTTACTCTTTTATATTTTGGTTTATCACATTTACATTTACTTCTCTATTCCCTAGCATTTATGTTTTTTTTTTTATTTTTGCGATGTAGTTATGTTTCTCAAAATCTAATATCTCTGCACCCCAATTCTTGGCCGATCCCCCTGTGTGGGTATGTGCCATCACATTAGAGGAGAACAACAACAACAAACAACAACAACAATGCTTTCGCTCCACATTCGGTTCAGCAGCGTTGAACCCTCCGAATTTTATTTTTTCGACTTCATTCAATCTAATATCTTGCACTTGGCAGTCACATTGGTTTGTGATGGCGCAGCCTAGCGCGAAGCCGTCTCCACAAGGAAGTTACCTTGAAAGAACGCGATAGTAGTCGCAGCTGCCTTCCTGTTACGCAACGCTTCGGCTATATAACTATCCTCCGGAGCGAGTCAGGAATAACTGATGCCGTCGCAGACTAGACCTACATGGATAAACCCTGTGGTCACGTTGCTGTTTCTTCATCCTTCCGGGTAGACTTTGCGTAAGCCGAGCTCATGTGTACTCTGTAGCAAGGCTCGAAGTTTATATATAGTGCACGGGACCTAGTAATGCAGTACAATAAAGTATGTGGCAAGAGGCAGGTAGTGGGCGCGTCCAATAGGGAAACCAATACGGCCCGAAAGATCCTCTACCGAACTCGAGACAAAAGGAAATGCCTAGAGAGATCAGTGAGGCGAATGGGCTTTGCCTGTTTCACCGCTATACGTGTTCTGACGTTGAAACTCCCATTTCGCCTGACGTTGCAATGGATTACCGATGTGCCTGTACACTGAGTTGGATAACTAGGACCCCTGCGTTCGAGCTAGAGCTGGATGTCTCTACTGAAAACGTAATGTGCACGTAATATGCGCGTGAGCTCATTAAACTAACATACAGTTGTTCGTAAAGACGTCTTGCGCGCTATGTGCGTAAGGAGTGAGAAAGTAGGATGTGTTCAAGTGATGTCATGGGCGCCATTTTGTTGTACAGAGCGTAGCTTCAACTGTGCATGCATCAGTGGGTGGCAGTAAGCCGATTAAACATGGGTGCAGCCTTTTCGCCGTGTTCCATGTGTATAATGACGACTAACCATGCACCGATGCGTTATTCGTACGTGCTTAAAGGCTACGTCAGCTACCCTGCAAGGTATACCTACTACTGAAGAGAAAAGTCGTGTTAACGGCGATCTAGGCGTACATAGGATACCACGTCTGTAGACGACTGTCTGATTTCACTGTCATACATGAGAGCAGGTGAGTCTAACTTCTTTACCCGCAAGTCCGCTCTCTGACCGCTTGCTTATATTTGTAGAGGTTTAACTTTTGGATCTTCTTATTTAGAAGTCGAATTGTTTTCGACGAATGAATCTGTAGCTTTTTTTGTATGTGTGGGAGTGATTTAATGTGATAGTTCTACCTGATCGCGAAAGCCACTTCATGCGGCTTTGGATCACACAGGACTATCTCAGCGCTGTTGTCAGGACGAAGTTTGTTTACCAGTAAATGGCGAGAGATGGCACTGCGTGTTGTCCAACAAATTGCTGTAAAGGTAAATTAGACATCCGACAGACAAGAATGCATATAGACGTTTGTTTTTAAGAATTACAGGACATTTTATTGTTATTTCATCACGTAGAGTTAAGCAAAAGGACTGAGCATCACGTTGTCCGAGAGTCGGTGGTAGCGATGGAACTGTGGATTAGTCGTCTGTATGGTCAAATCAGGTGACGATAGTGAACTAACAGTGCTTAGACAGCCGGCGGCGAGGGAGTAGTAAACAAGCAGAACAATACGTCAAAATGCTCAGGTGCGCTGCTGATCCAATCACAATAATTGCACTACGCTCATGGCATTGACGCGTTTGAATTGTGGTGCTGGCGGAGACTCTTGAGAGTTCCTTAGGCAGCCAGAAGATCAAATCAGTCGATATTATCGACCATAAACCCTGACTGCTCATTGGAGGGTCAAATTCTGAAGTTAAAGCTCAGATACTTTGGTCATCTGATTAGAAGAGAGGAGTCGCTGGAGAAAGATTTGATGTTGGGAAAGGTTGAGGGTTGCCGGAGAAAGGGTAGGCAGTGAGCGCGATGGTTAGATGGCATCCTCGAGGCGCTGCAGATGAAGTTATGTGATGTTAGGAGGATAGTGAGAGACCGAAAAGCATGGCGTGACATGGTCCATAGGGTTACGAAGAGTCGGACACGACTGAACGACTGAACTGAACATGACATCTTTACTAAGTAATTGTTTGATTTGGTTTGGTTTATGGGATTTAACGTCCCTAAGCGACTCAGGCTATGAGAGAAGCCGTACGTAGTGGGCTCCGAAAATTTCGACCACCTGGGGTTCTTTAAAAACATGCATTGGCATGGCACAGCACACGGGTGCCTTGCTTTTCGCCTCTATCGAAAAACGGTCGCCGCGGCTGGGATGCTGAGTTAACTTTCAACTCTGACTGAATGTACACCGTAGCTAGCTAGCTATGCCTTGCGTACCAGAAGTACTTCTTCTTTCCGGTTAAGCGG
Organism: Amblyomma maculatum; assembly: GCF_055883805.1. Taxonomy (NCBI): domain Eukaryota; kingdom Metazoa; phylum Arthropoda; class Arachnida; order Ixodida; family Ixodidae; genus Amblyomma; species Amblyomma maculatum. The sequence continues at coordinate 60,066,612 of NC_139347.1, read as the reverse complement.
AATTTTGAAAAAGTAAACTTTGTACCTTTGTATTTTTTTCCGGTTTAAACCGAAAAGTCCAAGTAGTAAACTTGTTACTGAGCTATGAGATTTAGTTGAGAATTAGTTCCAGCTAATGCGTCTCAGAGAGTTTCGTTCCCGGTTATACATCCGAGGTAAAGTCCTACAGACTTGCCTTTTTCTGTGAGAACAAGGAAAAGAAGGAAAAAAAAAGTGACAGCAGCGTGTTTTCCCAGTGGACTAGCAGGGAATAACTGTAGACCACTTGGTAATTCGTCATAGTAAACTACACGCGGAAGAGGCAGTACACAACACAAAGCGCCTTCTGTTGTCGTCACTCTCACAGTTTGCCCCGTTCCGGGTAAGGCAAACAACTCCATCAAAGATCGCACTCCAGGTAATGGGCCCTGCCTTTCAAGAGCTCAGCGAAAAGCAAAATTCGGCTGCGGTGTACCCCTGGGTGACTCCCTTGTTCTTATTCTTTGGTTCCTTTGTGGCAACCGCCTTGCTGTTCTTCTTTGGCCCTCTTTGACGCGCTCAAGTGTTTTAATGGAGGACCATTCGAAGCGAGAAAGCGATTCCAGTTTAGGAAGTTTTGGCTGCAGTTCGCCACTTGAGACGCCACGAGAACCTCTTCGTTGGTTTGTTCCCCCGGTGGCGAAAGGGTGCTGAGCGTTTACAAAAGAGAATCTTGAGAAATGCTTGTGTGTGTGTCTTTTTTTTTTTATCTCTGTTCTCATTCGCAACGACCAACTTCACATTATTGCAAAAAGTTCAGGCGCATTTACGGTAAGACGTGCTCTTTGAGAATACGATGCATCACATTCGGACCCAGATCCACATTAGCACTTTTTGTCTGAATTAGTCATTCTAAATCAACATCAGCGATGGCATGCTGCTTCGGTAAAGTGTCCTCGTGTGAAGTAGCCTGTTACGTGTTTCTCTTGAATAACTTTATTTCTGGTAGCAATGCGGAAAGACAAAAGGCAGAAGATGACACTGACGGGTAAAGCGCAGTGCACTTTCAACTAAGATTGCAAGTGTTAAAGTAGCGTTTTTTCCTGTCGCTTTCATCGTATACCCCTCGCGTTTTCGCACTGCTGCTTGTAATGTAGTCAACAACAAACAATGTTGTTTGTGATGATGTCATTAGTGGATGGTCACTTACAGTGTTATTTGATATGTGGTCAATATCAATGGATTTTCGCGTGGGTAAGGGCCAGGGGACATGCGTGTTATTGTCTGTCTCCTGGAATTCTTCAGTGTGCGCTCGAACCGTTGGCGCACTGCCGCTTTGAGTACATTATCTAGCATAACGTGGAGCTCAAATGGTATTTTGCTTTTATTCGTTCCTAATTTTGGCATTACGTGGTTAAATTTATATGCGGGCGATATCAGTAATCAGTAACGAGCGCATGCACTTTTAAAACCAGTGGTGCTATCGCTTTGATGTGGATTATATATGTTAGAAAAAGCATAGCAAGCCAGTGCACCTTTGTCTAGTAGGGACAAAAACAGCACTAGCACGAAAGGCGATAAAGAAAATAGTTGCCGCCTATCAAAAATGTTTGCAGACACCATCTGCGCTTAGTGTGCGGCATGTGGTTCCAGAGGGAACGTTTCGAATGCTGTAAAAGAGTGCTGCATATGGTTTGATACGCTCTGCGGCGGGGTAACATAGCCCGTGTTGAAAAGGAAAGTGCATACGGGGAGAAAATGGGAGTGTAAGGCTGCGTTATAACTGCCGGTCATTGCCACCGTGCTCTCAGGCGTCGCAGGCGGAGTAGGTGTCGTCGCGTATGTATGTTGTTGCAACGCCACGGACCTTCCTCGATGTTCTTCTCGTATCCTCTAAAAACGGAGAAAATGAAAAAGAAAACAAGTCGCAAATAGTAATAATAAAAAAAAGCTGGCGCACGACTGTAACCCCGTGTTAGCCACACGTGTGTTCCCAGGCTTTGAAAACAGCGGATTAAAGTGGCGAAATTTCAGTTGCGATCTTCTGAAAGTTGTTATACATGTTGGTTACAAACGATGCGTACATGCGTTCTTCAATTAGCCATCTGTAATGAGGGAATAATCGAAAGTAATGATTGCTTTACACGTTGAGGGCTTTAAAACGAAGTCATACAAATGTCTAGTTGCGCTGGCTCCGTTCATGGAACTTTTTTTTGCAGCGTGGCCGTGTTTCAATATGTCTCTTATTTAATTCTCTATGCTATGGCTTAAAAAGTGCAACAGGCGCACGAATTTAAGATGAATGCTGTTCGCAATCATTCTTACATTACAGTGACCGGGCTTTGAGTAGTAGTAGTAAGTGGCTCTTTATTATAGTAGAATAAAATAAAAATAATAAAGGAAGGAAAAGATTGTTGCCTGCCCAGGTATCTGCTATCGAAATAAGTGGAAGCACCTAAACTGGGACGAAGGGCTTTGAACGAAATAAAGTTTTCTGTGATGCCGGAGGGGGGGGGGGGGGGAGGTATTTTGAGGAGCTTCAACTCATCACGCTGTTCTGAGATTTTTTCATGGCAAGTGTTCTGGAGCTTTTCCTTTGCGTGACGTGCGCTTATCCCATGGTGCAACAATTAAGCGTGCAAGCAAATGAATAAGAAGTTCACTAGAAATCACTTTCGAAGGAAAATTTGTGCGCGACGAAACTCTGCTGTCCCCTGTCGCGAGATCAGATGCTTTGTATATCTGGACCTGGCGCTAGCGAACGCGGCGAGTATTTGGAGCGGACGGGGCACGGAACTGATCGGGCTGCCACAGAAATCTGTGCTCATCTATGCCGGCGGAGCGGCATATAGGGAAGGGGGCATCGACGAAGTGCCCGCTGCATCCTGCCCGGCCCACGCACACGCCTTGACCCGCTATTTGCTGGCGAGACCGTGGAGTGCTACGGGCTGTCGCCGTGCCAAAAAGAGCATTACGAATAATCTTTCCAGCGCATGGAATACGCTCATTGGAATATTCATGGATGAAGGGAGAGTGGACACCGTCGTGCTCGGCGGGCTGAATTTATTCTATGAAAGTGGCCTTTTGTGCACTAGGTGGCATCACATGGTCACACCAAGACCTCGATTCTGCTACTGTAAAAGGATGGACTCTCATCCAAAACGACAAATAAAAAAAAAACACGACTGACGCGACGTTTGCCTTTAGGTATAGCGTATTTCTCTTTTCACAAATGTAACGGAAGGGGCACTGACACAGTTGTCTTTCTACGATTACAGGATGCTCCGCAAATTTATCGGCTTTTTTGTGTAGCGAACTTGTAGAAACGACGAATGTGTTCAGTTAAATGACCTTTGCCACTTGGGGAATAAACTATCCCGCGATGCCTTTTCAATCGTTCATTGCAGGCCTACCGCACAGTCATCTAATCTAGTCCTTTGCTTTGTGACTGACCTTCTCTTTTGGTGTCATTTACTAGGCGGCACAAGCGCGCCAACGTATCCTTTCCGAGACTGAGTCTGTTAAAAAAAAAAATGAACAATGAAGTCGTTTGTACATCAGCCATTCGAAGTAGTCTCTTGAAGTCTACATTTTCAAAGCTTTTTGAGGTCTTGGTAACAGTTAAAAAAAAAAAAAAAAAACTTGTTCAGCAGCGTTGACTGTCAGCTTTCTTTCGTAGCGACTTGGTCTTCTCGCCATGAACTTTTTGATCATACCAGTTGGGAAACTCCGCTTCGAAAAGTGGCTAGCTTCAGCGTGCATTTTTCGGGTGCTTATGAAGTGTGACGCCATCTAGGAGCACCCAATAAAACCTGTCTGCTGTTGCCGTTATTGCCTTGTGCAAATCGCTTCGTTTTTGCTTTTCCCTCTTAGTTACCTCTACGACTCTTACGCCTAAGAATTTCGACTAATTCGCCTCTTCAGTCGATTTTATTTGTCAAGTGGTTGCTCGTTTATCAACATTATGAAAATTTACAACTTAGGCATAACTTACTTTAATGACCATGGGCGCCGCCACTATCCGTGTAAACTCGAATTTCGAGCAATCAAAACCACCATTTTTTGATACATGGGCCTTGTGGGAGGTTTTGAACTGGCAGTATAAAAGAGTTCTGTTTCACGCCCACTTCATCCAGCGTTCTTTTAGGGTTCTCTTCACATATGGATGTAAAATAAAATTACATGGCAGAGTTCAGAAGAGCACGGCGGACGGGGAAGTACCATTATACTGCTTCTGGAGAAATGAAGTGGCGCCCAGGGAAGGCGATGGCGTCGCAACTAGTGCATCACACATATGTTAAAGCCCACAGATATAAAATTCTTGATTTACTTGCCTTCATGGGTCGATCTCGTGGGAAAGGACTCAGAACATTGTATTTGTTTTGACTTCTGCCGCCGCATCTTGCCGATGCCGGAGAGCTCACGGACGGCCATTCAGCGTCCTCCTGCTTCTCACGAGGCTCATACCGAAAGTGCCGTGTTTGTTCTTCAGCATATGATGCTGTCGACAAACGCAGCATCCTTGTCTGCCTCAGTCGGCGAGCAAATCAGCAAACACTGACGCCGCATGTCCTTTTGATGCTGTGTAAGGCTTGTCTGCATTTGTGGCTCTAAATAAGCCAATGAAAACTGCGTATATCCATTCGCACAAATACCTACTTTCGTATTTTTTTTTTTTTTTTGTTGCATGCACAGAACGAAAGATCTGACTCCGACGAAGTCCAGATATTAAGCTCCGAAGCGCTGGACATAGGAAGCGCCAGGTGTGTGATGGGCCCATGATAAGTAAAACGCATTTAGCAAAATAGCATAACGCTGCGAACAGAATTCGAACCCACGCCGAAGTGCGCAGGTCAGTTTGCCCGGCTGCCATAGCAAGACCACGCAGGCACAAGCTCGTGGAAGCCAAAATTTTAAAGCGTGGCCGTATTCACTTCGGCAGCCGGGACACGCCGTGGGCGCTAACGATTTTTTCGGGCTCTTCTACATCATTGTAGAGCAAAGCCTTGTCGTTTGTGCTCCCGGGCTAGGTCCGGAGCCTTCTATTTCGGCGGCAAATGTGCAAAGCTAGCTGTTGACGCTGTTGTTGTTTTCATAGCTCTTTCCAGCTCGTTACAGAAAGTAAGTCAACAGTTACAATTACTCTGTCTGAAATGTAACCGATTGCAATGGTCATTTACGTCCCCAGAAAAGTGAACTGCTACCTAAAAGCAGTCGATTACTACTGCGGTACTTTCCTTCCAACTTATATTGCCATAACAGTTCAGTTCAGTTCAGTCGTTCAGTCGTGTCCGACTCTTCGTGACCCTATGGACCATGTCACGCCACGCTTTCCGGTCTCTCACCATCTTCATAACTTCATCTGCAGCGCCCCGAGGATGCCATCTAACCATCGCGTTCGCTGCCTACCCCTTCTCCTGCGACCCTCAACCTTTCCCAACATCAAATCTTTCTCCAGCGACTCCTCTCTTCTCATCAGATGACCAAAGTAGCTGAGCTTTAACTTTAGAATTTGACCCTCCAATGAGCAGTCAGGGCTTATGGTCGACAATATCGACTGATTTGATCTTCTGGCAGTCCAAGAAACTCTCAAGAGTCTCCGCCAGCACCACAATTCAAACGCGTCAATTCTTCGGCGTTCAGCCTTCTTCTAGTCCAACTCTCGCATCCATACATCACAACTGGAAAGACCATAGCACGAGTTATACCGATCTTGGTTGGCAGACTAATGTCTATGCTCTTTACTAGGCGGTCAAGGCTAGCCATGGCTCTCTTTCCCAGAAGCAAGCGTCACAGGGTTTTTATACCACGGTCCAGAAATCTTGCTCACAGTCTGTGGAAACGTTCTGGAACGCAATTTTCTCCGTACTGCAAAACTGCCCCGTAAGAACTGATATAGCCGCAGGTCATCTCTCGGCAGGCTTGCGGCTTTTCGTTATTTATTTTCAAAAACGTACCCCGTTGGTTTTCTGTGGAAATTGACTCGTTGTCTTGATTGAGAAACTGTGACTGTGCTCCTCGCCGCCTTACCTTTTCTATCATTCTCTTCTATCTTTCTCCTTTAAACTCCTCATTCCCCTTCCCCAGTGCAGGGTAGCAAACCGGAAGCTTTCCTGGTTAACCTCTCTGCCTTCTCTCTCTCTCTCTCTCTCTCTCTCTCTTTGACTCGTTGTGAGAGCAGTATAAACTTTTGCAAAATTTTGCTGCTCATTGAAGGTTTGGACCACTTTAATGAGTATGTTCATAGAGACTTGTCAAAATATTCCTCACTTGACTCACAGGCATCTCTCGTTGCCTGAGTCGCTTCGGGACGCTAAACCCTACAAACCAAACAAAACCAAACCATCAGCTGCCTCACGATCACCTGAAAATGTACCACATTGCTTTATTTTGACACTTTTGACTACTCGGTTCGAGAGCTAGGAAAACTTTAAAAGCAAATTTTTCGATAGCTTGGGTCATTCTCGTCAACATATGCATAACTAGTATCTTTAAAATATCGCGCTGTTGCTTCACAATAAAACGTATCTCAGTAATAATAATAATAATAATAATAATAATAATAATAATAATAATAATAATAATAATAATAATAATAATAATAATAATAATAATAATACCTAGATTTGTCACGAGTAGATCAAAATACATCACATGAAAGGGATGTTAGGTTTATGCACGCTCCTTCTTTCTTAATGGAGCAGAGGTCGTTGTATCTGAGAGTGGCGGTGAGATATAAAACCTGAAAAAGCTTCGAGGGTGTGTCGGTTGACGACCCCGCCTTGTTATGGAAGGGCTGCACTAACCCCGCATCTCTAATAAAATTTCCAACCGCGCAGAATAGCTCAGAATAAGGAAGTGAATAGGACAGGTCATCAACTAAAAAATAAAGCGAACTTAGTTTGATGGTTTGTAGAGTTTAACGTCCCAAAGCGATTCAGGCTATGGGAGACGCCATGGCGGAGGATTCCGGAAACTTCGACCACTTGGGGTTCTTTAACGTGCACTGACATCGCGCAGCACACGGGCGCTTAGCTTTTCGCCTCCATCGAGAAGCGGCCGCCGTGGCCGGGATTCGATCCCGCATCCTTGAGTAGAGTAGTCGAGCGCACTGCACCACCACGGCGGATCGAACTTCGACTGAAGCTTCACAACCAGAAATATATTCAGTAACCTCAGTAAAATTCTTTACCAGAATTGTTGGATCATCTAATCAATCAATCAATCAATCAATCAATCAATCAATCAATCAATCAATCAATCAATCAATCAATCAATCAATCAATCAATCAATTTTTATTTTCACCGAAACAAAAAACACATGGCGAAAAAAGGAGGTGGGAGAAAAAGCTGCACAATAGCATCTTGACAAAGCTCCAACCACCTTGACAACAATGACAGCACTGTAACATTTCAGATTTTTGTTCAGTGTACTAGGAACTGTACAAAACGAAAGTAAAAAGAAACATCTAGTTACACTAATGCTAGTTTATAAATAACTGCTCTATGTCCCTTTTGTTAAGTTTCGTAGTGAATATGTCTTGCTTCGCAAAGTCATTGAGTGTGTGGGGGAGTGTGTATTCAACGCGTTGGCGGCCATAACCTGTGCGTGTGACGGGAACTTTCCATGGTATTTTATGGCGATGAGGGTATATGTATTCTTGCTTATGGAGATTGGCGAGTGAGAGGAATGTATCTAAATTGCCCTGCATTGCTGCATTGTAACTTTTTATTAGTTTGTACTTGTATAAGCTATCGGCTTTCATTATTATGTACTTGTAGAATAGAGGTTTAGTATGCTCGTCAAATGGAACACTTTCTATCGCCCTAACAGCTTTTTTTTTGTAGTAAGATTAGTTTGTTTAAATTATGCGCACTAGTGTTTCCCCACACAAGTGCGCAGTAACTGAGCACGGAATGGAATAAGGAATTATACAAAAGCTGTTTAATTTTGGCAGGAAACAAATGTCGATTTCTATGGAGAATGCCAGCTACCTTTCGCGCTTTTGAGCAAAGATGATCGACATGGTCGTTCCAAAGCATGTGTTCAGAGAAAATAACGCCAAGTGTTTTCACAGATGTCTCTCTATTAATTATATATGGACCAATGATGATGGTTTCAGGCATTTCTAGACATGTACTGGGTGCGCGGAACAAAACACATTTTGTTTTCGATTCATTTAATAAGAGGTTGTTTTTCTCAGTCCAATCCTGCAGCCGAAAACAAACTGAGCTTGCGAGAGGTAGAATATCCGTCACATTTTTTCCACTAAAAAATATGTTACAATCATCAGCGTAGATGACAAATTTGGACACATTATCTATTAGCACTATATCATTTATATATAATAGAAAAAGGACTGGACCAAGAATGCTGCCCTGAGGCACACCGCTTTGTATGGATCGTATTTGTGACTTATGGTCATTAATTTCAACGAACTGTGAGCGTGAGGATAAGTATGAACGAATTAGTCGAGTGCACTTACCACGGAAACCATATTTTTCTATCTTGTCTATTAACAGATTGTGATTAACACGATCAAAGGCTTTGCTGAAATCAATATAGATTCCCAAAGTCATTAGTTTCTTTTCTATGTTTTCCAAGATGATCTCTTTTTGGGTGAGCAAAGCATTCTCTGTGGAACGCTTTTTCCTGAATCCAAACTGACATTCAGTCAACAGACTGTGTTTTTGAGAAAAATTATCCATTCGAATACTAATTGTTTTTTCTAGCCCTTTAGAAAATATTGGTAAAATGGATATTGGACGGTAGTTATTTATATTATTTCTGTCCCCTCCCTTATGAATTACGATAACGCGCGCCAGTTGCATGTCCTTTGGGAAAATACCTGCTGAGAGTGCTGAATTAAATATATGGGCTAACACAGGTGCAATGTGATCAATTACATATTTAATAGGCCTTATCTCTAAACCATCTGCGTCTGTGCTACGACTATTGTTAAGGCTTTGGAACACAGTACTGACTTCGCTAGCGCAGGTTGGCTGAAGAAATATGCTGTTATGATTTATCGGTATTTGCGTTGTTGATCCGCTATGCCCGATGTTTCCACCTATTTTGACAAAGAAATCGTTAAAACAGTCAGCAAGTTCGGTTCCATGTATGTCTTTGTCGTTTATGACAAGGCTATCAATGCGCGTGGTGCTCGCTGGGTTTAGTAATTTGTTTAGTTTCTTCCATACTTTGTCGCTCTTCCGTAGGCAGTCATCGTCAAAAATACGATGGTAGTAGTACTTCTTTGATTTCTCTTTTTCGGTGTTTAGTTTATTACGAAACGCTTTGTATTCCAGCCACTTTACCGGATCGCGTGTTTGTAAAAACCGCTTATAAAGTTTGTTCTTCTGGTTTATTTTCTGCATCAACTCCCTTGTAATCCATGGGTTCCTAGCATTTCTAGGCTGACAATAAGGTTTGAGTGGAAAACAGCCAGCATATATTGCTTGGAATCTGGCTAAAAATACTTTATATGCTTTGTTTGTGTCTGAAATGAAATGGAATAAATGACAATGAGGTGCTCTTGCAGGGGCACTGACGACAATGTCCACTTCCAGGAACCCTTCCGTTACAACAGGTTTTAGTGTCAAGAAAACAATGAATCTTCCTCAGTGCTCAGTGAGCGTTGATGCTTATAAAATTTGTGAGGTTAAACTCTTCACATTATGTCCAGATGCCCGCGGTTAGCGCCCAAAGGGGCGGGTGCAATAAACCGGAGTGACGGGCGCTGTGCAACGCAGATATGGGCAGTTAGCTGCACCCGCGCAGAGCGTATACACAGTCCCTCCGCTGCCGCATACGTTACGCGCAATCTTTCCGCGCGTGTTACGTAGACACACCACAAGGCCTGCATGGACCACCAAATTTCATTGCTTTTTCGGTCAGTTTAACGTCCTACATACGCTATTGTCTGCATTATCGCTTCGCGAGGCGACATAACTGTCATAAGCTTTTCCCGCTTAACGATTAATCGTGAATCGTCGTAGATAGATAGATGGATTTATTGAAAGGAAAGGCAGTGAGGGCGCTGTTCTCGACGCTGCCTTCATACATGGAAAGAGACCATGGAAAACGTGGTCTCTCTGCTCCCAACGTATGCCAACTTGCTTGCTTTCGTTGCGCGAACAAGTGGTTCGATCGGTCCAAATAGCCAGTTCACTTAGAAACCTTCGTCGTCCGGCCGTTGCTTCTCGACACTGTCACGCGACAGTATATAGCGCTAGATGTCGCTTTGTCACTGATCGACATTCAAGAGCAGGCTAGTATAGAAGCTGCGGATAACTTGGTAGAAGAGACACTGCGTCTCCGCGGATCATAGTGCAGAAAAAGACCTTAATTCAGGAAAATATCTTCATTAAGTACGGCTTCTGGTATGGTAAACTTGCCTTCAACTGTACGGAGTATGCCATAATTGTTTTGCTGTTAATTAATATATGCATGAGAACTATTGTGCTTCGCGCACGACTTCCGGCGGCACGTGCAGAGCAACGACCGTTGTCGGCGGAAATGAGCTCACCCTTCGCACTTCCGCCACGTGCGCTGTCGTACACTGCTGATGTCACTGCTGATGTTACTGCAGAGGTCGGGGCTGTTCTTTTTCTAGCATTTTCTTTTTGTCAGGCTGCGTGAAAATAGCAAAGCTGTTCCCCTATCCGCATATTTTCCTTACGATTACTGATCAGAATGTTTTAGCCGTTTTAGCACACCGTCGTCACTGCATGCTACTGCCAACCGCTACGGCCGAACTTTGGCAGCGCACGCATGCTGCGTGCGTCAGCTCAGCTCTTGGCCGTAACACGGGCGCTACATAAAACGGCGTTACAAGTGCGCGATGGGAAACGTCAGAGCCATTGAGCTACACTGCGGAGTAGGGCGAGAGAAAGCGCGTTTATCGTGTATGATAAAAACGGCCTTCGCTGGATCGTGTACACACGCGCACGCACCCTTTCTGCGCGTGAATGGGCACGCACCGACGTGGATATAGCACGCAGCGTTCGCTGTTGCGTTATGGCGTAGGAATTTGTTGTCTCAGTCGCCGCATAACCTGTATCCTTATTCGAAAGGTGGTGAGAAGCTCCGTAGCTGCGAGTGCCGAGCCAAGAAGATTCCCGCGTTTCTTCACGGTCGCGACACAGAGCACGCTTTTGCTTACGTGCGTCAACCGCTTTTTCGTTGAAGCTGCCTTCTCTTCGTCTTGATGCCCCTGTCCGTTTTGCGGTCGCGCCGGAAGGTCCTAAACCGGCAGATCACATTGCCGACATTAGGACAGTTCATACGTCGTCATGCTGCGCAACTCTACGCCTTGTATACAAGGTCATCCACTTCTAGCTGTAACACGGCCACTGCTTTCAAAGCAACACTGCGTCCAACTCACGCGCATATCAAAACAAAGTGATGCAAGCGCAGAGGGGCCTGGAAGTGTTGCTTCACATAGACTGCCAGTTCGCTTTACTGTGCGGACAGTTCGGACGTAACGGCGCTTTGAAAGCAGTGACCATGTTGAAAGCAGTGACCAGTGACCACGCGCAGGTGTTCTGTAAGTTATAGACAGCTCAAAACAAGCTCGACTTACATCGTTTGGAAATATATATATATATATATATGAAGGAAAGAAGCCAACAGTCGGCGAGGCCAAGGAAAGCATTGTACTTTGTCTTTTTTTTTTAATTATTACTTGGATAACCACAGAAATTAGTAATGTAATCTGTTTAGGGGAAAGAGAATTAAACACGAAGTAGAAGAAAAAACAACGTGCCGATGGTGGGAACCGAACCCACGACCTCCGAATATCGCGTCCTATATATATATATATATATATATATATATATATATATATATATATATATATATATATATATATATATATATATATATATATATATATATATATACAGTGTGGTGAGTGACGTAGATCTTCGTGGCGCGAGGCGAGAAAAAAAAAACGCAAATTAAGTGTCTTGTCCGCATTTTTTTGCACTGTCACAAACATCACTAAATATCAAAAACAAACGTATAGCTCTTACAAGGTTTTTTGTTATCAGCCGCATTTCAACATCAACAACAATAAAAAAAAAAATCCTATATTGGTTATATATTGCCGAAAGGCCTATAGTTAAAACGAAATAATGAGATTAAACTTGTGCACAGAGCGCGCCCCTCGGATATACGCGTCATGTTTGAACGCTGTCCAGCGAACTGCGGCCTAAACCTGGCGCTGTCTCGCCGCCTCCGCAACCATAATCGTTCCCATGCTGCGCGCTCGCTAATTAGCGCTCTGCTTCGCAATCCGCCGTGTAGGCGCGATGGTCTTAATTCCAACTCGCACAGGCCGAGATTCGATCGCCTCCTCGGTACACGCGCACTACGATTGGGCACAGTATGTGGACCTGCTGGTGAAAAACCGGCCTGTACACGCGTCCATGCAGCTATGTTGCGGTTCGTTCACGATACCTGTCTAGTCGGCTTGGAATCGATTTAGACCTCGACCTCGACTGCGGGCGCGGAGCTTTTAGGCCAACTGAAGAGTGCCGGGGTGTCCCACGCGTGACACGTGGGAAGCGTTTGCAGCCAGGAAAGGAGGAGGAGGAGGAGGAAGCGGCCGTGCAGTTGAAATCGATCTGGCCCCCTCCTCGAATTTGATATGGGCTCTTACCGCGAGGCGGACGTGATGTCTTGGGTGCGCTGGCTTCGTGGCGTGACGGCGCGTGCCCCTCCCATATTTCGCTCGTAGAACACGTGCGTGGCGCGCGCTGGAAGTCAAGTGCCCTAGCTTGCACAACGCCTGTAGTGTCCATGCCACCATCTCCAGCATGATGTCAGAGCACGTCTCACCATCAATGAACGGATACGTTGCATTGAAAACTAGCGATGCGTGTTTTGTTTGTGGGTATAGGGGTGGGCGCAGCTCAATTTTAAGTATTATGGTATGGTTGCAGCCACATATGGATGTACTTTCAGCATATGCATATGGATGTGCTCACAAAATGATTGACCTGTAATGAGAGAATGTGAAATGAATGATTTAAACATGAATATTGCCCATACCATGATTCATGTATCCAACTGTGAGACGCACACGCCCGCAGCATAACAATTGAGGTTTTCTGAGTTTCAGGGATGAAGTCTGCAGCACTGCAAATTAACTATTGGCGGAGAGTTGAAAACACGTGTATACTGTTAAGTGATTATTTAATATACTTTTTTTTTTTTTTTGCTTTCACAATTAGGCGCCTGGTTGTAATTGAAGGTTTGTACCCGTTCGTTATCGCATTTAAAGATTCAGAAGCGCTTCGACCCTGCGGCTCAACTAAGTTTGCTTTTCGTGTGGGCTTTTCACATATCGCTGGTCTTATTGCGCGTCACCAGACTAGCCACGCCGGGCACGTGAGAAATAGTTTCATGGTTTCCTGCCATCGCGGTTGCCATGAATACCGCTGCTGCTGACGTCATGGCGCATCCTAGCAACATCGTGACGTTATGGGAGAAGGCGGCGGCGTGATGAGTCGCGTGGAGACAGCGGTGGCGCGATTGTGAAAAAAGACATAGAAAAGCCGTGCGCGTTGAACCCGCTCACCACGCTATAAAGGCTTTCGCCTTATCGCAATTTAGTGATTCAAAGTGCCCCCTTCAATTGTTTTGAAACTCGGGATTGAAGCCCAAAATTTGTTGAAGCGCAGCGCCGAAGGAAACCGCGTTTTTAAAATTATAATAAGTGATGTGCCTGTTACGACGGCCAGCTACATATTTATAGTAGCCGAGGGCTAGCTGCAATATTAAAAAGTGAAATAATCTGAGAGATGCCAAATTTTAGTTGCAATGGATGCATTCGGCATTGCGATACGTGGGTCACCGATAGTATTTGCCTACGACCGCTAAATAATTTGTCTTTGATATGCTACTTTGGTTTCGTCATCTGAATGATGACTGTGGTGTGTACTTAATGCTTAGGTCACATAAGGCATGGAAAAAGTGCAATATAATCGTTGTAACATGATTGTAATACATTTCAAAAACATATAATAGGCTGCTTCGTTTGCTGAAATGATAGAAAATGCTGTATCACCAGCTCTATTGCCGTTTTTCTCACGTTTCACGTGATCCAAAACCAGCAACTTGACGCCACAGCCATCATTGAGTTGATGAAAGCCAAACAGCGTCAAGAAGGAATTCATATATACGTTATGTAGCCTTCGTAGGTGAATACCACGGTGCAATCTTTGTGTGCTAATGCCTAATGCATCATTTTAAAGAGAACATGCCAGCGAAATTTTGGTGCATTTACTTTTTTAACAGGATTCACTTGTTTTCTAATGTCTTCCAACACTGACTGCTCACCGCCAACACTAGCATTGCACAGGCGTCATATTTATACTTCAAAAAGGCTTACGAATTCGGGTTGACCGCTCTATCAGTGACGACATGTGGAATATGCTCATGACCATTCAAGCATTGCGGCGGGGCCCGATTAAACGGATTGTGTTGTTTCTTGTGTGTTGCAGTTATCGAGGGAGAGTCCAAAATGGCGGCTGAAGGGTGTCAGCCACAGCAGAGCCCACCATCAGCTGTGGTTCCTGAAGGAAAGGATGCCTCTGAAATTGCACAGTTCTACCAGGACCAAGTGGTATTCCTCACAGGAGGAACAGGGTTCATAGGAAAGGTATGCATTCAGCTAGTTAGAATTAGTTCGGACTTCCTAAAATTGAAGTGAGATTATTGTACGAAATTTATGGCAAGCTAACCATTACTATATTTACACGAATAATGGACACGCTTGTGTAATCAGTGCACTGCATTGTTGTCAAAATATGAATTTTATTGAGATGTTACCTCGTAATCAATGCACCTCTCCCAGATTAAGTAAAAAAAAAAAGCACCTGGAAGAAATAAAAGCATGTAACGTGCTTATTTAAAGCTAATATGTATCCTATACTTTCTCCCGAAAGCGCGCAGCATAAGAGCTTTTTTGCAATGGCTCTGTAATACCTTTTCTTTGTGTGCAAACGACCTTATATACTACTATAGTTGGAGCCCAGCAGGAGCCAGATCCAGCGACAATTTCGCTCGGGGACTGGCTTCTCTCGCCGCACCTAATTGGCTGATTGGTGTCACTTCCAGCGTGAGGCGACCCCGTGCTTTTCGTTTACGGCAATTAGCGGATGCCCGGTCCCCGTCCCGAGCCAACACCAGACCATGTGGTGTTGCCCGTGTCTGCTTGCCGGGGGCGGGGAGTATGCGGCCTCCTACATTGGTGGAACACCAGTAAATTTTCGACCAATCAATCAATCAATCAATCGAAGCTTTTTGGTTACACCAGTTGGAGAGGGAGAAAGCATTTATTTAAACACCCAATATTTCCGAACTGGTGAGTAGGTGACTCTAGGTGGTCGAGTCCTCTTCAGGCGGCCTCCTCAGTTCAGGATGCCGGCAGCCGCTGCTATCCCGCGCGCCCGCTCGATTAGCCGTTGCTGATCTTGAAGGTGTGAGCTAAACAGAGCAGCTTCCCAAGAGGAGAGAGTGGGGTGAGGAATTGGCGGGAAGCCTTGCGGCTTTGGACACGCCCACAAGGAATATGGTATACGCCCCATACGCCCCGTCGCTGAAAGCCGCCTATAGTGGTCGTTTTCAAAAGTTTCCGGGACACAGGTTGCGCCTGCCCATGCTACCGATGCGTCGCTGCGAAGATTGGCGATGTTAGCGGGGGCAATTTTTTTCCCTCGAACCAATAGAGACATTAGAGAGATTTAGCTTACCGTGATCCGCGATCCGCCACCGTGGCTCTCTACCGCGCGTGGGCGGGGCGGTCGAGCTGATTGGTTCCAACGTGGCAGGTCTGTGTGCCGACATCCAGATGTGGCGCCATCTGTCGGCGTCAAGAAGGGTCTGGGCATGCGCAGTGGAACGCGCGGTGGCGGATCCCAGTAGCGGATCGCGGATCACGGTAAGCTAAAACTCTCTATTAGAGAGATTTAGCTTACCGTGACCCGCGATCCGCCACCGTGACCCTCTACCGTGCATGGGCGGGGCGCACAAGCTGAGGTCCCGACGCGGCAGGTCTATGTGCCATCTACCGACATCTAAAGCCCCTTCCGACATCAAGCATATGGCGCCATCTATCGGCGCCAAGGGGATCTGGGAACGCAAGGATCTGGGCAAGTGGAACGCCCGGTGGCGGATCACGGTAGCGGATCGCGGATCACGGCAAGCTAAATCTCTATTTTATGTCACCGCCGTATACCGCCGTTACACCATGCCAACGGTCCCGTATCGCAGAAAATTCGGCGTCATCGTCGTTCGCCGTGAACGAAAAATCTCGATGGAAAATTCAGGAGAATTTTAATATGTTCAAATTAACGCTAAATTTCTCAAGCAAGTTCCGTAACTGAAGGAAAGGTAATTGAGCGGAAATTAAAACTGAGTCAACTTTGAGTGGAGGTGTAAGTCGAATCCAGGGCTTTTGTGTTGCGAGACAGACACACTATATCATAGGTCGCGAAGGCTCGCTGCTTGAAGCTGGATAAAGGTAGACTTAATGAATTTGCGATGCAAACGAGATCCGACAACACAATCGCATTTTGGTATTAATAGGCGATGCATCCCTCACAAGAGCCAGGTCCGGATGGGTTCCATGGACAATTCTATGAAAAAATGTTTTTTTTTTTAATTTTTTGACTCCTTTGATGTGATACTTTTATGTATAGTGGTGCATTAATTAGTTATACTTTATGTATATTCTTTCAGCGTTTCTCTTACTGGGCCTTTTCGGGATTACTATAATCCTGGTGACGTAACGGACGTCTTTTGCATCAAACTAGGTTCTCTAGCTTTTCCTTTTTCTTTTGTTTTGTCTAGGCTACACATTTCTTTCTCTTGTGATGAGGTGGTGTGAGAATTTTTAGTGGCGTTTGTTTGTGGCTTGCGCGATTTGTCTGCGGCGGGTGAATGGGAGAGATTGATTTGGGGAGAGGAGAGGATTGCTCTGTCGAGCTCACCTTCAGATGGCTTCGGTTTTCATGGCCATGGTTCTTGGATGGATCCTGCCACGTCTGGTTTTCTCCGCGGGATCCTCGGCCGGCGCTAGGTTGTTGGGGGGTGACGCAGTAGAATTCGTCTCCGGGCCTATCTTTTCCCGAAGTGGTTCACGATGCTGGTTGCAGCATCTGGACCCCGTTCGGTTGCCCTCCTCTGGGTGCGAGCCTCTCGTAATAGTCCTCGTCACTGCAGCTGCCACGTCGTGGGCGTTGCTGCGCGACTGGTGGCGATTTGCGTAATTTGAGTGCTGTGCTGGCGGTCCGTCCGGGGCTCTCCCTTGTAGTTGGGAGGTTGGGATTCTTTTTGTTGTTAGTGTTCGATCGCCAAGCTCTTGTTGAAGGGCCTGCGCTGTCGGCTTGGGCAGCGGGGGTCCGTGGCCGGGTGTTGTCCGCCGCAATTGATGCAGCAAGTTTGGCACTGGTGCGCTTTATCGGGGTCGTCTGCGCCGCATTAGACACATCTTTTGTCCAGGTTGGGACACACGTCTGCCCAGCACACAATTGGTACTTGGGCGCCGACATCGGCACTCGATGCTGCAGTATTTTAACATAATATAGGGAATGTCGGAGCCCTTCGAAGGTGATTAGAGCGGTGTTCGATTTGCCTATCATCTTGGCGCGCAGAATCTTCGTGTTTCTGACTCGCAGTTTCGCGATGAGGTCGAATGTACAAGTTCCTTCTTCCACGCCCATGATTACCCCTTTGCAAGATGCTTCCGAGGTTGCCACGTGCGCGACGACTTCGTACCGAGGTTTAGCGAGCTGATGCGCCGCTCCTCACTCGGAGTGCTGACGGCCGCCAGGTTTTGTTCTGATCGTACTCTGGTTATTAGCTTAAGCCGGATTTCTGCCGGAAGATATGCTGCAGTACCGCGATGGCTAGGGCGATTTGATTTTGCGTTGCCTACATTCCTAGGTTAGGGGATCACAATTCTAGCTGAAGATCGTCGATTGGGAGAGGTGGTGGCATTTGTTGTTTTTGTCGGCGCTGTTGTGACTGTTGAATTTTTTCCGTTTCGCTGGTGGCTTGGGATTCTTGTCCCCGCAGCAGTCCTCTCTTTGCGCGCCGTTGGCGCTCGGTTTTGGCAGTGAGCCAACCATACGCTGACACGTCTTCGTCGTCTGCGTCAAATACTACAGCAGCGTGCTGATTCGGGTCACCCATTTGTTGTTGAAGCTGTTCGGGGCATTGATGGCGTTGCTGCTTTCAGTTTTGAGAAGCTCCGATAAAAAAATTAATAGCTTTAACATGCAATTTTCGGGTCTTATGGATTGTGGCGCCATCTAGGAGCGGGAAATAAAACTACACACACACGCACGCACGCACGCACGCACACACACACACACACACACACACACACACACACACACACACACACACACACACACGCACGCACGCACGCACGCACGCACGCACGCACGCACACACACACACACACACACACACACACACACACACACACACACACACACACACACACACACACACACACACACACACACACACACACACACACACACACACACACACACATATGCAATTGCCGTACGTCAGTGTCTTCTCAAAATAATTTTTTCTCTCTCATGACTACGACTGTTACACTAATGATTCTTGCTCTGCATCTCTGACTTTATTTGCCAGGTGGTCGCGCATTTATCAACAATCTGAAAGTTTGAAACTTTGATCACGGCCGCAGTTTAACAGCCGCGGGCGCTGCCACTATCCTTAAAAACTTGAATTTCGACCAATCAGAACCGCTATTTTTTGGTACATAGGTCCCATTGGAAGTTATGCAATGGAATTAAGGGGGGGCTCTGTTTTGAAAGGAACAACCGTTTTGTCAGCCGACAGAGCGAATAGTTGCGCTTCGCGGAACCGTGAAAGCGCACCCCCTGACATCTTGTCACTGAAACTAACTTGGAATGTCAAAACGTATGTAAAAAAAGATCAAGACAATGGCACTTGATTCTTGTACACCTGGCATTAGCTATATCGGCAATTTTCTTGAATGCTTGTGTTCTGATGTTATTACTGTAACATCTGTTGCTTCATCAAAATGTTATCACCTTAAGCATTAAATGCTTTTATCAAGCAAATTAACTACTTATCGGAGCAAGGCAGTCATTCATTCACAATGCTGACGTGTCTAGATAAGCAAACATTCTTTACCAAACTTTGTCTAGTCACCAAGTGTGCATAATTTGAGCTCTCTGCATTTGGCAAGTGCTTTGGGCTCATTGTGCAAGCATCTACCTTTCAGGTTCTGTTGGAAAAAGTGCTTCGATCTTGTCCCGGTGTTAAGCATGTCTACCTTCTCGTACGAGGAAAGAGTGGAGAAGGACCAGATTCAAGGCTTGAAACTATGCTCAAATCTAAGGTAAGCTGCTCAGACAACTACCAATGGGTTTAACTAATGCAAGCCAGTAAGGCAGATTACCTAGAATTTGTCAGGTAATGTAATGAAAACAAAACAAAATTTATACACTTCCAAAGAACAGGTGTGCTGACTTTGTACTTCATATACGTTTCAGTAATTTCATTTGCTTGCATATAGTACTTAAAGCTGTCAATATGATCAGGCGTGGTTTCAAATACTGTGTGTTTTTGTTTCTTGTGAAAGCCAAAATGGTGCAGAAAGACTATATTAATATAGATTTAGTAATCAGTTATCTGCAAAGACCACCTTTTGAATTTAGATGGTGCTGCTACAGCCACTCTAGTGCTCACACACATGCAAGTGCTGACAGGTGATTTCAACGTCGACCCTCAGTGCATTATGAGAGACCCCATAAATATTAGAGCATATGTCCTGGGTGATTTGTTCAGACCTGAACAAAACATAGTAGAAAGTGGAGCTGTCTATAATTTTGCTCATGCTCAACTCGCTGCGTTTCTTCTGAACTTAGGTGTTTGAGCGCCTGAAACAAGAGCGGCCAGGGGCCCTTGAAAAAGTCAGGGCAGTAGCAGGTGACCTGACTCAGCCGAACCTGGGACTCAGCACAAATGACCAGGACACCTTGGTTGCAAACGTCTCGGTCGTCTTCCACTCAGCTGCCACAGTCAAGTTTGACGAACCTCTTAAGTGAGTTGGAACAAGAGCCTTGCCCTGAAGCGTGGAAATCTGTGTGTTTAGCTTTGTTTGGGGGCATTAGGGCCATTTGAGAGAAGTTGTTTAACACTATATACAAAAGTTGCCTGCTTTCACAAAGAGCAGCATTACGAAATTTGTTGGCATTTGGTCATGACAGGGCATACTTCCTATACTCTCGAAACTACATTTTCATTCCAACTGACAAAGCTGGTAGCATTGTTTTACCTAGTATTTGTACTGCTAAATTTGAAGCATTTCATGCATTTAACCCACTGAAACCTCGATTTTTGTGCCTTTTTTGTTCAAAAGCACTTCAGCCTGGCACGGCGGATGTCGCCAATGTCCGGGCTGTTAGTGTCTCAGAGCAAGTAGTTTATACACTTGAAAAAAAAAAAAAAGCACTTAAGGAGCCAGCTGCCTTAAGACTGTGGGTCTATCAAATATGCTTTAGGTGTGTCTGCAGTATATCTTGCCAGGCTTAAAAATATGAATTTGAAATTTTGGCAAATAATGGCATTTTGTAAATCAAACAATGGACAAGAAATTAGCACCTGCTGAATCCATGTCATGTTTTGAAGCCATATCTCGCACGACCCAGACCTGCTTCAATAAATAAATGCTTCTCTCACTTCTGTACACCACATGTGTGTAAAGTCTAGTTTTGGTTGTGATTTTTAACACACTTCATAATTCTCTTTCAGACGGGCAGTTCAGCTCAATGTTCTGGGTACACGGCGCGTTGTGGACCTCTGTAAACAAATGCCAAACCTTCGTGTGAGTCACTGAAAACAGTTTATTAAAGCATGGCCACTAGCACTTACATTGGTGGTTGCACTAAATAATAACTATGATGTGCTCTGTGCACAGATGGAGCTGGTACTTGCGGAATTTCGTTGCATGTGCCTGTTGGTGCTACATATATTCTTTTTTATTCTTCTAGGCTCTTGTTCATGTATCAACAGCATATTGCAACTGTGATAAACCAGAAGTAGATGAGGTGGTATACCCTCCTCCTGTAGATCCCAAAAAAATTATTGAAGCTGCTCAGTAAGTATGTTTGGTTGTAATTCTTTCATTCTACATTGGCTAGGCTAAAAGCGTCTCATTTATTTAAAGCATGGTGTTAGTGATGAGGTTACATTTCACTTTATTCATGTCTTGTTCAGGTCATTATAAAGTGCAAGTAAGAAAGTAAGACCATTACCAAAGATTACAATGCATGCTAATAACATGATGTGGATATGTTTTATTATGTTTTAATATACCCCTTTAATTAAAAGCTATGACCTGCAAGTGACCTGCAAGTGACCTGCAAGCTATGACCTGCATTGGCCTGCCAATGGATGTTCTCAGTATTTTCTACTCAGTAGGTTAATGGTATTAGGGAACAACAGTGTCTGCTGGACTCTTTTACAGGTGGATGGATGATAAGATGATGGACACCATGAGTGGTTTCTTACTTGGGCAGCGGCCAAACACTTACACTCTTACCAAGGCTCTAGCTGAATCACTGGTGCTTGACGAGAGAGAAAAGCTTCCAGTTGCTATAGTCCGGCCTTCCATTGTCACTGCCTCGTGGAGGGAGCCCTTCCCGGTAAGGAAAAAAGCATACACCCAGCTGTAGCGTACAGTTGAAGTCAAAGTGAATGGCATGGACAGATGACAGCGAGACTCGTTTTCTTTTTAAGTTTCATCAATAAGATTAGGTACCTGAAATTAGCCAGCTTAGCTGACTAGTAGTACAGTACCAGCTGCACTACAGTGTTGAAGACGGTTATATGTGAGTTCTGAACTAGCCTACAGTTGAGAACATTAATGTCATGTTAACTTGCAGAACTGGTTATAACCATTTGATTTAATTTTATTCCCAGGGCTGGATAGACAATTACAATGGCTTCACTGGAATCATAGTTTCGGTGAGTATTTATCAGGTGCTCAGCACCCCAGAAGCATGCAGCATCTGATTCTGTGACCAAACATTTGGCAACTATGAAACGCTCGGAGTGCCTGAAGGTTGTGTAATGATGACGCTTAATCACATTGCTTTGTTGCAGTGCGGCACGGGCTTACTACAGTCAGTGATAGTGGAGAAAGACTTCTTAGCTGACGTCATTCCTGTGGATGTTGTCGCTAACATGCTCATCTCTGTTGCCTGGCACACTGCCACAAGAAGGTATGAACATGCTGCCTCTGCATGGTCATGCAGCATGCAGTTTCTTGTCCACCATCTTCACATTTTTGTTCTAAACAGTATGTGGGTGACACGTTTGCCCGACACTATGCTTATTTTTGTGCAAATAAGCTCTGTATAAATAGCTTGTCTAGAGAGAAGCAGTGTACTCCAACTGATTTGGGTGTACTACCACCTTCCATCAATCTGCAAACTTTTGTGAAGAGAGAGAGAACTTTTACTTGTCCAACACAGTGACTGTCCCGCTCTTCGGGGGTTAGACCTGGAAGGTGGGACAGTCGTCTTAGTTGCAGGCCAATAGTACTTGGACTCTGGCGACATCTTCGGCCAATCAAACAATTTCTCTTTGGGCTCCTAAGCCTGAGCTTTGCAGAAGGATCTCCCAGGTGTCTTTAGTTATATTTTTAGCCCTGCCTGGTGACTTCGTGCATTCCCATATTATGTGATCTAGTGATCCCCTTTTCCTACATAATGAACAGAGGTCTGATTGCATTTCCGGTCATATATGGTTGACTAGAACTGGATTCGGGTATGTATTTGTCTGTAGCTTTTTATATGCTATTGCTTCCTCTTTGTTTAATGTGGGGTCTGGTGAAGTGCTTGACGCATAAAGTCAAGTTGTGTGGAAGGTGGTTATTGGTCGGCTTAATAGTAATATGCAGCTTTATGTCCCTGTACGACATTAGCTGCCGAAAGCTGACTCATTGCAGAATTTGGTAAAAATTATAGTGACATGAAACAGACTAAGAGGGGAACTTGTCAGCCATCAAGTCATTAATGGTTCCTAATATTTGTACAAAGCACCAATAATGGGTGTGTAAATCCATTTCTGTTCTGTTTATGCTATCATACTGTAGTGGCTCTGGATGGTATTTTTTGTGATGAGCAGTGGTGCGCCCTGGTGAACACTTTGGCTTCATGTGAAATTTCGTCTTGCGGTCTCATGACTGGTAATAATGTATAAGCATTTCGGCATAACATTTAGATTTTTAGCCTGTCCATAGCCTCGTCTTCACTGTTTGTGCACTGTTCTTCCGCCAGAATGAACTATCACCAATTAGCCCAGATTGCTGTTCTCACGCTGGCTAGGTTAAGTCAAGTGTGTATCTGTGCAGGCCAGAGCACGTGAGGGTCTACCACTGTACGAGCGGCACCCTGCAGCAGCAAACGTGGGCCGAAGTGACTGCAACAACGCAGAAACTGATTGTGCGGCATCCCCTGCCTCATGTGTTTCGTTTCCCAAAAGTTTCTCTGACCAACAGCCCACTGTGGCACAGCCTCAGCCTGTACTGCCTGCACTACGTGCCTGCATGCATGGGAGATATGGCCTTGCAGTTAATAGGTCGAAAACCCAGGTTGGTATCATTTGCATTCTGGCTCACGAGTTTAGCGCTCAACAGCATTGATATAAGCCATCCGCATCATCAACCAGACTGTACCCACAGCAGGGTGAAGGCCTCTCCCACATTACTATCCAATTAACCTGGTCCTGTACTAACTGCATCCATTTGACCCCTGCGAACTTCTTAACTTCATCCGCCCGCCTAACTGTTTGTTGCCCCCTGCTACGCTTTCTATCCTTTGGAATCTAATTTGTTATCCTAAGCGACCACTGGTTGTTCTCTCTACGCGCTACATGCCCTGTCCATGACCATTTCTTCTTGATTTCTGCTAGAATGTCATTAACTGGAGTTATTTTTCTGACTCACTCTGCATGCTTCCTATCTCTTAATGTTACACCTACCATTTTGCATTCCATAGCTCTCTCCTATGAAATAAGCCAACCAAGAACTTTACACAGAGCTAAGATGAATAATTTTTAATGACTATGCGACTATGGGGAAAGCTGTTCTTTTTACTTTAATTTACTTTCATTGAATTCATGCTTCTGATGTGTGTGTCATGCTGTAGTTCAGAATGTAAATAGTTCTTGGGTAAATAGATCCAGTGAAAATTACAAAGGGGGAAGCATCAGATTGGATTATCTCAATCGCTCTACTGTGCCATTCCGAAGTGCTTCACATATGTGTGCACGTACAAATATACATACCGGCGTAATTGAAATTTTTTTTTTTTACAAATGCTTGTGAGGATTTTGACTTGCACACAATGTGCAGAGTGTACAGAAAGGTTCATGTCCATGTCTTTAAAGCTTCTTTCATCACAAATGCCTTTAACGGTGGCATATGACTAGTTTCAAGGATGGCTGGCTGCAAAGGTAATTGCATAACATGCTTTGCTTTTTCCATATTTCTGCTTTGCAGATTCGTACCTCTTTACCACAAGGTTCGTAAGGGCATTGATGTTGTGCAGTATTTCACAACACATGGATGGCTGTTCCGATCAAACAATGTGGTTGCACTTGTGGACGATCTCTCTGCAACGGATAAACAGGTACGTTTGCAACACGCCCTAGCTGTTTCAATGCTGACTATACATGGCCAGCCTGTTACTAAATTTCACCTTACAAGCATAGGACGTTCTTTTTTGTGTGGAACGAAAATCCAATGTTTCTTTTGTGCGTGTGTGAAATGTTTGTGAAGAATTGCAGAAAAAACCAAGCACTATTACTCCATCTCAGTAGTTTCTAGCATCGCTGCCGAAGCTTTGAAATGTGCAGAGGCGGTATTCTTGTGTTGCAGAACATAGTCCCAGTGTTAATTCCATAACAGTGATGTGTGCAAATGGCTTTTACTGTGTTTCTATGTGTGCAAAGTAAATGAATTTTAATGCGATTTGATACAAATTTTTCAAGCAGTTTTTTTTTTTGCCGCTGAAGAGCAGTAATATTAAAAAGAGCTTTCTACTTTCTTCTATATATTCCCAGGAAAAATACACTGTTCATTATGTATTTTGGCCTACTGTCTAGTCATGCTTTCATAGGACATAATCCATTTGAGGTTTAAGTTAAAATGACCAGCAATTACCTGGGCCATCTGGGCAGGGAAGTCTTCGGCATTTGCAAAAATGGCATCTGTTGCTTTCACACAGGATACTATGAGTCCCATTGTGTAAGATAGCTTTGGTATATGTGTGTGACAACTTTACTTTTTTGTGGTGGATTAAGACATAGAGCAACAATGTTTGGTGAGAGATGACCACAGCAATCTAGCTAATATAGCTGTGCTTTTAAACAGGCGCAGATTTCTAGTGCTATGTCGCAAAGTTCTACATTGAAACTTTCTGTTCGGTCTGTGGGCCGGCCAGCCCGTTTTGTTTTTGCCTGGTGTCAAGCTGAGTTCCCTCTGGAGAGCACTTCGCCCACCACTGCACCCAAGCTGTCGCAGGCTCACATCCACAGTGTGCAGTAATTCCCTTTTGTGGTGGAAGCGTTTCTGCATATGCTGCAGTTCGTAGCTTTCATTGTGTAGCAAGAAAGTGTTGAGATGGAGTTGTATATTAGCAATACACTTGACTGCTGCAGTTTTAGGCGATCATTTTCGTGGGTGAATACAATTTACGACTTCTTTTTGATGGTGAATTCTCCATACAGCGGATTATATTATGCTATAAAGTTTCTCAGTTCCCAATGCCACCCTCATAAAAGTGTGTTTTGTGAACTCCAGGTAATGAGTGTTACAACTCACCTTAATGGGCAATTCTAGTGCTCTTTTTCATCATTTTGGGTTATTGATTGAATTGCATTCTTCGTTATGTCCCGAATCCAACACAACAATCATTTTTCGAAATTCAAAGGTGAACTATTTTTAAAAAGAAAAACAGTAAATCAAAATCAAAACCGAAACTGGTTTCACAGCCAATAACGATGTTTCAGTTGACGAATTGGTGACGTCCCATATAGTATTGGAAATCAGTTGCAGCGTTGGATTGTGGAAATAAAGACTGGAAATTATGACGCACTGCATACAGGCCTCAGAATTCCTTGATCATGCAGGAAGCGGGCAGTAACACGGGTATAATATTTGTGACGCCACAAACACAGTGTTTCCCGCAGAAACTATCTGAACTGGGTGCACGAAAACTGCACATATGAGTATTGAGTTGCGCATGAATGAATTATCACACGGCGGCCAAATTTGTTGGAATGCATCAGGGCAGAGAGGAAAACCTAGAGTAAATTTTTTAGCAGAACATGCGAAGGTCGAACAACCTCCAGAGTTGTCCTTTAATGAAATAAATTCACTGTGCCAACAGTCTGTATAAGGAGGAATCAAAACACACGACCAGACCGACCAAGTTAGCAACAAATATTTTTATCTACACATATTGACAGGACGAGAGTGCGATGAACAAGTAGGACTAGGACTAAACACAAATTGTAAAATGTCACCGCGTCTATGGAGAGAGGAGCCAGTGCAGACGCTCCCGGTCGAGTGGTCAGGGATGGTGAGGCATGCAGGGTCGGAGAGATGTAGGGCCTGGGTAAGCCCAGCAGAAGGTTAGGCCACTGGACGGGGCTCAGTAGAGGCAAGAGGCCCCAGGTTGCCATTTAACGGCCGATTCGTCAGGCTTCCTGGCACGCCTGAGCCCAGCACGGTGCCGAACGGTGCCGGCAATGAGCTGCAATTCGGGAACGAATCGGCTGCTCCCAGGTCGGTCACCGGGACAGGAACAGGGCCAGGGCAGCAGACAGCGGGTAGGCTCAAGGTCTGGACACCCGGGTCAGGCCTCACAGAACACGAACTACCCGAGATTCACGGCCATTCTCATTCTCTTCTGCTCATGCCTCAGCTCCCCTGCACATTCTCCTCTTATTTCTTCTCTTTTTCCCAAATGTCGCTTTTCCTCTTCTTTCTTTAGTATCTTCATTTTTCTCTCTTCACAAATATGTTCTTCACACTCTATTAGCTAGTGCTGCATTAACTGAAATTTGGCCAAGCTATGCGAAAGTCTCATGACGGTAAAACACGAACCACTGTAGCAGCAATGTCTAGGAACGCTTTAAGTGAACACAGTTGATACAACGAACCATACTCTAGTGTCAATTGCACCTCTTGTAGCAAATGCCACATGCTCCACAGCTATCACTTTTTGAGCGATGGGCAAACAAGCAGGCAGTGCGCGCCTATTGTCACCACTTAGGTGCTCACGTGATTCCGGAGCTGAGAGCGGACGCATGGTGCCAAAGATGCTATTGGCGATGTGAGGCAAAGTCATGTCTGTTTTTCAGGGTAACAGCTGCAGGACAAATGGGGAGATGGGAAACGCGGGCAAAAGTGGGTGCTTAAGACTAAAGCTCCTCTATGTGTTCTTACTGTGATTGCCGAATGTTTCTCAGTGTCTACAATTTCGAGTTACACAGGTTTACAGTGAAAGTTTGTAAGGCCATTTCAGCTGTATACATCATTCCGGTATTCATTCTGCGAACTCTGCATGCAAGGAGAAGTTGCAGATTATTGTTTCATTGCATCCAGGCTGAACTGCACAATGCAACGCTTTTAGTCACTAGCTGTTTTTGGTTAAACATCATAGTGTGCGCACTGTACATGCCCATAATTTTAATTCACTTATACAGGTTCCTGCTGCACCCTTCAGGCCATTATTGCAATGCGCATTTAGTTCTGAAGTGCTAACTATTTTACTCATATGCACATAATAGTATATTTTATGTATTTCGTTGCATACAAATAAAGATCACTTTGATTGATTGATTGATATTCATTGCTGCATTTTACAACCTTTTCTATAACACCAAGCCAACAGTGCATTACTTTTTATTGCAGTTATTCAACTTTGATGTGCGAAACCTGGAATGGTATTTGTACTGGGAACAATACATTTTGGGAATTCGGAAGTACCTTTTCAAGGCCGAAGTGTCTAAGCTCCCTGAAGCGCGTAAACACATGAAATGGTAAGTAGTGGCAAGAGCCCAAGCTCACATTACTGGTGTGCTTACATCATGATGAACCATATTTACGTACCAATGGTTGTGTAGTTTTGATTTAGGCAAGCAATGCAGATTTTAGATGTGGATGCATCATTACTGAATTTTTCTTAAGTTTAAAATGCGTTAATATTTGTCCAGCTTTTCCTTTCTCGAAGATTGAGTCGGTGCGCAAGATATACGTACATGTTTGACTCTGCTTATTATTGTGACAAACCACATACATGCATTGCCAGCATTTTGAATTATATTATATTAATGTCCATTATGACCTGTGTACTAAAGTGCTCGAAATTAAAGCCCTACACCATAAACTCTCTACAGAAAACAAAAATAAACAAAAGCAACCCTGTTAACATGTTAATTTACTGCACTTTACCAAGACAGCCGACATATTTAGGGTTAGTCAGGTCATATACAGCATACAAAGAGACGAGTTAAAGAGAAAGTACAGTGTACACCTGCCATTCCTGAATAAACGTGCAGGTATATTTATTCAGGAATTTTCGTGGTAAAGACTCAGCTGTTAATTTAGTATAGCCATTTTTTTCTGCCCTTATATTTTAGTGAGTTCACAATGCCTGGTTCTCAAATGAGAGCTGGTCACTACCAGATTAAAAAGAAAAAAAAAAGAAAAAAGTATACCTGAAGAAGCAAACACAGCATTAACAGACTGAGTTAATGCATGTGGTGCTCAGGGAACTGAATAAGCACAGATGTGTGTTACAGTTGCCTTGAAGGAACTCATTATTTCAACTATTGCTGCATGCAAATTAACTTTCACAACTGAAACATAGTTACAACTTTTCACCTTTCGGGACACAGTTCAGAGTACTGGTTCTATGTGAAAAGGGTGCATTAAACCCTTTTCATTGCGATGGTTTGTTTTGGTCTATGGGTATTAACGTCCCAAATCAATTCAGACCTATGAGGAACCTTTCACTGAGGTGTAGCCACTGCGGCCAGGGTTTGATCCCATGTACTTATGTACTTGGGATGAGCAGTCAACCGCCAATCCACTGGGCCATCACGGCGGGCTCTTTTTCTCTGAGAAGCAACCTACTGAGTGTCAGCTCAACTCTACTTTCTTCTCAACTTTTAACTCTTGACGCTTTCACAAATATGCTCCGATGCTTGATTCTACATGTACTGATGTTTGTGATAGCGTGCTGAATTTTTAACAAAGCTTTACAACAGTTCAAAGCAAATTTAATTGATAAGCTATTTGGTCTGCATTTACTAGGTTGGTAAGCACTCAGTTTTGAAGTAGATTACAGTGAGAAGGTTCATGAGATGTGTAAACATGTCTCTGCTATGGACGTCACAAGCATACTATCGTCCCTTATGTGCTGGAAATAGCAAAAAGTAGTACAGGAGCAGAGAAAAAGGACTACATCTGTTTCGTTGCTTCAGAACAAGTTGTGCAGAACCAATTCTCTCAGCTGGAAACTGCTTTTATGTTGGAAAAATACAACACGGCAAGTCAATGAACAACCAAGTAGAAGGCAATACAATCCACGAATGTGTACTCGAAGGTTGTCTGTCACATGGAAACAGTTTGTAAACTTGCTGCAGATGGAAGCTAATGGTTCTCTGTGGTGTTATGCGACACTTCCCTGAATCTTGTTCCTACATTTATCCTCACATTGTGGCTGACAGTCCACTTTTCTTTTTCTTTTCCTTTCACAGGCTCTATGTCATGCACCTTTTTCTCAACTTGCTCCTGGTCACGTTTGTGTGGCGACTGCTGATGACAAGATCACAGACAGCGCGAAACCTCTGCTACTTCATGCTGACCTTTGCCATGAGGTTGTGCAAAATGCTGCCCTTTCTGCGTCCACAATGATCTCTGCTGTCACAGAGACGGTGACAAAAAGTGCAGTGAAAGATGACATGCGCCAACAACGACCACGGCCAAAACTGCCCAGCTGACTGCGGCTACAGTGACTTTTTCAAATGGCCATCCTTCTCTCTTCCCACCATTCCTTTTGCTTCTGGCACTCGACCGTGTGTATCTCTATACGTCTGCTACCAGAGGAACTAGATCTCCTAGCAGCAGTGGGAGTGGCTACGAAGAATTGAATCTTATCGCAGATGGCAGCTTGAACAGAGCTGCTGCTGGTGCTGCTTTCCTGTCTCCTCCTTTTGGTCATTGTGTAAAAGGCTTCTAGTTCGCGGACGCTTTGATCGACACACGCTGTACTTGCGCTGCGAAGGGTACATGCACAAGGGCTTGCAGGCCAACAGAGCTGCAAGCAGTGCTGTAATTATCTGCTATCTCACCAGTCCAATGCCAGCCAGTTAGGTTTGTCATGCCAGGGCTATTTTGTGCAATTGAAGCGCAGCTTTAGCATGCTGTGATATTGGCAAAACGGTGACTAGTTTTTGGCAACTTGTGCAGTCCAGATGGTACTGGGATTGGTACTACTGCCTCTGTAGCGACCCTTTATTTTCCTTTATTTAAGGGTTACACAAGTGACCAGCTTAAGACAAACAGCATGAAGGATGCTTGAAATCAAGCGTTGCATTCAACCATACCTTGTGCGTTTGTCCTCTGGCACGCTAGTTATGAGCCAACAATATTTAAGTTTAACCGTTTTTGCTTCCTGCATTTTTATATAGAGGTGTCTGTAAAATTTGATGGTTCTCATTACAGTAGTAGCAGCCATAGATTGTGATAAGCCTCTGTTGCCCAAATGATTTTGGGAATGTGCTGTAGAGACTCTTTGGTACTGTACATTTGGAGCGTCAAGATTCGAAGACACTGTGGTCTGTCCTTGTATCCCTTGTTGCACATTGTTTATTAAGCCAATGTTATCTTTGTTTGCACCCGTAGTATGGATGACAGATTGCTCCAAGTAGATGGTGGGAACTGCAATACAATCATTACTTATCCGAATGCTCTCACCAAACAAATACAAAAAATTTTTCCTATTCATACTAAATATTGGAGAATGGTGTTCATAAAGGAAAGTTTTATTTCTAAAAGTACAGTCGTGCCTCGTTAATATGGACACTTTGGTTTCCGACCAAATCTGTCCATAAAGCGAGTCATCCATAATAACGAGTCATGAATAAAAACAAAAAAGGATTTTATTGAGAAAAAAGAATTTTAATGAACGACTGCTTTTGTACATAACAATGTGCATTGGACTCAAAATTCCACAGAACACCAGCAATTTTGAGTGCATTATCCTTGTCATTGTTGTCTTCAAAAAATTTTAGTGCAGTCTGAAGCGACTCGCTTACCATGATACCCATGATGTTGGGCTTTGTGTTGGTCAAACTTTCGAGCACGAACTCCTCACTGGCCGATGAATCAGCATCGGATTCTCTACTCACAGGCACTTCCAAAATGGCCTCTTCACTGAGCAAAGTAGCCGCTAAGTAACTGCTTGAGATTCTCCTGAGGCAAGGAAACAGCTTAGCTGTCGATACTAGTCCCTCATGGCTTGGATTGACTGAGATGGCTTTTGCCACTTGTATTCACAGATTTCTTCGCGCCTACGTTCAGCTCGGTTCTTTTGCGTTTAACTCCCTCCATGCCAAAAGCCAGACTCAAGTTGAGGGTTACAGGCTCCTGATGCTTTGCACTTTTTTGCCTAGTTACCCTTTCTGCCTTTCCGTTCTTCTGATTCTTTCTTTTTCTTGCCTTTGACTGTTTCTGTAAGGAAGCAAGGGAGTCAAGTTGGCAAGCTGCTATGCAGAGGGCTATCGAACATCCCATCTTCTTGGCGCCGTTTTTATGTGTTCCTATAAAACAAAGACTGCAAGCTGAAGTACAGTTTAGAACAACGGATAGCCGACTACGAAGAGCTCAGACCCTGTCAAGGCCACATCGTTGACTCAAAGCGAAGCCGACATGCGAAGCCTAGTGTGCAAAGTTTGGCAGTTTGGCAGCGCAACAGGGACGAAAACCAGGAGCACGAGAGGGAAGCGCGTCCAGGACGGGACGCCTGGTCCCGGTTGCGTGTTCGTACGTCGCCTTTCTTTTGTCGCTCTACTTTGTGAGTGTGTCTTAACTCTCACCGAAAAGCGTTAACGGCTTCATGGAACACACATTGCGCTTTGGGAAAGAAAACTTCAGTTCCCACCGCCACTGTAGGCACTTGTCTTTCTTCCTGTCATTTCGTCATTTCTTTCTTACACTTTTACCGGCCTCTCTGTTCACGTTCAGCAGAATTTATTGCAACCACACTTTGCTGTTTTACCGACTGCGGTGTGCACTTCCGCTGCACTCAGAAATCTCCTGGTTCCCCCCTTTAGGGTCTTTCTTACGCTGACCCTCGGTTTGCAGCGTACGTTCCTCTCCGCTCTTGCGCCCCCCTCCAAAACGGCGACACGCTCGCTTAGGTTCTTTCCAACCCCATAGGACTCGTTCAGGCATCCCGCCGTATCGGCTGTCGCGTAGGTTCGCGAGCTGCGTGCCCTTCTTTAACTTTCGTTTGGACTCCTCTGCTTTATTTTTCAAGCACTATCCATATTAACGAGATGAAAATACATGGGCCCAAGTGGACCGTGTGCATTCTTCCCCTGTCCATTGTCCAGACAGCGAGTTTCCATATTAACGAGGCATAAATACATTGAAAAGGTTTCGTCCTCAGAAAAAACTGTCCATAATTCGGGTCGTCCATATTAACGGGGCACGACTGTAAATGCGAAAGTTGTAGATATTAAATGTACGAATCTTTCAAGGAGATTTTATGGCCTAGTCATATAAACACTTTTTCTTTCAAGTTCGCCTTCTATTTTAAAAATCTTTGCGGCATTACAAAGTTTTTTTGCTGATGTGTAGGCAAGTTTTTGACATGGTAGAGAAGCGACTGGTAAAGGAACATACACTAAGCGCATGTATATGCCAGCCTCACGGTATAGGAGAGCAAGGCATTACAAAAGAGTTAGTAATAACCACATTCTTTTATTGTTTGCAGTTTTGATGCTGGTGCCTGCACTTTTTTTTCTTCCCTACAAACAGGCACAGAAAGACACGTGGTTTCCTTTCACTCAACTCAGTAATCTGTCTTTGCAATGTTACGCTTGCTCATTTGTTTTACACAGCAACTTTGCAGCATTGCTGACGTAACAGCTAGACAGTGCCAATGTCATCCACTGTCTCGACGCTTTCCAGCCAGTGCCTTGAATCTGCAGATGTACAATGCACCACCTGTAATCGCAGGGGGCAGTGCCACCTTCTGCCACCCATTTGCAGATGCTGGCTATGCATAACGAGTAGTGGTGTCTGTGCACACTCTGTGCCTAGT
This sequence comes from Amblyomma maculatum, assembly GCF_055883805.1. Taxonomy (NCBI): domain Eukaryota; kingdom Metazoa; phylum Arthropoda; class Arachnida; order Ixodida; family Ixodidae; genus Amblyomma; species Amblyomma maculatum. The sequence goes on along the minus strand of NC_139347.1, from coordinate 60,033,225 downwards.
TTGAATTGAAAATACCTCCACACAAACTAAACTTGTATTGTGTGTAACTGCTAGGGTAAGAAGTCTTTCTTTTTGGCTACCTAGAGGAAAGAGAGCTATGCTTCTATGCTCAGCACGGCGACACGGGCCCCTTGTCAGGTTGCCTCATGCAGAACGCTGGTGCAACCACATCCTTAAAGAACAAATCAATAGAAGGTTGTGGCTCTTTGGTAGTGCGAGTTGTATATTCAGCAGGGCATTATTCCTCTCGCTATGTACTGGCAGAGAGCTGGCCGAGGTGTTAGATTATTCTAAATGTTACTATCGTCAGAGTGGGACTTCTGCGTTGCAAATTATTTCCATGGCATACACTGAATGTGTAGCCAAACAGACACTGATCCTCTCAAAGCTACAAACTGGCTGCAGGCAAGCACTAAGTTTCTGTCCATCAAGAGGTGTTGTTTACGAGTGTATATTAAAGAAACGTGAGGCTAACTTAAGAATGTATAAAGAAGGATTACAATGGGTCTCGACTATTCGACTTTTGAACAGTATTGTTCACCCTTCCATGCATGCCCAATCCCAACGAGACAAGATGCGAGAAAGCCTGCTAGTGATGACTACACAGAGCATTAGGCAGCTAGAGTGTTCACTAGCAGTGGTCAGTGCAAAACATTAGTCTTGATAAGCTTCGAGCACCCATGTGTTTTACTAAGGTACTGCTGACTTTGTACAAGCTGTAGTAGATTGAGCCAACCGCTCCTGCCAGGCAGGCTGTACTGTTTCATGTACATGGTACCACTCTGCACTTTTCATGGTTGCAGCTTGCTAGTGCTGCTGCATTATTCGGGGTCACCTCATGAGAAAGTTTTATGTGCTTGGTACTAGCACAGACTTGTCAGCTAGACAAGGAAGCCACATTTAGCTTGTGAAGTCATTGTACATTCCTTACTGCCCATCGAATGCCACACAGATGTTTGCCAAGTAGTTAGTTTGGCTGCTCCATTTCAACCCTTTCTACAGCATTTCTTTCTAATGCATCAGCTGGCATGGTGAAAGTGCACAAATGGGGATCTCTCTAGTGCTGTATACTCCCCTAGGACATGTTTTGCAATTAAATGACATGGTGGTCACCATTGGGTGGATTTGACTGAGGCACTTTTTTTTTTTTTTCTCTCCTCCAAGCATCAAGCTGGCATGGTGAAAGTGCACAAATGGGGATCTCTCTAGTGCTGTACTCCCCTAGGACATGTTTTGCAATTAAATGACATGGTGGTCACCATTGGGTGGATTTGACTGAGGCACTTTTTTTTTTTCTCTCCTCCAAGCATCAACTAGTGCCAAAGTGTACAGATGAAATGCATAGCAGGCTCACTAGCTTACAAGCAGGAGAAAAGTAGAAGCAACAAAATGCCAGCATGTTGAATTCTAGCATAGTAGTGCAAGCTTTCAGGACATGCTTACAGCTTTTGGAGCTACAAACAAGGTTGTGTTCATTGTCAAATTGGTAACGCAGACACAGCAAACTACAAATGAAATAAAACCTTGCAAAGGAGAAACGATTTCTGCTTTTTGAAAGCGTAATTGCAATAAACCACATACACTAGGTGTGTGGTTATAGCAGGTGTGCCAGCAATATATCATTGGACACCAGGTGGGAAATTGGCATGTAGCACAATTCAGTGCAATTTCTCCTCACCATTCAACAAGCATGGAGCATCAAGTCCTCAGCATAGGTGCCGAGGGAAGTAAAGAGCTATAAAATAACTTAACCGCATCCCATAGGCCACAAAATGAGCATTCAAATTCAAAACTCTTTACAACAGATGTACTCGGACTCACTCAGCTCTACTGTGGACTATGTAAAACTCTGACAAAATTGTTTTCGAATTCTTTACCAATGCATAAAGTGACCTCGGCAGTATTTTGTTTTTGAACATTCAATCACCTGTTGTAGTGCCCCAGCCCCTGCTGGCCATAAACTGAATTAGTGTAATCCTTAAACTGCTGAGCAACTATTATGAGCTTCAATCAGGTTTCATCAACTTTCCACTGCATGTCTGAATACTGCGATGACAATGCATCTTATACATTTTTTTTTAAATTGTTTACAGGCTGCAATTTCAAATCCTGTGAGAGATAATTGGGTCTGTGTAGGTGGATTGTGCAGCTAGGTGGGCATCAAGCAACTAAAATTAATCAACTTTTTACTTTTTAGGGGCAGTCAACATAAAAGCAGAGTCCAGTTTTTGAAGTTATTTTAATTGGCCACGTAGTTCGAAACAACGCCAAAACATTTTTTTTCTAGCCTTTAAAGCTGGCTTCTTACAGTGCATTATTAGAATGGAGTCGCTTTCTCGTATTCCGTACATGGAGTGAAAGATTTCTGCGACAATACCGCGTCCAGCGGAGCAGTTTTAAAAGGTGCAGTACAGTAAGCCAGCTTTGAGCGAACATGCATATTTTTGACGTTAGATATTTCGAACCACATAACTGATAAGGAAAATTTATAAGCTAGATTTTGTGTTGACAGCCTTCATTTTATGTTTGCCCCTAAAATCAGAAGTAAAAGGTTCACTACCTAATTTTATTTATTAATTACTGAGCTCAGCCATGTACATGTTTGTCTTGCTGTACAATTCACCTGCATAAACTGCACTGACATCTCTCCCAGGGTTTAAAATGGCCATCAGTAAAAAGCTGAAAAAACACCTGGTATACAACCTAGCAAAAATTTGTCTCCCAGACAACCACACAATTAACTTGCAAAAGCCTTTATTGACATGCAGTCTCCAATACATGACATATGAACTATAGACATCAAAGACCTTTGTATAATTCCCTTCCCTTGTTTTTATATCTCAGTACACACAAACAGCAGCACAAGTTGGTTTCTGCTGGAATAGACAGCACTGTGCACCTTGTTTGCCTAGTTTTAGAAACCCAGCAACATGCCTGTCACCAAAAAATGAAATTATAATGTAGAAATGTTATGTATGGGATGCATAAATGCTTGAACAAAAACCCAGTTTCTCGCAAACTAGTTTACCAGTAATCATAAAAAAAAAAATGCTCATAGCCTTAACAAGGTTAGACCCATAACATGTCTGTATTTTGGTTATTCATTGAACAAATGTAATTGAAGCATCCACACAACACTGAGAACTGTCAATTATGGCTACCAAAGTTAAAAAGCAGCAAGAAAGTCTGGATGAAGTCTCAAAAAGCAGTCTCTATAGTATTAAAGTGATCATAGGCACCACAGCATACAAACAACATCAATATCTGGAACAGCTTTGAAACCACATCGCCATATGCAGGGGGACAACCGCATTTTGCGCGACATGTCCTCGACCTTATCGGAATAGAAAAATACTTCCAAGCTTAAAATCCTCACAAGCCATAGATGTGACCAGAAAACTTGCCCACCACATAGAAAAATATCAAAGAAGAGCAAAAGGAGGGACTGCCCCTCAATGCTATTCAGCATTTCGCTGTAATGAGGAATCCAGACGAGTGTGCACACGTGCACAAAATATTCAAATAGTGAGCCTTTGCCCCTTTATCTGCTTTTAGTGCCAGTGCAATTCAGCCAGCATTTTATATGAAAAATTCTCAGCAGTATGCTTAGGTATACTAGGAACTCTCACATCAGTCTCCAGAGACCATTAGTGTTTACTGAGGGCAAAACACTTGTATAGAACAACGAAGATGTGCACTCCTCAACAGGAAACCAGCTACCGGAGCCATGACAAAAGCAAGGCAACAAAAGAATCCAATCCAGTTTCCCATGCCTACACCTTGCTTCTTTTGAGCGAGGTAAATGTCCCAAAGCACACAGCTCAGCGATTGCAGACAAGTGGTTTGCCCTCCATACAGTAAGCCAGTTCCAAAGTTAAAAAGCCAAAAAGTGGGCCAGTCAACTTTTGCCACCACTACATTCAAGGCAACGATACCTGACAAATGTGAAATGGAAAGTTCAACGAAAAAAAAAGTTACAAGGTGAATATCTGTACTTCATCATCCTGAGCTCCTAGCCTGGCTTAAGTTCAGTAATCTTGCACACTGCTACCCAAGTCGGCCAATTTTTGGTAACTAGCAAAAAGGTTTCAGAGTCTTAATTTAAAGTTTTACAAGGAAGTAAAACTCTTTCCACCTTTCTTTCACTGTTTCAGTTTTGCACAAAAGCAATAATGCCAGCTTAGTTTATCAGCGAGCAAAAAGTGTTGCTATTAGTGGATGATGCAAAGCTCCACAGCTGGCGGACAAAATTCTTTCAGAGATTTTGGTAAACATGGCCACAGGTGTTCCACTCTTGCATAAGAAAGGCTTATTTCTAGCACGTTGGCAGCTCTAACAGATGCCAATGCGATCCCAAAAGACGAGTATTGTGTGTCATTGTTTTCTTACAAAACTGACTCAGCAGAAAAAGCCGAGATCGTAAAATAACCGTGATATGTGCCTCGACTGTTCTACGGCGAACGCTTGCTGCCAGCAGATGGCAGACCCTGTTTGCCATTACAATGATGTACAGGCAAGCGCAAAGAATTCCCTGAAAGCTGCTGTCCAGCTTCTTGGGCACTGCACATTAGTTTGAAAGCAGCTCACTGCACTGAAAGAAAAGAGCATAAATATGTTGCACTTAAAAAAAAAAAAAAAGACAAATGAAATGCAGAATGCTTGTCGCAAATATGGACGCTGGGTACTATAGCTCAGCCCCTGAAATCTCTCGCCACTGGTGCACAAGGAACAAAACTAAAAGCTTACAAGCACTGACACCAGCAGTTGCCAAAATAATCAAGTGATTAGAGTCCATTTTCCAAGGTGTGTAAAAGCATGACATGGATAGAGTGAAAACGTTGCATATTGCCCTTTCTAAAGCTGAAAATCTAAAATATATAAAAAAAGTAAAAAAAAAGGGCAAGTGGAAGTTCTGAACAGTGCCTTCGCAGAAGCCTGCCAGTGTTGTAGAAACAAGAGAGTCTAGCCACGGGGAAACAACGCTCATGAAGAATGGTGCACACACACAATGCACAGAAAAACAAAAAAATCAGTACAAAAATTGGCACACATGCAAAAAATGTATACATGCAAAAACAGATTGTGCGCACAGATAGCAATGTAAAGACAATATAGATATAACCACCATAATCCTCAAAAATGCAAGGCTCACTAAATCAAGGTAGAGGCATAAGAAGACATAAAAATAGGCGGCGGCTTAGTTCTATTGCTTCACAGCAACACAGCTATGAAAGAACCATCTCTGTGACAGCTCATAAACATGTGCACAAGCACATACAACCTGCAGTAGACGTGACTGCGACTCTATGCACGAGAAATCACAAGACAGCAAAAGAAAAAAAAAAAAAGCTGTCACGACAACAACATAAACTTGCATGTCTTTGCATCTGCAACGTTAACACTGCATGTTAGCCAGCAGCATAGCAGTCGCGCTCTGCATATAGCTTGAAGGATGCTTCAAATGTGCGTTGTGCAGACAGACTGAATTCTCACAGCTAAAGTTTCCATTATCTCACACAAAGTAAAATAAAACTGTTTGGGCTTCCATGCAGCCACGTTACATCGTACCTTCAGAAAAAAGTCGCTGCCACCGTATTTGGCTTCCACTAAGAGCAGGTGGCAAAAGTACACAAATATAGCGTGAAACAAAACACCTGAAAAATACCCGAAAGAAAATATGACTAAGGAAAAAAAAAGAAAAAAAAAAGCAAATTCTAGAAACTGTGTACAAGTCTTGTATGGCAGTACTTTTCTGAAGCAGGATGGTATTACCGAGAACAAGGTTCCGATAGACGCCGGTTCAGTATGTGCTATCGACAGAAAAAGTAAATGGACCACGAAAGTGACTTTACATGTCTGCGAGACAACTTAACACGGCAGTCAAAAATGGCAAGTCCTATAGAGCTTTTTCATGCAATGTCAACTGCGTGGCACGTTTACACAGGCAGTTAGGGTGCGCAACAAGATGGAAGTCTCATCGTGTTGCAAACGAGTGAGACAACCGCTGCACCAAATCTGATAACAACACCCACCTCAAAGCATGGCGGAGGGGACTTTTGCATCATTTGACACATCTACTACTGAAGCAGGGAGCTCTGCCTTCTCCCCAAACTTCTTAGGGCCTACAAGCACCCCCAGGTTAGAGCTTTCAGTTTTGAACCTTGCATTAGTATGGTAGTCGAGGTGGTGCTAGGTTGCCATGCCGGAGGCTGTTGCCACCAAAAATTTCAATTCCCTTCCCTGGTCCAGTTACTGATCTCGCCGATAGTGCTACCCACAAATGACTTATCAGTGCAACGAAATACAGAAGGAAATTAAAGCATAATAAATGCTCATTGTGAATCCTGGGCCCTGCAAAGTAGAAGTAGGCTGAACAATGATACTGGAGCAACACTATAAGAATGATGTCACTGCAAAAAAAAATGTCTATATCGAATAGAAGTTCAAGGCTTGATAATCCTGCGAAACAAGACGGGCAGCAAAAGGGGGCCAACAGACACATCCACCTCGCTTTCAACTACTTTCAACTTCTTGCAGTGTATTACTGGCTTTATTTTACTGCACACCTAGCCTGTTCTTAAAAGAACATAAAAAAAAAGGACAAGATAACATGCTTCTTTGGTTAGTTCAAAAAGGCCTGAACTGTGCAAATGTATATATCATCTATTAAAGCCAGCAAATTCCCTAATATCACGACCTTAGAACACGAAAAGAAAGCTAAGCATCGAATTAAGAAAATTATCAGATACTGTAAAGAGTTTTAGCAGCAACGGGATCTTTCTGAAGTATAAGGTGGAGCATGAAACCATATCCACTCCCTTGCCTGAAGTTCGAACACCTCAGAGAAAAGGCTTACAGGGCAAAAAGAGCTCTAACTCTTGGTGCTCCATTAAGTTCTAACGAGTGCGCTATGTTTTGTGCTCATTTACTTGATTTCCAGCTTCTTGAGCATAAGTGGAACGGCTGCACATTGTACAACCCAATTCCGCAACTTCACTTTAGACTGCGCAAATGTTAACTTTTCCCTCAAGAGCGAAGTTATCCTGGGTGGCTAACAAAAAAATGAAAAACCTAGTTGTAAGTTGTACTCACTACTCAGTGAACATGAGTTTTAGAACAGTATTAAAAATTCAATGACAACAGAGGAAACCCAACCAGACCCGTAAACCCCATATTAGAGCCACAAAATAAGGGGGCAGGGGAGTAGAAGGAAAATATCCTGCTGAAGAATGCTTCGGCAAGGCTCAATGACGACAATGATTCCTTTTGGCATAATTGTCAGACTTCAGACTGCACGTAAAACCACTCCCACTTTCAGCAGCTACAAAAGTAAGAGAGACTTGGAAGTCTTCAATGCACATTATTTCATGCGTGAAGCTTCCTATACACTGCAGAGAAATATAAAACTAGAACAAACTGTTTACCCTAACCTTCCCAAAACTTGTTGCGAGATACCACAGCACAGGATATAATCAAACATTTCCTGGCTAACTAGGGTCACTTCAGAACTGCTGTTCTATGTGCTCATGCAGAGTAGGCAACACTGAAGATTTTGTTTAGAGCTTCCCCATGTTATCTGCAAATGTGCAATGCTGACAATACAACACACTAATTATTGGGGCAAGTAATCCTAAAAATCAAAAGAAACAACATTTCTGGACACAAGCATTTCAGAAGAGCTTTCCAGATTAACCAACCTCTAGCTTTTGTTAGAGGAGCCTTTTGAAGGTAAACGCAATCTGATCACAACTAATTTCCAGACCTCAGACCGTAAGTAAAGTTGTATGAAACCAAAGCCGTAAATGGGGTTTGCATCAGAGCAACAAAGTGCTGGCAGTCATAAGAAGCTCTAAGGACTGGATGTGGAACCTGTTGTGGCTTTGGAAGGCGCAACCGCCGAATTGTAAAGTAAACCGACAAGCACACACAAGCAAGCTAGAAAACCAGGAAAAGTCTGCCAGCATGGTACTGGGAAAACATGCATGTCTGATTTGTCACCTTGCTGATAAATGATTTGGGCTTTATCAATCGAGTCTGTTAAAGCCGCGCAGTGACAGTATTTCTCACTAAATTAAGACATGCTCAGGCATCAAGGGCTCAACACTGCATTGATCATAAATGCATGTGGTAAAGTATTATTGAGCTGTGTGTTCCTCTTATATTATTATTATTATTATTATTTAAAGAACCTAGCCTTCTAAAGAGTCTTCAGTGATTAAAAGATAAAGCAATGCAATCATTCAACACAAACTACATACGCAAGTCCAGTACAAATGAAACACGAAGCACATCACCACTAGTCATAATTAAACATTTACAGGCGTACCTATAATTGCAAGAAAATATTGAAACGAACTGTGCGTAAGGAGGCTTCGGATATCTACACTGTAAACCAAAGAAGAAAAAATATATATACTTTCAGTGGCTGAATGGTACACATAACCTGAGCCCACCATTTGTAAATGTAGTAAAAGAAGAGAAATTTGACTTTTCGTACCCATATATATGCAAGGTTTCTGCACTAAATAGACCAACAGCATTTGAAAACAGGAACATTATAACGATAGTATAGCAGAGCGCGACAGCCAAACTTTGCTCCAGGCTGCCTTGAGTTTAACAGAGTGCCTACACAAACATGTTTTTGGCAAACGGTTTAGGCAAAAAAGAGTGAACACTCAGCAAATATGTAAAGCAGTAGAAATTAATAAAACAACGCCATAAGCAAAATGGTTGGTTTGATTTGCGGGGTTTAACGTCCCAAAGCGACTCAGGCTAAATGAGACGCCATAGTAGAGGACTCCAGAAATTTTGGCCACCTGCGGTTCTTTACGTGCACTGCCATCGCACAGCACACGGGCGCCTTGCTTTTCACCTCCACCGAAAAGTGGCCGCCGAGGCCGGGATTCGATCCCGCGTCCTTGGGAGCAGTAGTCCAGCGTCGTAACCACTGCGCCACCCCGGCGAGGTCTATAAGCAAAATGGACACACTACTAGCAACTCGGCAGCACACAGACAATGCTTGTGACACCCTTCCACAGTGTTGCACTTTGGCTGGAAAACCAATCAAGGAGAGAATAAAATGCAACTACACCGTCGGTCAAAACACAGACTGGCAGCCTTTTGCTCCCAAGACGGGAAGAAATGATTGCCGGCAAAGAAGCCTCCCTTCGTTTGCTGCGAATGGAAATCCAGGCTCGAGAAAGCGTGGAACAAAGTAGTGGCTGTCTGAAAGGAGAGGAAAATGAAATGGCACACTTTCCCTGGCTTGAGGTTCCTAGGAAGCGGTGAAGCGGACAACGCAGAGCAGCTGCGTCAGCAGACCCATCACCAGCTGCCACAGCTGCCGCGCGAGTTTCGACCGGCCCAGCAACAACCTCAGGAATCCGAGCAGTAGAAGTGTCTTTAGGGCTACGTGCACTGCGTGTTGCCTGAAAGGGTCAAGGAAGAGCGCTTTAGCAGAGATCGTGACAAAGCGTAAAAACGCTGGAGAGAGAGAGAGACGCAGTGGATCCTGTCAACAACCGAACTTACCGTCTCAGTCGTTTTCGAGACTCTGGAATGGTCGCAGGGTCCTGTTTGAACAGGTAACGTCGCACACCAAGGAGGTAGTTCTCCCAGTAGCTCTCCCAGTTGATCTTCCGAATGTCTATATCAAAGGTCTGCGAGCAATACGAAGTAGCGAAATAATTCAACAAATCTTTCACCTAAGTATGCACATGAATATGCAGGAGAGCACAGCCTGAATGATGTCATGATATACAGAAACACCAGAATTCTGTAAGCACACCATACTGCATAAAACGAAGGTAATCACAGCCACACTACCGGTGCTATTCCAGACAGATGCTCAGACCACAGTTAACTAGAAAAAGCCTACACAAGTGCAGACACTGTGTAGATTTTATGGACGATGAGTTTAGGCATACCAGCACGGTGACAAACACTTAACACGCTCCAAAGTGGCATTCTTTTGCCAACTCTTGTACATGACTTCTGTATCTGCTTTTCTCACATTCAAATGCAATTTTCACAAGGTTGGTGTTACCGCCAAAGACAAATATACCGGGTGTTTTAGCAAATTAACAAAATACTGAAAATAGGAAGCTTGAAAAATAAAAACATTCTTTCAGCTGCTATGACGTATCTAATCTGATCAAAATTAGTTACACAACTAGTGAACTAAAACTCTCACATTATATGTTTAATCAACCTAGCTGGTGGTTAGTGCCAATATGGAGTTCGAAGCTACGGCCAAGGTAATGAAATATCGGTGACTGAAGCGGCAAATTCAAATTGCCACCAATACTGTGCCTGCGCTATTTTGACAAGTGCAAGAATGTAGATAGAAGTAGCTCTGCCAGCAAACTAGTAATTAAATCATTCAATTTTCACAGAGAAAACATATCAAGAATATTGCTAATCCCATAAAATAAGAATATAATACTGATCATCTAGCTAAAGTAATTATCAAGACATTCACTAACCTGCCTGTCAAATGGCGACAGCCTACTGTGAAGCAGTAGCATATTGTTAGATGAGAACTCCCACGTTTGTGTGGTGAAGAACCGCACAGCTTCCATGGCACTCTTGGACTGCTCGAGGAACCGCACCATCCTGTTAACCAACACGCACAAGCAGCAGCCCTCAACCATTATTGGTCACAGCCCTTCAAACACAGACCTTGGCACAGTGCCCTACAAAACAGCCTGTGGTCATAAAAGCCCGAAAGTTACTAATAACGCTCGATACAGCAGTGTTAAAATCAAACCTGAAATTCAACAAGATGTCGCATAGCCCAACCTTTTTTTTTCTGACGATCCACACATTTCACACATGTCAGTTTAGATAATTCATATTTAGTTTCTCTACTTCTTGCAGTGTTTTGTCGGCGCACAAACTGACTTCAAAGATTATTTCGTGACTTCTGTCGAGGTGACTTACAGGCTAACTAACCCGAGCTTTAAACAAAACTTCCTTCGATATTCAACTCGCATTTGTCGAATGAGAAAAAAAAGGCTTGCTCTTTGATCTATTGCAGGGGCTGTATTGCATAACCTTCCATTTTCCATTTCACTTGGTCAGACATCAGCATGATGGCCGAAGCAGTGAGTGACCAGTCATAGAAATCACAAGACAGCGGATCCAGTCTCGTTCAGCATCCTGCCATGGATATCTAGGTCTGCTATGCCACCGAGGATAGTGGGCCTCAACATGGTATTGCCTTCAAATCAAAGTGGACCCAGATAGAGTTAATTGTGGATGAATACAAAAAGCCTTGCTCACTATAGTGGGCTATGATGAACTAGTGCATGACCACATAACTTACCAACCCTTTATGACCACTCAATTAACTGGCTGCTCTACTAATTAGGCATCAATTACTTATACAGTAGACTCCCTTTAAGACGAACTCCAAGGGACCATGAAAATTGTTCGTCTTATCAGAAGTGCTTCCAAAAATGATGTTTGAGCATGCAGAGTGTGTCCGAATACCTCGTATATGAGAACAAATGAATAAAATGAATAAAGGAAAATAAATTGCAATACAAGCATTTATTGGACTAATGATTGTCTACTACACTTTGCAGTAGTAAGGCATCAGGCATTGTTGACTGTTACCCAGTCATTTTTTTTTGTGTGTCGTGAAAATCGACGGCCTGCTACAAAAGCAGACATCTCGCTTAACTTTTGAAGATACCCTTCAGTGCCCTCACACTGTTCAAAAAACAGCACTAAAGTGTCTAAGCAGGCATCAGCTGCATCACAGGTAACTAGTGCAGATTCAGGCATAACATTCAAGCTGTCATCTTCAGCAGCAGTTTCCGATGGTAGGTCAAGCACTTCTTCAATCAGAGCGTCCAGTGTGTCAGCCCTACACGTTTCCACACTTTCGTCAATGCTGACATACGCACTGATGTCAATGAACACACCCTTACTGCTCAGCGCAGAAACAATGCTTCTATCCCCCAAGTTCGCAGTGTGGTCCTCATTCGTAGTATCGCAGTCATTCTGCACTGAGCAATCACTAAGCGCCAAAAATCCTGCACGGCGGAAGGCGTTGGCAATAGTGGCTTGAGTAACCTGCTCCCAGGCGCTCGTCAGTAAGTGGACAGCACTTAATAGGTTAACTGTGTACTCCTTACTGCTCTCCATGCAAATCAGCATCCTTTGCAGCAGAGAGCGACGATAGTGCCTCTTCAAGCTACTTATTACTCCCTGGTCCATAGGCTGCAGCTTCGCTGTTGTATTCGCTGGTAGAAACTCCATTTGGATGGCATGAAGTGCGGCGACGTGGCCGTGTCCGGGACAGTTGTCAACAACAATGAGAACTTTTCTGTCTCTGGAAGTGGCGATCCATCTCTTGAAGCCACTGCTCGAAAAGTGCCTGCGTCATCCACGCTTTTGAATTAGCCATGTACGTGATCGGCAGCGTTTTTATGTTTTTAAAGCAGCGTGGTGCTTTAGACTTGCCAATCACCACCAACTTTAGTTTGTCAGTTCCAGTCATATTTGCGCCCACGAGGACCGTTACTCGAAGCTTGCTCCGTTTGCCCGCCACGCAGCCATCACCAGCAAATGCGAGCGTTTTATTTGGGAGTAGCTGGTAGAAAAGCGCAGTTTCGTCCACATTGTATATGTCTTGAGGGTCATATTCGTCCATGAGTTCATTCATCTTGTTCTACCTCCAATCGCTGCAGACCGCTTCATCCACTGCAGCGGCCTCGCCGACAACACAACGAAAGGCCAGTCCATGCCTTTTCCGAAAACGGTCGAGCCACCCATCGCTGCACGCAAACTCGACATTCAGTCGCAGGGCAATTTCTTCCGCCTTAGCTTTCAGTAGCACTCCATTCACTGGCAAATTCGCACTGCGCGCTCTCTTCACCCAGGCAAGCAGAACGTCTTCAAGGTCTTTGTGCACAGCTGTGCGCATCCTCTTCCGCTTTGGCGCAAACTCACCATCTTCCAGAGCACTGGTAATCCGCACTTCGTCCTTCACGATACCGCTCACAGTACTTTTCGCGATGCCGAACCTGCGCGCTATTTCAGTCTTTGAAAGCCGGCCGGCGCGAACTTCAGTCAAAACTTCGGCCTTCTCACGAAGCTCAAACGGCTTTTTTCGAGTTGTTGGCCGACTAGCCATAGTAGCAACACCGGCGAACACGGCGCGCACGAAAACAAACAGCGCACACCACGAGGCGACAGCGGACAGCCTGGTAGAAAATTGCGGAACACGACGCGCACACCCGCCACAAACAATGGATCTGTGCACTGCGTAGTAGGCTTCGTTGGCGGTCAGCAAAGGCGCGGAGCTCGGTAGCACTGGCATGACGACACTATCACGTGATCGCCATTGGGAAACGTCATTGGCTGCTTTTTCTTCTCACCGTTTTTTTTCCCGCTTTTCGCTAGTTTTGCTGGCCGGGCCGCACATTCTCTTTTTTTTTTCTCTCTCTCTCTTCCTCTCTGCGCTCTGTTTCGTCCTTGCCCGAGGTCGTACCAAGACAGCCGGCGCGACACGAAACGCAAACCTACTCCTACTGCGGGGACAAAAGGAGTGAGCGGGGGAACGTTGGGAGAGGATGAGCAGCGGCACTCTTACGCCTTCGTAGAATCGCATTTCCGACGCCAAAGTGCTTGGGTCTGCTTGCGTCGGCGGCACGAATGGTCGTGGCACTTTTTTTTTTCTTTCCGCTGAAGCGCTGCTCGGACGGTCGAGTAAGCTGCGCGGGTGGGGTGCGGCCGGCCGTGAAGATTCATCTTAACCGATTAGCGATTGCAAAGTGTTCATCTTAAGCGGATTTTTTTTGCATTGACTCTATGGGGAACCAAACAAGCGACCTCCACTGTTCATCTTAACCGAGGGTTCATCTTAAGCGAGTTCGTCTTAACGAGAGTCTACTGTAGTTGAAAAGTTCACTGTGATTAAAAATTGGACTAACAGTACACCAAGTTATATATCATTGAATAGCTTACGTCAAGTATAATTGCACTGGACTAATGATAGGTCTTTATTATTTCTAATTAGTTAACTGAATAAAAATTTAACTTTACATTACAGCATGAAGTCATGTTGGATAGCATGCGCCAAGTAAAATTTCACTAAAGTATTAATTACTGCTAATAATTATTGATGCAAATTAATCAATTACTGTTATTTAACTAATTGTGATTAAATTTAGAACTTTATTGCTAAAATGTGAATACATACAGTCAAAAAGGTTTTAATGAGTAGAATGTGACAATATGCATCAACGCACAGCTATTACTCAAAACTTGGGTGTAGCCAAGAGTAAACTCCTATGGTTCTTATAAAAAAAATTTCAGCACTGCCAATCAAGTAGCCTCGGAGATGAGCAAGCATTTAACTAGATAAATACACACGTATTGAGGGTCCTCTCTAAATAGCTATTTGCATATAACAACTGCACCTCGTTTCTAGGGCATGCTACATTATCTGAAATAAGTGCCCCTTCCGACACCAACCACACTGTGGGTGGCAGATAAAATATCTCTGGACATAATAAAGCTCACGTGGACCTCATGTTACACTGCAAACACATTGTCATTAGAAGATAAACATAAGTGTTGTGTATAGAGGGCGCTATTTCATCACGAGCACAACCTACTGTCATCTGTATATAAACATAGTCATCAGAATAAACGGCGGTCATTTGGTGGCACACGCGGCCCCGCAGTCTTATCCCTCCTGGGCACCGACGCACGGCGTCACCACAATAAGCATAAACATATTAAGTATTTCTGCCATTTCCTTCGTTTTTGCCACACTTACCGTGGTCTCCGTCCTGTGCAACGGCTCAGCAGGTCCACGGCGAGTGCAGGCAGGTAGTTACGGAAGAACACCATGACAGACTGGTAGATGTGGCTGGAGGTCATGTCCACACGGGGGCAGCTCAGGGTGTCTTGGAATGGGTACTGAGGCAAAAACTTGGCCAGGTACTGCTTTACATCTCCAACCACTAGCTTGTTCAGCGAACCCGTCACACAGTTGTAGACAGCTGGAGGCTGAGTTTCGACAGTTTCCAAGTGCCTCTCTGTGGCCGCTGCCAGCTGCCGCTGCCGTGCCCTGCAGCAGCGAAAGTATGCGAGACATCAGGATGAGAGGCTAATGCCAGTTACACAAGAAACCACATCTATCAAATGCAGTTCCCGAGCCTAAACAGGTTGTAACAGAGAAAAAAACGCAGCATTCCGATAAAACGGCTCTGAATCCATGAGCTAGTAGAGACTGCATGCTACAGTTGGGCTACAATTCTTTAGCACCAAGGTCCCTAAATTTGAACAAAGTTAGTTTGTTACTCTAGTACAACTGCTATGCTGGGAAAGGAAAAGAAATAAAAAAAAAATGCACTAAAAACATACTAAAGCTATACATGGGCTATGAGTGACACCATATTGGAGAAGGTTCTTAGTGTGCTTTAACATGTTCTGACAGAGCACAGCCGACAGGCGCCTTTTGTCTTTTGCCTCTCCTCCATCAAAACACAGCCGCCATGTTTGAGGTAGAACCTTAGTCCTCCAGCTCAAAATCTCAGCCGCCGACTCTTATTAATGCAACAATGGGTACATCCGATTATCAGTCCCGGACTGTCCGGGACTACTTGCTGACAGCTGTCTGGCATTCGATTTTCCTCGGGCAGCCCAGAAGCCCCGCCCACCAGTAAAGCTCCTGGGCCAGCAGCCATTTTGAGTTAGACCCCGAGTGCATTCCGAGTACTTTTCATGTTCCTGTGTACGATATTGTGCGCTAAATAATGACCCAATCTCTCTAAACAGCTGTAAGAAGTTTGAATGTTGCGTCTTCGCTTTTGGTCTTGAATTTCACTACACACGGAAGCGTCCAGTGTCCTGAGCACGGATTGCTTTTTTGTGCTGCCCAGAAGTTCACCTGTTTCGCAATCTTTTCAGTGCGCAGTTTCTGTAAGCATCGTAAGCAAACCGCTTTGTGCAGTTAAAGCTTGTTGCAAATGCTTTTGCAAGCGATTTCTTCTGCTTTCGAGCGCAGTGAGCTAGGCCTTTGGAGAAACTTCGTGAGCAGCGATGGCAAGAAAACCCTGCTAGACTGAGGTCTGCAAAACACTTCCTTTCAGGCATGTCACACTCCATTCGCAAAGAGCACCAATTGATTGGTGCCCTTTCTATCTTTAGTATCACATGTACGCCAAAGATAAACGTGCACGCGGCATCACTGCGAAAGAACTGAGTCGTGGTGACTGATGGTTGGCATCGTGTGCTATGACTATGAGCGGCAAGAGCAAACGGAGGGAGGGAGCCAGGTCATGTGACCATCACGCTGCTTCCTGCCTGAGCGGAAGTCAAGACCTGTCAGCAAGTAGTCAGAGACTGGGAAATCGAATGTAACCAATGAAGGAAACTGGACATACATACAGAATGTAACTGCAAATATAGGTTAGAGGAAATTAACGACTATAAGGGGAAGGTATCTGCACCTAGTTGGATTGCACGCATATAGCAGCCAAAGAATTTTCGTTTAGAGTTTGCGCACCTAAACATAACTACTTCTCTCTCACCACAAATTGCTAAATTGGCCCCACTAAGCAGGACTGGTTTGGTTTGTGGGGTTTAACGTCCCAAAGAGACTCAGGCTATGAGAGACACCGTAGTGGAGGACTCCGGAAATTTCGACCACCTGGGGTTCTTTAACGTGTGCTGACATCGCACAGCACACTGGCGCCTAGCTCTTCGCCTCCATCGAAAAGCGGCCGCCGAGGCCGGGATTCGATCCCACGTCCTTGGGCACAGTAGTCGAGCGTCCCAATCACTGCGCCACCCCGGAGGGGCCCACCAAGCAGGACTATACAAATATCAAACGCAAATATATGCAAGCTAAGGACAACAAGGAAATGCCTGCATGCCTTCGGCAACATATACTGCCACTGCATTTTTCTTGACGCCTCAACAAAATGTAGGACTCAGTACCTTTTCGCAGCTGTCTGGCAGGCCACCACAATCATCATGTTTGCAACAACGTCCACTGGCACGATGTCGGCGATGCCCTTGACGTCGGTCACTATTGTAGTCATCACACCTGATGCACACTGCGATACAAATTCAAGCACATATTGAGCGTTTCACTTCATATCAAACAGTAAATGCTTCAGTTCAGTTCAGTCAACATTGTACACTATCTGATGACAAAATTTCAGTACTGAAGCATAGGCTTCACTTGAGCTTCAACGAGTGTATGAAGTAACACAGTGCTTACAAATAAAAGAGGCACTCGTGGACACCACAGCAGACTGAGGGTGGGAAGTAGGCTTAGGGTTCAAAGATAAACATGAAAACAGATTTTCAAACCAGCTTTCTCATCTCGAAATGCACATATGATGCTGACCCTTGGTGAAGAGCAACCATGAACATCCTAGAACCCCTGCAAAAATATGAAACATAACTAAAGACGCTCAGTATTTTTGAACCCAAGATGTATGGGGGTACAAGCCGTGAGTGCAAACCTTTTACTGAAAATTTTTGTTTCACAGAGCACCAGCAGAAGATGTCAGTCATTAAATGTTGGCGAGTGCTTTGAGAAAGAGCGAAAAGTATACTGCGCCATTTTGAACTCAATCTATTCGAAAGGAAGAGGAAAAAATGTCTCTGCAAATAAAGTAAAAATCCGCATATAGTACGGGCTCGCATATTAATGCGAGGCGTAATTTCGGGATGACGAAAACCGGATGTTTTCATCCACGTATAATGTGAGCAAAGCAAGATCATTTATCCTGCTGTGTTCAGTGTAAACCTCTATATGATTTTAACAGCAGTATTTGCAAGGGAGAGTCGCATGCATAGCAGGAAGTTTGAATACACAAGATGCTTGCATGATTTGGGAAAACAACCAGGGTACGGCAGAAAGCATTGAACGCCGACCAATTGTTAATTTTGTTAACAAAACAACGAGCAGTTTAGGGGAGGGCATGTCCAGCTTCACAATACACATTTCTCAGAACTTCTCAACAGATTGTCTTTTATATAACGTAAGAGTTTGTCTCTTTTCTTCAAAGTGCTTGCAAACTTTCCACGACTGATTGATTTCATTGATGCGTTGTGAAACGAGAAAAATATTTCCAAGTTTTGTATAGACATGTTTCTAAGAGTTGCACGCATGGCTCATACCAACCATACGTTTCACAATGATTTACCTATACTTGAATTTAAAATGACGTTTAAAACTTACACAATCTGTATATAAGAGATTCATGGCTAGTCGTAAGTGCATTGTGAAACCTATGCATTTCTATGTCATTGCAGCATGTATCTATGTGTTTCTATAGGCAGTAGCACTTTCCTGTCCGCGCCTATTCCCATCGATAGCTCGCTATTGATGGTTTCACGATTTGTATTTTTTCACTTTCGAAGCGCTCCCTGACAAGTGGAGTTATCCAGTGGGAAATAGAGGAACCCTTCTTTCAGTTTTGCATTGGTTTTATTTCCTCTGACGTGTCAGGTGATCGGCCCTCCTTGTTTATATCATGGTGTTGATGTTGCGCGCTCCTGCTGCGCAGAAACGGCGCATTTCTGCGAAAGTTTAAGCATTGGAGAGCTCGTTTTTGGATGCGAACAGCAGCAGTGATGGCTCGGAAGATGAATTCAGCTCTTCATACTTTAGCATTGACAAAGAAACTATGTCAAACCGACCCGGAACGTCGACAGCCATGCTCCGATAAGTTTCGCTTTCGTCCCCGAAAAGTTCCGCTTTTGCTGCATGCTAATCAGAAGAGATCACTGTTCTGAATGTAACAACTGTTATCTGCAGGGTGACAACGTCTTTTGGGCAGTATTGCTTGTCGCCGGCAGGGCAGGGAGTTGTGTTTTCCGCTAGAGGACAGCCAGGCCTCGACCTTGGCATATTCGACCTCGATAACCATTTTCTTTCTTTAACTCAGCGAATACTGTACACAGAAAGCTAGAATTTGCTGCTATGTTGCATTGGTCCCTGTTGTAAAAAAACATATATCATGAAATTTTTTTATTTTGTATTTGTGTCAAGAAACTGATGCTTTTGTGTGTGTGTGTGTTTTTTTAACGATTTTTGCTGATACATAGTTCCTTTTTTTTCAAAACTTATTCAAAAAATATGTTGATTCTCACTAATACCATTGCAAAGAGGAATTCCTCCTCTACATTTTGATTCTAGACATTCTTGTACCAAGCAAGTCTTGTTAAAGAAAAAAAAAAGGCATTAATGACAACACCCAAAAACCACCCATTTTCCCTGTGGACAGGAAAATGTTAAGCCTACTTTTGACCCCATTTGGCCCAGCTGGGCAACAGCAGTGCTAGTTCATCTTGCTTATATTAGAGTTGGTCTATAGGATTGATATTTGCCAACTGGCAACTTGAAACAGAACACAATTCATGCTAAATAAGTTAAATGATAAATTTATGGGACACTTGAGCTCTGCCTTCATAAGGCTATGAAATCATGATAGCATTAATAGCTTCAGTCTGCAGCCTCCTTTGTGGATCCTCATTTGCATATATACACTTTGCTGTACAATTAACTGCTGACGCCCTAATTTGTGGCTCCCATGCATGCTCATTAGAACAAAGCAGCAAGCTACCACATGATGCGAAAGACCACGCGAAATAAGATACAAAGCCCCATAAGCCGGACAAAAGCGTGCATATGGCCTAGAATAATGTAACATTCTTTGGCAGGCTTTAGACCAGGGTCATTACGAGCAGCCATTTCTGTGACTGACCCCTTCACACTTCTTTTGCCTAATACATGCAGAAGGACTGAGCATAGTATTTTCTTACAGATGCTAGAAGACTTGTGGAGCCGTTCAGTGCATCAACCCAGCCCTGGAAGAAGAAAAAGATTTGAAGCAATTATAGCCAATGAAAGAACGTCTCTGCAGTAGCCTCATTAGAACCAAAATGACTGTTAGATGTTTGAACAACAGACAACATATCATATGCCAGACATTTCACTCAGCCGCCCTAGGCCACAGACCTCACATATTAGCAGAGTCTAGCAATGAAAATAATGCGAATGAACAGAAACACAGCCTCAAACCACAGAAAGAAATAAAAAAATAAGCAGAGTTTGTTATTACGGTAGTGATAAGTAGTCAAATGTATAACAAATATATAGCTACAGTAGTAGTATGAAGTGATCAAAAAACAGAAATGGGGTAATTTTACTCAGTTGCGTGGCAGCTGTTTTGCACAAGAACAGAGCTGAAACAGCACCTAAATAATGTAGCAACCGCGTGCACAACCTCTCTCCAGTTACTGGTTTCCATTTTTGTAATGGTGCTTAATACTAAGAAACCCACTTTTTTTTTTTTACAACCTATATATATAGTATGTTCAGACAGTCGCACTGAAAAACTTGAAACATTTATTTTGACGTTTTAGTTGTAGTACGACCTTTCCCAAGAATGTTTTTACAGTGAACTCGGGCAATGACAGAGATAGGAGAAATGACGGGAAAAATTTGGAGAGGGGAGGAAAAGGAAACAAGAAAATGTAGGGGCATTTCGCCACCACGTGAACAAACACAAGAAAGGGGGCTGAACACAACAAAGAAGCGGATGTGCGTGAAAAAAAAAAGGAGGGGGGGGGGGGGGGGATGAGCGATGATCAACTAGGGTGGGTGTCAACAACCCAAGAGGGGGATGGGGCGTCTTGATGGGTGTACACAATTGTGTTGAGTGCAGGGATTTGCAGTGCCTTTAGGCTGGTGGGGTGCAGCAACAAGACACAGGTGTACCATAAGGCAGACAAAGCAGGTAAAAACCACCCAGGAAGTAAAATGGAGGAAGAGAACAAGGGGAAAAAAAAAAAGGTAAAGCGGTAGGGATAAATTAACATATAGCTATAAACGCAGTCTATGCAAATCTATCGAAGGAAACACGCAATAATGGATTGATTGAAGATGTCCGAAAAAAAAATCTACAAAGAAAGCACCACATTTCGCTCAGTGGGGCAGCGCCCAAGATCAAAACGAGTAGTCACTGTACAAACATACATTAGAAGGTGGCACTCTACAATAAGGCAGTATTCAGTGTCAATAAATGGATAAATAAAAACAACAACAACTGTGTATAAAAATGAAGATCATAAGCACATAGCCTTCAGAAACAATGATCGCATCAGTTGGAATTTACGTGGAAAGACAGGAGAGCTTGCAAGCTCTCTCATTAAAAGGACACTAAAGACACCCAAATATGCTATCAAAATTAATAAACGGCGTTTGGTGACACTGTCGCCGCACACCCGGCAACAAAAAATTGAATTATTGCTGAAATATTGTGATAAGAAGTTGAAGTTTCTTTTTGTTCCTGCTGGTTGCATTCAAACTTTTCTCCTACTACGTAGTAGGGTAGGATGACGCACACTATGACGCAAGGAGACTCTGTGATTGCCAGCGCGTGGAGAACGGAGAATACTTCGCAGGTGCGTACCGAGTCATGATCTTCATTCGATACGCACTTAATGTAGGGGCATCTGCTGCTCCAAGCTCATAAACCAAACTATCCGAGCACACACGAAGTACCCGGGTCGGAACATAACCGAAACTGAAGAGGACGCCAGTAGCTGAAAGACTAGCGGCATCTAGTGACAAGCGGACGAAATGAGTATATTTTTATATTTGCCTTGCAACATTTACATTGTCTTTTTGTCTTTTCGCAGTCGTTTAAGCGTGATAAAAGCATGTTATCATATTCGAGACAAAACCAACTATTGCATTCAAACGGTCAACATAATTCGAATTTGTCAGCCTCTGGGATTCCTTGCGCATCACGTGATTTGTAGTTGCGAACCTCTGCCGTTTCGGCTGTGGCGGCGATACCTGTATTCCTGTTCTTCCCCTTTACTAACTTATAACAGCTTTGTTTTCAGTAAGAGTGGCTTTTTTGTAACCAGGAACTGGCCTTCTATTGATGCAAGCCCACTTCATTTTTCTTTTTAGTGTCCCTTTAATGCCAGCACTGAAGGTATTAATTTTGTATATTAAGCACGACTTGCAAGCTTCCCGGTCATAATGTGTTTGGAAGCCTGACCGTAGAAGTGTCACCCTGAAAGAGTCAAACGAATACCCTTTTGTGTTTACATGTCTTGAGATGGGAAGACTTGGTAGTGATCGTATACAGTAGAACCCGGATATATCGAATTCGAAAAGGATTGAGAAATAGTTTGATATACAGAATAGTCTTTAGACACCGCTTGCGATCGTGACAAATGATACTGTGTTTGTCGCATAATCAACTCGCTCGGGTAATGAAATCACCCTCCACTTTTGCCGTCGAGAATTTGAAAATGAAAATAAAAAAACCTTAGTGACGTGTTCCTCCACTTCGGTCGTCGCATCCACAGCTCATTTATTTGCAGCGAGCCAAGATATTGCTCAGTGATAATGTCGTGGCGTGTTTATCTTTGGCTATGCTTCCTATGTTAGCTACTGCGGTGGTGGGGAACGAACTTGGCAGAGTACCAGTGATGACTTGATTGCACAAGCTTGATTCATTTTATCACAAAGTGCTTGGGGCAGGCGGAGTCCACTGCCACAAAATCAATAGAAAGCGCGATAGCTACAAATGCCGTTTGAACCGACCAATGCTAAAAGCTGGTTTCATGATCGCAGTTCACCGCATGCTTTCATTGATTCATAGATAGATGAACGACTCTCGCAAAAAAAAAAAAAATCTGCCGCTTATTACTGTCCCCAGCGCTACGCTGCAAGTCCAGCATAATGACGAGGATGGAAGACTAAAGAAAAAACAAAAAACATTTCGCTCCTTAATGTCTGTAGCCGCCATAGTTTAAACTATGCTGCACATTCAACACGACGACAAGAATGAACAACTCTAGCAAAAAAAATTCTGCCGCTTCTTGACTAGCTTATGCTACGCCGCACGTTCAGCACAACACAAGACGCGCGTTGCACGCAGCGCAGAGGGTTTACAACACAGACTGGAGAAAATGTCCAACAGGCTGAGCTTGCTTGTTGGCGCATGCGTAGTGCATGCTGCTATGAAGACCGGGAAAGAGAGAGGAGGAAAGCGAGAAAGCTCGGCAGAGGAATGGGTGCACCCTTGTGCTTCGCTCTATCTGCTTCTTTTGTTGTGCTCGCTCCCTTCTTGTGTTCGTGTGGCGGCGAAACGCCCCTACGTTTTCTTGCTCCTTTTTCCTTCCCTCTCGTCAATTTTCCCTGTCATTTCCCCTTTTTCTGCCTTCCGTCGCTGTCATTGTAAAGCCTCTAAGAAGGCGCCTGAGCGCACTGTAAAAACATTCTTGAAAAAGGTCGTGCTATGACCGAAACGTCGAAATAAGTATGTTTCAAGTTTTTCAATACGACTCTCTGAACATACTGAACATCAGCTGCCCTAAGAAATATGTATATATGAACACAGCCCAAAATAGATAAATCGAACTTCCCAGCACCAAGCTATGCACACCCAAGCTGCACGCTTTGCCACACTGTGCAAGTGCTATCGACAAGGTTAGTACAGCTTTCAGCTCATGCTAGTGTTCTTATTGCGCACCAGTTAAAAGCCCCACAAAGCTACAGCAAAGCATTGATTTGATCCCTGTGAGTGCTGGCACAAACAGATACAGCCAAAGGCAAAAACTGTTCTGCGCTTAAGTTTTTGTTTTAGTGGTAGAGAAAACGACAGCCTTTGCTCAGATGCACAAATTTCACTGTGACCCAGCAGTACTGCAGGGAAGCCATTTAGCCTGTTGCTTAATCTGCCATTACTGCTTGCTCTGGTTGCTGTGTGAAGAAGCCACCCTTATTTGGGCTGTTTATCACGGTCTTCAAAACTTTCGAAAAGATCTCCCCATTTTCAGCAAGGATCATCTGGGTTGCCGTCCCTTCAACGGCCCAATTCCGGCATTCTCGTAGCCCTTCTTGCAGAATTTTATAGGACACTGCTTGATATAGTATGTTCATTGTGCATTGACACCGCGCAGTACCTGGGTATCTTTAATTTCCCTTTCATCAAAAAGTTTCTGCCAGGACCGAGACAGAACACAACTTCAGGCTCAGCAACCATTCCCAACCATAGCAGCAAGCCAGCAAAATTTTGTATTGCCAATTTTGGATTCAACAAACTATTTCACCTTTTTTCGCTACACCAAGGTTCGATGGTATGTGGCCAATCCACAGCCTCACTTTACATTTGCATTTCATCAGTTGCCGAGGGCAAGAGAAAAAGCCCTAGCATACTCACAGGAAAAGGCTCCTTCCAAGATGCTGCAACAATCGAGGGCCGCACGATGGCTACAGGCAGGTCACCACCCTCTTCAGCAACCAGGGACTCACTCAGGAACTTGGCTAGAACGTAGGTGTTCGGCTTTGCACGCAGAAGTTGCGGAGTCAGCGCAGCCAACATGCTCTCTTCCATCCACCTGGGAGAGGCAAGGAAGGTCGCAAGTCTCGAAGGGTGACAGGATTTGTGGCAGCCTTGGCCAAGGCTATAGAAAACTTGTTAATTTTTGCTCTTTGACTTCTACGAACAAAAATAATGCAAATCAAATACTGAGAAACCACTGAAGTCACACTGGCGGGAATCGGTTTTTCACCACTTATACATGTCCCTGGGAATTCTTTCAGAAAAGATTCAGTCTTGGATGACAGAGCAAAAGGCGGATATTCACTGTCTGAGCAGAAATTTGCTGTCATCCATACAGCACTCGGACAAATGCAAATATTCTGCAGTGTTTTGCACCAAGTAGTTAAGGAGCACTCTTCTTGAAGATCAGGGGAGGACTGCTCACAACCATAATGTGTTGACATGACTGTTTAAATAAACACTCCACAAATGTAACGTGCAACTAATTTCCAAGTTTATAGCTCATCACCAACCAATGTCATTGATAAAAACAGTGAGCATGTGCTATCATGTTTCAAGTAGGAACATGACAGATAAAGCATGCTGCAGTTATGTAACTCAATGCTATACTCCCACTAGGGGCTGACATTTTGATTTCATTTTTTTTTTAAACATGGGGAACTTTTCCCAGCGTTTATTTCACAACATAAGTTCCGATTTTCTTCAGTGAACAGCATTTTCGAAAAATGAATTATGGATTGTTTCGGTGTTATAATATGGCAATCCTGTTGGACAAAAAGTCAGCCTATCTCAACATTTCTGTCAGCATTAACTGTTTATTTAGCAGTAATGACATGCAAACGGTAGTACTTGGAGAAACAACTGCCACTGTCATTAAAGGAACTAACTCAAGTTATATAAGACAGCCAGCAGACCAAAGTTCAAGTGGAAATTCACTCCAAAGAACTAGGCTGACGCATTACTGTACTAGTGTTGCTGCAAGTGGCTGAGAGAAAGGATGGGGTATCATGTGGTCAATATGTTGATGGCAGCAATAGAACTGCTGCTCAATCATCACGACAGCTAGATCACACTACTTCCCTGTTGATACCTGTGCAGGGTTTAGTGTCAGGGCACCACTTGAAGTTAATAAACCTACTTAACTGACAAACTCTCCCTAGTAGGTGATGACAGTGAACAAAGAGTGCTTAGCTAGCCAGTGGCATTGAGGCAATCCTTCCTGGTCTTCAGAGGTCTGGACGTTGACGGGGAAATACCTCATACCACGCAACTGTGCCGTTTACCCAATAATACCACAACACCCCCGGCTAAACTATGCAGATGACTCAACTTTCACTGAGCTTAACTAGTACTCAATAGCCAGCCATCTGTGACATCCATGTTAAGAATACTCACGATTTTTGGAATATAAACAAATTTTGAAAACAAAATTCGACAAACACCTACAGATATTTTTTTTCCTGCTAAAAAGTCCAGTCCTTAACTATAGCGTACAAATTTCACAAAGGTGTTAAGAATGCTTGCCTAACTTGTTGAGCATGAAATGATTGTGCATTTGAAGCAAGCACTCACAATGAAAGCATGCATGCCCTCTTTAAATGCAGCCCTTTCAGGCCAACTTCAACTTAAAACACTGCATTCACAGTTTTGCTTGCAAACAAGGTATAATGCACAAGAAATATGATTACACGTTAGAAAAAATATTTTCTTAATAGAAAGGACTTACTTTGTACAGGAAATAATGTCTTGAGGGTTAATGTGCGATGGGTATATTCGTTCATCTAGTCTCTTGCAGTCACAGTTGCAGTAAGCAGTAGATACATGTACCACTGCCTGGAAATAATATGACTAATGAGGAAATGCATCATATGACACAGACTGCTCACTTTGCACTTTTTCATAGCTACAGTAAGGCCAGCTTTAAATGGAAGTACTGAAATGATGATGGCAAACCACTTTTTTCGAGCCAACAAATCAGCAAATGAAAGTGCTGAACATCAGAAACAGGCAACACCCTAATGATGACTAAGTAAGAAATCACCCCCCCCCCCCCCCAAATTTAGAATGACGTTAGCATCTAATGCCATTATTTTCCTGCTGCATGGGAAAATTTAATGCCATTAGGTTCGAATGACATTCTTCATCGAACGAGTTTGGGGAACCCATTCGCATTCGATCGCGAACCGAATGTGTACTCTTGACGCCAGATATGCAACAGAAACAACTACCGCTACAATATATTCTGTGCACAGTGAAATTTAATAACTATATTTCTAGAGTTTTGTTTTAAAATGTTAATTTAGGTATAAAATTATTTGGACTGCAGGCTCTCGTGGAACGGCGTTATTCTCGGTCACAGCAGTGGTCCAGTCATGGCAGCGACTGACGATCATTTTGACCTCTGTGTTCCCTTGGTAGCCAGATCTCCCCGTATGTTTATCTCGGAACTGTTTAAAGTTGTGACTGAGCGCCTCACAGTTCGGACGTCAATTGCATGCTCTACGTGTCTTCATGAATCTCCACACTGTATCTGCGCTCCGCTGTGTTTAGCCATTTTGTTTGTTTACATTTATCGAATCTGTGGGTAACTATACTTGGCTTGGATTTTTATGACTGAAGTGCTACAACACAGCCAAAAGTAATGTTTTTGCTTGAATTATCATACAGAAATATTTTGATCAGCTCTAAAGTGTTTCACAGTGATTTCAAATGCCTTTTATGTGCACTGATGCTCATTAAATGCAGTATTTTTTTATAGCTGATCGTAATTGCCACCAATTACGAATGACATTTTACTCTGTAGCAACAAAAGAAACCGAATGACATCCGATGCATCGAATGACATTAAATCTGCTATTGCGACAGAGGTATAACTCACCCATTTCAAACGACAAGCCTGAGTTGACAGCTCCTGCCAACTCAGCCATGTCACCTGCTACCTAACTAGTATCACCTGTTAAAGTCAAGTCAGGCCAGAGATTTTTAGGCCACAATGTCCGCACAGACCCTGATGCCAGACTTTCTGGAGTATGGGGCCTTTAGCGCTGTCACATTGGAAGTGAATTAGTGTAAATAAGTTGCAATTGCAATAGAAAGATGAACAGAGCAATAAATTCTACTGCATTCACATTGAAAGATTTCTATTACCTAGTAAAAGCAATAAGAACTTAATTTGCTGCCCAACCATTGCAACAAACTAAGAAAGGAGCTCACCTGGAGGTTTTTCATTTCATGACAAAGCTTGAGCACCCTCCTAGTTCCTTCCATATTCATTTCTACAGCTTGCCTGTGGAGAGGGATTCAGAAACATAAGTATTCTTGCATACAAATGTCACAATTACATATGCAAAGAACCTAAGTACCACTGCATTATATATATATATATATATATATATATATATATATATATATATATATATATATATATATATATATATATATATATATATATATATATATATATATATATATATATATATCTAAATTATAAGTACCACTGTATTACATGTTTGTCTAGAAACTTGCACGTGAAGTCACATGCTGCATTCAAGAGCCTGCATCATGATACTGACCCAAGTGCTAGCAAGGCCATGGTGGGCCTCCTCCTTCTAGAGACATGCCTTTTCATGAGAGTGTGTGCAATACTACAAAATGGGTGGAAGCCAAGTAATATTCGCATGGTGAAAAAGTGAAACAAAAATTGCAAACCAGCACGCCATGCCTTTTGACTCCTGCAAGCTCATATCTGCTTCCCACGTACATTAAGCCAAACCACCACAATATTTCCACAAAATCTGTACAGTTGTATTCTTCCAGAATAAACATGGCTCCGAGTTCCTGGTGCTCTGTAGAGCATCTCTCACGAGCAACTGGGAAAACCCTGTGCAGGCACAGTCTGTGCCATGGGGCGGGTCCTCTGGTACATGGTCCGCTACAGTGCAATGCAAGGTATGCAACTTCAGTTCTCTTCAGCACACATATATCACCAACGAGACTAGTGTTCCTAATAGAATCGCACATAGCCGCTAAAACTCTTGTTTCTGAGCCTCTTTCACAGCTTCTCGAGTGCTCAGATATCTGATTGCCAAAAAATTATGGGGAGCACTTAAGCTCTGCCTTTAAAGGTATGCCGCAATAATGTAGGCTACCAGCCCCTTGTATAAAGCCCCGCTCTTACCAAGCCGTATGAATGCGCCTTCGTGGCCTATAGGGCAACGTGAATACAACGGTCCTGGCAGGCAGATTGCACTATCACTGTCCCGTATGAAAGGAGAGAGCAGAGTTGGCAACTCAAGCCAAACGTAATGTCAGGCAACTTTGTGTCCAGCTAGTGACCGGCCATGTCAGCTCCCAGCTACCACCTGCCAGTGCTATGCCAGTAATTTTTGGTTATAAAGCCAACGCCGGATTTTTGGTGAACAGGGCCTTTAACGTTGTCGCGTTAAAACTATGTTATGCAAATGTTCTTAAGATGCCTACAATGAACTTTCTGTGGCCCTCCCACTCTGCTGCTTCAATTAAGAGCTGAGAACCCAGTGTATTTCTTTGTTACCTGATTGAAAGCATAGTGATGCATCACTTATACTCAGATGACATCTTTTTGTGCCATGCAACAAAAATAAAAACGCCACAAATTTAGTCAAGTTGGCCAAACGCAAAGTATGTGCATTAGCACGCCATTTCATTTCGCTTTTCGTTAAGGGCTAGGGTTTCAAGGTGACTGTTACTGTGAATCTGACTACGGACCTCAATGGTTGCGCACTACATAATGCACATTTATTTTATTCCTTCCGAGGTCAGAACAGACAGTCTCAGACAATGGCATTTTGGTGGAGTGGAAGCCCTAGGGCTAGCGCTTTAAAGGCCCACTGTCCACCCTCCGGTCGAAAATATTTTCTTCTCCGGTGACTGTGAGACTTCGCCCGTAGAACTCAAGGCCGCAAAATGTTTTAACTAACTAATAACGCAGTTACAGCCACCGCAATCACCCGATTCTGTCATGCCTCTCTCCTTCCGTTCCCTCGCAAAGGTTTTTCACTCTCCTGCCCAAGGTCGTCTAGCCTCCGCAATACAAATTTCCCTCCCTTCTCCGCGTTTGGCGGGAGGTGGGGCGTGGCTCTCCACGAGCGCGAAAAAAAAAAAGGAACGGTCGAGGGAGTGCGCGCCGCTGGATTCAGTCTGGCCGTGGCGAGGGAAAAGCGCGCTGCCAGCGGTAGACACCCATCCTTCTCCCGTCAGTCAGCGAGACGGACCAATGGACATCATTCGCGGTACGTACGTCATTGCTGTGGCCCGTCGGGCCAGCGCAGGAAACTGGGAAGCTGGCTTCCCGGAGGAGAGCACGAGAGAGCTTTGAATTGTATTTTCGATGCTTTGCGGCACGCGTCACTGTAGCATTTTGCACAGACTATCTCCGGTGCCTGATCGAAACACTAGGCTCCTTTGCTTAAAAGGGCCTTCCCTGGACAGTGGCCCTTTAAGAAAAACAACCTCTGGGCCCAAAATGTGCCTGTCTGGCTACATCTAAACTTAAAACTTACCAGATTTCTAAACCGGAACATGGTTACAAGAGCTTCGGGATTACCGGTTCAGTGCTCAAGAAAGCCAGCACTTACCTAAGAGTTTCGTTGAACTTAATGGTTGCTGCTGAATGGAAGACCACTGACACCTCCCTTGTGAGAAGCTCATAGTCGACAGGCTGCAGACCTAGCCCAGGCTCTGTCAGGTCTCCGTCAATGGCGACCAGCTTTTCCAGTGCGGCAGCATGCTCACGATGCACATGTTCAAAGCACTAAGGAGATAATAAAGTGCTGCCTCAGCAAGCGTTCATACTAGTAATGCACTTAACACTTAAGCCCCTCAGACAAAAAAAAAGATTGCACATCACATGTTATGTCATTTAGAAGTAGTCAATAGATGCTGAACATCTAAAGGCCGACCCACATGGTGCGATTTTCCCGCGGCAAACCTTGCGAACTGCCGCCCGGCGGCCGCGGCTACCAAGTCGGGCTAGATATTTTCGCCGGCGACCGAGCGAACGGCCGCTCCTGGGTGTGACCAACATAAGATGGCAGCACTTGCTCGCGCTCCGGCCGGCTGCAGCTCCAAGTCGTGCGCGCCGACGATACGAAAAACTTTAGAAAAGTGTGCTAAAGTTCGTTGTTCCCGTAAATAAGCCAAATGTCAATACTGAATCCTTCCAGATGATTGCTGAGCCATACCAAGTCGCTGATATAGAAGCGACAGCTGCGATGCAAACAAGGCTCTGCTCACAACCAGCTGCCGCCGTTGCGGCACAGCTGCTCCGGCCAGCTTGCACTCCACCTCCGCTAGAAAGTGGAGCCAAAATTAATCATATTGTTACGATGCGGCAAGCCGATGAAGAAAGACGACAGAACATGAGCGATGGTGATGGTAGCTGACATTTAATGAATATGTTAGCGGGCCTAGCGCGAGCGCTCCTGCCCGCGCCACTGCTCGCCGCTTCTTCGTTGCTCGTCCGTAACATGACCCGGGGCCACCGAGCGATCGTCCCGATCGTGGACGAGGAAGTTTACCGATGTTGATGATTCCATGTTATGATGATGGACGTGTCTAGATGCTTGAAGAAGAAGAGGAAGAAGGACGACTAGAACGGCTTGCCGGCACGGTGATTCCTGATGAACCTTAGCTCAGTGCACTCTCGGGCCACACGTTGCCACGACTCGATGGCGAAGGCCAAGGCACGCACCGCATGACATAGGCAGGGGAGAATGTCTTGAAGTGTAGCGGTGTCTTGGGTCGGTGGGGTCTTAGGTCGGCACATCTGGTCAATGGGGTCATATATGGTCATCGGGTCTCTTCTAGCGTCTTGGGGCCATGTGTAGCGTCTCGGGTCAGTATCTCCTTCGTCGTGTCTTGTGGTCGGGGCGGGGGACGGGGCGGCGGAACGGCAAGGTCTTGCTGGGTCCGTCAGGCTGGGGAACAGCCATGCGATGCCTCCTAACCTTCAGCTGACGGCGCAAGAAGTCGCAGGGCACCGAAGCTCCAGTCCAGGATGAGGGGGTGATCATACCCGCACCTCCAACCAAATGTTACGATGCGGCAAGCCGATGAAGACAGGAGACAGAACATGAGCGATGGCGATGGTAGCTGACGTTTAATGAATATGTTAGCGGGCCTAGCGCGAGCGCTCCTGCCCGCGCCACTGCTCGCCGCTTCTTCTTCATTGCTCGTCCGTAACAATATTTTGCTTTTATTGTTAGATAATGGGACTGAGAGTTAGGCAGTTCTATGAGTAGACCATTTACTATAGCACGAAGGAATTTCATGGCGCCGTTTCATGTATCATCGATGCGAAACAAAATAGGCCTAGCGACGACTAGGGAGCAGCGCATGGCAGAGCACTGTCGTCCGCCGCGCCAGTGGGTGGCACCGCTTTGATAAGGTGTCGCCAAAATGGGTGCTGTAAGCGTTGAGATTTTGCCTACTCTGATGATACAGCTGAAGTGGGACCTTTTTCGACGTTTTGCTCAACTTTGGCTCAAACCCTGCTTCAGAGAGACGCGCCTGCAGTACACTGTTGCTGCGGCGTCGGACGTATACTCGGAGACTGTATACAAGCGCTGTCGGGCGCAATTTGAGACGCTGCCTATTTTAAGCGTTGCTCTTGAAATGTCATTTAGTGTGAAAAGGGCGTTGTTCAAGCGGACCTAGGTCGTGCGTTTTCTCACTTGGTCGCCGACGCCGCCAGTTTTTAGCTGCATGTGTTTCAGCACAGCGACGGTGCATCGGCGTTCCGCCGCGCCGCATGAAATTCGCAGAGAAAGTTCGCTCCATATAATTGGCCCTTCATGCATATATATGCAGAGCCACATTGCAAATGCCCAGCAAATCTATAGCATCAGCAGTTGGACAACGAAAGGAGAGTGTAAATGTTCAGTGTCCCGTATAATTTAATTATATTCTTGCTGAAAAGCGTCACGATGCAATAAAGGTAATGCAGCGACGTTAGCAGCCAAGTTGTGCAAGTGCGGTCCGCTTTCTACTCTTTCACAGATCAGTCGGCACTGACAAACATTCCCACCACAGAAGTAACAAAATTTTTTAGTACTAAATATCCAGATCAACTAAAAAAACTTGTACAGTGTGGTCGCAGCGGTGGCTTCACTATGAAATGTGAGTGCATAGTGAGCAAGCTACACAATAAAGAATCCCCAAGGGCAAGTTTCTGCTCCAGCACTCGCACGTTTTGCAACGTGATCATTGTTAATACATGCCCAAGTTGGCATGGCTGACATCACTAGCAGCAAAAGGAAGGTGCGATCAAAAACTTGATTCTGAGCGGCAACTGAAACAAGGGCAGCAAAGCAAATTCTTTCATTCTCTGTTTCTCTCAATATTCCATAAATTTAACTTTAGCAGTTTTTGAACGAAAAAAGTTAATCATTTAGAAAAGCATTTCTCACACTTCTAAAGTGGATAGTGCTTCATACTGAACGTTACCCAAGCTCAGATTTCACGCTGCATATCGACAGAAACCAGTTTCATTCATCAATGGCTGCACTGTAGGAAATTTCCACGGTATTTACATTATAAGCTGTGTTCACTACTTACTTTTTGTGCAAAGTACAGCCGTAATGACTTTAATAATATAGCGCGAGCGTCGACCAAACTGCTGGTCAGCGTCTTATAAGGGCGATAAGCATACAACATGGCTAGAAATAGAGTCATCTGCTAAGCTCTTCCAATCACGAGGACACACGCCCTGCCCAATATCTGTTAGCGAAAACCTGATAGAGAGCAGAGCGTATGTGCATAAACAAGGTGAGACAGAGGTAATTTTCCTTTTTTATGCGAGGCCGCGCTGACGAAGCGTAGTTAAGAAAAATAAAGGAAATACAGCCGCACATGGAAAGCGTCTGGAATGCGAACCTCTGATTTGAGCAGCCCTCTGTGAGATGGGAACATGATAGAAGAGGCAACAAGCAAAGCGCGTCTGTTCTAACTGGCAGACATTTTTTTGTTTTTTTTTTTTTTGAACAGATATTGTGGCAGGGTGTGTGTTCTCGTGATCGGAACAGCTTAGTAGACGACGCTCTACCTTTGTGTATGTGCGTGAACTCTCGCCTTGCTACACTCTTATCGCTGTTATAAGGTCGAAGCAAATTGGTCGAAGCTTGCGCTATATTTTAAAATATCATGACTGCTGTACATGCGTGCACATAAGCAGAACTAGAAATTTTTGTGCGGGTATCCCTTCTACAGAAATTCGAACAAGCTTTTCTGCTAAATACTATGACAAGCCTTTTACCCAACCGAAATTCAAACCTCATTAGTGAGTAAATATGACCATACCTCAGCTTTGAGCAGTGAAGACAGTCGTTCCTTTGACTTGCATCCTTTCCTTGGTCGTATCAACAAAAAGATCTGCTTGATGCCTGGGCAAGAACGCAGCAGCTTCTCAAGGAGGATCTGGAGATGGAAAAGCACGAAGCTCAAGCGCGAGCAGCACCAAAGTAAAATGAGCAAAAACGGAGACCCATCTGATGACGTAAATAAATCTATTGCATAGCTTTCTCCAAAAAATTTGGTACCTTGCTATGCTCAAATCTCTTACACGACCAAAGAAGAAATGTGATGATGATACAAGTAACTCATTCTTTAGTAACGTTTCAAATGTACGCTGTGAATGTTTAAGAAAAGAAATTGACCCCACAGTGCATGGAAACCTAAACTTGAGAACTGCACATCTTTTTTTGTTATAACTTATTCTGTGTTCATGCAAGATGTTTTCTTCATGAAGATTACCTAAGCAAACTGGAAAAACAACAACAAAATATCCCCTGCAATCTTAGCTTAATGACTGAACTTGTCAAACACTTAGCAGAAGTGAGCAATGATCTTGAAGAGCTTAATTTGAAGCGAGACGTAAGAAAAGACCAAAATAAAGGCATTAGAAAAGCATATTAATTACTGGATGAATGGATCAAACACAGGCTTAATAGTACAGAAGAAAAAAAAAAAAAAAGAAAAAGTAACAACAAGCCCCCAAAATTTCGCACACACAAAAATTCAGATTTTCATCAATTTTGCAGGTACTATGCATCTAAGAAAAATGAACATGGGCAGGAGATTGAAACCCACTTACTAAAGCATATAAAACCCTCAAAAGTCAGTCAAATCCAAACAATAAAAGGGCAGCAGCCCGAAGCCTTATTTTGCACGAGTACAAGAAGACTAACTGGCAAACTGTAGTCTCACAGGTACTAAGGTAAAACTACATGCCTTGGCATTCACATAACCCCAATAAAGCTGGCACCTATGCTACTTTCAACATTCTTAAGTCACGAGGGATACAAGAACTATTCCCACGGAATATTATACGAAGCAGAACAAATGACAAATGCTTTCTTTGCAAACAGCTATGGTCACAGCACAGGCTCAATTAGAACTAAACCTCGGTATAACAAGTGTATGCCAACTGCATGCATTAAAATATGCCGGAAGCTCAAAACAATACACAAATAAATTCAATGTCCAATTTTCAGAGCCTCCAGTTCTTCCCTTTTAAGAATACTGCCAGGAAGCAACCATGATCAAAAAAAGCAAATTTTGAAATTATGGTTAAGAAATAACAAGTACCCATGCCTATGGCAGATTCTGATTAAAAGAACAATACTGCGAGAAAACATGACGCTATTTGTTTTTCTGTTACTAACTGTCAGTATTCCACAAAAAAAAATTGAAAATCAAAGAAATCTGTAGGCAAAACCATGTACAAGAACAAAAACTATGGAAGCAAAATAGAGGCAACACAAAAGGGAGGCCATATGGGCTTTTATGCTAGCAGTTATAGCAAAGGGCAGTAACCAAGCTTAACAGCTGTTGCTTCATGCAGTGAACGAACTTCTCGCGGGTGTTTTCATAGTGGGTCGTAGTTGTATGAAGCGAGACAGCTGAGCACTGCTACAGAACTCCTCGCTATTTCAACAATGACCACCGCTGACAGCCATGTCATACAGAGTGACAAAAAATAAAATAATGGAGCTCCAGTTTGTTAAAAAATCGACGTCGCAAAAAGTGAAATGGAAACACTTGTCGGTCATACATTCATAGCAGAATGCTGGGCAGCTCTTACAGTACCTGCCCAAGACTTGTACGCCTTTGCATAAACATATATAAAAATGAAAGCCAGCAGAATTGTGCTTTAACAGAACCTATTCATTTAGCATAACCTCAGACAGGTGAGATACAGCTTTTGCAATAAATGGCAAAATTCTAAACAGTCTGGCATTGGCCAAATAGCACTTCAAACAAGCAAACAAGTATTATCGAGAAAGAGACCAATATATAGTAAAGAAAGCTCAGAATAGTTGCTACTAATAAGGAGCTTGAATAAAACAATTTCCATTCTTCATTCCGAACATCCTTCAGCATATAAGTGAATTCCGAACATCCTTCAGCATATAAGTAGGATCAGTAGCCCTCAGAAACCCTTTTTGAAAGTTCACAGTAATCTGCAATGGTTACCATTGAGCAAAGTTTCATACTCTATCCTATAGATAAACTTCATTCTATATATAGTTGAACCCTATTACTTTAAACTCAAATATTTCACACTATTCATATAAAACATTCACAACATCCTTAAAAAAAAACCCTTGGAAAAGAATATTAGTGCTTTACATGTGCATATAAAATGCATATTCATCACAATATTTTAGTACAGGAAATGACCCCTGCACTCATTTCACATGGGTAAGATTAAAAGAACCACATCAGATGCATGACCTTGAGCTATTTCCACCAATCTAGTCACATGATGGCAATGAAGATGTTTGCGTGGTGCAAGGAACAGCTTATTGACTCATCAAGGACAGCCATGGTGGGCAAGCTATGCCTTTAATGCATACTTACGTGAGAACATGTAAGAAGTTTTTCGTTCGCGACGAGCTCATCAGGTTTTTTCCCCAATGCAGTATGTAAGTGCTGTCATCTGCTTATGAGAAGCTAGAAATTTACTTCCTAACATCTAATCATTGGAACCAACATCATCCCCCCTCAATGCACTGTTTCGTAAAGTCCATAATTTTGCCTCAGTCTATGCCCAACACCAATGAGCAAAATGAACTGCCAAGAAACTATGTCGAATTGTATGCACGCAAAAATTTATTTTCCGCTTTGCACTCCTTTTTTAAGGTCATCCTCACTATAAGCACAAATAAGAAAAGATGAAGGCACAGCATTAGCGTTGCCAATGATAGTGCAAAACTGCTGAATACTGAAGGGCACAAGGGGCCACCTTTTTGCTCTGAACCTTACAGAAAGGGCAGGAATTATTATCAACACCAATTCTTGGCAGAGTGACTGCATCGAAAATGCTGTAGATTTGTTCTCTAGCCTTGAGATTCAGAGATTAGACAGTGGTCTACATGGCAGTGGCACGTTTTTCATTTAAGATAAATCCATTCCAAGCTTTCTACACGAGCTCAATAGGAGAGTGAGGAAGTGTGCACTGCCGACTCCTTTCACTCAAATGGCAAGAAAACTGCAATAGCTAAAGAGGCATCACTACCACATACTTGTTTTAATCGTCTATATTGTGTAAACACAAGCACCTTGCCAACGTCCCACCGCTGCAAGTGCAAATATTGTTTCCTGCCACTAGAGTATGTCAAAATAAGTGTGCACCAATGAAAAAATTGTAACTATCTTGGGCATCATCATTGCCTACTAAACTGTGGTAAGATCAGAGAATGCGGAAATGAACACCTTTCTGCTGTGCTAAAAGAATAACAGTCCTCAAACTACAGTAGCAGAATTGGTTATAAGCCAAGATGGTACCCCATTTGACTAACTTCATAGACACTGCCAGTCCTCTTTCATGTTTGCATACTGACTTGGCTCACATAAAAAGCTACCTTAACATGCAAATGCAGAAAATGTTCAGTTTATTTCATCGAGCTCAGTGAAAAATATCACTTGCAACACCAATGGCCCCTTAGCACAATTCCTATGTACGATGACACTACACTTTGAATGATTATGTCATGGAATAATGAAAACTATGGTAGGACTACTACATCACATTACAATTTGCAGCCGGCCTAAAGGCTACAAAAAGTGGTCAATGAGACAACCCATTTTCGAAGGTTCCAACAGTCTCATTATTTGACTCAGTGTCACAGCCATTTGAATACAGCAAGTGTTCAGATCTGTTTGATAAACATGCCAGAAACACGGCAAATATATTTGTGAGGAAAGCCAAAACATCTGTGCCTATTGACCGGAACTAGTCTTGCCTTCTGTAGACGTGCTCTGCTGCAAAAACATTACACATATACATTATCATCCTGTTGCATCAACATACACTCCGTAAGAACAAGTAGAAAGAAAGACAACTCACAGGTGCACTGTTAGCAATAAAGGAAAAGAAGGGATCCAAATTCAAATGCATACCTTACCAAGGAAGCCTGTCACACCAGTGATGAGCACACTCTTGCCATTGTAGAACTCTTGGACAGCCAATTCGTCCGCATCATTCACGGCTGTTCTTTCTAATGGAAACAAAGTTTCGCCCCATTAGAAATGAAAAGGCGAAAAATTGCTCACAATGCACGATATAAAAATCACTGCCGAATGAACAAAAACTGCCCAGGATTAAGTAGTACTACATCTCGAAGATGGAACAGCAGGTAATAGTATGAGAAACAGAACTGTGAACAATTCGTGCATTAACTTTACAACATCCAATTACCGAGGGAGCAGTATGGGTACAGTACATGCGCAGGCAAATTGATGTCTTGTGGTTTTTTGTCTTTTTGAGCCCAGGCAGGTAATGAATTTGTTTACGCACGACCACTCGACAGCACCCTTGGCAGCTACCGCCGATTAAGGTCCCGGCGACAAGTATGCGTCGCTTTCGCAGACATATACGCGCTGAACATATTGCAATACAAAAGCGCCCAAACTAGGCCCCAAAAGAATTGGCAGCAACTTGAAATCGACGTGCTTAACAAATATGCCGGCACGTAAATGTACCGTGTGGAACGGCACGTACCGGCACTGAAACATCGAAAAGGCATATCAGGCTGTCGAGCAGAGAAATATTGACGGCTGATATTCTGTTCACCCTCAACACTACTTCAACAGTGCGAAAGAAGCTTCTAGATGGCGGAAGCCGGAACAGAGCACAAGCGAAGCGCAACATGTAGCACGATGGCAAAGTTCTCAAGACGGCAGACGGGAACGCCCAGCATAAATGCACTCTTGCGCAATGACACATCCTCAGCTCTGATGAGCGCGGCGTTTGGAGCACCCGAGAGGCGGAATAACTTTGCACTGCGAAGATATGGCCTTCGGAAAGCACTCTTCAGTAGTGGCTCGACAACGGAGATGAGCAGCAAGATAAGCGGAAGAACGACCGCCCTACCTGCTTCCCGGGTTGACATGGTAGCTGCAGTCGTCGACCGTTTAATCGCTCGCACCGGTGGGGTCCTGTTACAGGTCGCTGCTCGTACTACTCTACAACGCTTTTGCAGGGGTAGTGGGTGGTACCGGGGGTGAAAAAAAATAACAAAAATTAAACCTGCCACAACTACCGGCACACATTGGTAAGCTACCGGACATCCATGGTCGCGAGGGGCTCTACGGGTACCACACAACCACACCACCGCGCCACCGCCGTAGCCGAGCTAGCCGAGCCACCGAGCCTCAGCTTGGCGACCCGCGCCGGCGGCTACTCTCCCTCTCCCAGTGACTCTCCTCCCACTTGTCCGACCTCCGAGCGTCCCTGCTCCTCGCGAAACGCCTTGGGCGCCCGCAGCTCCCCAACACCCTCCGGCGCAGTCCAATCCCAAGGCCGCCTTCTCGCGTGACTGTTTCTGGCCAATGGCAACCTCCGAAAGAACGGGATCGCTAAGCAACAAGTAATCGCTTTGCAACGTAATATACAAGAAAAAATAAAAATCAAACTTTAGGCTGGAGAAGGGAGCACATGCATGCTTGAAGAAAATGCATGAAGTTCACGATGACTAGCGCCACTAATAACGTAGTTGCAAATTTATATAAAACGATTTATTATTTAAACTTTTTATCAAAAAAATAAAAGAAATTGTTGCACATAATATATTACAAAAGTTATTTTGTTGTAAACTAAAAGTTGAACTAAAAATAAATTTATTATTTTACAAAATATTTCAAATAATACAACGTTGTTTAAATTAATCTTTTTATTAAAATATTTCGGGAGTTTTATTACGTGAAAAATTAACACTTAAAGTAGTGACGAAACGGCGCAAATCGAGCAACGTCCGGCAACGTTGCACCATTGTTGATTTTTGCTACATTTTCTAGCCGAGCTGCGCGATGCGATGATTCTGGGCTACTCACCTGCGTAAATCGACTCTCTGTGTGGCGCTTGGTGACTAGCCGTGCGATGGTGTGAATCCGTTCGGGGTGCCCCGCGCCAAAGACTCGGTGCCGGTGGAACATGCCCCTGTGGCGTGCCTCCCGTGTGTGCGGTGTGCCCAGCGGAAGAGGCAGCAGCGCGAGTTCCAACATCGCTGCAGGCGCCGGTTGCCGCTGTAGCATCATCAGGAGAAGCATTCTTCGCGGTCACACCTCTTGCGCGACGCCCGCCTAAAACAGCGCACCTGGACGCGTTCAGACAAGCTCTCCATTTTTTAAATTCCGCTCCCCTCCATAACAAGCCGAAGCGATGGCCTGTGTCGCTGTCGGCGGGCCTCACATCGCTAGCTCAAAGTACCAGGCGCGCTCCCTGAAGCGCTCTTTCTCCTGCTCGTTTGACACAAGTGAAGATGCACTGCAGCGGGAGTTTCATGAGATGTTTCGGCTTCCCTTGGAGAGGTAAGTGATGGATTTGAGTGCTGCTGATCGGGCAGGCTTGCCTCGCCCTTGTACCTGTTGTTGATCGCTGTCCGGATGTTATGCTGCGATATGCTGCATAGTCAAGGTAGGTAGCTGCTTCGAGCTGTCAGATGCTGTTTGACGTTTAGTGCGTTTTTTGGTTGCTGTGCATGCGATCCGTGGCCGATCGTTTAATGTATACCCTGTATGTAACGTTTGTTCTCCCGATGGAAAATAATTAGTAGGGGCTTTTATACCTGTCTGCGAATTTTACCGCGTACCGCATTACTCATCCTTGACGCTTTCTTGTTCTACGCAGGAGGAAGCATGACAAGAAGCTGAAAAAGAAGACACCAAAAGAAAGAAAAAAGTTAAAGGTAGGTGATGTCAGAAAAACAGTTACATATATGGTAAGTAAGTGATTGAAGAAATGCATGTTAGGAGAGTAAGTTTCGATGAAGAACATCCATGGCTTGCCTCTGTACTGAGGGGACTCAAGCAAAAGACAGCTTTTAATTTAACCACAGTAAGGCTCACTAT
The DNA here is from genome assembly GCF_055883805.1 of Amblyomma maculatum. Taxonomy (NCBI): domain Eukaryota; kingdom Metazoa; phylum Arthropoda; class Arachnida; order Ixodida; family Ixodidae; genus Amblyomma; species Amblyomma maculatum. The sequence continues at coordinate 59,992,486 of NC_139347.1, read as the reverse complement.
ACTTCAGACCATTAAAATTAGCTGTCCAGTTTACAACGTCATCTTAGTGTACTTATGTGAAACAGTGGGTGCACTTACGTTTTCTTTATTGGCAGCAGTGACCAATGACATCAATTGTCAAAATATATTTTAACCAAATGCATGTGGTCTGTGCAGTGTCGTTTTTTTTCTTTAGCACATTGGGCTATGGGTTTTAATGGCCCATGCATTCAGGGCTTTCCTGAATGTTGTTGGTGCATACTCTAGGTCACTGATCGAGTAAGAACGAGAGCTGCAATGTTCTGTTTTTGTTGAAATTTGCTATTTCATGGAACTGAACTTCCTATTATGCTGAGCCCTTCTTATTCTGACATGCAATTTCACATGCTGTTTTGCCGTATTGCCAGTGAATAAACAGCAGGAACCGTAGCCCTGTGCAGATGTTTAGTCTATTAATATTGTACTATTCGTTAGAGCCCCAAGGCATTGCATCTGTTGGAGCCCTTGAAAAGACAAATTATCTTGTTGAAATGTTGCCAAAGACGGCCCCCTTTCTTTTCTTTTTCAGTTATACATAAATCCTTTCCAGTTATTGCTCATTCGTAGTATCTATGATGAAATCTAACTTGGGCATAGCCTCACTTGCATCATATTAGAAGCTTGCACGATGTGTTTATTTCATATCTTTCACCACATTACTCTGCAGGACAAATTATTTAGTCCACCTTGACATTTATCATTGCACTTGGACCACATACACAAAGTTGGCTCTGCCCTGCTGTGGCAGCTCAGTGGTTATGGCGCTCGACTGTTGAATCCAAGAATGTGGGATCGAATACCGACTGGGGTGGCTGCTTTTTGTGGATGCGAAAAGCAAGGCACCCATGTACCGTGTAATGCCAGTGCACATAAAGAACCCCTTTCGTGGTCAAAGTTTTCGTACACTGACTCTCATAGATTGAGTCACTTTTGAACATTAAACCCTACAAACAGACAGACAAGCAAGCAAAGGTTAATTTCATGCCACACTAAAACACTGTGATTCATTCATTCAATGCAACTACCTTCTCTCTTCAGTGATGACAATCTGTAAATTATCATTATTCCATTCCACTGTGCGCAATATACACTAGCATCATGTACCTTTAGAAATCTTAGCATCATAGCGGTTAGATGAAAGCCTCGTCTTACATATGTTCATAGTTATGTAATTGTACTTTTTTTTTACTGTGTACTATAATATGTCACTGCACAATTACAAGTTCATTACTGTTGTTCTTCATAACATTGTATAGCGTAACTACTGGTATTTTATACAATATAGACGATGAGTATTATATATGTTACTTTTATAGCTGGCCACATAAATGAATTTGTTTCTCACTCACTCCCCTTTGTAATGTCCTTCTCTGAGGTTATCAATAAATAAATAAACTATCTATGTAGCTTACAAAGCTGCCTATGGCATATGTCATAATATCAAATAATGATTTTTCCTAAGTACCAAAGCAATGGATTGTGTGCCACTGTAACAAAGAATTATTCTTGAAAAATATTTTTCTATATATTTTCTTTTTCATGACTGAAAGTATACCTGTAATTATGCCATGGTTGTGGGCACAGCTTCAGCTTTGCCTTTTATGACATACTATGTAATAGAATAAAAAATTGTGACACACTTTGGTGACTGAAGTGGTGAAAGGCGAAAGCCCGAGTGCCGCATTCTGCTACGAAATGGCTATCGACGTTTCGAAACGTCTAATCATTACTATTGGTTAGTGATAGTTAACCATGACTTGCACTTTCTGAGTACTAGTTAATGTCTGGTTAGTGTTAAATATCCCTTAACTAGTAAGGGATGGTTAGTGATAGTTACAATGACCTCCAAATGCATGGGTTCCTATAGGCATCTGCTTAACTATTTTATTATTAGTTGTAAATTATCATGAAATTATCTTGAAAATGCCTTAAATCATGTTTCAATATCATCTGATTGCTATTGATTAAGTTATTGATTCAATGGTGATTGGCATATGCCCATATAAGGCATACACCCAAAATGCAGACACATAATGAGAGTATGAGGCAATAAAGGCTTTTGCCTTAAAAATGCATCCTGCTTTTGCTAATGTGGTCACCACTGCTACTGTACTCATGATTTCACTTTCAGGTGGGAAGGCTGTGCCAGCCAGCATCAGGCTTCAATAAAATGGGTGTTTACTGTTGTTCAGACATTTAGCTCCTCTTTTGTGTTAGCACTTTTGCCCCGATGTCACGCATGGGAGTATCTGTTAATGCCTACAGCCTTTTCTTCTGCTGCTTTGGGTTGTTGGTTGAAGAGGAATAACATCAGAATAAAGCCGTATGCTGTGTGACACAGTCACAAATGCCACAAAGCCTAGTGGTGATAAGTGCCTCAAAACTGGGTGCATGATTTGGCATATCCCTGTGTAATATAGGTTATACTGAGCGCAGTGTCGTCACTTGTTTCTGGATGTGAAGCTGCATATTGTCATCCTAAGTGCCAAGGTTTCTGTCCTCCCAGAATACAGAGAAATGATGACAAGAGCTAAATGACCTCACACTCCTAGTCTACTTACTTCAGGCGTACTTTCAGTTTGTTATTTTTTCTGTAGGTGTAATCGGCGGTGATATTGCCACATACCATTCAAATCTGTATTTATTACAGCTGCTGGCATGCAGCCTTATCAGTGTGATTATAGCGCACAGATCGATTCTGTAATCTTTGTTTGTTCGTGCTCATTATCGTGAGATGCAGCTTTATGATTTTCTTTGTCGCGCAAAATGTGCCGAGATATATCTCGAAGATTCTAGTCACTCGCGCATATTTCTTTAATGTTCCAGGGTATGCTAGTCACCATTAGCGGCTTTATCTAGATGTTTCTTTGCCACTTTTAAATTGAACGTTGACGGGTGCGACAGGCATTGTTTGTTCAACGACTGACAAGCACATTTGCTGCTATTGCTGCCGCTGAGTTGTTCAGTTCTTTTGCAGGCACAAGTCAGCCTAATAAAGAGTTCATTCAGTCCTACGCCAGTCTCTTCGTTTGCTGGTTTCGGGATCATCACCACTATGTGACAATATAAATGGGCTGTCAGTCTGATAGGTATCACATGATCACAGCTGATACATCGTTGATAACGCTCACTTCCCGATTGGAAAATGGTTAGTTGTAGCTAAGAAGAGGGCATGGTATTTCCTGGTTACTACATAGAATAGCAGCTCTATTTATTCTAAACAAGGACTTTCCTGTAGCTTTCATTCAAAAAAATGTATTGTCTTAATCTTCCACTTGCAGAGCAAGGGTACAGACATCCCACCATGGAGAAGTCCATTCCTGGAGATCAGAGGAAACCCGTCTCCCTTTGCCGTCTTCACCAATGTTCGGCAATGCATCCTGGTGAAACACCTCCGGGACTCGGCGCGGCACTTCTATTGGATCACTGCTCCGCAGTCAACGGTGCTGCTCCACTTGCTGGACTCCGACTCCGAGAACGAAGGAGACGGTGCTGCAGACAACAAAGATGCTGTGCAGACCGTGCCGCGCATTGTTGGTGTTGGTCTGTGCAGTGTCTTTGAGCTGATTCGGGAGAGCCGCTCTGCCCAGCCAGCATTCTGCCTCTCAGTTCTCCGGGCACTTCTTGACATCTTACAAGGCCAGCAGCCTGAAGGATTTCGTTCGGAGCCCCCTGAAGTGATAGGTGAGCTCCTGGATGACAGTGTGCATCATCAGAGGTGTAGTACGAAGTGACATCCATGGCCACTGAGAGCTTATTTAAAGGGCACAGATGTCTAAAACCTTTACACCATAGTGCTTTGGGTGAAATTTAAAAATGTGACGTGTAAAATCTATTTCAGGCTGTGTGAAAAAACAATACCGAGTTGAAGTTTTTACTTTGTTGCTGCATTTCATAGACTTTTGACTCCTGGTATATCTTTAATGAAATGTGTAGTTTTTGTTCATTCTAAATGTTCGTGCCATGCATGACTTGCAAGAAGATGCTGAAATGTTTACTTTTGATGACAAATGCCATGGGATTAAATAGAAAGATAAATTAAAGTGCAACTGCAGCAGCAAAACTACACAGGCTAGGGCACAGTGACCTTAAAAAATGAAAAATAAATGTCTATTTAACATAAAATTAGAATTAGGAAAACTGTATGCACAGAAACTAAAGCAGTTTTACGTGCTTTATTGCCTTCCCAAAATATCAAACGTACAGCTTTTGTCGAAAAAGGCTTTTATTATTAAACAGCATGGCCTAAGTTCAGGACTTTATGCTGATTATCATGGCATACATAGGCGTGCGCAGGGGTTCTGCATTAGAGGGAGCGACGCTTCACCATTGGGCTCCCTCCCCTCCCCTTCCTTCCTCCAAAGTCCCTACGGCCACAACGCAGCCCAAAGATGAGGATTTGTTATCAAATATTTATTTTGATGTGATGTAATTGAAACATAAAAAGAATAGTGTGCACTTAAAATTAAAATAAGCTTTGCCACAGACACAAAATTGAAAAAAAGTACGCTATGACACGCTCTCACAACGGTTCCTCGAGTCCTCAGTAGTTTTTTCACAGGTAAAGATGGCAAGTGAGCAGTTCTTGTAATGCAACATCACGGGTCCTCAGCCGCAAGTATCATGAAAAAAAAAAAAGCCTGCATGGAAATAAACTTGTACGTTTACAACTGATGGTCTGGCAGAGTAAAGGTATGGGGCAGAATTGGTGCCCCCCCGAGAGCATTAAAGGGGGCGGCCGCCCCCTGCCCTCCCTGCCCCCCCTGTGCACACGCCTATGGTGGCATAGGTAGGGAGCCAGCCACCTAGATGAAGCGGTTTGTTTGAAGCTGGTTTGCTGCATGAGCTATAAAAGAACTGGAATACTTTCAGGCCAACTTGCTTCAGCTCTTCTTTTCGGACCAATCTCCAGCATATGGCATGGCTCCAAATCATTATTTGGCTTTATCTAGGTGTCAGCACCTCACTATTGCTAGAGTGCACGAGGTTTTTATTGGCCTCGCCCAAATGTGGGACGTTCAATGGCATCACACCGTGACGAAAAACAAAACATTTTGAAAGTGTAAATGGGTCAGACAAGTAGGTGCTGTACTAGTGGTAATGTTTTAAGAAAAGGAAAAATTCAGCTTTTCAGAAATGTAAACAATAATCAAATCAGTTAAAAGAAGAAAGCAGCGACCAGATTGCGAATACAGGAAAATGTTCATATTATCTCAAAGTTAAAATTATCAAATGGCCTAAAAAAGCGCCGGGAAATTAAATGAACACCTGGTGTATGATTGTCTATACATTTGAAATTCAGGCTAAGCGACGACAACAATTTTCTGTGAATTCATTAAATGCTTTGCTTTGTGCACACTGTCGGCAGTGTCAGAAGAATTGCTCTAAAATCGCAAGTTGCACCGTGGCGGCCTTTTTTGCAGTGTGCCTCAGCAGCAGTGGCGCTTCGTTACAAACGGCCCCATTGTGTTTTGAGAATGCTGCACGTGAACAGTAATCCATGCTGTGAAGCATCATGAGCCACAATTATTCAGTGTGCTCAAGAGGAGGAAGAATGTGGATGTAAGAGAGAAAAGTATGAGTAGCCATTGGAACGATGTGGCGTCATCCCGAAATGAAGCTAAAAGGCCAGCTACACGCATAGTACTGTCTGAAATCCCTGAGCTGAAATAAGTGGTTTATTTGTTTATTGGTAGGTTTGGTTTGGTTTATAGTGTTTAACATCCCAAGATGACTCAGGCTTTAATGGACGCAGTAGTGAAAGGCTACGGATAATTTCAACCACCTGGAGTTCTTTAAAATGCTGTGACGTCCCACACTACTTGGGTACTTTGCTTTCCGCCTCCATTGAGTGACCACGGTGGGGCAGTTTATAGACAGCACTGCTGAAGAAATAAGCAAAATATGGGTTTCAAAAGGGGAAGTGAGTTAGGTGCCATTTGCTCTGGTTAGAGTTTGTCCTACAGCTGGCGTTGTAAAATTTTGTGACCCACATGTGCTTTTATAGAAGGGGCACTGACATCCAGTAGGTTACCTTGAACTGTCAGGTTACCTTTCTGGGACTCAATGGTTATTTTCTTCTGAAAGGATGCTCTCTTAGCTGAGAAAATCAGAAATTAAGTCCCTGATCTCTGTCTTCATTTACACTATCATGCAATGCACTGAGTCTATACAGTTTTTATGACATAAACTCTCCTGAATCTGGACTACACAACAATCACATCATAAGCACCATCACAAACCTGTTAGTTTTGCCCCACTCCTATTGGTCGAGCCTGACTGCCCGGCATGTTGACCAATAGGCAGAGCTAATTAATTGGCTTGGAACAGTTTTTGTGGTATGACCGTCGTGCCCTTGAGCTCACTCAAAGAAAGCTTCATCAACTTTAGCGAAAATAAACCTGCTTAATATACTGGCCAAGATGCACCAACTACTACTACTACTACTAGATGTACCAACAGTATGGCGGCACCGTGCATTGTTGCCGTGTCTAATAAGTCTTCATCCTGCCAAGTGCTCTGCTGCCTCTTTTGACATGGTAGTGATGTCATTTGGCACAAGTGAAAATTCCGCTTAAAGCTTACGATTGACTTCTGTTTCTGAACTTGTTCTTAATGGCGTTTCACTGAGATCAAGACGATGGCAAGCATGCATGAAACAAGTGTCACTTCTCATCCTTTAAAATGCAGTCACTATCAACTCACTGTATTGCTGCTGTTCTCTTCCATTGCAGCTGATGAACAACTTTTGAAGAGGGGAGAATGCAAGTGGCTCAGAGTAATTTAACCTCATTTTGCTTGGGGCATCACATATCTCTAGTTTTTTTTTCTTCCAATTTTTGATCTATCACAGCTCTTCTCTCAGTAAACATCACATAATCTCTGTCTTGGGACACCGATTTGTTAACCCCGCATTATCACTACTCCCCTTTGGCGTCCTAAAATCTTAGTGAATTAATCAAGATCGATATGATGGCAAACCTTATAACGCTTAGGTGCATAAGTCTAGATTTTATCTGTCATTTAGGGGTCCTTGTTTGCCGCAGTTTTATTCTGGTGAGTTTTACATGCACTTAGAAATTTCCACATTTCATCTAATGTTTTAACTTTGCTGCTGAATCTTCCTTCTCTGCAGCTTATAGCAAAATCTCAATTTTTCTCATTTTCAGACAAAATGTTTGATTTGTTGCTGGACATTGCCACAAGCACGCCCGTGCAGTACAGCCAGCCACATTCAAGCAGTAGTGAAGTGCTGTCGCAGTTAACTTCGAACGCCTGTGCCTGCCTGCTCAGCCTTGTGGTGGCCACTGGAGACACGTCCAAGATGCTCTGCGCTGCTGCCGCTCTGCTCATGAGTCCACGAAGTCTGACGGCTGAGGAGATACCTGTGCGTACTTTTCTGGTGCATTCTCGCTGTGAACACGTTCATTCGTTTATTTGCTTGCATGCTGGTTTGTGCATTTGTGTGAAAAGGGTTGAAGTGCGTTGGGTGACATTTTTTAACCGTATAGGCATTAAAGAATATTTTTCTAGCTCCTAATGTTTTCTACTCATGCTTTCCGACTATTTGCCTCATTTGCCTGACAGTGAGAATGCCCTTTCATTTTTTTTGCTTTGTTTTGCTTGTTGACAGGACCTTCTCTGACATTTGTGCTGTAGCAGGTTACCTTTTCCTAGCTTTCAGTCTGAAGTTTGCAGAAGGCATTAGTGCCCTGAGTGCCTGGATCTTGCACAGGAAAAATGATACCCCCCCTATACATCACTCTATAGAACTTCGCTATAATAAACTCGGATATAGTAAAATGAAATGGAAGTCCCAGTTCGTCTTTCATAGGCAACTGTACATTTTCCGCCCTATGATAGTTAAGACATTTCTTATAAAAATTTGTTATAGTAAAGTCAGTCTGGCCGTAGCGACATACTTTCAACGAAATGACGTCGCTGCACACGTGCAACCGTGCGGTAAATTTTTCTTTAAAAAAAAGAAAGGAAAAAAAAAAAGCGGCATTGTTTTCTTCTTTAAATTGCTTCACCACTATGCTCAGTGGCTGTGAGGGGAAGCTAACTTTACGCAGGCCTTCGAGCCTTGAGACAAAGTATGCGGTGCGTAGGAAAAAAAAAAGTAAAGGTGGCTACGAACATGGAAAAAAGGTGGTGTGGTCAAAGTAAAAGAGAGTAAAAGGGCAGTGAGACGTAGGGAAGATAAAAAACGGCCGAAAGTTCGTAGCACCAGGCAGTGTAAAGCACGAGGCAGCAGTGGCAAAAATTGGAGGCGCAGCATGTGCAGTTTTCCCTCACTTGATTGTTGAGCACTTGCAACAAATTTTAGCACGAAATCAAGCTCAGCTGTTTTCATAGCCACGTTGCAAGTACACAGGAGATGTGAACAAAAAATAAAAAATCGTATAACTGAAAGAAATGAAATTGCTCAGAGAGGCAATAAAAAAAGGTTGGAACCTATTTTGACTGTTATTTTTTTATAAAGCAGAAAGACATGTTTAGTAAATGTTTATTCAATTAGCAGACAGCATTTTCAGGGCTATGTGGTCACCAACAAGTGATTAATAGTAGATATTTGCCGGTCCACATTACTTTACTATGAAGGGGTTCTACTTACACTGGTCAATGCCATGTGCATGCCATCCCTCTGAAGACATTTCCCACTTGTGTTTAAATGTGTTTAAATATTTATGTCAAAGCCTCATGGAATACTTTACATGGGAAAACACAAGTATTCAGGTTATAACATTAATGAGATCGCCCAATTAACTTTTCTATGGTAGCATTGATGTCTCCTTTGATAGGTTGGGCAGCTGTAGCATCTGAGCAAATGGTCTTGCTTTTAGATGCATTTTGCTCGTGTTTTTCATGGCTTTTGGGGTAGGATGATCAAAAGGTAATCCATCTGCATTTTTGTGTGCAAAATTTCTGGCACGTTATGTGTTTCTTTAGGAAGGAGTGCATATTATTCCGTGCCTAGATTTTTTTTTTTAAGGGATTGCTGTGGTTTTTCACTGTTTGTGTCTGCTTGCAGTGTTCTAGAATGAAGGGTTTGAAAAGTAAGTCTCATTTAACGAGGACGCTGCTTAGGGGAATGTTACATTCTTTAATGTACTCGTGTAATGTGTGGGGGGTTGGTTTTCAGATGCCAAGCATTCTGGTAGCGCTACAAAAGAGTGTTCAAGCAGTCCTGCTGGGAAAAGTTCAACGTCCAAGCTGGCTCACTCATGGAATTCCGAGAGCAGCACATTGTGGCACATTTTCTTTGCACCTGCCGAAGTCTTCCCATTTTGGTAAGGTGGACAGGGGGCAGGCTTTCAAATTTTATTTGTTGTGGAAAAGCTGTTGCGAGCTATGTGTTGTGTAAGACGGATCACATTTGAAACATCAGCAAGCAGCGCAAAGGAGACATGACTAAGACGACGAAGCTGATAAAGCTCGAACTCACTCTGAGGGATGCTGGCCTTAGCAACAGCAAAGATATTGCTGTAAAGATAAGTCGTCAAGCAGCAAAATTGTTTGCGTTCAAATTGCCTGATCCACTTCATTCCACTGTATACAGTTAAAGCTCGTTGTTAATTTGAACTTTCAAGGACCAGGAAAAAAGTTTCGAATGACCCCCGAAAAATCTGACAAGATGCACTTGCATCACTGTAAACTTGTGTGGTGAAAGGTTGGGCAATGGTTTTTAATTAGCATTTTTATCAATCCTTTATTGTCGGCAGCATCAGAGCAGAATTGCTTGAATACGGTAAGGGCTTTTCTAGGATCCTTCGTGGTGTGACACGAATGATAGCAGCAGTAACCACTCGCATGCAGCAGCTTTCATCGTGTGTGAGGTGGCTTCACTGCACACAAGCGACACTTAATGAGCGCACAGTTACAGCTCTTTCGAGGAATAATACGCATCGAAGTGAGCGAAGAGTGCAGTGCCACTGGTCCATGTTTAAAATGCTGTACAGCTAGGCTCAGTTTTGCTGGCTAGTGTGTGGCTGGTAACTATGGTTGCCGCAGGTTGTCGCAGAGCCCGGAAAAGGGGAACCAAAACTAAAGGACCGGCATATTTTCGAATACGGTGTTGCATTTTTCATCACACCGGCCATTGCGCATATGTCAAAAGTGCCCAGTTATCTGCACAGCATGCAGTTTAGGTTTAAGTAGGGCTTCTTTAACGATTGCTGATCGCTCAAAACGTACCAGTGCACGGTTTGCCTTATTACCTGGTGCAAGACCCTCACATGTGCATTGGCTGAGATGCACCTACAATTAGAATTGTCCTTATTTCTGAATTAAGGGGATTGGAATTGATGAGTTCTTATTTGCCAGTCTCAAAGGTCACACAGAACAGAGAAGAAGCAGTTCCACGACATCTAGGCACGGCAATGCTCAGTTCAGATTACCTGTTGCGCGGTTCAAATTATTCAAAAATTTGAATGATTGAAGTTTGATTATCAACTTTCACTGTATTCAAGTGCATAAGGGGATAGGCATTGTGTCTGTGAGAATTATGCATAAGGCGGCAAACTTTCAGAACAATGAATCCGCAGATTTCTGCGAAAGTTATATCATGTGATAATGACGTAATGCCTAAGTAAATAAATAAAAATAAATAAGTAAATAGAAATGCTTCAGAATGCATGTCACATTACATTCAGAAGCGAGGTACGAATAGAGGGCGAATTTATTTTTTCAAGCTGTACAAAGTAGCAAAAGCAACCTTCACCTCTAGGCAAGCAATTTGCATTGCGTGCTACTTGAATGTAACAATTGTAGCAGAAGAAAAGAGAATGTAGGTGCTAGCACAGAAATTTCCAAAACATTGCTTAAATTCATGATTTTTCACTGAGTCTTTGATAATTAGGGCCTTAACACTTCAACTATGTAATATGGGACTTGCCCTTCAAGAGCTTTAAGCTAAAAAAAAAGTTACACAAACAACTCGCCAAAATTAAATTATTAACGTCAGTGGACTGAAGCATTTCTGTTATTTGCTCTTGGCTGCTGCACCATGGAATAACTGTAAGCATTTTACAATGTCAGAAGTTGGGGCACATTGCCCAATGGAATGAAAATCATATTTAATGGGTATTTTATTTTGTAATGTGTGTGTGTGTGTGTGTGTGTGTGTGTGTGTGTGTGTGTGTGTGTGTGTGTGTGTGTGTGTGTGTGTGTGTGAGTGAGTGAGTGAAAATAGCTGGGTGGCCTGGACGGGTGCACCCTAGATCATGCGCAAATAAATTGGCTCACTAAGACAAAGTGGATACACGCTTCTTAAAGCAGCAATAAGAATAGGTGTATATTGTTGTGCCTGGCCAAAGCCGCCTAGAAATTCAGCCGGACGCCAAACTTCTTCGGCGAACGCCTCCTTCACAAGCTCTGGATACTTCTCTGCAAAGCACCAGGGTTGTGCCAGTGGATCCTGCAACTGCCACCAATGTTGTGCCGGTGGGGTTATCACACAGTAGCCCACCGTCAACAGGGTTGTGCCAAGGATCCTGCAACTGCCACCAATGTTGTGCCGGTGGGGTTATCACACAGTAGCCCACCGTCAACAGGGTTGTGCCAGTGGATCCCACCGCTGCCACCAATGTTGACGGTGGGCTACTGTGTGATAACCCCACCGGTACAACAATATGTGCATATTCCATATGAGTTACAAATGGCTAGTATAGCACAGTGGAACCTGTCATGTAGACAAAATTTGAGGAAAATAAGAACACCTTATTTGATAATTGACATTATGAAGGACCCCATGTCCACGGTCTCTATTCCATAGTTTTAGCTTCGGAAGCTTAGTATGCTTATAGCAGTTTGGATAGAGTTAGGTTGGAGCATTCTCAGTTTGCTGCTTCTAATCACGTACTTATTTGTAAAAGAGGACCAAGAAATAGGTCAACATTTTGTTTCTTTTATGTGTAAAGCATAGCAATAAATGGGCTCATCTGTAACGAAGAAATGTGAATACAGTGCATTTGTGCCAGTGGTGCACATCCTACAGCGACATGCTGCCTGTTGGCATACTGGCAGCGTACGAGTCGTTTAAGGTGGTTAGGCCTAGCTCACTTTGCATCAGATCTGCAGCGGATGTGCACTGGGAGGAGCCACATCTGATCGTAAGAGGCTGATTTTTTTACTGATACACTATGAACACAGTACTATCTTAATTGAAGTTACAGTACCATTAATTTCTGTGTTACCTTCAGCACCGAAGCGGCCAATGCGAGAGGCGTTTCAAGCTTTCAGTCAACTAGGTTGGCTTCACAGTAAGACAATCTGTGCACCGGACGCAAGCTTCCCCTCACGACTAAAGCCCCTCACGACTAAAGCCCCTCAATAAACTAAAAGTAGCGCCAATATGTGAAGTTTGCCGCCCGCCTCCTCTCCGGCACTCTCCTTCGTCGTTCGACCCTCTCATTGGCCAAGCGCCGGCTCCGGAGAGCGTGCGCTAGTCGCGCACCTCGTAGGTGGAGCCACGGTCGAAATGCGAAAGGAGGAGCGGCGCCGCCGGAGGAGGAGAGAGGAGATGGCGCTACTTTTAGTTTATCGAGGGGCTTTACTCATGACAGCTGTGTCGCGTTGATAACAAGCAGTTCAGAATGAAGGCCATTTTCAAGCACATTCAACGGTCACCTCGCTAAGCTGTTTTAAATCTCATTCACACTCGCGGGTCGCAAAGGGCGGGTGACCAACTATCGCATGCGGCCAGGGGGCTGTTCAGTTCGACTGATGTTCACACTTGCAAATGTGACCTGCGAGCTGCTTTCCCGAATTGGTCTTAGTCAGAACAAGTCTTGTCTACTTTGATTGTTCACCACATAGAGTAGAGCTAACTTCCGTTCACTTTAGCTGAGCTGCTGATTGGTTACCGGTTTGTAACCAGCAGTAATAAAGCTGGAAAATCAAGCAGCGCTCGAACGGCCTGCGACTGTCACTTTTCAACCAATGTGACCATTTACGACTGTCGCTTTTCGACCAAAGCGGTTGCTATAATGGACATAATAACATTGACATTTCGCTCATCCTCACTTTTTCGGCTGATTACACTACGCTGCAACACCGCTCAGTGATAATAACACCATTAATTACGAGAAATAATTGCTTGTTTTCATTTCTTCATAAAAGTATTAATAAATGAAATAATCTAATGACATTGTAACCCAAGATCCACTGCGATTACTTGAATCACATTTGTCTTTATGTAGTGAGTGGTCTTATTGTATTGGCTATTATTTTCTGTCATGGTTGTCTTATTTGCTGTGAAACAGTGGTGAATTGAAAGTTGAGTTTATTCGGTAATTTTTTTAATGTTCGAAAATTCTGAATATCAGTTTTTTTAATGTGAGTGCGAATCGAAGAATATATACATATTCAATTCATATTTGAAATTCTGAATATTCGCACACCACTAGCGAAAAGTGATCGTGGGAGCACCATTAGGAATGCAGTTCAATATATCAAATTTTCCGCTGAATCGGAGTTTCATAAATGTGAACAGCACTACCCCTGCCTTTGAGTCGAATTCTCGAGGTAATATTTTAACAGTTTGATGTAAGCACTAATATTATGTATCTGGGATCGAGTGTATGTATGTCAAATTATTTATTTGGCTATTTAATAGCTTGATCCCCCCCCCCCCCCCCCCATTTTTTTTGTCACTCTCACATTATGAATCACTGCCAGCTTTTTAAAGTTAGCAGTTCATTGTGACTAAACATGCAGTGGGAAATACCAGGTCTCATTTGTCCCATTCTGCTTTTCAGCTAAGCACGCGCTTCAAAGTCAATGCACCATCGCATCCGATGGCAAGTTCCTTTACCTCTTCAGGCAAGGTGTTTTGTACAAGTTGGGCACTGGGTTTGGTGGACGGTCAAGGTATGTGCTGGTGTCTCCGTTTTCTGTCTTATTTGTGGATGCCATGTCACCAGAAATAACCCCTGAGTTGCCATGTATTGTGGGTAAATTAAAAGTTTAGCTGATACTCATGAGTTACTTTTGCTCAAAGCCACATGTTGAGAATATTTGTTGTAATTCACTAAATAAAATATATTTCTTTTTGCTGGTTGAATGCCTAATACCTCTTTCATAGTGAAACAAAATATGCATATAAAATTCTTGTGATATCAAAGTTTGAATGGAAGATATTATCTAGAGCCTTACTTGTAGCCCTAATTGAAAAGTTTGGTTTGAATGTCCCAAAGTGACTGGCTGTCGTCTGTGCCAGAAATCTCTGCAGCAAATTTTTTGCTTCATCATTTCTTTAAAATACTTGCACTGCATGTAAAAGAGCCTCATAGATTTTCATAGCCTCTCATAGATTCTCATAGAGGAGCAAACTGTAGTACAGTAAAGCTGTTTTTTTGGCTAGTTGGTAGATATTGCTCATTATTGGCGAAGCCTGAAGCGCAAATAAAAAAGACAGGGACGTGAGAGAGGCACAGGTCACAGCGCTAACTTGCAACTGCATTTTATGGACTGTGCAGAAGCATACATATATACAGAAGATAGTGCATCAAAAAATGGAGAAGACACTCATCGCATGCACATGCCATAACCACCGAGAAACTGGATTTCTTTATCCGACAGACTAATCGATGAAGTACTAACGCACTAAGCTGCTTTCTTGCGATTCATGTGTACCTCGATTATTTCGCGCGGGCATTCATCTTTGCTCTTTGCCTCCACAATGCACTCGCTGAACAATGGCTTGCAATTTTTACTAGGGCAGCCATGATGACAGGTTACCATTTCTTGGTTGGGCCACATTACGCTTGTGTTCTGCAAGTCTTTCATTTAAGCACCTGCCAGTTTGCCCTATTGTATACTCTACCACAAGTTAAAGGAATACAGTATACCACCCCTTCTACACATTCTGCAAACGTATTTCTGTGCCTTTTGATGCAACCCTTTGAGTGCTTGGAACTGGGTTTGTGATACTGAACTGGGCATGTGCATGCGATGAGTGTCTTCTCTTTCGTTATTTTTTTGATGCACTATCTTCTGTATATATGTATGCTTCTGCACCGTCCATAAAATGTAGTTGCAAGTTAGCGCTGTGTCCTGTGTGTCTCTCAGGTCCCTGTCTTTTTTTGCACTTCAGGCTTCGGCAATAATAAACAGTAGTAGCTCATGGTAAAACAGTATTAAAACCAGTAGTTGTGTTAGCTCGCAGTTGTTTTTGATTTTATGTGGAAAAGTTGTAAACTAGGCCCTGCCAGAGTTGTAATTCTTGTAGTGACAGAATGCTGCCTCTTTTTCGCTATGCTACTGTTTTGCAAGTTTGCCTGCGTTTAGAACCTTTTTCTTTTTAGTCCAGAAGTGCACTTTTTTGCAAGTTATGTAAACAGTAAAAAAAGTTACTATCTGGTCACTAGAGGGACTTTCTCTTTCTTGTACGAGTCATAATTGACTGTGTCACTGTCGAGAAAATGAAATGCTATGCAGCTATCTATATTGTATTCAGTCTTTCTTGTTATCCTATTGTGTTTTCAAGGGGGAGCTCATTGCTAGTCAGCAGCTGGATGGAACAGGGTGGATTGGAGTTGTACAGGTCAGTTTTGATATTTGTTTTATTTTTCCACGAAATTCAACTATTAGGGCAGAATCTTCTTAATTGACAATGCAAGCTGTGCCATGCAAATACAGTAAAAGCTCGTTAATTCAGAGTTCATGGGGCTGGGGGAAAAAAGAAATTAGGATCTTTCCCAGTTAAAATTATTAAGTGACCCCAAAAAACTGGAAAGGACTTATTTGCATCATGGGAAATTTTTTGGTGAAATACTGCCCCCCTCATACCGCCACAGCCCCTGTCATAGATGCACGATCAGCTGCACAGCATTCAGTTTGGTTTTTAGTGCTGCTGTTTTGATGAGACTCGTTGTGCCCACCCAACAGCATGGACTTACATGGGTTTTGCCCGGGACTGTGTCGACGGTTGCAATTATTCATATTTCCAAATTAACAGGGGTCAAATTAAAGGGCATTTAGTTGCAAGCCTCATAGGTAACACAAAACATAGAAAAGGCAGCTGCCACCAGGCTCCACGCTGGTCATGGCGCCAGTTTGGTTTCACTGATTCCTCCTTGGTTTCAACTGGCTTTACCTTCCCTCTTCTCGCTTTGGAGGCAACGCAGCCTCTCGATTGGGCTGTAGTATCGTGGGGTCATGAGCCAGGCCACCCAGGTGTGGGCACATGTAGTTCTAACTATCCATGGCTAATTGACAAGCCTTATAAACACGTTCTTCCATGCACCTTGATAGGGCCAAGCAGCTCAGTTTGAATAATCTAGAAATTCTTAATATTGAATTAACGAGCTTTTACTGCATCCTGGATCTACATTCTGGATTTCTCATAACTGTTATTTTTATGCCCTGCAGGATTACCTTTACATCCACCATTCCTTAGGTCGTATTAATGAATTTTTGAAAGTGGACAAGCACACACTTCGAGTGGAAGATGTTGTCACACTTGAAGAAGGTTAGTGGCATTTTTCAAAGTGTACTCTGGTTGCGACTGTTTGCAAAAGCATGTATATATAATAATTGTGAATGCCCATCTTATTGTATGTTCTTTGTTATTGGGCAAGCCAATCAATTGAACACTCATTCTGTATTGCAGTAGAACCTCAATAATTTTGTCTCAGTTGATTTGAAATTCCTAGTTGTGCCTGTTATTTCTTCCTCTAATATCAATTTTACCGGGTAATTCAGGAGCCTGGGTGTGCACTGTCGGAATGCCAGAGTTCGCTGCTTTGGGGAAACGGAATTTTATGGAAAGGATAATGCAGCCAGACAAATGAACTGTGACAGAAGCACGGTTGTCGGGCTTTGCGATACACGTGAGGCATTGATCGAGCTATTTTGCTGGAGAGCAAAAGCCAAGCTGCATCTTCACCGCACTCGTTTACTTCCATGAGAAACCCGTATTTTGAAATGTGTTTTTTTTACAAGAGCCTTGTTGATTTTATTTCTCACTTAGTTTGCATGCCCAAACAAGACAGAACTATGTAAAAGGTTTTCATGTGAATTGGCTAACTATTATTCATGACAAGGCAGCAACGGGTGCAAAATTATGAAGCCACATATGAAGAACTTTAATGGCAGCTTATTTGGACGCATCGAACCAAACCTCGCTCAGTGCGCATCAGGCCTGGATGCCCCCATATTCATCTGAGCGGTACTCGCCTGATCTAATAACGCTCATGCAGGGGTCGCACGAGCATGTGAGGTATATGCCGTGTGGAGGATCTCTAACCAGTGACACAGCAGTAAGATCTTTTAATCACTTGCTCGTTCACAAACGATCATCAGCGGGTGCAACGGATGAGCTGTGCAATGTGTTTAGCACAGAAGCCGTAACTTGTACCCTTTCGCAAAAACATGAGATGCAAGTACAAGTCCCATCGCAATATTGCACTTCGTGAACTGATCGCAATCAATGCTATGGCTTCTGTTCACATAAAAATGAGACCTAAACAGTCAAAAAGTAAGGGAATTATTGAGTTTGTAATAGGGAAGATGAGTTTCTCTGCCTGTTCGCGGCTGACTGTCCAAACCAGTGAACCACCTCATGATTACGCGCGATACCGAGCCCACACCGACCATGGCGGACCGTGCTCTTGAAAACAAAAGAACATGTGCCGACAACAAACTGGCATTTATTGCTAGAATAACAATGCCAGCTAACGATAAAACGTGAATGAATCTAGGTCGTCCAACTCACCAGCAAGGTTATGGACAAATGTCTGCCATGCTAGAGCTGAGGACATGCTCCAATGCTGGATGGGACGAGCAAATGGGATAAAGTTCTTGCGAGGCCTCACCTGGCTGGTGAGATGGAGCCCGTGAAAATGTGTCCGCACACGACGAGTTTTTTATGCCAAAGACGTTTCTTGGTGTGTTCCCCCTGCATGCACTGTAACGAAGCATTCGTCGTGCTCATGCTGCCGTGACGCTGGTGCCATCTTTCAGTAGTTAATGTTAACGACCGGCATTAGCAATGAGTGACAGCTAGGGTAACAACACATCGCTTTCACACCAGGTGCAGACCACGCACAAATTCAGATTCTAAGATCGCTAGGCATTTTCCACCCAGAACTCACAAACTCAAGAGCAATAAAATGCAGAAACATGTGTTGAGGCATCCGGCAACACGAGGGGAGGCACGTCAGTGCCGGTGGAATGCGTTGGGGTCGAGGGTCAAGTGGGTTGGCGCCAAAACAGGGGAAAAGTAAAGTGCGCAGGCCTTGAAAATTCTAGATGGCGCTGCATGATCGAGGTTTCTCTCTCCGCTATCTTACTCTGAAGCAGTTGCGCGGGACGTGGGAGATTTGAATGACACGTTTTAAGTCGGCTATTGCGCCAGTGTTATATGCATAATCAAAGAAATAGCTTTACAGACGTAGTCAACAAATAATCTTTAAATATTTAGAGTATTAGCATATTTGAAAGCTGCTTCAGTGTCTCTTTTATTAAGGTTGCTGTGATGCAAACAGTTTTCGGCGGTGTTTTTGCAGCCGTTCGATAATGGGAACATTATTTTGGCACCTTAAAAGCCGAATTGAGAGTTTACTTATTTTAATCTCAAAACCCTGTAACTCTGTCTTGTCATCTTCAGAATTAAAAATATTGTTTTCATGGTCTTAATGCTGTTTACTTTCAGACTCTGGCCAGAGTGTGTACTTTAGTGATGGAGAGTTCCTGGGTTTGATAACGGCCATGAGGGATGTAAGTTATTATTTCATCTTTGTCATCTTTTGTTTGTGTGTGTGCGTGTGTGTGTGTTACGCCTGCGATAAAAAATTGTGTATTCTACATGCATAATACCTTTCCTTTATTGGCAGAAATTATGTATTGGAATATATTGGAGTATATTGGAATATTCGTATTTTGTATGTATGTGAATTATTGACATCATGTTTAAATAAAGGCAGCCACTTGGAAGCTTGTGTGTGTGTGTGTTTTTTTTTTATATTTCAGGATGGCTTTGTGATCCGTACGTTTCGGCCGTCAGCCCTGCCTATGACATGCTCGTTTGAGCTTAACCTCAAGCTGGCACGCAAGTGTGTTGAAATTTTTGGATCTGGTGTCTTTCATGAGGAAGCTGAAGATCGTCTGCTTGGTAAGAAAGCATGCCTGGTTGCTGTTTTTTAGACTGAGAGATTTGTTGTGTTACGAAGGATGTGGCATACTTCAGTTGCAAAGTACTTTCCCTGTTGCCGTGCTCCTAATTTTGCTGCCGTGCATTTTGGCAGATTTGGGCTGTGAAGAGGAACCTGTGTGTATCACCAGTGGAAAGGATTTTGCTTTAGTAAGGACAGCCTCTGGAAAGGTTAGATGCCTTCTACTCTTTTGCTTTTTCTTTGATAAAGGCTTATCATGTGGGGGACAATGGTGCAGCCATCATGCCTTTTCTGCATCATGAATGCCTTGTGGTTGATTGAAGCACTGAACAGATTTGGATTTCTGTGGCAATTATATCGATACTTCCTTTTTGACACTATAGTACACTTAGATCCTTATTGGTTTGTCATATTTTTATCTTGATTTTGTAGTACAGCAGAACCCCCGTAAAGTAAATTCGGATACATTAAAGTGAAGCTAAAGTCCCAGTTTGCCTTCCACAGACAACTGTACATTTTTACTCCTTTGTAGTAAAGACAGCTTTGATAAAATCGGTTTTAGTACAGTGCTTCACTCCACGGCAACATGCTTTGCACAAAACATCTCCGCACGTGCCCTACCCGAGATCGCAAGGTGAATTTTTTCTTTCTATAAAAAGATAACACCATGTTTTTTTTCTCTCATATGTCGTCTTTAAACGACGGAAGCAGCGAAAGATGATGCCATGTTTATGCAAGGAGGTTATGACTCAGTTATATTCATAGCCATGTTGCATTCATGCTATAGAGGTATTTCCACAAGAAGTAAATATAACTAATTGCTGAAAAAAAATTGCTCACAAGTGATAAGAGAGGAATAAAAGGTACTTTATATTTTGTTTTCATAAAGCAACGAGATGAGTTTAATAAGTAGTCATTTAATTACCAGGCAGCATATTCAGGACCATGTCATCCTCAACAACTGATATTATAGTAAAGACCCTTATATAGTAAAGATTATTGCCAGTCTTAGTGACTTTGCTATAAGGAGGTTCTACTTACAGTAAACATCTTAAATCTGCCATCAGCCATATTGACTGGTGCTGAGAACTTCAGAAAAGCATTGTAATAACAGCAATTTTTTATTATCTCGTGAACACCTGTGCGAGGTGGTCTCGATTTGAGGCAAAACCTTTGTAAGAATTATGTTTTCTTTCCAGTTTTGTCAAGTTTTTTTGCTTTGTGCACACTGTTGGGAACATTGAAGAACAGCTCCAGAATTTTAAATGCCTCCGCTCCCCATTTAGCATCGCGACGCAGTAACAGTGGTGCCTCTTCACAAAACAGCCTCGTCTCGTTTTCAGGATGCTTCACCGTCACGGACTTAAGGCAGACGAAATGGAAATTATGTGAGCGAGCTATGTTTTAAAAATGGTGGACTTCTAATCGTTGGGCCTGCCATAGTGCGCACGAAGTGTGCAAGGTGCAATTCAGTTTCAGGGAGGCCTATTTCAGTGATCGCTGGCTGCGCAGGCCGTACTTGACATGATCCTTCATTCGCGTTAATTGGGACTAGCCCGTCTATGGTTGAATTAATGAGTATGTGATATCATAGAGTTCTGTTGGCATCGGCCCAGAGCACGCTCCTAGTTCAAATTATCAGAATTTCTGAAAAAAGAGTTGAATTGATGAGGTTTTACTGCATATATTTTACCCTCAGTATTATGCATCCATAAATTCTGACTAATTGTGAGTAAAAGCCATTGCTTCTAAAGCCGTTGCTTCTACCTCTTGCAGGTGTTTCTTGCTGCAGTACTTTGACTAGGAGTGCTTATAACATTGTGAATTGTTTTGTCTATTGCAGGCAGATATGCTTAACATGCACTGTCATTAGCAGAGTTTGTATTCATATTAGACTTTGAGAATTGTCAACTTTGTTCTCAATCATATCATAGTATAGCAACAGTTTTAACCATGCATCTATAAACAAAGATCAGTCCATTGCCTGCCGAAAAAGTGCACTTGTGTCGCAGGTTTTTTTTATATGCTTGTTTGCATTGAAATTTGCTTTTGAGGAGTGTTTTTATTTTTCTGCTTTCATAAAAAAGTTGATCAGTAATTGTTGCATTAACTGCTCAATAAACTCTATAACTAAATGAATACAGGAAATGAGCTCCGGAAAGCTGTGCAATGCCAGTAAGTTTTTGTCAGTGCATTGGCGCTTCTGAAATATGTCGCCCACCACCCAACTGGGGCATTGGCCTTTCAGTCGCCTGCTTGACCGTTGCCCATCTGTGCAGATCCTGTACACTGGCAAGGCTCAGAGTCTTGGCATCAAGCAGAGTGGTGCCCCTGCTGGAAAGTGGGCCGAGCTGCCCATCACCAAGTGCCCCAGAATAGGAGACTGCTCAGTGGGGCACGATGGTGCACACGCGTTGCTGGTCTCCGAAAATGGTGCAGCCTTCTTTGTGGGGCTGGCTCGTCGAGGGGAAGATGGGGACACGGGTGAGCCTCACTCTTTGCTTAAAAGTCCAAGTAGACGGGGGACAGTCGTTTTATTTGGATTCACTTTACTATTTTAACATTCAGATACTTGTCGGTAGTACAGTGGGTACTACTAGCGTTTCCTCGGCCCGGTGCTCGGCTTATTTGGAGTGAAATGCCTAGGAAAAGGGTCTTTGAACCCATGTTATGTAAAGAAAAAAAGGCCTTGTGTCATGGAACTCACGGCACTCTGTCCAAAGCTTCCCTTGTGCTATAAAAATTCGCAGTCCTCATCAGCAGCAACAATCGGTGCATTCAGGCTGAAGCATTGGCCCTGTTAAATACCAGCTGTACTTTAAAAAACAAACAAACAAGAAGCTTTCTTTTATTTTAATGCCACCCAAGTTGAAAAAAAAATGTCTGCTTGCTTCAAGTTCAAATTATTCAGGGCCAACTGTGTTATCCAAAACAGTCTAAGCTTCATCATCACTAATAAGACATTGAAGTCTTTTTTTTTCAGGCAGCTATTTATGGCAAGAACTTGAAGATGATTGCTTGGACGTTTCTTTTCTTTATTTGCCATTATGCTACCATTTTTGGACTTGCACTTTGAATAAAAACTAGTGCAGCGCACTGTTGGTAGGATGAAAGCATGACTCTGGCTGAGATAGTCTAACTTAAGAGATATAGTGGTTATAGTTTAGTGCAATCCGCTTCTGTGGGGCGTCACTGCATATGTGTAGATCGCCTTGAAGAAGTCACATAGTTCCTGGTAGCACACATGCCTGCCACGTCAGGACCAATCGGCACGTGCTCATGGGCAGCATGCGGAAGCAGATTGTAGTAGTAGATCACGCTATGCTATAACTTCCTATTATCGACATACTATATAATCAAAACATGGGGAGTGATGAAGTTGGTTATATTTAAAGCTTATTTTTCACAGAAAAGTGACCTTTTTTTCTTTTTCAATTTCACGGACTGTTCGATTATTCGGACCATTTCTCAGGTTTCACTGAGTCCGTAAAAACGGTCGGCGACTGTGACTCAAACATTTTCTCTGGTCCCTTCTAGGCTGAATTAACCAGAGTTTACAGTGCGTATTTCAACTACACACGCTTGCCATTGTCATTGCCATTCCTCTCTTGATGGTTCATTTCGTTGTTACGAAGCTTTCACGGGGGCAAGCATTAAATATCGAAGCATTAGGTGATAGTTAGTCTGCGTAGCAAATTCATTATATCTAGGCAGACTGCTACAACTTCTTTGCATGGAGTTCATAAATACTCGCATGCATAATGTAAATAGTATCATTCACAAGCAGTTGAGTTACTTGTCAGGCATGAAGTCTGCGCTTGGACTGTTCGCAGACTCCCTGCAAGTGACTGCATTGTGCACGAATGACGGCAGTTGCTGGTGTGGCAGCTGTGGCAGCAATGGGCAGCTTAAGTTGTCTGGAAAAAACCCTAATTAGTTTAAAACTTCGGTTTCTTCGTTGTATATTTGTCAAAGGTTACACCTTGGCATTTATTTTTGCACATACTTTGAGGTATTCACTTTTTCTTTTGCCTCTGCAGGTAAAGGAAGGCGTCAGCCAAAGCCCGTGAAGCCTAAGAAGATGTTCAAGATGGAGAGTCACAGCGTCATGGCATCTGCCTGCAATAATGGCACCAGTGCCTTGGTTACGCGCAGTGGGGAGTTATATCTTTTTGGGAAGGACAGCAGTCATGCTGATCACAGCACAGGTGCGTTGTGCCCTTAGTGCATACAGTTCTTTGTTGTGACCGGTAGGAAGTGGCCAACTGTGCTGACGGCTGGTGTTTGTTGCCGTGGCAGGTTTGGTGACGGACCTCAAAGGTGTGGCTGTCAGCCAGGTAGCCTTGGGGAAAGCCCATGTGGTAGCCCTGACTACCGAAGGCCGAGTCTACACTTTTGGCATCAACCATCGAGGCCAGTGTGGTCGCGAGTTTGCCTATCCATCTAGCAAGGACGGTGAGTGTGCATTTTATCGCCGACTTTTATGGTCAGTGCTTCAGGGAAAGCAAGCTCCCCGAGTCATTCCATTTCTTCGCTTTTCTTGATGATATGCGGTAGTGTGATTCCATAAACCAGAATCAGGCATCTTGCCTTCTTTTCTTTATTTGCCTGTTCTGCAGCAACTTTTTCTTTTTTTTCTCAGGCAGGTTACTTGATGGGTATGTTGCCTCTGTTGTGTACACTGTTTAATTTTGTATGTTTGAGACCTGTCTCCTTACTTAGGGAATGAAGTCTCAGTATGATAGAGAGTTTGCAGATGGACAAATAGCAAACCTGCCTTAGCTGAAGTTACTTAGGCTCTCTAATATGGTCAAAACGATTCGGTTTGGTCATCCTGCACGAAGTTAAGGACTTGCATTTGGAGTCATAGTTTGTAAATCCCACCAGCTGTAAATGTAATCAATACATGTGAACGTTGGTAACCGAATGTTTTATCTTCGACTGCTTTGATGCTTATCTTGGATGCCACTGACAGCGCACATATTTTCCTGTAAGCAGTAGTTGATTCATTTTGGTAGTAAATTCTGAAAGCTTTCTGTTCAAGGATTTTAAGGTAACAGGCTTTCTTGACTCACAGGGGGCATAGACGAAAGCGTCAGCCAAAGTGTTGGCAAAAGCATCGGCTGAGAATGTGGAGTGGGTGGTTCTGCACGAATTGTCAGTCATCATGTAGTTTAAGGTAGTGTTAGAAATATATATATATATATATACACCAGTTAAATCTCGTTACAAGAAACACTCGGTTATAAGAGACATTTGAAAATTGTTTAATTGGTTTTCCTATGTTTGCCGTGTTAACAACATTGCGTACAAGAGACACAGGCAGTGATGATGGAAATGTAGTTGTGATAGTAGCAATGATGATGGTTGGTAATGCTAGTGATAGGGATGATGAGGACAGTAATGATACTGATAGCATAAGAGGAAAGAAAATGTCTTTTGCATTTCCACTCTTAATGCTATCCAGTTACTCTTCTTTTTTTTTTCATACTACGATTTCATTCTAATTTTGTTGGCTCATTCCTAACTGAGGTAATGGGTCAAGCATTTAACAGCAATAGGTGACATTTTGTGCCTTCATACATATGTAAGGTGGAGCTGGTAGTGAAGTGCATACAGGTGGTTTGAGGTCGCTTCTTAAAATAAGGTGTCTCGTTTAATTACTTTGACTGAACTGGCATTTTAAATGCAGCTCTTGACTGCTAAAATTAACCATGCAGTTTGGGCAGCTTGCACTCTCCTTCCATTTTCCGGCCGCGCCGTTCTGTCTTTGATGCTGTTTATATTTTTTGTTTTTCAGGGCTTTTTGAATAATGTGTTCACTTATTTTGTATCACTTCTTAGCTCTCTTTCCTGGTGTTTTTCGATGTGACAATTGAATTAGTTATTGAACTGCACATGTCTCTTGATAATAAATGCTTTCTTTTTAACTTTCTAACAAAATGTATCTTTGTTATTTCATCTCCTTGTCCAGTTCATTTGCGCTGCTGTGCTCATGTCGCCCCCCCCCCCCCCCCCCCCCCCTTTTTTTTTTGTTGTTAGACCTGATATACTTTCCATTGTACAAATTGTCCCACCTAGTATGTCTACCCCTGTAAGAAGCTATTCATGCTTACAGTATGCTTTAGTAATAACAACAATTACAATGATAATATTAATGGCTAAGT
Source organism: Amblyomma maculatum (assembly GCF_055883805.1). NCBI lineage: Eukaryota > Metazoa > Arthropoda > Arachnida > Ixodida > Ixodidae > Amblyomma > Amblyomma maculatum. The sequence goes on along the minus strand of NC_139347.1, from coordinate 59,967,183 downwards.
GCAGTACAAACTGGTAGGCCGAGTCCCTTCTGCGGCCAGGCTCTGCTGGCAAAAGGAGTTTGGGGCTATGCAGCTGACTCAGAAAACCTTTGGGTTGTGTTGACAGGCCCTGTGCACCCCATGGCTCTGGTTGTGGCCGGCTCGGCAAACTTGGCGCACACTTCGGGCTCGCGAAGCGCTGGCAAGGCTGTCCACCATGCTGGTGTCGCGGGGGGAGAGGAGGAAGACGAGGAGCTGGAGTCTGAGGAGCAGGAGATCATGTGCCCACCTGGAAGGCACCGCTGGAAGTACGATCACTGCATGGTGTGCACCGTCTGCGGAGAGTGCACGGGCTACGGGCCTAGCTGCATCGCCAGTGGGCGGCCCGACCGCAACCCGGGCATGTGAGTGCTTACATTTCATTGCTAGGGTACGGACATTTATCGTGTAACGTGAGCCTTTACGCTCACATTCCACATTAAACATGACAGGTCAGGCATCAACAGTACTGTGTTACACTCCACTTGATTGCCACCTACTCGCCAGCCACTTCGTTCGAGCTCAAGATTTGTACTCAAGTGATGCACGCAGGTTCACAATGGGTCTTGGTGAACGTCTTTCATTTCCGTTTCGGTTGCCTTTGACAGCTGTTTTGGCGTGTAGGCACTTTGTGAAATCAGAACTACAGCAGAAATAGAAAATTAGTTCACAATAGAATAGGTTAAAAAAGAACGAAAATGGGGCCTGAGTGGAGCTTCAATTCAGAGAATCTTAAATCATCTCGTATTGTGGAATCAGTCAAATAATGGACATTAACTTGTCCTTAATTGTGTGGAGGTTGAAGATTGAGGGACTAGCTTTGATAAAGAGTGCAGCTACTTAAACCAAGCAGGATTTCAGTAGTCTGCATTAGCATAATTTTGGGTGTGATGCACTCAGTGGCAGTCCAGGGATTGGTTAAAGGTGGGGACGGGGGTGAAGACTTCCTATGGACATTTGCATCGGGCGAGGAAGAGTCAGAACGCCTCCTCTCTGGGCTGTTGCAAACCGGTTCGGCTGCTGCTTCCACCGTACTGACGTCAGGCGCACACAACAGCCCAGCTAGTGTTACGGAGACGCCCAAGGGCCCCTCGTTGCAAAGCTCTATACCCGAAAGAAAATAGAAACAGTGATTTCATTGTTTACTTCTTTTTTGTGCCACAATTTTTGTTTGCTTTGTTGTTGAACAAAAAAATGGCGAATGGCATAGATGTTTTGGCATAACCCATGCTTTAAATATTATCGGTTACGTGAGCAGTAATCATCATCATCGTTATCAGTGGACTATACGCACTGCAGGGTGAAGGCCTCTTCCATATTCCTCCAATTAATCTGTTCCTGTGCTAGCTGCATCCACTTGACACCTGGGAACTTCTTAAACTCATCTGCCCACCTAACCTTACACCACCTCCTGCTCTGCTCTCCTTCTCATAGAATCCAAATGGTTACTTATAGAGACCATCGGGTATCCTCTCTTCACACTACATGTCCTGCCCATGCCCATAACTTCTTCTTGATTTCGACTAGAATGTCTAACTCGAGCTATTTCTCTGACCCACTCTGCACGCTTCCTATCTCTTGATGTTAGACCTATCATTTTCCGTTCCATAGCCCTCTGCGTTGACCTCAACTTAAGTAGAATCTTTTTTGTTAGCCTCCATATTTCAGCTCTGTAGGTGAGTACCAGTAAGATGTAACAGGTATATATGAGCAGTAGTACTCATATGTAATCATTTTATCTTACAATATTATAACTTCAGTAATAGCACCAGTCATTAAATGCAAGTGAAAAGTAAAAGACATGAGAATCTTTTCTTAACATAGCTGTTGCTTCAAATAATTTAGAATATACAAGTGTACTGCTTTCTGTGGACACTCATTTCACAAAAGAAATCAGTCGTCGTCAAGTTTCTCTTTTTTTTTTTCGTCTCGACAAATTCTTCTATCTGCTCCATAAAAGCTCAAGAATGGACATTGGAAAGATGTCCAAAGGAGGGCATCTCCTCTCCCTCCCGGAAACTGCCACCGGATGCGTCATAGTGGATAGTAACTTTGTGCACTGTTGTTCTGTTGCGTTCAGGCTTTGTGGTTGTGGCTTGGGAGACTCTGGCTGCGAAGAATGTGGCTGCTGTCGGACGTGTGCCTGTGAGGAGGACTACGATGCGGAGTTGGCTGCTTGGAACAGAGTGGCAGCACCGGGAGGTGGTGCTGATGGTGTAGCCGCAGTTGGAGCAGCTGGCGGTGGAGGAGGGCCCTTGCTCGACAACAAGCAAGCAAAAGTGATCATCTTTGACATGCGATACGGAGGTGCGTAATCTTTTGTAATGTTTTTTTTCCCTCTCATTGCAGTAAGAGGTGGCAGTGGCATTTGTCGTACCCTTAAGCCATTTGCATAAATCTAGGCTTCTCTCGACTGCTAACTAACTTTTTCGCGGCTGTGGACTATGCAAATGCATAGAAATCAATTTCCCGCATTTTGGTTGTTGCGAGAAGCCAGTGTCATTCTCTGTTTAGAAATTGTGGGGTACCAATATGGGTGTTGGTTGGAACCTACCCAAATAATGTCAGCTCGGATTACTGCAAGGTGAAGGCTCAGCCAGCATTTAGCTTATCTGCACTCTTGCTCTGGAGGAAGGAAAGTGCAGTTGATTGAGGGCGCAAGTGTTTATTACACCTATTTATGCGCGCACGTAACTTCATTAAAATTGAAGGTGGCTGCTGCATTTATTAGGTTGTGTAAGGTTTTGCTTGGTATTCTTTGAAATTGAAGAATGTTGCTTGCTCGACACATTGGTGTTATCTCTCTGACATTGCTGCAAAGTGCGTTCCCACAACTTCTGCGACAAATCAGCCCTACAAAAAGATTGGCATCCACCTGCTGCATATTTTTGTTCTTGAATAGTGCAATCCTGCAATATAGGAGGAGACCCTCAGGATGGACGTTAGGAGTTACTCAAAATTCGAAATGTTATTGGCCGCTACTGCTAATATTGCTTTCAAACAGTGCCGCTATTGTGAGTCTATCAATAGAAGACCATGAACACTTTTTCACCACAGTTGTCGTGCTTGATACGCTAACTTGTTCAAGCAGATGGCAGGGCAACTGTGTCAAGGTGTCACCAGAACTTAGTTATTGCCAAAGTCCATCTTTCAAGAAATTTGAAATGTTTAAGTCAAAATTGTGTTCTGTCACTCCTAATGATCTTTGCTGCAAAAATAAATTAAAGCAGAGTTTGGCTGGTTACACATGATTGCTCACAAAATACTCGAATAAGTGGTTTATAGTGGAATTGCTGAAAATTAGAGGCCCCACTTCTGCTTTTCGTCTGCTCAAGCTATCAACTGCTTAGCTTTTCACTGCTACATTTTTATTGAGGCTTATCTGTGTGCCAGTGGTCAGTAACTAGAGTGCAACATATGAGATGGGCATATGAAGTGTAATCTTGAAGAAAAACCTTGTGCAGGGCGAGTGGGTGCCAGGCTGGAAGACAAGCTACGGCGAAGCATAGAGGAGTACCGCTTCCACTACCGGCGGAAACAGGGTGGCCACTCTCTAAAGGCTGCCAAGGGTTCATCCGCTGGCAACTCTCTGAACCCCTTTCGGTGTGCAAGCAATTCACTTGGCGATGGGGCAGATGTTCAAGACAGGGCTGCCGGAGGGCTGCCGATTGGTAAGTCATTGCCAGCGTGAAACAAGATGTCCTGTTTGGACGACTCCCGATACTTGGGAGAGGTGGTTCAAGGTAGTGGAGGAAAAGTATGTACTCTGATTTTACTCAGAAAAGGACTCTGTGCTTTAAGAGCAAATACTTTAGTGGCACATTGTTTTTTTTTTAAGCGTGAAATGCTTTTACTCTTGGGGTTGGCGGCCCTGAGGTGACATCGAAATAGATTTGAGAGCCAACATCTGGGCACTGAACGAGATTTAATGAGACAAGTTCGCTTTCTCAGCCCTCAGCCAGGACTGGCATCCAAATGCTAGGGACTGCTCGAATGAGTCATTGCCTCACTGCTTTCTGGCTTCGAAGCCAGAATGCAGTGAGGTAAATACCCCCTGTCCTCCAACTTCACCACCTGGCTCGAAACCAAATGCCTTAATGGACATGTCTACCAATTCTCTCACCCTTCCTTCTCCTCCGAAGACTCCAGCCTCCTGTGGCACCTTCAGACAAACACCTACCTGACACTATACGAAACCAAATGTTCATGATGTGGCAACATCCCATCTCTAACGTATACCTATGGACTTGTCCCCAAAAACCCCATCATCTAAAGTAGTGTAATGCATCCCTACAGCTGTGGGAGGACGATGCATGCTTGGACGACCGGCAAGCGTGCCTTGTCATTGCCAGTAGTTCAGCAGAAGCCTCCATAGTCTGGGACTGATGGCCCACCCGCGAACACTCCAGCTAACATCCTTGTCAGTAAAATCATAACCAATCAATCGCTTGAGGTTCCACTGACTGCATAAAAAGCATGGTATAAGGTGTATAAATGTCCTGTACAGTTAATGCTAGATCAGAAAAAAACAAAATCACTTACGCTGGAAAAGATGGTTTAGTAAAGTCACATGCTGCAAATTCTGGTGCCGATTCTGCCAGTGCGCAGTAATTAGTTCAATGACAGATTTTTCTTCAACGTAGTTTTCGTTTTTCAAGCTTGCAACATATTGCAGTTAGTAGCGTAATGCCATAGCTTAAGTGCACCAATGTTTGAATGCTTCATATTTTTTGTGGTATGTTGATGTGCTGCTATAACGAAAAAAAGCACTCAAGTCTGTGCTTGCTTTCCTGCCTCTGCTACTTGAGCCCAAGTTTGTCAAATATTGGAAAAGCAAATTGGGAGACGACCCTTTTCTTTGTACGCCTGACTTCAGTGGCACTTCTGTAGTTTATGGAAATGAAAAACAAATTTGTTGGGAAATAGTTGAGGCTTTTTACATCGCTAAGGCTAAGGGCACGTGTGTGGCTAAGCCGTTGGTTAACCTTCATAGCAAGCAATTCGTTCTTTTAAATAACTCGATAGTAAGACCAGACTTTGGGTTGTTTGTGCCCTTTCATTGTTTGGGTACTGTGCGCACGCACCTCAGTGCGAGCCTTAGTTGTCTTCTTTTCTTCAATAAAACTTCAGTTGTTAGTCCAGCCCCGTGGTGTATGCTTCTCCTCTTCATGTTGTGTCTTTTGGCTGGTTTAAAATGAAGTTTACCAGCTCGCCCAGTCGTCAACCTTGTTGAAACTGGTCTATGTATTTCTTGAGTTGTAAGAAGTGTGTATAGACAAGCGTCAGCCCGTGACGTCAGTGGAGATGTGGCGGCGCTGGCGACAGCAGTGACTTTCGTGGTGTAGGCAAAAGCCCGAACCGTCTGCATTGGATGCACGCCGCTTGCTGCGTTTTCGGGCATAATTCCAGATATTTCTGCAAGTTGTGGTGTGGTTGACTGCGCCACGAGGCACAAAAAAATAAATGACACTTGTTTTAACATGTTTGTTGCGGTCGGATAAAGATGAGAGCGAAGAGCAGCAGTGTTGAAAGCGACAAGTAGGCTTCGGTGACGGATTACCTTCGCGGCTAACGTGCATTGCACTTCTGCACTGCAACTAGATGAGTTTGTTTGCAATCCTTAATTGTCAAGATTACTTTTCGGCAACACAACGAAGAGCGCAATAACAATAAACGCCTGCAGCTCGTGCCCGTTTTGATATGATATCAAGTCACAAGAAGTTTAGACGCGATATTCCGTGTGCGTACAATCCCGCAGGGAAGCTGCACTAGTTCCATTCTGCTGCAGTATTGCCCAAGCATATATTCACACACAAAATAAATAAGCTGCTGCGAAGGTAACCGTACTTACCTTGAGCGGTTACTCCAGCGCGATATTGCCAATATAACAGGCCTGCAGACTTAATTGTAAAATAGCTTTTCTTAGTTTTTATTTTCGCGAGTTTTAAGTGATTTTTCATCACCAGTTCTTTAGTAACACCGTTATGATCCGAGCAGTCCCGCAGCGTTATTTATCATAGTCCTAAATTTTCCTTTTGAAGGTCATTAAGATCCTGACGAACATAAGAATTAAATATCCACGTATAACCTAGCTCTGGTTGAGCAGGATATTTAAGTATATATGGTACAAGGAGTTTAATGTCCCAAAGTGGAATCGGCAATGAGGGGTATAAAATAAGTATAATAAATGATGCTCATTCGAATAAAAAATTGCCAAGTATATTCAAAAACATCAGCAGATCGTGCAAATTTTGCTGCAAGCGATCGTGGAGAACGTTAATTTGCATCTGCACTCATGCGTCTCTCCTAGAGAGCAAAGGGAAAAAAATGAGAGCGTTCTCACTGGCATTCATGTATATATTAACCTGTGAATGACCTTGGCTACGTATGTAAGATGAAACAGACGTCGAACGTCTTTTTTATCGAGCAGGCGAAAACAAGTTGGCAGTGCACTATGGGAACATGTTACAATTACTAAAAAATTGAGTTCTTATTAAATATGAAATTCTATGACTTAAGTTGGCGGTAAAGTGAGCTAGAAATGTAATTTCTAGTTCACTATATATAGTTGCCAATAATATTGTTCCGTGAAAGTGCGTGAAGCAGCTAGAAAGGCGCGTAGTCAAAAGAATCGGCATTTGAAAACACACTTCAGTCATTCACATCGTCGTCCTTTTTGCATGCACTAGGAATAGGCCTGGGAGTTGAGCAATGTTGACTATTAGTCTTTCTTGTACATTGCGCTTTCTCGTTTTAATTTAACTTAATCACTCACTGCAGTCGCCTACGCACCGTAGCCGCGCGCTGTTAAGGCCATGGATAAGGAAGCCAATGCAGCGCCCTTCGCTAGTAATTCCAGCAGTAATTGGCTGGTAACGTGCTGAAATACTCTCCAGGCATAAACCAAACTATTTCTACGCAGAAGTGAAGCTTACGCTTCAGAATATTCGCACGCGGGAACTGATTTCGAAGGCAGTGTCGCTTGGCGCAGTCTAGGCACGCTGCGCTTTTGCCTACACCCCTTGTCGCTGCCGATCGCAGCGCCACCTTTGTTTGCAAACATGACGCTTGTCTATAAGTATGGGTGTCCACCCCAACAGACCTAGTTGCATCTGGTGCCCTCCTGCGGCACTAGATGCAGAGCAGCTTCGACATAAATCAGTAATACCGCTGTCACACGGGCACTTCGGATCGTGATGAAATTAATCAAAATCGAGCTCGATGTGGATCGAGCGTTGCTACACGGCAAATTCAATCACGATCGACCATGATCCTGCTCTACCACCTCGACGAGCAGTCGTTGCCTCCTTCGTTCGCAGACATAAATCAAATATACCATCTAAAAGTAAGGGTTACTCACAAGTTTTGATAAAATATACAATTTTAAGATAAATAACTTTGTCTTTAAATTTGTGTGATTTGAACTGCAAAGCTATGTTCAAACTCTTGACACCATGTGCATGGTTAGGCAGACATAAGCAAACGGGCCGGCTCGACCGCGTTTGCCAGTTTCGGCATGTACTAGTCGCCCGGGGCCCTGCCTGCATGCTTAATGGATGACACAACTGCTAATCGTCCACAAAAGCTAATCGTCCACAAAACATTGAGTAAAACAATGTTTTACTCAAGCTTGTAGTCTTTTATATATATATATATTACAAACAAATCACGATCACGCAGCGACATCTCTGGTGTAGCGATCTAACTTGTTGATCGGAATTGAATGGGCACATATAGCATGGTCCATCTTGACTGCGCTTGAAACTTCAACCACGATCGTTGCCAGTAACGATTGCCTGTGTGACAGCGGTATAAAACACGTGCCAGAAAGGTAGAGGAATAAAGGTTGTCGATGAAGATTCTGGATGTGTTACAGCTGTTTGGGATGTTGTGATAGTTGTTCATCCTGTCACCAGATAAGCATTTTTTTTTCTGCTTTGAGTTTGTTGGTATGCATTCCTGGCTTACGTGTGCTGTGTAGTGACTGGCTGCTCTCTCTTTTGTTTACTTGGCAGAAGATGCTGTGAGCAGCGATCATGAGCGTGAAACATCGAAGCTCACTCTGCTTCCTCCAGCGCAGCTTGTTCTCCCTGGGAACAGCCCTGCTGTGCAGGTGGCATGTGGCATGCATCATACAGGTGAGGAGGAGTAACTCCGCTGCATTTTCCGACAGCTGGGGTGCCGGTCTGCCCCCCTTATTAATGTCTAGGCGCTAGAGGTGTCATGTCTGAAAGAAATGCGTTGTCTGGAGGGGCAATGAAAGGAAAAGAAACAAAATAGAAATAAACATGCAGATGGTGAGATTCAAACTCGCAACATTTTTGCTGCCACAGCACATTTAGTGGGAGCAAGAGAGGAATACTTTATGGGTATACTGTGCTAGTTGCTATGGGAGCGAGCGTGTGCGGTGCCAAGGATTACATTTGAGTGGATAAAGCCTGTGCCATCGCCACTGTACATGCATGGGCCACATATCTTGTGCCTGATGCCAAGCTACAAAAATTAAAGAAACCAAAGACTTGAGAAATTATACGTTGCAGCATGTGCAGTGGCAGCTAGCCATCGATCACTTCTGAATTTTGTGGCGAGAGCCACATTGGCCACAGTCTCGCCATTTCGCCATGCCTGTCCGTACTTGTCTGTGAGAAAAAGAAAAGGAAGAAAAAGAAGAAGAAAACAGATAACTCTGTAGATAGTAGAGGCGAACGACAACAGTGAGTTGCTAGGACAGAAGGTTTGTTCAAGCGTGACGGCGGTGTGCTCCAGAGTTCAGCGTAAAGACGATGTCATACCACTAGAAGTCTTCTACAACCGAATGAGAATGGTCAATGACGAGAGGTAAGGGGTGCTCATACGTGAAGTGATTCCCCTATGCATAAATAAAGCTGGAACCATAGAGAAAACTATACTATGCGCAAATGATATGTCTTTACTTTCAAGCTAAATCTAAGCGTAGCCATTCAGATTGCTCTCGCATAACTCAAGGTTTAACCACAAGCTAAACGTCAGCTAATTTTTTTGTGCAGTGGTGCTCTTGCAGAATGGGCAGGTGTACACATTTGGCAGCAACCAGCACGGGCAGCTAGGGCATGGTGATCTCATCCTTCGGTGAGTACTGTTTTATATATGTATATGGCTCTCTGTCCTTTTCTAGTGTGCAAATTCCTTGTGCGCATGAGTACTTCCAAGATGCTGACTAACTGTGTGCAGCTATTGAACTGAGCTGATTGCCAAACTGCTCGCCAAGTGAAAGATTGACGGACCCAAATTTCCAGATTTCCAACTTGTGAGAGGTCCATCAAGCAGGCGCACGGGGACAGTGGCTTTGGTTGAGCAGAAAACTGTCCACCAAAGGCGAGGTAGTAGGGTTCCAATTGTCCTGTCGATTAACTTGCAACTTGTGGCTGGTCATTAAAGCTCCTACTGTCTGTAAAAGTGTGCTGTGCACCTGGAGAGCTTATCACTCACATCACATCACATCACCTTTGGAAGTCACCAAAAGTTGGTTTGAGAATCGCCCTATTGCTCAAGCTTGCATGTATGCTTTTAGTACATTTGCAGGGGAAATTGTGCTTTGCGCAGGGAAATTTAGCCAGCATGGCTGCCAGTGCTTTCCAATGTGGAAATCGCCATAAAGCTATGCAAGCCACATTTAGCTTATGCAGAGTGGAGAGCTTTATTTTAAGATAGCTTGGACAGGTGACCAGTGTGCAGTAAGATTGCCTCATTTGTCACATCATTCAGGTATACTTGCAAATGTTTTTCAAAAAGCAATGGTAACTAACGTGGTGCATGGATGCTTTGCATGCTGGGGAATTTACTCTAGTGCGTTTGTTGTTTGCGATCGTTTACTGAACCAAGTCCAAATTTTTAAAACTGGCTTTTGTATTTTGAGGATCAAAACAATGAAGGAAGGAGTGGTAATTAGTAGATACTTTTTTTGATAAAATAGACTCTATTCACTTGCAGGAAATTCTCAATGCAATAATTTTACTTCTCTGCTGGTTTTTTCAAAGCTCATGCCTGCCTTGTGACGGAACATTTGCTTATTAAATACTGAAGTCCTTGAAATACCTTAAAAACCTGCGTATAATGTGAAGTGTAATTTTGGGATAGCAAAAACGGGAAAACGATTCTTTCCGCATATAATATAATATTTTTTACGCCTTTTCCGGTTGCTCCGCCAGGCATACGCACTTTCACGTCCAACATCATCCCGCACCAGGCGTCTCGAATAATGCCACACAGCTTCATGTGCTGGTGCTTTCCTTCTCGCACTGACACATTTGATGAGGAATTTCATGCATCATGAGGAGAAGGGCAGCTTACGTTTACCCTGGCAGTCGCAGAACCCACGTGGTCCTCCCGTCGGTGTAAAGCAGTAGGCCGCTTCCACCTTGGATACAGGATGGCAACCTATGAGCTGCCAGTTAGCATGCACCACGGTCGCGCCTGTTGGTGGCTAGCACTGTGTTCAGGTGCGCGGTATGTGTGCATCGTAAGGGTTTTTATATGCGATGCTTTCGTGATCATTATCGTCCGATCTATTTTCTGCCGAGAGCCTCTTGCTAGAGATATCAGTCCGTAGACTCATCTTGGGTACATCTAAACAGTTATCCCGCATTTCTTAAAAATGCAAGTTTAGGAATGTTAGCCAAGTGGCTGCGATTCGGCTTTAGGGTGTGGCCAGGATGGCTGGAAAGGCCCATGAAAGACCTGTGCAAACTACTGAGTGCTGCTTTTGCCACTCCAACATTGTGCGAGGTGCAATCGACTTGCTTCTGGTTGCCACAAGTGGTCACTACTTGTACCGAAGTGGAGCCTGACACGATAAAATCAAGAAAAAAAGCCTCGTATTATGTGCGACGTCTTACGGTATATTGAAGGATCTTGAAGCACAGCCACGCTTGGAGTCTTAATGAAATTAAGGAACATTCCTCATTAAAGTTGACTTGCTTTGAGACAGGGTCAGTGAGCTAACAGATTATACCAGGAACAGTCTGAATACCTTGAAAACAAGCTTGTGCCTAGTCCTCGATACGGCTTGTGAGCAGCATGTTTAAAACAGTGTTAGCGCTGTGTGTCGTGGTGATGTAAATACGTATTTTCTCATAATGCTTATGTTGCGCTGGCCAGTGAATAACTTTCATATTGACCGTGTAAAAGATTTTTTCCTTCTTGCGTACTATACTTCTGCAGACTTGCATTTGTTTGCTACTGTTGCATCTCTTTCGCCTGCTGTTCTGGTTTGCTGCTAGGGCAGTTTAAGATGAAAGCCCTCCAATCTGTGTTCTTTGCAGGGGCTCACCAACACTAGTCTACACATTGCCAGCTGTCACGCAGGTCGCAGCTGGCAGCAATCACACTGTGTTTCTTACTGCATGTGGGCAAGTCTACACATGCGGAAGTTATCAGGTGGGTTTCTGTACTTTTTTATGGCTGAATGTATTAGAGGTTATGCAGTTCGAGTACCAGTGCCAAATTTTTTCCTGCTCTCGGTGTGCAAAGATGTCACCTTTGCTGCATAACTGCGGAAAACATTCATTCGCAGGTTGCACAATTTTAACTTTTGCACTATGGAGTCTTACCTTTTGTGTGACGTTGAATGGATCATAAAATACAGTCATCATCAGCCATTTGCTGTGTTTATTTTATTTTTCATATCTTCTGAAAGTTTTCGGGCAAAAGCTCTACTTCTTGCATGCAAAGCACAAGGTCGTGTCATTCCGCACCAGTGACCTTTAAACTATGCGCCTAGCCACAAGGGGCGCTCGATCACTCGGCATGTGCGCCTAACCACATGACTTGCTGCAACGAAGAACTGGTTGCAAGTGCTAGTCATTGGGTTGTGAAATGAAGACGCCAGGCTGAGTCTGGTCACCCTGCAGATGTTGTGCACCATTTAATGTTTGGACACAGTGAGTAAATCGAAGAATAAAGGTGGTGTGACCTTGACCTAATTAAGCGTCGGCATCCACCTAAATGTGAGACATACTGCACCTTGCTTTCCCCAAAAACTAACAAAGAAAAATTATGGAAAATCGAATGGAATATCGCGGGGTTACAGGGGCTAGTGTGTCTACTCTCAAGGCAAAGCTTGAGCGTCCCCCTAATTCAGACAGTCAAACTGTGCACAACCATGTTTAACACAGTTTTTGCTCATAACTCTATAGGTTGAAGCCATGCTTAAACCACCACATTTTTTTTTTTTTTTGATACTTTAGCATGGCTCCTGTTGTGTCACTCAAGATAAAATGCCTTCTTCTGTTTATTTCCTGTGCAAGAGGTGGAAGGCTGAACCTGAGTACTTTTATTCAATTGCTTGGCTTCATTGCGAGTGCAAAAACTGCACAACCATCTGTGCTTGTGATGTGAGCTGTACAGTACTTGTAAAGTCGCTTTTGGGGCTATACATTGGGCTGCTTGTTGGCATCTTATGATTTTTTTCAATTTGTTTTCCCTTCTTCAGTTTTTTTCCCCTCTCGACGAGTAACTAGAGAATAAAGCTCTGGCTGTTCCCACTTCCCTTTCCTCAGAAAGGTCAGCTTGGCCGGGGTGTGCAAGAGGAAGGTGCTAGTGGGGGTAGCCGGCGTCGAAGCAGCAGTGGAGATGGCCACGGGCCTTGGCATGCTCTGCCGGGTGCTGTTCCAACCATTGGTGTGAAGCGCGGCCGCAGGGCGACCTGGGTTGGTGCCTCGGGCGACCACACTTTTGTCAAGCTTGACGAATTCCTCACCAGTGCCTCCAGCCTGGCCCACTGCAACTTGGTCGCCAGTCGTAGCTGTCTGGGTGAGCTTCGTCTTTGGTGTTTTGTTGCTTTGTTGCCCTAAAAATCTCTCGTGTGTTGGCTTACTCCACAAAGAATTTGTGCCAAGCTTGTTTACGTAAACTCGTGGTATAATAAATTTTTGAGAAGGTGCAGAAATGTGGCCATTCTAGAAGAAACTTTGCAACTTTGAATAGTTTTGCAGCTTCTCGGTGCAGTAGCGTGCAGATTTATCTGGGCACTTTCCAGCAAAGTGAAAAGAACCAAAGGTGAAATGACCAAAAGGGCTTTGCTTTCACTGTAGTCACTTTTGGGCTGTCTTGAACGCACAGCCAGAATGGTTCTATATATCAGTTAAACCTGGTTATAACGAAAGTGAAAAATGTCCACTGTTCTTCGTTACGTCCAGGTTTTCATTACATGCAGTTTTCGCGTGAAGTCGCATGAAGACAATGCATAAAGAAGACCAGATTAAGAATTGGCTGTAAGGGAAACCACTGTGAAAGTATTTAGAGTAAGTCAGAATTATTTGCAGTTATAGAAGTAAAACGTTCTGTGATCGCGCTCCTGGCTCGGCGCAACTGCGGCAGCAGCCTCCATTTCCGACGCGGCTCGTGCGATGCGTCTATGATAAAGCAAGGAACGTTGGGTGGCAGAGGAGTCTGATGGGGGGAGAGCGCACGCGTTCCCACAGCAGCTGCTGAGCAAGGAGGTTCCTGTGTCTTCACGTAATGCTCCCGCTCACCCACCGTTGTTGCCTCAGGAAACTGACTCTGCCTAGCGTCGCTAGCACTCTCCGCTGCGCGGGAGCTCGCGAGCAACCGCATGGCAGCAATGAATGCAAACTGCTCGCCCTATCTTTCTTTATTTGCTTTTTTTTTCCGCTGCTTTTGAGCATGAAGTATATTGTAGGGCCACATTCCAAAAGCGAAAGCAGTGAGTGCTGCTTTCGCTTATTGTATCAACTGCGTTGTATCATGTTAACAACATGTATCAACTGCCATGTTGATACAACATGTATCAACCATGTTGTATCAACTGCGGTCACTTCGTGTTTTATTGTCATGAAACTTGCGGTGCTCTGCCAGATGAGATTCTTAAGGCTTTCTAATATGTAGTAATAGTTTTTGATCCTGGCCTGACTGATGTGACATTGAATCTAACTGGTTGTGTTTTAGATGCAACTGTAATGAGTGGGTCTTTTAGAGACTGTCAGCTGCCTTCTCATGTTTCTTTTGTCAGGTATGCAGTTTCAGTTTTTGATGTTAAACAAAAGGGCCCAGTTTTAGTTTTTCTTGTCTTTTTATGAGTATTGTTAAGTTGTTCAGTTTAACTTTTTTGATATGCGCAACAGGGATGGTGTAGTGGTGTCTTTTATTGCTTTTGCCTTTAAGCTGTCACAGTTCCACACATGCATCAGGCCAAGTCTGCTGTTGTGTACTGCACATCTCCATAAAGCATCATGCATAGGAAATTTTATTACAGGATGCCTGATGGCCCACACAATACTAAGTCAGTTGCAAGCTCATGGCAGTGGGAGTCTTGAACACAGTTCCTCTAGAATATACAAGTGCCTTGTAAATTAAAGTAGCCTTGCACCAAACTGATCTGTAAAGAGTACATACTTGTGGTAGTTGAATTTTTGTTGCAGTTTACAGACTGAGCTGGGCACCTCAGCACCAGTTTGGGCTAACAAGTGTTGTTATTGCTGTAACGCTGCCAGTGTGGATTGCAGAGGTAGCATAGTTGCAGTAATAGTCTGCTGAGGATGATGTGATTGATTGTATATTAGCGTTAGGATGCAAGTTTAACTGTTGTGAACGAGGTGCTGCTGACAGGGCCGTTGTGATTCCTGCAGTGAGTTGTAACTGTTGTGTACATGGCTGCATAGATGCCAGTGTGCTTTTTCATTGTTTTGTTTTTGTTCTTCACTGAAAATCATGTGCGATTGGCATTATTTCAGGGATTGTCTCAAAAGACACGGAGCAAGCATCGAAGTTCAAGTGCCTAATGATCAACCGAGCCGACGGCAGCTGCAAAGGGTTAGATTGCTTTTTTTATAACACGTTGGTAGACTACATTTTACGCTATGTAATTTATCAGTTGGAATTTTGTTTAAACATCTTAATTATTGATATATTGATGGGAACATAATTTACAATAAAATATCATTAATTTGAAATCATTGGGACCGTGAAAAATGTTCAAAGGAACCGAGAATGGCAAAAAAATGGGAACCAGGTATAAAAATTTTGTTTTTGGAAATGTGCAACCATTATTAGACAAACATTAAAAATGCCATATATCTTCTAAAAGTCTGCCCTACCCAACTTGTAGCCCTTGCTGGCCTAAAAGAAGTGTTGACTCCAATACAAGTCGACGCATGCCCTCACCCCCCCTTCCCATTTTCCCGCTTCATCCAGCAGCCAGAATTTAATAGATTGAAAATGAAAAAGTGATTCCCTTTCCCACTTTCCATGCTTGCATGCGGCCTGACTGACCAGTGTCAAACTGAACTGTAGACATTCCTGTATTTTCACATTCTGGCACAATGTAACCAAAGATGACTGGAAAGAGGTTATAATTGGTTCACAGAAAGGGAAAGGGGCAGTATCTGTCACACGTTTATCTGTGGACACCTGAACCGCGCTGTAAGGGACTGGAGGAAGATGGAACTGAATGTAGATAGAGAGAAAGAGGAGCCGTAGTGGAAGGCTACGGAGCAATTTCGACAACCTGGGGATCTTGAACATGCGCTGACATCGCACAGCACACGAACGCCTCTTCGTTTCGCCTCCATCGAAACGCAGCCACCTCAGTCGGGATCGAACCCGTGTACTCCGGCACAGTAGGCGGGCGTCTTACCACTGCACCACCGCGGCAGGGCAAAGACGTTATCGGAAGTTTGCTTTCTCGCTATGTACTGCACGCTTGAGGGGTGAGGGGACATATCTTCCCAGAATTCATGTCAACCTAGTTCATATCACCAAGCATTTTCAGTAAATCAGGTTTCAAATCAAGTGAGCAGAGTGACTTGTTGGGTGAGTTGAACATTATTTTAAAACAGCGCTAGAACACAGACAGATAGAAAGCGACAAACACACATTGCTTTCTATATGTCTGTGTGCTAGCACTGTTTTAAAATAAAGAAATTAACTGAGTTTCAAGAACTTCTATATATTGTTTTTTGGTGTGTATTTTTTCTGCTTCTAGGTAGTACTTTTATTACCTCTATTGTTTCAGAACTTGTTCAGGTTATTATGTTCTCTTTTGTAATGTTTCTGTGTTTATCTTGCATGCTTGTATTTTTGTGACCTTCGATGTGGCATGCAATGTCCCTCACCAATAGGTCTTAGAGGTATTTCATACAAACTAGTGCTTAAACAAAATGCTGTTGTTTTCTTTTTTTCTTGCAGGTTTAATTCACCAGATCAAGTGGACCTGAAGAATCATGCAGTTTGCCTTGACAGTGTGTACAATGTGCTTTGGAGGTGAGGTGGTCACTTATCATGTAGCAGTAATCTCTTTTGTTACCATTAAGTTTTACTTCATCCTTATATTATTGCCATGCTAAATTTTGTGTAGCATTCAAGGGTTTGTTAACTATTTCATTGCGTGTTTTTTTCCTTTTACTTGATAATCTATATGCTTATGACAGAGAGTAAAAGATAAGGGCTTTGCATGTGCCACCTCATTTTCTCATGGTGCCTATGCATTAGTATTTTCAAGTGGCTTGTAAGGAAGGTCATGAGTGGACTGGAAGACAGGACTCAAGGGAAATTTTTAAAGTGCCTAGGCAGCTTGGTTTTTGTAGAAGTGTCACTTCCCCTTTGTTTTCTCTTGCTGTAGCTTTTATAATTACTCTGTACTTACAAACATGGGCTACTGTCTAAAAGTAGAATTTTTTTGGCAAGCAAGAAGAGGCTTCCAGTTGTTTTGCCATTACATTAGATGTACAAGTGTTGCATAAGTTTGCAGAGGACAGAAGGGAATAAAATTCTAGGGAGCATTTTGGACCATTAAACTGCTATGAGGTAAAAACCTCTATCGCACGGTGGTTCGAAGCCCTCCACCATGGCACCTTTATCTCCCTCTTTTTCTTTCACTCCCACCTTCATCCCTTCCTTTAAGGTGTGGCGCATGTGTCCACAGAGAATTGTGACGGATAGTGCGCCTTTTCATTCCTGTAAACCATTTTGAAAGGCTGCTGATACCTGCTACACTGCATCTGCGTCTGTGTGCTGTGTGGTGCGGCGTTCGAGGAAGCGCCAAATGAAAGGCGCTGCACGGATACCCGGCAGGGTCAACTTTGTACATGAGTAAATCGCCTGGTCACGTCATGACCAGTCCTGACGTCATGGTCGTGTGTGACATCATCGTGACATCAGTTGTGGTTACTAGACATGACCGGAGGCGACGTCCGCATTATTTCGACGCAATTTTGACATTTTTGATCATAATTAACTAATTCCTATACAGTCATCAGACTTAGCTTCCAGGCTCATTTTATCTTCTATCTGGTGCAGCCATTCTTTTTCTCCTATCTTTATTTGTTCCTACTTAACGAAAGCGTTACGGACGGACAGACACGATCGTGGCTGCGAGCATGAGCCATTAAAGGCTTTTGCCTTAATATATGCTGGGCTCGAACATAGAACACGTGGTGGAATCAGCTATAGCCACATACATTATTTTGCATTTTTCTTTACTTCTGGGATGTTGGTTCAGCTCTCTGCCTAAAATTTTGTGGGTTATTTTAATTACTCATACTCTTTGGTTCTGGATGGTTCTGCATAGGGCCTTGGTCGAAGACAGTTTTTCGAGCTGTGCAGCACGTTGGGCCTGCACTATCTCCTCCAGCGGTTCTAGATGGTTCTGCATAGGCGACATATGCTGATTTAATTATTTATGACATTGTCTTTAAATTGTCTGGCCATTTTCTTTTTTTCAACAGGTCGGCTATTTTGGAACACTGATGCCTGGTTCTCCTGCTAGCTTAATTTATTAATCTGGCACCTTGTAAAGTAAGGTGTAAGATAATACAGTAAAACCTCGATAATACCTTATGTTTCAGATTCATACGATTTTCCATTTCATACGCTCAAGATCGCAGGCAGTAAAACATTTCCCATAGAGTTACACTATTTTTCTCCCGATTAATATGTTTCCGCATAACACTATTGCCCGGTTAATATGTTTGAAATTTCGACGAATTTTGGTTGTATAATACATTTTGCGATCAACTCGATATGTACAAACGAGCGCTCGCGACACAAGAAACTTATCCACAGCACTCACCTGTTACAGTTGCTTTCCTGTAGTGCCTATGTGCGATGGAGCGAAGCATCAAAGAACACCAACATACAAGGTTTCCATTCCCGCGGAAATATGACTTACTGAGGAGAAATGTGGTAGTTTCTTTGCACCTCTGTAGAGGCATATGGATGAATCATGTGAAAACTACAACGGTTCGCTTGCATACGAGCGGGCCGGGTCTGGGGGATGCAGCATGAGCAAAAACGCAGCGACTGTAAGCCAGCACGATGGCTTCTCCACCTGTCACTGCTATACGGGGGCAAAGCACCCGGAAACGTCCAAGGAAGAAATCCTGGCTCGTCATTGCCCTCCATGAATTAAATTTGTTACTAAATCTCTTCCGCACTTAGGGCAATGTTAATAAGGACTGAATTCTTTGAGAGCTAAAAAAAAGGAGTTGCGCATGCTTGATGTCTATGAATGCTAATCTGCACTTTGCAATGAAAGCCTCAATTCTGACTGCCTTTGTACCTCTTTGAGCAGTTAAATTTTTCAAAATCGGGCAGTTTGGACCATACGTTTTCCCGAATAATATGTTTTTCCTGCTTTTCTTAAATAACATATGACTGAGGTTTTATTTTATTGCATTGCTTAGCCGTAGCGTTAATATGATATGCTAGGAACTGAACAAGAGGGTCTACAAGTTTCATACTGGAAACAAAACTCTAGCTTCATTGTCATCAACATGCAATTAAGTATTGCCAGTGTTTACAGTCATGCACTGTGCACCGTCAGTGCCTGTGTGGTTGACAGCAGCATAGTTGACATAAAGATATGCCTAATTACACCTAGGCAGCTGTATACAAACAGGGAATAATTAATAAAAAATGGCCCCGGCACATGAAGTTTGTGAGAATTTCTCCTGACAATTTTCATTGTTCTGCAGAAATGAAATGAAGCATGTGCCGCATGGCACGTTTGGTTTGTGTTTTCTACAGCTTAGTTTTCTGAGAGTTTTCTGCCGGTGGCAATGGATTTCTTTTGACATAGGTTTCCCAATTGAAAGGCAGCAGTTGATTCATTATGTGAATCCAAATTTGCCAGTCACCAGCTTACTGCTACAATTGCAAGTTTTTACAGCACTACCTTCTTCTTTGCTTTCGCACCTCTGCAGCCTAAACCAGAAGACGCTTGAGCTGAGCTGGTACAGTGTGGTGCGGAGCGAGGCGGTGTCACTGCATACGTCTCCGGAGGGACTTTCAGAGCAAGGCACGCGGCTGCCATTGTTCCTGGGTCCTGAGCTGAGCCTTCCAGGGGTTGCGGGGCACCCGGTTGGCCGCTGTCAGGCCGCGCTTAACCTGCTTGGTGCTCTGGACGTGCTGACAGCTGCCCAGGAGAGAGAGCTAAGCGTG
Source organism: Amblyomma maculatum (assembly GCF_055883805.1). Lineage (NCBI taxonomy): Eukaryota > Metazoa > Arthropoda > Arachnida > Ixodida > Ixodidae > Amblyomma > Amblyomma maculatum. The sequence continues at coordinate 59,947,731 of NC_139347.1, read as the reverse complement.
CGCGAGGATGCCGAGCAGGCACGGCACCAGAGCCTGGCTCGAGTGTATGCCCGTGAAGACTTCTCCACTGTCAACCGGTTCGAGAGTGAGTGCACTCGAGAACTCTTTGTAGCTGCAACTTCAATGCCCGGAGCATAAAGTTTAGAGGACTGAAAAAGCTTTCTGCTTTTACTGCATGAGCTGACAGCAAGATGAACTTTAGTAAAAAGAGAGATGCCAATGCAGGCATATTACGGTACTGTGAGCCACCTTGTACAGTGCAGCGTAATTTTTAATTTTGCTTTGTGTCTTAACATTTGTAATAATAATTAAAAATACGCTCGGCACATTTTCTCAAATTTACATATGCTTAAAAAATTTAAGTTGTCTTGTGTTAAGAATCAGATATATAAAGTGTGTGGAAATGATGGCAGGTAAGGCATGGCGGGAGAAATTTAGCCACTTTCCTATCGTGCACAAAAAGAAAAAAAAATTTGAGTAATTCAGAAGAACACCTTTGGTACTTTAACGCCAGTTTTGTTTTGGATATATCTGCTTGTGATCAAGTTATGATTCGAGCTTAGCTTTTTTTTTTTTTTGGCAACCCTGCATGCCATTTTTTATGGAGCATGCTGACATCATCTCACTGGTGAATTGCCTTGCTCTGAACAGGCCACGGTGGAGGCTGGGGCTACTCCGGCCATTCCGTAGAGGCCATCCGCTTCATGGCCGACACTGACATCCTCCTGGGAGGAGTGGGCCTATTTGGCGGCCGTGGAGAGTACACTGCTCGCATCAGGGTGAGTACTGAACTGAATTTGCACAAAAACGTCTCACTGGGTCGGTGCCTCAAAATGAGGATCTGTCTTCTTGACCTCTGCACATTCTGAATCTTATAGTCGTACCTCATGGTGTTTCCTTCTTCAGCAGACTGTTCTGTACACACCTGGGAAGCACTCGGAGGCATGGCTTCAACTAGATTATTGTCAGGCTAGCATTTCTTCATGCACGCGCACACTTCTGCAACGTTCTGCATTTCAGCGCCGCCAGCATCACAGCTGCTTAAATTGAGCAATGAGGCTTGAGGATTGGGGAGGTAGAAAGTTTCTTCGGAACATTGTGAGTTGTACGTCACAGCAGAGGACTGCTCGCCCGTGCCGTTTACGCCCTATGCTCGTAACCATTTTATGACCTTTAAGGCAGCGAAGCTTCAAACGCTTGACGCTGATGCGGCCTTGCAATTTTTGCCAAGATGGGCTCCTATCACACTCGCACTGAAAGCCTTGCAGAGTTATGCTTGTGATTTTTCAAGCCTATGAGGTTTCAAACGGTCGACGCTGCCAATGCTGACAAACTAACACACTCACATTGTAAACAAAAAAGGATCCATGATAAATAAAAGGGATGGTCACAAAGTGTTGCATGCCCATTGGCCATTTCTCTTGTCCTGTATTATGCAAGGACTGTGCTCCTTTTACGATGAACCAACGGCGTCCGATGTGCGTCTACAGCGTTGCAGTGTCCGATATTTTTAGAATATGAATGGGCAGTACAGTAATACGTAAGAAAATCATTAGTCCGAATTTAATTGTCAAAATTTATAGGTGGGATTTGGAATCTAATTGTAGGCAAAAGTTTGCTTGTTTCCTGTTTGGGCTCTCTTGGCCTGCATATTCTTGAAAGCATCTTGTGATGTCCAGTTAGGTGTAGCTGGGTATGTGGACATATGCACTGAACGCTTTAACAATTCTTAATAGGTCCATGTATTAAACTGTGTTTGCTGCACCTGTTACATCGCCCTCTGATGCAAAACTAGGCGTGCTTCTTTCTTCAGTTAAAAAGGATTTCATATAGTCAGCTTCCCCTTCGAACATCAGTAGAAGAGAAGAAACTTTAGCATAAGGCAACATTAAGCTTCGATAGCTTGAATAATGTCACACACAGGATGCTATTTTAAACAAAGTAAATATTCATGCGTGCCTGATACATTTAAGCAAGTACCGAACCCTTGACTGCCCCACGGTTACTGTCTCTTATCATTGTGAGAAATGAGAAGAAAAAAGCACTGAAATGTTTGGAAGCGTTTTATTTCTGTATTATGGGGGGGGGGGCTTTTGTATACAGTACATAGATGTCTCATTCCCGTATTTATTTTTGTGCTCTTTTGTTTGTACTGGATTTGATACAGCAGTGTAATAAGGCATTGCGCATCACTAGAATGCAAGGTGTGTAATGGGACAAGGCAGAGCCTTTCACACGTGCCTTTGGGAGGACAGTGAACTTAGCTCTCATTTCAAACCTGCATAGTAACCACGTTTACTCATGGTTGCCTGACAGGTTTTCGACATTGGCGTGGACGGCGGGGACCAAGAAACCGACGGCGAGCTCCTTGCCGAGACTGAAGAAATACCGTACGAGTGTGGTGCAAGGTGAGGCCGTGAGCACACCACCAACTCAGCTGATGCACTTTTCTTTTTCTTTTTGTAAATTTCTCTCTGCTTTTTTTTCTTTTGTCACTTCTTTGTTCCCAGCAGTAGACACTGGTTACCTATACTGACCTGCAAAACTGCCATTGTTTCAGGCACACAGCTTTTGATCTTCGATTTGTGTCTGTGCTCACTGCGAACGATTTACATAGAGTGCTTGTCCTAGGGCATCAAGAAAAATGTACATTCCACCTTAAGACTTCTCTTCGTGTATGAGTTCGTTAAATTGCTCTTGCTTTTTACAGCAGTTATGCCCTGATAGGTCCTTTGTTTAGTGTCTCCATTTGTTGCTGTTGTGCGTTAGTTTACGTAAACTTTGTTTTGTTTCTCTTTCGCTATCCCTTTGCCCTAGGCACAAGTACCCAATACTGTTTGAAGAGCCCATTCTACTACAGGCTAACCGGTGGTACATTGTGTGGGCCCACATTTCGGGGCCTAGCAGCGACTGTGGCTCAAGCGGCCAGTCTGTTGTCACCACTGAAGATCAGTAAGTATGGCAAGTCTGTCGACCCTTACACAGTTTTTTAAGGCGAAAGCCTTTCTAGGCATGGAACAAAATCCTGTGCGCGTGAGTTGCACGCGAGGTGTGTCATATTCCACAAGATTTTGCGAGATGTGTTCTTGTCTAGCATTCCTGCCATCTGCAATCTTCAACGAGTGCCATAGAATGCCACACGACAGGAGTGATGGTGTGCCATCCAAACTCACACTTGCCGGAGAAAGTGTGACGGATACTGCACCTTTCCTTCCCGTAAAACAATTATAATTATATGTAGCATTGCAACAAACGCTGATAAGAGGCAAATGATGAGAAGCAAAGGAAGGGTAGGCTTTTGCCATTCTCCTCTTAAGAGACATCTAAGAGGCTGTCTAATTTTTTCTATGTCTGGGGAACAAACGGTGTGAATGATGATTAACCTCTTTAAGGCAGCAGATCGAAATTCCATCATTTCTTGATGTTAGTACTTTGGTCACAATATATGTATCCAGTAGGGCTGTGCAAATATTCTAAATTCCAAATATGAATTGAATATGTTTGTTATTTGATTCATATTGCTATTTGAAAAATTGATATTTGAAAATTACCGGCTACGCCGAAAACTTTTGAATTCTCCACAGTTTCACCGCACCGCACGCTTCACTGCAATGCTTGGTCACGCGAGCTTGCAGTACCCAAAACGCGACGGAGCTGTTTTGTGAAGAGCTTTCCTTTCGTTCGGGACGACGGCATTCCCAACAGTCTGCGCAAAACAAAGCACCTGATGGAATCGGGCAAAAATGTCTTTCTCACTTTGGTTTCACTTCAGATGCAGAGACAACCATCCTGCAGGGGTTCATCAAATAGAATTACTGTGATGAAAACATTTTTCGACAGTGTTTTTTTTTTTTTTTTTTTTTCAGGTGAATTTGATGGACATTTTTCGGGTCACTTGAAGACTGAATTAACTAGTGTACTGTGTTCAGCAGTCATATAGCAGCTCCACCTGGTTTTATGCAGGTCCTTCCTGTACAGACAGCCTGTCTACAGGCTTCTGTATAAAATTTATCCTGAATTTTTCACTAGAGTATCAGTTTAGTACAGTAGAAGAGCAATTCCAGTTTCATTTGCAAATACATGTGAATTCTGAAATAAACAAAATGAACAGTGTTTGCTAGTTTTTAATTTTCCATTATTATATTTGATTTGATATTTGAAGGCATTTTTTCCCCATATTCGAATTCGGTTCATATTTGAAATTTTGAATATTCGCAGTATTCAGTAGGTAAGTGCCTTGAAAAACTGACATTCTTGGGCACAACCGGTGGTCATAGTCTAAAATCTACATTTTTGACCACCAGGCTTTTTTCTTAGGATGAGTCAAATAAGCAGCAATTATTCACATTCTCTTTCAGGGTTGTCTTTTATTTCAAGAGTTCCAAGAAGTCTAATAATGGAACGGATGTTAACGCTGGGCAGATCCCTCAGCTTCTATATCGGTGAGTTGCTTCTTCAATTTTTTTCTTCTTAATAGAAGACTGGATAGTAGACTTGGAAATGTTGATCTCTGCCTGGAAGCATTGATTGCGACTGGGTGCATGAAATATACATACTGGAGAACATATGGCTTATGACAAGTCAAAAGCTTGAGGCATTGTTAACTTTTATAGACCTGTAAACGTAACTGAGCATGAAAGCTCATGAAAACGAGCTAAATGTTTTGATCACTTTAAAATTGGTTTGTAATGAGTTTGGTTGTAGTGTTTAACGTTCCAAAGGGACTTAGGCTATGAGACGCCGGGCCAAATTAACGTGTCAGTGTTGTTGTTCCAGTTGAGGTTAGGCCCTGTTGCACATAGCACAGTGCAGAGCGAGATGGTAGTCCGGCATTTCTTGCACCTCTGGAACACCTGCTTCACCCCTGATTTATTCCTCCTTTTAATTTTTTTTTTCTTCAGGGTGATTACTCCAGATGTGCAGACATCAAGCCAGCCTGCCGATCAGTCTGAATCTATTACCGTTTTGAGTCACAAGTTTTCCAGAACAGTAACACCGGTTAGTAATCTGCTGCTATTTCTCGCTTTTTTTTTTTTTAAGTAGTCTTTCCTATGGCGTATGATTTGTACTGCTCAAGGGTACTGGGGAGAGTGCCAGTTTTTAAAGCATCCCTTCTAACGAGCACTGGAAAGCGACATGCAAGAAAGGAAAGAAATGGAGGTAACTCCCTGCATCCCCACTTGTCAGTCCTATGCTTGGGGAGACTAACACGCTGTAAGGTTTAAAGCTTTAAATCCAGCATCCAGCAAAGTAATAATGAGATGCCTCAGAGGTATCGAATGAAGTGAAAATCAGAAGACAGTGTGTGAAGTATTGATTAGTGAAGTTTTTATTGTGACCACCTACTGATTAAATGATATTGTGTAACTGACTTTCTAAACTCTGGCTGTACGCTGATGGCATAGCACAGAATGATGAGTTCTAGTGGCTCTGATGTTTGGAGTAGGATAGCCTAAGTGCTATTCCTCTCCTCCACCCGTTATTCCTAATATTTAATGTTGATTTTGTGCCTCATGATGCCATCATGATATTTAAAAAAATTACTTTGTTGTTTCTAGGAAGCTCACAGTGGTACACATGTGAAATGGCAATCATATTTGTGATGGGAGCGTATTGCAAGTCGTAATCGAGCATAGATTTTTTTTTTTGCATGTTGGTTTGGTTGGTTTGTGGGGTTTAACGTCCCAAAGCAACTCGGGCTATGAGAGACGCCGTAGTGGAGGACTCCGGAAATTTCGACCACCTGGGGTTCTTTAACATGCACTGATATCGCACAGCACATGGGCGCCTTGCTTTTCGCCTCCATCGAAAAGCGGCCACCGAGTCTGGGATTCAATCCCACGTCCTTGGGAACAGTAGTCGAGCGCTGTAACCACTGCGCCACCCTGGCGGGGCTTTTTTTTGCATGTCTGGTTGCTTTACTTCAGAAAAAGTATGTGTACACCAGTTCTTTTGAAATGGCCAACCACTGTGCTAAAAGATATTTCATGTCACATAGCTAATGACTGATTGCCTGTAATTATGAGTTATGAAAAGCTTGTCATCTACCGTAAAAACCTGCGAATAATAGGAGGTCTTTAACTGATTTTATGATGTCAGATTTCTGCCTCATATGTTGATCCGAGCAGATTCAGCTTCGTTATTATTCAGTGCTATCAGCAAGAGGAAGCGCCATCTTCTGGTGGTGTTCGTTCACTGTTTTGATGGTTTTAGTTTCCCCACATGGACCCCATGTCCCTTGCGACCATGACATGACCACGGCTGACCACGATGTTCGCAACACATATGCAGCCGGAAGCAGGTCAATAGCACCTCGCACGATCTAGGAGTAGCGAAAGCAGCACTCGGCATTTTGCACGGATCTCTCATTTGCCTCTCCGTCACACTGGCCACGTCCTACAGCCGAATCACGGATGCTTCACTGGCATTTCCGGTGTCATACTTTAGAGAAATGTGGGATAATGAACACGTTTAGAGGTACTGAAGAATTTCTACGGGAAGACGTCTAGCTAGAAACTCTCGGTAAACAATGCACCAGATTGTGAAGACCGCAAAAGCTCCGAATCCGAGAGCCCTTCCTGGGCACACACGCCGCGTGCCTGCATGCGGTGTTAGACGTGAAGCAGTGCGAGCATGAAGTAGGCTAGACGGCAGTTTGTGCGGTTCCGTCCTGTGTCCGAGCTAGAGGCGGCCTACTGGTTTCGGAACAGACAGAGGACCATGTGGCTTCCACGATTGCCAGGGAAAATCTGAGTTGCTCTTCTCCTCACAGTGCATGAAATTGTCTGATCAAGCCTGTCAGCGCGAGATAGTGTGAACCAGCACCAGCACGTCAAGGTGTGTGGCGCTATTTGATGCCTGGCACGGCATGCCGTTGAATGCGAAAGTGCAAGGCGCATGCGGAAGCTGTGACAGATTTTCTGTTCTTGGGCGCCAAGATTACCTCTGAAGGAGACTGCAGCCATGAAATTAGGAGACGCCTGCTTCTGGTAAAGAGAGCAATGGTTAGCCTTGACCGCCTAGTAAAGAGCAGAGACATTAGTCTGCCAACCAAGATCCGTATAACCCGTGCTATGGTCTTTCCAGTTGTGATGTATGGATGCGAGAGTTGGACTGTGAAAAAGGCTGACCGCCGAAGAATTGACGCGTTTGAATTGTGGTGCTGGCGAAAACTCTTAAGAGTTCCTTGGACTGCCAGAAGATCAAATCAGTCGATATTGTCGACCATAAACCCTGACTGCTCATTGGAGGGTCAAATTCTAAAGTTAAAGCTCAGCTACTTTGGTCATCTGATGAGAAGAGAGGAGTCACTGGAGAAAGATTTGATGTTGGGAAAGGTTGAGGGTCGCCGGAGAAGGGGTAGGCAGCGAACGCGATGGTTAGATGGCATTCTCGAGGCATTGCAGATGAAGCTATGTGATGTTAAGAAGATAGTGAGAGACCGGAAAGCATGGCGTGACATGGTCCATAGGGTCACGAAGAGTCAGACACGACTGAACGCCTGAACTGAACTGACTGAAGGCGCATGCGCCTCACGGAGCAACCGCAAAATTTACGAAATGTAGTCCAAATACTTTTGTTGACCTTTCTTCGCTCACATTATACACGGATGAAATCTTTCTTTTTTTTTTTGCCGCTAAATAACATCTCGTATTATATGCAGGTCTGTAGCGTACATGGGTTTTTATGGTATATGCCTGTGCCTTATACTCTCAGGCAGTGGGGTGATTACATTGGGCCTGCCTTCTCTGTAATATGCAGGAGTGCTTCCAGTCTTTACTAAGACTGCTGCATTGGGGCTGGAAGGCGTTCAGGGCGGGCCTGTGTGAGCTCTCTGACAGCCCTTCTACTCTGGGCAGAGCTCTGGTTCTAGATTTGAGGCGCCTGCTGTACATCTGTGCCGCGTCCCTGCATCTGCTTCGTATATACGTCAACGAGGTGTATCCAGTGGGACGTGAGTTTATTACTCCTTTGCATTTGCACATGTTGAATATTAGGCATTATACAGTGCAATTTCTAGCAAAATAATGAGCGGTGGTGGCTGACTTGTACAATACTGAAAAAGTGATTGCAGAATGTCATGTTTTTACATGACGCTCTGAGGGGCCATAGTCAGGTAGGTACTCATTGGTTGGCAGGTTAGGCGACATCTAGGGGCGCGTACGAATTAAGTGCGAATATGGGAGAAAAATGTCTTCGAATATGAAATATATCACTGAGGAAAACAAAAACAAAAAACAAAAACATTGTTCAGCTTGATTCTTTCAAAATTCACATGGTATCTGAAAATAAAATAAAACTAAAACTGCACAGAAGCCTTTACCCTACCGAAAAATCCAGCATACTTTTATACAGGATTCCATATATACCATCTTTTTGTATAGGAAGGGCCTGCATGAAATCAGGTGGAGCTGTAGTATTTCTGCTGAATACAGTAAACTGTCGGTAATTCGGACTTTAAGGGACCAGAAAAAATGGCCGAAGGAACCGAAAGCTCGAATTATTGAATGGACCTGAAGAAAATGTGGAAAACCGTTTGCATCGTAGCAATCTTATCTGATGAACACCTACAAAATGGCTGTCTGCATTTGAGATAAACACAAGTGGGAACGATGTTTTTTGACGGTTTCATCAAGTGCTTCAATTTATGTGCCCAAATTTATTTTTCTGTTTTGTTTTTTTGTGGCTAATGGACTAACGAATGACTAGGAAGTGCTATCTACAATACCAATATGTATACATACTTACCCCCTTCTGTTCGTTGTGGTGTACAAAGTGAAAAACATTCTGCAGAATAAGGAACCATTCGCCTTTCGTTCATGCATCTGCACATGTCATGCTTCATATTGTGCACCAAGTTGCTACCTATTAACAATACTTTTGCCATGTAATGGCTCAAGAAAAATAGGTGTGGGAGGTCGTATGTCAGCTGCCTTGTTATATTTCATGCTGGGTACTTTTGGGCACACTTTGAGGGTTGTGGATGCAAATGTGGCGGAGTTTGCCATCCTCCAAAATCCGCTGGCCCTTGCCTTATGTGCAGCTGTCTCCAAGAAGCTGCCGCCCGAATCATCGCGGATGGCCGAGTGTGTGGCAGACACTCAAGGATTGCTGAGCTGCATCCTGTCTGGTGGGAGCAGCCTTCCCTCAGATGCGGACGCGGAGGAAGGGGAGGGGCTGCTCAAGGAAGGAGCTGCTATGCAGACGACCTTGCTGGAAGAGTGCGAAGCTGCGTTCATGGCATGTTACCACACCTTCTACCCAAGCACCATGCTCAAGTGGCGGGGCCTCTGCGAGCTTCTCATTGATCCTGTGAGTCATGCTCCGATTTTAGTCGGAGAGAGAGAGAGAAAGCTGCGTGTTCAAAGCTGCGCTATTCTTGGTCTGCGAACTGGGGTGCGTAGGCTGAAAAAGCAGTTCACAAGTTATGCGTGACCTGAAGAAATGTTCAGGTAACAGTATGACAAGCACAAGTGACAGAAAAGTATGCAGGGTAAGGTGGGTTGCTTGGAGGCTGAGGGGGCCCTCGGCATGTATAATTGCTCTCTGGCCAATCCCGAGCTTCGGTGCACCATGGTCCTATTGGACGGTGTCATGCTGTGGCAGTCGTGTTTATCAGTTCCAGCAGAAGAAGTATATGGCTACATCGCTACTCAGACAGAGGACTGCTTGAACTAAGTGCACAAAGGGACGGGGACAGCAAAATCTTGTGGATGAGGAGGACAATTGAAATGAGTTTGTATGAACTTTTGGGGGGAGTAGTACAGCTGTTCATTCAAGGCATTTTTATTTGTTCTCGCAACATTATGTGTTAAATTCAATTCGTTGGTTTCCTAAATTATCAGCCAATCAATTTTTTAAGGGTGGATGCGGGGATCAGATCACTAAAGTAGCAAATAAGGTTGATTTTAGAAAAGTTAGCTTTTCAGCAGTTACAACACTAATTCTCTCTTGTACTGAAATATTTCACCCAAGAACAAATTCTAAGGGCTCCAAATAAACATGCAGACAGTGTAATGTACATAGGCAATGTATGCTAGTCTGTTTTTAGCATATCACCTTGCTCGTGGAAAGCATAGCACCTCAATGGACGCATGCATTTGAACACTGTTTGTTTTGTTGTAATTGCTGACATATGCCGTGTATCAAGACAGTCTCAGATTTACTATCCAGGCTCACATTAATTTAGTATTAACGAGTAATGATGCATTCTAAACATTAGGAGAAGGTGCATACTGCATCCTTTAAAAAAAAGTGAAGAAATTCAATAAGAAATTAACAATGTCTTGATATAGACCACACTTCTTATTAAATATTATAACCATTTACAGACCCATAGCGAATGTTGTAGTCGTTATAGCCTTTCCACGAGCTTGTGAACATGTAAACTATGATAAAACAAAAACTATGGAATATATCACAGTGAAACTTCATATTTGACTGTTTGATGCTATTACAACACAGTGTACTAATTTGCGTTGCTCTAAGTAAAAAAATAAGAAATTTGCCTTCGATCCCCTCATTCCTCCTTAGATAATTTTACCAGTGTATTTCACAAAAGCAAGCTTATAAGTAGTATCAACACAGAAAGCTCATCTTGAATGTTCCAATTCTGTAAATGCTTCTAATAATTCATAACATTTTTGTTACTAAAGGTCTGTAATGAAGAGGACAATCAGAACAGCAAAGCTCTTTATAACAAACTCTAATTAAAGGGACAGAACACTGGCCAAAATAAAAATACGTCATGAGATTATTGTGGAAATGAAAAATTTTGCCTCGTATAGTACAGATCGAGCATTACAATATCAAAGCAAGAGGCTTTACAATTTTAATTTGCCATTGAAAATAGCCTAAAAACAACCGAGGCGTCATCTTGCTTATAAACCCTATAACTATCAGTATAGCGACTCACGTGACTGCATGCCTGCAAAATATCACTTATTTTCTCAATTAAACGGTTTCTTTTTTTTTTTTTTGCTCTAGGAGTGCCTTTTATATTCTATATTTTGCACTCTCTACAGAGCGCCCTTTAATAAAAACCACCCTTCCTTTCACATCGAGAGCCGCATGCTTTCAGCGTTGGTCACTAGATGGCGCCACAAGGTTTTAAATCAGTGGCTGAAGCGGTGATAGCGTTAGCGTTCATTGACACATTCGTCGATGTGGCATGCCGTAATAGCCTTGAGCGTGGAAACAAAAGGATGCTACTCTACGCTAAAAATGTCTAATTACTGTCTGGAGAGTGACAGTTATATTTCTTTTCTGTAGTTTTTTTTTTATCAACCACCAGCAGTCATCGCGGTCGCTGCTCATGGTTACCAGCATCGGGCTACATAAAAACGGGCGCACGCACTGATCGAAACAATTTAGGTAAAAATTTTCTACAGTGTTTCTACCAAACCCGATATGGAACCGAACACTTTAGACAGCAATCTCTTCATTGCGCCTAAAAACATTCGATGCCGAAATTCCAGGGTTCTGTCCCTTTAATCTTTTCAAGATCTTATTCCATACTATTTTCACTCTACATAAAAAAAAAAAAAAAAATATCTTGTATAATGTTTTTTATAGCAGACCTACTGCAAATAGAGAAAGCAAGCTTTAAGATCCAAATTTTTCCTTGATTCACTGCTGCCTCTTTGTCTCTCTGGTAGGCCCGTCGCAGCCATGACTGTAGTGACCGGCTCCTGGCAGCTGTTCTTGCATCTCTGTGTTGCCCTGCTGCTCAGCTGACTTATTTGCTGCCACCGAGCTTGGATAGAGAAAGTCGACCCAACTTGGAAGGGCCTTGCTCACCCGAGAGCCCTAGCAATGGGCCTCAGCTTCCCGACGCTGCCGATTCAAATGTCTATCCTCTGCTTGTCGAAGTTGTCGCACGAAAGACAATGGTGAGTGCGGCCCGCTTTCAGGCTCCTGTGAATGCATTTTTCTCTCCATCCTTCGCGCAACACAGGCTTCTTCCTGGAAAGGAAGAGGACACGAGAATGTACAGTGTTTTATGCATAACATTTGTTAATCTCTCTTGTTTTCTGAGAATGCGGCGTCCATCATTCTTTGTTGACAGAGTGAAGATATGGGAGGAGGAAGGAGAGAATTTGAAGTGCAGAGAGAGATTTAGCAAGAGGCGAGGAAGGATGCGCAGGGATTCCGAGCTCGCCCTTTCGTGCTTATTCTGGGATCAGCCTGATGTATGCTTCGCACCCCTTGAGCATTGGTTCACACAACTCATTGATTAGAAGCTTCGCTGCTTTTCTAATAGATTCTGCTGCCTACCCCATCTTTGAAAACAAAACTGGTCTCTTGCCTGCTTTTAGCAACTGGCTGTGATGTCTATTGCAGAAGGAAGGCTATCATCCCGAAAACTGCAGCTTCAGAGAAGTGCTGGAGCGACTGCTCAGCATTGTGGTTGCACCGGTGCAAAGCATTTTGAAACATGTAAGTAAAGCTGCACTCTCACCTGCTCTCGCACCCACACTTTGCAGCAACACTTTTATGTCCGCACCGGAAAACACTAGAGGTCTGAACTCACCTGGGTAACACTAAACGACACCCACGTTTTCAAGAGCAAGCACCACACACACATAATTGAAAAGCAAAAGGTAATTTATTTAATTGTGTGTTAATTTTAGTATCCTCAAGTACCAAGGCTTTACAGAGGAAACTAGGTATACAAATGATGAAAGCAAAATAAAGAGGCGGCACAATTACCTAAGACCCCGCCGGGGTAGCGCAATGGTTACAGCGCTCGACAACTTTTCCCAAGGACGCGGGATTGAATCCCGGCCTCGGCGGCAGCTTTTCGATGGAGGCGAAAAGCAAGGCGCCCGTGTGCTGTGCGATGTCAGTGCACGTTAAAGAACCCCAGGTGGTCGAAATTTCCGGAGTCCTCCACTATGGTGTCTCTCATAGCCTGAGTTGCTTTGGGACATTAAACCCCACAAACCAAACCAAACCAAACGAAACAATTACCTAGGTAAAAACGTGGTGTTAGAAATTATATATTTGAAAAACATTGACAGCACAAAATAGGATATAGCGTTGCAGGCAGAGATAACTCGTGGTACTATCGCATAAGGCCGGCCTAAGAGTTGGGTGCTTCTCCTAACCTGCACTGCTTTATCATTATTCATGGGGTGGGTTCTGCGCGGCTGTAGGCAACAGTTAGGGGGTGCAAGCCTTATGAAACTGTGGGATGATGTGTACTTGGGTTGTGCTTGAGATTGGTCTTCGATTTCTAATGTTAATTCTTCACGCCACATTAATGTCATGTGGCAGTGACTAGCTCTACCCTTTTGGCATCCCTTGCCTGGTGTGCTTCACTTGCTTTGGTGCTAACACTGCTGAAAGCATTGTGGAAACCAGCTACACACATCGAAGCAGCAGGGAGCAGCTTTTTTGAACCAGTAATTGTCTACTATAAAGTGGCTATTCCTGTTACCAAATAAGTGGAGCAACCATATATTAAAATTAATGTGCAGTTGGCTGGAAGCAGCAGAGAGCAACTGGCCAGGGAAAGCTTGTGCCTAATCTTTGTGTCATTAGGTGCCCACCACTGGGTAGCCATCAGTTGGTTACCAGCAGTTGGTTACCAGTGGTAAGTATCCAATGGTGGGTACCCTGGAGATTGAACCCGCATCACCCTCATGCCAGGCAGATGTTCAAACCATCAGACCACCACTGTAGTTTAATGTAGAAATTACAGTACCCTAGAAATCCTTTGAATTATCTAGGATTTCGAATTGGTTAAACAGAGTTTGAATGATCAAATTTTTGCTCTGTATATTATTTTATCAGTGCCATTGTATGGTCTGTGCTGAATAAACTCCTAACCCAAAACTGTCTACTGTAACTGGTCTTTTGTGCAGGAGGCAGAGAAACCGTCAACAAAGCTTGTGTGCAGCACTTGCGCATTTCTTTCGTCTGTGGTCGCTGAGCTGTCATCCCAGACCATTGGCTGTGTGGTAAGTTGCTATCTACAGTTCACCTATAGTATTTGCTTGGACTCTTCCAGCTAATGTGCAGTCAAGCAAACAAGAAGCTTCACAGAGAAAAAGAGAATGGTGAAACAGCATTGAATTGGTGTGCATACCTTGATAACACAGAGGCTTAGAGCTTTGTTACAGAAGTTTGTCTACTGATAACTGATCTCTTGCCGCATCTTTTCATGGTATCTTTCTCGGATTGAGCTAAATTCACTTTATCACATTGAGCACAGTAGGTTAGTGGTAATAAAGGCCCTTCTGGGGTTAAATTGCACAACGATCACATCACAAAAGCTGTCATTTCACCCTGTTAATGCATAATGGTTAGCACAGGTAGACCAATATTAGCGCCTCTAATTGGCAGGTTTTTGAGCTTTTGTGATGTAATATATTTCCACCGAAGGTGCCTTTGCACTGCCGTTTTCTACTTCTTTTGTACCTCTAGATTTTTGCCTAAATTACCAGATTTTATTTCGTGTTGCGTGACGTTAGTTATTGCAATGAATTCTGATACATATTGCAATGCATTTCACAAACGTGGTTCATATTTAAAATATCTTTCTTTGTGTGCGCAATTATAAGTAGCTCTTGTGTGGATATATTTTTTTTTTCTTTTCAAAGCAAATAGCGGTTTTCTTAAATGGGCCGAACATTAGCTTTTAGGAATTCAGCCTTTTTTTTTTTTTTGATTACAATGGAATGCTTGCTGTCTTAAGTAATCAATTCCACATCACTTACTAGGAACGCTGTAGAAAAATTTTGCCAAAAAATTTTCTATCAATGCATGGCATGTTTTTATGTAGGCCGATGCTGGAAACCACAAGCAGCAAGTGCGATGGAGATTGGGCGTCAGCAAAAGTGATCTGTTGGAAACTGGTATAAATTTCATCCCCTCTGGAGGGTGAGATTTACGGCAGGCATGGCAACGAAAGCCTTCCAGCAGCAAGAGCAGTGTCGCCAACGACGCATTGAGGGCAAACCTTTCACTTTTGGGACTGCCGTCTTAGACTAAGTTTTGTGCTAGGAAAGTCGCACCAGCTGCTGCAGCTTCCATCCAGCCGCTTGCTCTCCCCAATTGTGTAACTAGGCCATGTCTAGTCAGGAAAATTTTTTTTGCCTTGACAGTGCCGTGCGGAATCCCTATGATTGCCATTGCATAGAGTCTCCGTGATTTGTGCTCACTACGAAAGTTCATCTTAACCAAAAGACGTGCGAGACAGTTTATATTAAGCAAATTTTTTTTTGCATTGTGTCCTATTGACCCAAATGCTCTTGCATTCTTCATATTATCTAAGAATTCCTTATGGCTGAGTTTGTCTAAACAGGGTTCTATGATTTTGGTATTTGAATGCATGTTCAATATTCACACAAGCCTAGTCATAAAAACTGTGTTCATAAAAATTTTGAAGCATAATGAATTCTCACTTATAAGTTTTAGCATGTAAACAGTGTGACAGATATGGCATATAGCTGGGTTCTTAGATGTTCTTTTGAGGCCAATGCTTAAAAGCTATTTTAAGGTGAAAGCCTTTAATGCCTCATACTGTCGTTAGCAAATGTGTCCGCGTTTCGGGTGCATGCCTTATATGGGCATATGCCAATCACCATTGAATCGATACTTAATCAGTAGCAATCGGATGATATCGGAACATGATTTAAGGCATTTTCAAGACAATTTTATGATAATTTACGACGAATAATAAAATAGTTAAGCAGATAGATGCCCATAGGAACCCATGCATTTGGAGGTCATCGTAACTATCACTTACTAGTTAAGGGGTAACTAACACTAACCAGACATTAACTAGTACTCAGGAAGTGCAAGTCATGGTTAACTATCACTAACCAATGGTTAAACGTTTCGAGACGTCCATAGTCGTCACATGGTGACATCATCGGCCGTGACGTCATGACATCACATCCGGTCATGTCTGATAAACGGAAGTGATAATGACGTCACATCCGGTCATGACGTCATGACTGGTGATGACGTCACCAGGAGATTCACGAAAGGGACCCCGCTGGGCGTTCGATCCAGGCATCCGTGCGGCACCTTTCATTTGGCACTTCCTCGAACACCGCACCACAGAGCATATATAGAAATAGACTCAGTACAGCAGGCATCAGTGGCGTTTAATATTGGTTGACAGCAATGAAAAGGCGCAGTATTTGTCACAATTCTAGTTAATCACAAACGGTCTCGCAGTCAATGCCTAAGCAGCGAGGTGGGGAAGGCTTCCGCTTAAGCACTTTAGTGAGTCAAAGTTCCCCCTGAATTTTTCCTTTGTTGATCACATCAGAAAATTGATTTTCACTTACAACAGGAGAAATGATTTTCTAGATAACTACTATGTGAGAAAGGGGAAGTTTGGGTGAAAACAATTTTTTATAGTCATGCTATTTAGAATTGCACCATAAACATTACAGGTCAGCTGTGCCTTCTTTCTCTGTTTATGCAAACTGTGTTGTTTATAGGGGTACAGAATGACATTCGTGTGGTAGTCTCTGTGCTCTCTACTGTGTGCACCTTCTTTGTGTGTGTGTGAGCCTGTGTGCAAAAGAGGAAGGGAGCATGATCTCCGAATGGCTGGGCATTTTTCAGGTGGATGTTCAGCGTGCCACACGACAGGCGCTGCACTCTACACCATCACGGTTCACGCGAGTCTGCCAGAACAGAACATGGAACACCGGGAATGGGTCTCCTGATGCCATCTGCTTCAGTGTGGATCGCCCCGGTGTGCTCATTGCAGGGGCCTGCATCTACGGTGGCATTGGAAATGAATGGCACTATGAACTTGAGCTTCTCGATGACGTGAGTATCATCAAAGAACTTCTGCAAACTTCTTAGAAGGTTCGAGGCTTGGATATCTGTTTGGTATGTGACTGAAATATGACTTAAGCATAAGTTTGCATGCTCTCTCACTGCCTTTGGACGTCGCTAAGGCCCTGTTGATATTTGGATGTGCCATATCTGTTTGCCATAATGCTCTTTACTGATATAAGGATCTGCTTTGTATTCATCAGGGTATTCCTTTTCCATTTTTTCAAGGGTCAAAAATAGAGCCTTGGTCTTTTTATTCTCTGTGTGGTTAATTTTATGTTCGTGCTTCAAAAATAAGTTATTTGAGACTTAGTCTTCTTGATTTGAGGAGGCAATGCTCATTTCTATACAGTGGCTACTTAGGAAACTGTTCTTTACCACTAATATTATTATTAGTACTACAGCAACTTCAGTCAAGTCCACTCATAGCAGTGTTGAAGTGCCAAGGAAATATTATTATAATAAGTAATTGGTTGTGCATAAAAAAAAATTGCCGCAAACTTCAGAGCATTTATAACAATGGATACACCTAGCACCAAACAGCCTAATGGAGAGCACATATGGTGCACATGACCAATTTCCTTGTGTCCAAGGTCAAAGGGACCATGAGAGGAACATTAGAAAAATATTGAATGGCAGCAGTAAGAGAAAGAAAGGAAGTAGCAGGGAAAGGAAATAGATATAGAAGGACACTGTCACAAATAGAAAGTAAAAAAAAAAAAAAAAAGCAGAGTCGTTAGGTGCCTGTTCGAGAATTGAGCGCTGTTGGCCTCAGCGGCAGAGTAACAGGCAGAATGAACAAGGAACACAGTGGAGGATGAAAGAAAGTAAACGCAGAGCGCAGCAGAGATATACAAGGACACTGTCACAAATATAAAGATAGAAAGAAGATTAAAAAAAAGCAGAGTCATTAGGTGCCTGTTCGAGGATGCCTGTTCGAGGATTGAGTGCTGTTGGCCTCAGCAGCAGAGTAACAGGAAGGAAGCACAGTGATAGCAAAGAGCATGAGGAGGAAAGCAGAGGAGGAGGGTATGATGAAAGTGTGAAGGGGGAAAGAAGAAGATGGTAAAAGCACAATAACAAAAGGGAAGGAGAAGAATAGAGTAAGTTCAAATTGGCCGAATCTGTCATGCAGCTGAGCAGAGGAACACTGCCAGTACCAAAGTCAAGTTCAAAACTTCGTGTGGGTTATGGGCGAAGGTGCTGTGGGTTGTCTGTTATTATGTCTGTTATATTGTTCTAACTGGTATTGTTATGAGTAGGTGTGGCAGTACTGCTATTTGAAAGAAGGACAGTGCATCAGTGTGTCTACCAACTGAGACACCAGAGGAAACCAGGAATCCTGAGGGAATTTGGATAATCAGGAAAAACTCATTGCGAACTCAGGGAATTTATGCTTATATCATGGAAAATTAGTTGTCATTTTACTTAAAGGGAACGAAAGTTGTCATAATACAAAAGGATGCACTTCGCACAGCTTGTACGATGCATGTCCGTTCATCAG
This sequence comes from Amblyomma maculatum, assembly GCF_055883805.1. Lineage (NCBI taxonomy): Eukaryota > Metazoa > Arthropoda > Arachnida > Ixodida > Ixodidae > Amblyomma > Amblyomma maculatum. Next base: position 59,929,421 of record NC_139347.1, on the reverse strand, counting down.
CGACTGCCGGCATCCTGCATTGGGCTTTTCTAGCGGACCATCCCAGGAAAGCGGCAAAAAGTGTTGTGGCGCATCGAATTTCAAAGCGAGTCCAAAGCGGATGGTTCCTTGTTGTCATTGTCGATGGTACTATGCGACACACAGAATGTACTTTCTACACCTCGCACGCGACCTGTTGGATTGCTGCCGGCCTTCCCTTGTTTTCTTGCGTTATCCAGCGTACAGCTCCGGCAAGGTGGCAAAAAACGTTGCAATGTTGCCAACTTCTAATCCGAATCCCAAATAGATTCTTCCTTCCTGTACTACGTCTTGATTGAAGCGTCCATTTCTGCTGCAAGGAGTGCACAAGGGCGATGATTGCTTTCTTCCCGCGAATTCCATCGCAATCTTTAGTGATCTTCATTACCCATGGAAACAACTCAATGTATTACTGCACGCGGCGCATGCATTCATTTGCGGCATGGCCTGCAGCATTGTTGAACTGTCATGAAGTGAAACAGTGCGGACATGACGCAAGCATGACTCTGGTTGAGACAGTCCAATGGCAAAGGTAGTAAGCGTATCCCACTTCCGCATGGCGCCACTGTGCATGCCAAGATAGCCTCAAGGGAGTCACATGGTTCCTGGCGGCATGCAGACCTGTCATGTTTGGGCTATTCGACGCGTGTACACGGCACTGGCGACCTGCAGTATCAGATCATGCTAATGCGTTGGAAATGGGTGGCACGTAGAAGCATATGACTGTAGTAGATGGCGCTATGCTACAGCTTCCTTTTGTCAGCATATATATAATTGAAACACGTGGAGTGACAAACTTCACAATTTTTAAAGCGATTTCTTTTTATTTACAAATTTTTCCAGCTGTTCAATTAGTCGGATCATTTTCCAGGTTATGCCGATCGAAACAAAATCCGTCGGCGACCGTATTCAAATTGGATTAAGTTGGATTTTAATTTTTAACATGTGTACTAAAGAGTGATAGCATTGGCCATCGTTTTGTCAACATGTTTTGCCATAAAACTGAGTACTATATCACTAACAAAATTTTACAGAGCACCTGGGAAGAACCTGGAAAGCTCAACGAATTTGGAAACATCAACTTGATAGACACTCTGACGCATGCATGCAGTCGGCTTGAAAAGAAACATGGAGCTATCAAAATGTGAACAGGCAAATGAGAAGAGCTTAGTTGAGAGAGCCGGATCACTGCAATAGTCAATTGTCATTTTATAAAGGTGTGAAAATCACTGTTAATGTGTGAACACAACCTGTACATATTTTTTTCCATTCTGTAGTCGCTGTGGTGGCCGCTTTTCGATGGAGGTGAAAAGCAAGGCGCCGGTGGGCTGTGCGATACCAGTGGTCAAAATTTCTGCAGTTTCTACTATGGCATTTGTCATATGCCGAGTCGCTTTAAGACGTTGAATCCTACTAGCCTAGCCAAACCTTTGTATAGTCAGATACAACTCAAGAACGAAGTGCCAGTTGCCCCTCAAAGGGGATCCTTCAGCCAATGGCATTGACTAATTCTCATGACGCTGCAGATAATCTAATTGTGCCGTCGTGAATCCTCTTTCATGTACCGCTCTTCGCAGTGTCACACAGAGAGTTCCATGGGGATGTTTGCACTGCATTAAAAGCTGGTGATACACCACTTCAAAGCGACTTTTATGTTCTCATAGTGTCTTTCGAAAAGCATTATAGGGTCTGCTAGTGCATGTGTGCTACACTGTCGGGCTACCACTGTGAGTACTCACAGCTGGCATGTGGCCTTAGCTATTCTGATCAGCCGCCCATTTTTGCAGAGTGGCATCAGCGGAGACTTGCCTCATACGCAGCGTTGGAAGACAGTTGATGTGGCTCGTGGCACATTTGGACCAGAAGATTGCTATTCGGATGTGGCAGAAGTGAAGTTCGACCAACCCATTGCCATTAAGGTTTGTTTCAGCTGTATAACAATAGCGATGTGAAAAGAAAATCAGAATTTTAATTTTTCGGCTTGCGTGGATGGATCTTCAGGGAACTCAAAGAGCACTCTGCAGACCCCTTGGATTTCATAGGACCTAATTTGGGAACAGCTGCAGTAATGGTTGAGAAGCTTCTTTTGTTCCATGTCCTTCTTTTCTTCTTTCAGGAGAACACAACTTATGCTATAAGGCTAAGAAATCATGGTGCAAGGACAAATAATGGCGATGGTGGAATGAGTCAAGTGAGGGGCCCTGATGGCACAATGTTCACCTTCACTGACTGCTCGTTGAGTTTCAATGGCACAAACCACACCAGAGGGCAGATACCTCAAGTACTCTACTACAGGTGAGATTTTGTACTGCCCCAACTCTAAGTGGTTGCAAAGGCTTATATATGTAAAGCAAGAGTGTGCAAGGGAAGGTTTCTCTTCACAAAACACAAGGGGCCGTTTTGTGACGAGCGATCTTTCCTTATATGAAGATGGCCTTCCCAGCAGTGTGCGCAAAGCGAAGCATTTGACGAAACTGGGAGAGAAACGTCGTTCTCACTTCAGTTTCATCTCAAATGCAGGCAACCATCGTGCAAGTGTTCATCAGATAAAGTTACTCTGATGCAAATGTTTTCGTCGGCGACCTTTTTTAGAGTTTACCGTTTTCAGCAGTGATATAACAGCTCCACCCAATTTTATGCACGTCCTTCCTATGCAGAAAACCAGTTTACAGGATTCCGTAAACATTTATACTGGATTTTTTAGTAGAGTATACACTTTGCCACTGGAGCGCCACATTCATTCTAAAGAGAGGTGACGAGTTGTACAGCACGGTTTCACTGGTGGCAGTGGCTATGGCCCACACAGGTGAAGCGAGCGCGATGGACTCAAAATCAAAGCGTTGCAGGCCACGAGTTAAGGGTGCCGCTTCACCCATGCAATCCACTGCCGCTGCTACCAGCAAAACTGCGCTGCGCAAGTCCGCTACCTATTCAAAAAACGAATGCGATGCTCCAGTAGAAGCCGTGGAAAGGAACGTAAAAGAAAGCAGAAGCAAAACTATCACAAGCCGAATGAGCGAGCCTATCTCTAACAGCGACAGAATAGCCTGAGCTGGACCTTTTCCCACATGATCTGCTATTCACATTTCTTTTCATCGTGATAGTATGTAGCGTAGGTGTGTCGCTGAAGAAAAGATCTGTTGAAAGGTGTTTGAATGGTTCATAGCATATTTGACCTGGTTCGAATGATTTCCAAAAGTACACAATAGTCAGTTTGCTGTTGGAGCTTTCGAATATTTAAGCATCCTTATTAGTGTTTATCACAGAGCTGCTTACTTTCTCATTGCAAGATCTCTGTGTGGCAAAGCTTTTTGCCGTTCGTGGATTGTTTTACCTAAGTTCATTTTTGTTATTGCTACTGTTGTACTTGTGTCACTGAAGGAGAAGCCACCATGTAGAGTTTACAATTTTTTTTTTCTCTCTTGCAGTACACCTCATGACACAGAAAGCCAGCAGGCAACCCGAGATTTGATGGAGCTGCAGGCTCGACGCAACGTGCTCAACATCTGTGGTACTATTGTCAAAGCTAGCGCACAGCTGCTGTCTGAAGCCGCATCTGAGCAAGGTTAGAAAGTCTTTATGCATCGAATTGCATACAGTAGAGCGCTGTTATAATAGCTTCACTTATAGTGGCCACTTTCATAGTTTGAATGAAGAGATGCTACTGTGTTAAGACAGATCAAATGTCTGCTCAACTCTTGAACTTTATTAGAACAGCCAACCGTTTTTCTTTCATTTAATACCTCTTTTAATTTTTTTTTTTGCATATGCCTTAATGGCCCTGAGGCAATAAACCACGTTATTAAAAAAAAAAAAATTGGCTGCTGAACTTGGGACTTGATTATGGCTGCCGATTGATCTCTTAGACCAAGAGGTAGGGGGGAAAGGCTGGGTGATCAGGCAGTCCAAGAAATTATTCCCTTTGCTGTGTTACAGATCTCGGAAAACAGCCACCTAGGGTAAATGTCTGAATGCTTTGTGTCTGGAAAAAAAAAAAAAGGCTAAACTAGGCTATGGCATAGTTAAATAATTTATGTGAGCCGGCGGTTGGACAGCAGTGGCTGTTTCTCACTGAAACTTCCTACGCTGTTTCTCTAGCGTGGGCCTCTTAAAGGGAAGAACATATTTTTGAGAATTTCATGAGATGCACGCATTAGATTAATGAAAGTTGTAGATTTAGCTCATGAAGTTGTTTTGTGCTGCCATATAAAGGTATCATGTAATCAAAATCAACTGTTAAATTCACAACAATCTTCGGGCTTCTCCTCACAGGAGTGAAGCAATGTAGAGAAACTTGACTACGACGTCATTGTCACGGACGTTTCAAATATCAACTGCTTTTGCCTAGTTTATTTATTTATTTATTTAAGAATACTGTCGACCTGCATTTGAGGGTCATTACAGGGAGGGAAATTAAAACATATACAGTCAAACCTCGTTATAACGAAGTCTCATTTTGCGCGGAAATTCGTTCGTTATATCCGATATTCGTTGTAAAAGTACGCACAAATTCCTACAAAAAATTCTGTTCATAAACCCAAGTAAAGGCTACCCTAAAATGGAAAGCACAGAGCTGAAAAAAAAAAAAGCATTTTTTTTTTCTTCTTTAAAGCGTGGTATAAGCACGCGAAACCTTACCTTTCATTTTGCACTGCCAAGCAAAAATGAGCACACAAATTGGGATTTAGACCACGCAGAACTGATTTATTTAAAAAACAACGTAATCTTCATTTGGCGGCACTTCACACTATTCGATAGAATAAATTTCGCAACGAAATAGACACTGTGCAGCGCTTTCCCAATGTCAGCTGATTTGGCCACAGGTAGGTTCTCAAGGTACCTTCTCAATTTCCTCGCCATATTGGTGGCCTCGGTGTTGCTGAGAGCTCACTCTTCGCCTTCTTCTTCACTTTCATCGCTGCTCGTAGCATCATCTGTAGGAAGCAGCTGATCGACAATTTCTTGGTCGGTCAATTCGGGCGCCACAGCCAAGTTGTCATCGACGGCAATAAAGTCCTCGAACGTAACATTCGGAACCGCCAGTTGACGCCATGTCGTCTTGTCGAAATTGTCCGCTTCACCTTCAGAATCGTGGGCGTCGTTGGGCTGTCTCGCTGGTGGATGGGGCTAGGCCAGCATCAACAAAGCAATTTCTTATTGTCGACTGTGCCACTTCGTTCCATGCACCGTACAGCATGTCCAGCGTAGTTTTGAGGTTTATGGCCGTTGATATGCCCCTGTCTATGTCAAATATGAGCTGCGTAACCAATCACTTTCGGTAGCAGCATTTTAGTGAGCGAATGATGCCCCTGTCTAATGACTGCAGCACTGAGGTCGAGTTTGGCGGCAAAAAAACTAGGCGGACCGCTTCAAGTGGTACAGACACCTTATGGGCAGAGCAGTTGTCCAATATAAGGAGCACTTTCCTGCGCTGCTGTGCCATGTCTTTGTCGAAGGCCTTCAGCCATGCTTCAAAGAGTGACGACATCATCCACGCCTTTTTGTTCGAGCGATAGTCCGCTTGGACATTTCGGGCGTTGCGCAGGCACCTGGGGCGAGCAGATTTACCAATAACAGTTAGCCGCCTTTTATCTGACCCATCCATGTTGACACAAACAACAACGGTGATGCGGTCTTTGCTTTTCTTGCCTCCTCGGCACAGTTCGTTCTTCGCAACGAGTGACCTTTCCGGAAGCAGCTTAAAAAAAAGCGCAGTCTCGTCCCCGTTGTAGACATCGCGCATCTCGTAGCCATCCAGTTGCATGCGGAAGCTTTCTGCCCACTTCTCGCAGTTCTCTACATCGACGGCTGCTTCTTCGCCCGACAAGGTGTGGCAAACAATCTGGTGGCGGTCTTTAAATCGCTGCAGCCAGCCACTGCTTGCATAGAAGTCATCGTGGCCTAAGACGCAAGCGAGACTTCTTGCCTTCATTTGAAGCACGGCACCAGACACAGGCAGGTTGCGCGCTCTAACGTCCTTGAACCACGCGAACAAGGCATCTTCAACAACAAGGCATCTTCAACATCCTGGTGGTGACAATACCTGACGCGTTTCCTGTCGTTCTTCACGGTGCCTGCAGAGTGCACGTTTTCTATCTTCTGCCTTGCGCTCGGTATGGCTGACAGAGTGCTAGGCGCAACGCCGAAGTCTGCGGCAATCTCTTTCTTCTTGCGCCCGCTGTCGACCGCCCTGAATATTTTTATCTTTGTTTCAAGAGAAACTGCTTTGCGTTTCGGCATCGCCATGCTGCAAGACGACGGCACGACCTCGAGGAAAGTGAGCACACGCGCGGGTCGGCAAAAAGTAGGGGCAGGGGCACGCGGGCGGTGGTTCGATCACGTGCAGGTCACATGCCAGGCAGCCGTTGATGCTAGATTCACTCGCGGTCCCTAGATGGCGTGGCGTGCGAAAGCGCGGGTGATTCAAACACATTTTAGGTGGAGGAGACGCAGGCGGTGGTCCGATCATGTGCCGGTCACATGCCAGGCAGCCGTTGATGCTAGATTCATTCGCGGTCCCTAGATGGCATGGCGTGCGAAAGCGCGGGTGATTCAAACACATTTTAGGTGGAGGCGATTGATAAAACCGAAATTTAGCGTTTTGAAAAATGTTTTTTTTTTTGCTTCTTTGCAGATTTTGAGTCGTGTGAATACGAAATATGCTTTGTTATAACCGATTTAGTGTCAAATTTTCAGTTTTTCATTTCGTTATACAGATAGAACTCCCATAGAAATAAAGCACAGCCAACCAAACTTTGCTTTTACTTCGTTATATCCGATAATTCGCTGTATCCGTGTTCGTTATAACGAGGTTCGACTGTACACCGAATTAGAAACCACTTCTAATATACAATACAAAAGAACATAAAAACACAACCCAACACCTTTTATGAGTCGCCCTATGCCGCCAAAGGACACCTTTCGGCCTTTACATTCGTTGCCTTTGGTTTTCCTCTTCAGTGTAGGCGTTTATGCGTTGGAAATGATTCACCGCCTCAGATGGCGTCATCAGTGTGTCTGCTCCGTACTGTGTGCCGCGGAGAAACCTGAACGGCGAAACAGCTTTATTCAGCGAGTGTGGTGTCAATTTAAATGCTAGCACAAAATGACGGCATAATTTACCATCAACCTTCGCAAATTCAACCCCTCTAATTTAGCAAAATTCTAAAACCGCGACAGCAGTTCCAAGAGTATAATATCTTGTTGCCAGCGCAGGTCTTGCTGCTATGAGGCCTTCCTCATGTGCCATTCTTCAGTTTTGCTACGCTGCCATTCGTCTTCTAGCTTGGCAGTGAGGACAGCTGTGTTTTTGTCCACTAAGACATTGAACACCTGCTACACCATCTACGCGTGCTGGTTTTTCGGATTGTATTTTGCTTCCCATTTTGCCCATGGAGAGAATCTTGGTTGAGCTCTCTCCACGGTTTGGTTTTACTTTCAAGCTGTTCTCAGAGAGAGAGAGAAGGAGCAATTCAGGACTGAATAGAGTGACTCATGTGGGTTGCCTTCACAATTTCTCTAATCCAAGCTGGACAAGGGGCATGCCGCTTGCAATTACTGCCCATGCAGCTATCTATCTCATCAGCTTGAGATATTCATATTTTTTTTTATTTCTGTCTCCACAGCAGTTTTTCTTCTTTCGTTCCTGTTCTTGCCTTCTTTCTCTTTTGGCCAGCGTTTTTCTTTCATCTATTTCTCTCTTTTCTTTTTACGTCTTGTTCTGCTACAGCATTCCCTATATGCTATGCCTTTCATCACCCTCCCTGCATTGCAACGACGGCATTCTTTTCAAGAGACAGTTGCAAACACTGCACAACCTTTTTCCTTGCCACAAGAATCACTTAGTTTGCCCTGTCATTTTGCGCTAAATATTATACTCGTGGTGAAATCACAGGGCAGTTCTTCCTCCAATGTCTTCCCCTTCTTTCTTCCATCCTCGCACATATCTTTATCCTTTTCCTTTTCTCTATTGGCCGCTTCGATTGACGGCATTGAACAAACCTCATTCCTTTGACAGCTAAGGGTGGGCTCCATTTAATAGATCACACATTAAAAAAATTAGCGAGTGTATGGCAAACACATGTGCGTGACAGTCATGTGTGGAGAAGCATCACATGGCCTTTACCATTTGTGCCAAGTGATAAATTTTTCTACATGCTGGTGCCAAATCCAGTTTATCCTTACCGTAAAAAAACCACATACAATACAAGGATTTTTCCCGATCTTATCATGTTAGACTTCCACCTCGTATTATATGCTGACTCTAATAAATTTCAGCCTAAATTCACAGTTCCGGACTCGTTATTTATTACTTTCAGCATCAGCTTTCTAGCAAGAAGACACTATCTAACCATGGTGTCGACCGACAGTTTCGATGGTTTCGGTTTCACCGCGCTGACCCCAAGATTCTCATGACCTCGTGACGCACACGTAACTGGAAGGAGCTTGATCACACCTGGCACGATGTAGGGATGGTGAAAGCATTGCTCGGCGCCTTGTACAGGTCTCTCACGGGCCTCTCCAGCCATGCTGGCCAAGCCCTACAGCCAAGTCGCGGATGCTTGACCAGCACTCCCAAGGAACACATCAGCCATGCTTTTGAGAAAGGCGGGATATTGAACACGTTTAGAGATGCCAAAAAATAGTTTCTACAGAAAGATGTCTCTAGGCAGGGACTCTCAACAGACGATACGCATACATACCGGACGACACCGGCTGCTTTTTAAAACCTCTAATCTGGGAGCACTTCCTCAATGCACACATGGCGTGACTGTGCGGGGCTAGACACGAACAGACATGAGCGCAGCACATGATGGCCAGCAGCTCATGCGCTGCCATTCCGCGTCCGACCTGAAGCGGCCAACTGTTTTTATAACAACCAAAGGAACATAAGCTCCTGAGATGGCCGGGGCAAATGTGAGCTGCTCTTCACCTCACAGTGCATGAAATTCTTCGACGAAGCCTGTCGCGTTGGAGCGAGAAGGGGAGAGTTAAAGCACCGTCACATTAAGGTTCGGGGCACTATTTGGTGCCTGGTGCGGGGTTGCATTAGACGTTAAAGCACAGGGTGTGTACGATTTGTTGGGCAACTGCAAAATGTAGTGCAAATAAATGCTTTCGCTGATGTTTCCTCACTTGCATTATACACAGATGAAAACTTTTTTCCATTTCAAAATTACACCTCATATTATATGTGGGTCTGTATGATATGCAGGTTTTTATAAGTACTCCTGCACTGTATCTGCACCAAAGGGTTACTGAAATACTTTGGCGATAAAAAAAAAACGAAACTAAATTTTGCCGTGCTTCCACTCATGCGACCTGCCTGCCATGTTGCTATGTGTATGTTGGTGTACTTGTACTCCTGGTGAGGATGGATGCATCACAGCTGCAGTTTCGCTGTCAAAGCTCAGGGCTCGAGATGTAGTATGACCCTATATTTTAGAAAAAACTTTGTGTTATTGTTTTGAAAGCTATTAGCTGCCAGCTTTTAGCCCTTTACATTTGTCTCACATGCTTGTGAGAAGAATGCATTTTCAAATATTGACTGTGAATATCGTTTTCTTGTGTGGCTCATAAGGAAGTTGTATACAAATATTAAAATTCAGTTTTGTTTTTGTTTTTCTCAAAAACCGAAAATTGCTGCTACGAATTGCAATTTTTTTTACTACAAATGTGGCTTCAAGAGGCCTGTTGTCAGTTCCGCCACTGTTGATGTCAACCTTCAAAACAACGCTCGTCCTACTTGCAAGTAGCATGAAAAAGATTTGGATTTCTTAAACACTTTGAAGCGGGAAGTGTAATGAATCTGCTTTGCCCTGCTGTGTCGCTCACATAGGCATCAAGGGCATTCTACATTCTTGCCTGGAGAGGCGACCTTGCTACAGGAAAGAAATCGTCCATGGCCACTTGCGAGCCGTCGAGTCTAGCAGTAGAGTCCGTTTTATTTGCTGTCTCCCAGTGTTCACTTTTGGCCATAGAGAACGGGATGACACCATGTGTTATTAGTAGCACATAGCACTGTGCACATGACACCAGTAAGGATAACACTGCGAGGTTAATTTTAACCAGTACGGGGGTCCCTCTGGGTAAGAGTGGAATTCAAAGGAAGTAGTAAGTGCAGCAGATGCATCTCAGAGACAGGTGGGCAGAGGAGGTTAGTAGGCTTATGGGAATAGGGTGCATGCAGCCGGCTTGGTGTGACAACATATCACTGGCGATATGCTCACACTGCAGCGTTGCTTACCGGGGCACGAGTTGGTGTTGTTGTTCTGTGAAGTGCTAAGCGTTCTTATGGCTCTATTTACGCACTGTCACTTTGCAGATGATGTTATCTACGAGATCGGAGCCTCACACCTAATGACTCAACTGCTTCCGTTGATACTGGCCCACTTATGTCCAGTTGCCTCATCGGACCCACAGGTAAGAGGCTACTTTCTTTCTCAGCCATCTGTGCTTTACATATCTGCTTTTTCTACTGATTTCATTACTTTGAAAAAGCATCTTTGGGGTAAAAGTTTCTTAGTTTCTATAAAAGGCCATGATGTATGAAATGGGCAAAGTTCATTAAGGGAGGACGGTGTTCTTGATGTCAAGGAAATCGTGGGAAAATTGTATTTTTGGGGAATCGCCTCTTTAAATATACAGCCTATTTTCTACCTTTTTTGGCAGTTTTTACTTGTTGGATCAAATCCTAGCGGTATTTTCAGTTTGTAATTTCAGTTTACACTTCATCTGTGTCCGTTTTTCATTTTCTCGACACAGTTTTATTTTGCTGCTCCCAAGTCTACAGGAAAAATGTCTAGCAGCTAGGGCTGTTATTTTTGTCGTGGAATGCTGTAAATGATTATATCAAGCAATGTAGAGAGCAGATTTCTCAATATAAGCTTAGAAATTTGCTTCTGGCTCATGGGTTGTAATGTTCCAAAGCGATTCGAGTTATTAGGGATTCTATAGTGGAGGGCTCTGGAAATTTCGATCACCTAGGTTTCTTTAATACACACTGACTTCGCACAGTATGCGAGCACCTAGCATTTCACCTCCATCGAAATGTGGCTGCCAATGGCCGGGATTTGATCCCATGTCGTTATGGTCAGTAGTCGACGAACAGTTCTTCCAGCACTAAAAAAAGCTGAATGACACAGTAGGCATTTTCAAACTCTTTATTTTCCTAGCACACAAAACTATTACATATTGCAGTCAGGCTTTATTTAAAAGCCCAGCACGCTCAAATCTAAATTTTTCTCATGCAAGAACACAAGCTCTTCTACATGCCAAGTGAGCAAGCTTTCTCTCTTGCAGTGTGCAATATTTCCCGCTGTAATAGTACAGTGGAGACCACTTACAATGTAACCACTTGTAGTGCAGCACCGGTTACAATGCAGCTTTTACCGGCCTCTGGACTGCCTTCTGTAGGGATCAATGTAAAGTCATACTGCTTATTATGCGGTCATGCAAAACAAAATGCTGGTTATAGTGCGGTTTTAAAATCCACTTGATGACAGTGCAGAACAGCAAGTACACTTCTCTGTCTGGTACCGACCTTCCCTGCGTGTCACAGCACATTGCACAACGCGTATAGGGTGCGAAACAAGCTCACGCTCCGGCAAGAACTCAGCAAATTAGAAAACATAAGGATTGCATCAATAAGGTTTTGGCTTGAAATTTATATGTAGAAATTAATATCCGACGAGTTCACACCTTAAGACATGTTCTTGATTGTGTGTATAGTTGGTAACGTATTCCTTAAAAAAACATGTTTTTAGGAAGGATCTTTTGAGTCGGCTTCACAGCGAGCTCTTGCGCCAAGCAGTGAAGCTCACCATGCAAAGCGGTGAGCTGAGATGGCCGTCAAGGGCATCAAGTGGGCTGCGGGAAGGCTTGGTACTAAAAAAAATTTTGACTGTACTGCCAAGTTTAATGGGAGGCATTCATTACCTCTCTTTCAGTAACTACGTGTTGCTCCCGTTTTGCACAAGGTTGCATAACTGCTCCTCTTGCCCCTCTATGACCCCTCTAATGCCTTCCTTCATTTTCACATTGCTTTTTTAGTAAATGAGTGAGTAGAAACGCTTGTTGTGATTGTGTCTTCATTCAAGTTCGGTCACGCAGTGGCAGCACCGCATTTCTCGCGTGGTGGTGAACCGTGAAATGTTAGGGCTCCGCTGGAACAGAGGCTCAGTTAGCTTCCTATTACGTGCGCTGAACGATTTGCGAGAGGCGATATTTTTGTGGTGACGGAATGATCCCACCGAGTCGAAACGAAGGTAAGGCGTTGTGGGCTGCCACAAAAGTTCAGCCTCACCGCGAGGCTTGTTTTCCAACGAAACCATCTCGTTTTGAGATACACTCTTTATGGGAACCAAAAGAATGAAAAGAAAAAGATGAATTAGCAATACTGCGTGTAGTACAACTGCGGAGGTTAGCGCGACTACGCATGCACTGATAAAAAGTGCATACGCAGTTTCATAGCTGCAGTCACGGTAATTTTCATAGTTGCCCTGCACGTAGTATGCTAAACTAATCTCAGTATGCGGCGGACTTAGTGGGCTGCTTTTCGTTCCCTGATTAGTGAGCTGATTAGTAAACCGTTTTTGAAAGGGAAGCTACCTATATGGCGTGTATTTTACCTGAAACTAGTGTTTTGGTTTAGCGCGGTACCTCAGTTTACTCTGTACTCAAAACCAAAACTACATGAAACAAGCGTTCCAGAAACACAATTCACGCACTCAAAATGAGATTACTTCGAGATTTCGAATACCAAAAATTCAGGTCGAAGCTAATACTGAGCTATTCGATTGAATACTCGAAATTATCGAATATTCTCACACCTTTAGTCAGCGTACTTGAAGCGTGGAGAAAGCATGCAGATGTAAGAGAGGGAAATATGCGTTGATGTTAGGACAGAATGACACTATCCCAAAATAGAACAGAAAGGCTAGTGACGCGGCTTTTCAATGCGCACGCCCGATGAAAGTGGCAGGATGTTGTGAATTCAAGAGAAGCGAAACTGAAATTTTTCTGCTCGGCTGTGTTTCGGCTTTGGGGGTTTTTCAAAAATTGTTGCGCTTGCTGCAGAGTTCATGCCACCACTGCTTCAAGTAACTCATGGTAAGAAAAGTCTGTCTAGACGATCACTGGCTTCGCGGGTTAGTGTATTGCATTGTGTTTAATTTGTATTGAAATTAAACGAAACTAGACTTACTCAGCACTATGCAAAAAGTATAAATGATGTGTTCAGAAATATATATTGCTTGATTGGACAGCATAGCAGTATGCAGCCTGTAACGTAGTCGTACAAAATTAGTTGGCAGGTGCGATCCATGGAATGACACTTCACTAGCGACTAAGAGAACATGTTTTCGCTTTTTGAATAAATACCAGTTATTTGAAGGCCGAGTTATTAAGCCCCCCTTACAAAAAAAAAAAAGAAAAAGAAAAAAAAAGAAAAAAAGACTGCCTTGAAAATATGCTAAATGAGGAGACTTTATTTTCAAAACGTCAAACAGCTTGTGACAGTGCCAGTGTCAGTGCCAGCATTTCGAAAAAACAGTGCAGGTGTGTGGGAGAGAAACACACAGTGGCATCATAATGGGCAAAATGCCTCAGCGAAAAAAAGTTGCAGCACACATAATTACTAATTACAACTTGCTGTAGCCGTTTGATCGCATAAAAACCTCCTCCCCTCTCAGTTTTTTCCGTACTGGCCACCTACTGGCCTCACATTCCTCTCTTCTACAAAGAGAAAGGGGGTCTCCCTCTCTTCACTTTGTCACCTTTCAGTTTTCCCGCCGTGTGGGCCACCGTCAACTATTCGCTCTGCACAGTGCTGCGTCTGGCAATCGCATTTTCATCAGCAATTTATGGGCCGCGTGCTGCGGCAAACTTGAAGCGGCGTGTAAAGTGCGACATTTGATTGCGACGGCGGCGACGTGCGATGTACTGCTTCGTGAAGGGAACAATGTGAGGCCAGTGAATAGTGCCCAAGGCTGTGGTCGTGGTTTGCATGTTCGTATCATCCGCAGTGGCATGGTAGAATGTTCGGAACATCCAAAATTCTGCACATTGTCCACAATGCACTCCGGCCAAGGAATTTTACAAATTTGTATCATCCGAAATTCATATCCACCAGATTCCATGGTCCGCAGTATGTCTGTAAATAAATAAATAAATAAATTCATACCACCAAGATTCTTCTATAGATGCATATTCAAATCAACGGCATTTATTTCTCCTTAAGAACTTGCAATGCCATCAAAATGCCATCAATGCCAGTGCACTATAAGGCCTGTCCTGCCTCTTCATGCTGTTATGCTACATGTCAAATTACGCTTCATAATGCATCTCACAGTATATTCTAAACTATTAGCACAATTTCTTTTCTTTTTTCTTTGTGCAGAGTGCTGTTGAAGTTCTTGACTTGGTCCAGAAGCTGCTGAAGTGGGTGGCCACACTGAACCAGAGGAGTGTGCCAACTGGCCCAGCTGAGGCACCTGTTGATGGAAGCATTGGTCCTGTTCACTATGCAGTGGTGGAGAGTGACCATCCGTACAAACCAGCCACTGTCTCTGTGTCCAAGGTGGGCATAGTCACTGTTGGCACGCTGTATATTGGCACTGATTGCCCGCAGAAGATTACCATATTCATCTCAAAAATTGATGCACTATTTTGCTTGCCAGCAAATTAGAATTGTCGTCATCTGGGTTCCTAACTTTCATCAGTGGAAGATCCTAAATTTCGCAGATGGAGAACAAAAAACCTTCAAAATTCTGTGAGAGGCGTCAAATTGTGCTTTAGAATGCACGTTACATGATGTTCTAAACTAGTAGTGCAATTTTTTTTTCCAAGCTCTTTAACTTAACTATAGAGTGACCTTTGCCGCCAGGCTCGAAAGCCACTTGCCTTCAGTGAACATGGGACAAAGCGCGTGATGTGTGGCTGCAAAGAAAGCGGCTATAAACACAGAAAGAGGTATGGGCTGTTGAGAAAGAGCAGGCACTGGCAGAATCGAGTGGAATAAGGAAATGAAGAATGGCAAACAGTTGCTAGACTGCATAGCTACAAACGCTGTAGTAGTATCTCAGAATAACAGCTTGAGGGGCGAGTTGGTGCTGCATAGTACCCAGAACTGCGAAACAATGAACACAAACATGTGTAGAGAAACACAACACAGGTGCTCACTACCAACTGTAATATGAAGCTGAACACGCACTGAAAGGTTGCAGAAAAGTTGGGAAATAAACGCCCACAAGTAATTCTTTACATTCATAGAGTGGCGCATTGCCTGAAGAAGGCAGCAGGCATGATGTTCCGGTTGTTTTTTCTGTGCCAAAGAAACTGGGTGGTTCGTATGCAAGAATAGGGAAGAGTAAGAAAGCACAATGTGATAAGAGGCATGCCAAGCGTTTTGTAGGCTGTGTGGTGGGAGTGGTTTATGATATTCCACTGACGTGTGGGAAAGTATATGTAGGCCATACTTTGAGGTGTAATAATGATAGAAGAAGGGAGCATGAGAAATCTCTAGAGAATGGGAAGGGGTCAAGTTTACCCCTTCATTGTCAAAAGTGTCAAGTGTGAGCCGTTGCTTAGTGCGCTCAGGATTTTAGGTAAGAGTAGGGACAAGATTGCCCGGGAAATTTTAGAGGCGTTTTGGATACAAAAGAAAAATAGCACACGTGTTAGTGTAGCCTCACTGTCTTTACGCAGACAAAAAACTTCCTTTCTTGAGGAATGCTCCTGAGTTGTTGGAGGGATTTGTGTTTATTAGAGGTGCTTTTTAGGATGGACTTGATTTCTTACTGAGGATGTTTTTGAAGATTGGCCTATATCAAGAGAAGGAGTGCACGTGAACGTTATACGTGGCTGCTGCAGCTGTGTGGTGGTTTTTCTAGTGTGTGTCTGTGGTGGAAGTTATGGCTGTCATGCTTGGACGATGTGAGGGATGGACTGGGATGATTGTGCTGCTAACATTTATTGTTGGCTAGACATCTGCTTGGCAAAGAAGAGGTGTGCGAGTGAGGTTTGCTTGGCAGTAGAAGAGGAAGTGTGTTCAGTTTCACATTACAGTTGGTAGTGTGCGCCTGTGTTGTGTTTCTATTCACATGTTTGTGTACGTTGCGCCGCTGTTCTGCGTACTGTGCAGTAGTAGTAGCACAGGGTGACAGCAACTGCTGCTACATGGGAGGCTGCATGAATTTAAGTATTGGAGGTTTGGCTTCATGCGATTGTGGTACAGTGAAGGCTTGTTAATTCAAATCTCGATAATTCAAATTTTCAGATAATTCGAACTACACTACTTGGCCCGGCCAAGTTCTATAGAGATGTGTGCTCAAAAATCCCATTAATTCGAACATGAGTCGGTTCCGCTACGGATAACCCGAACTACGCGCCGCTGCGTCTGGGCGGCTTGGCACACAGCACGTGGTAAAAGAAAAAAAACCTTCGCGAAAGAGCGGAATAGTTAGAGGCTGTGCACATCCAAAACGGGGACAGAGGATGGATCCAGGTAACCTAACTATGGACGAGTGGGTAAAATCTAAATGGCGCCATAACCGGCGCTGCGGCTGGTGGCGTTGGAGGGAGGGGACGGCAGCCACGGCGGCGGCTGCCTGCTCTCTCTCCTGCGCAACCTCCGAAACTCGCAACTAAGCAGTAAAGCCTCGTTAATTTGAACTTGGCTTATTTGAAATGCCGCATAATTCGAAGGTTTCCAGTAGTCCCAACATTTTCTATGAAAATTTTGCTGGATAAATTAAACAGTCAGCGCGCCTCAACTCGGTTAATTCGTCGGTTCTGACTGTGGGCCTCAGTGATCTGTGCTGTTGCGGCGCGCGTCTCGGTGGCTAGAATCAGTTTTCAGAGATGCCGCTAGGTGCCACTAGCTCCACTAGGTCTTTCCGTGTTTCTATTTTTCGTTTGTCTACCATTTGTGTTGCGGTCGTCGCACAATTCGGTCTCGTCGTCTTCACCGCCTTTCAACCTGTTCTGTGCCCTGAGTGGACGTCTATGTTCTGTTCTCTTGTTTCCAACCAAATGCGCGAAGTTTCTGAGAAGAAAATGCCCAAGTATAAAGTCTTGACTCTATGCCAAACAGTGTGCCTGATTGAAGAGGCAGAAAAATGGACGAGGTCCAAAACGCAGCTTGCAGAAAAACACAATGTGCCTCTATACCCTTTCGACTATCTTGAAAAAAAAAAAGTGAAGCTTCTCGAAGCTTACGGAAAGACCCATTCGGCGAAGCGGACAAGAATTCGTTTTCCAGCCTATCCGGACGTTGAAGGCGCTCTACTAAAATGGCTACAGCACGCAAATGCAGCGCACCCACCTTTTAATGGCACGCTGCTACACGAAAAGGCCAATGAGCTTGTCCTGTAACTGGGCCACGAAGAGAAGTGCAGCAGCGGCTGGTTGTGCCAATTTAAAGACTTAACAACCTCTCATTCATGACAGTGTGTGGCGAAAGTAGGAGCATTGACACAAACGTTGTCGAGCAGTGTAAGGCACATACACTGGCTCCACTGCTTCAAGAGTATGCAGAGGATGATGTCTACAATTTAGACGAAGCTGCATTGTTCTACAAAATGCTTCCAACAAAGACGTGTGAACCAAAATTCGCGGTTGTTAGTGGAAAAAAACAACCGAAGGACAGGATAACTGTACTTGTTCGGAGTGAATATGTCCGGCAATCATGAGCTCCCACCGCTATTTATTGGGAAAGCAGCAAAGCCTCGATGCTTCAAAATTGCCTGACTCCCTTCCAAGGACGATGGGCTCTATAAAAGCAACCAAAAGGCCTGGATTTCAGCAGCCCTTTTCGAGGAGTATGTGTGCCACCTCAACCGTAAGTCTGCTGTATCGAGGCGGAAAGTTTTTTTCATTGTGGACAACTGCCCAGCCCACGGTGATATCCAGAATTTGGAGGTGATTAAGGTTATCTTTCTGCCACCAAATGTGACCGCAACATCTCAGCCCATGGACAAAGGAATCAGC
This sequence comes from Amblyomma maculatum, assembly GCF_055883805.1. Lineage (NCBI taxonomy): Eukaryota > Metazoa > Arthropoda > Arachnida > Ixodida > Ixodidae > Amblyomma > Amblyomma maculatum. The sequence goes on along the minus strand of NC_139347.1, from coordinate 59,911,415 downwards.
CTGCATACAAGAAAAATTTATTGCTACCATCTATTGAAAAGGATCCTCTTCTGCTATGATAACGGCAAAGAGTATTCTGTGGATCTTTTAGGTGCTATTGGTTTAATTGCGTAGCCTGGAAGCATAAATGGCAATCTGATTCAGTGCTGTTTCAAGCACACTGAGTTTTCTAAGCGGGAAGATGCTGAATGTGATGTGCAAACTTCGTTCCGAATTCAAGATTTTTAGTGAAATAACAAGTAACTGGGGGCCTTAGTCATCATCAATGTGACGAGGTTAACACCTTCCTGTCCGCGCCTATTCCCATCGATAGCCCGCTATCGATACTTTCACGATTCGAATTTTCCAGCTTTCTAAGTGCTCCTTGACAAGTGCCGTCATCGAATAGGAAATAGAGGAACCCTTCCTTCGGTTTTGCCTTTGATTTAATTTCGCCGTGCTGCGCCCATTCAGATGGTCCCCAGTATCAGGTGATCGACGCTCTTTGTTTACATCATGGCGTCGATGTCACGTGCTCCTTCTGCGCGAAAGCGGTGTGGTTCTGCAGAAGTTTATGCATAGGAGAGCTCATTTTTGAATGCGAACAGCAGTAGTAATGACTTGGAAGACGAATTTAATTCTTCAGACTTTGGCACTGACAGCAAAACTACGTCAAACCGACTCGGAATGTCGACAGCCATGCCTCGATAAGTTTCGCGTTCCAAACATTTCCGTTTTTGCTGTGCACTGATCGGAAGATATCACTGTTCTGAAGGTCACAACTGTTATCTGCAAGGTGACAACGTCTTTTGGGTAGTATTACTTGTGGCCGGCAGCGCAGGGAGTCGTGTTTTCTGCTAGAGGACAGCCAGGGGGTCAACATCGGCGTAGTCGACCTTGATTGCTGTTTTCTTTCCTAACTTGGCGTATACTGTACAAAGAAAGCTAGAATTTGTTGCAATGTTGCATTGGTCCCTGTTGTAAAAGTATATTTTGAAAATTTCTTGACCCATAACTATGTACAAGTTAAAGTAAATGCTGCAGCAAACAGGTGATCATTGCAATCAAGTAGAGGTATTGCTGAATGATTTTCAACTCATGTGCAAATAGCAATTTGGCCATCTATTTGTCCCCTCACTTGGGACGTTCTTGAGCTTGAGTATAAGGGTGAAAGCTCTTTGATCAGAGTAAAAAAAATCTCAATTATACTTCGGGAACTAAAATTGCGTTAAACAGAATTGACTGGATTTTGACTGAATTTAGCTGTGTAACACCGTTGGATCAGCTGTGAGTTTGATCCTATTAAGCTCGGACCAGAATAGAATGCCTCCATGTGACAGTGCTATTAGCTCAAGCCTCTGCTCTAGGAGGGCTGCGTGAAACTGATTGGCATTCGCGCATCTATCTGTGTGGACAGGTCAAATTCCCCTCCAGTGTTCGCTGGATGGCGCTGGAATTCGATGCCCGGTGCGGCACTGCTCAGGCGGAAGACAGCCTGCAATTGTATGTCCCCAGCTACTGTGGCCAAGGCCAGCAGTTGAGCACAGCCCGCGGGGACGACGAGGAAGACGACTCCAACAGCCCCTTCTGGCCTGTCCTGAAGCGTTTTTGTGGATCTTCGGACTGGCCTGCAACGGCCACCATTCTTCCAGGTAACTATCCTCAGCTGCAGCCCTACTTCAAAGCTGCTGGTTTTTTGGCATCAAAACCTCGTTGCATAGTTGGGGACTAGTCAGTGAAATAAAGCATACTTTGCATGTTTGCGAAATGGCTCACTTTTTTGTCATCTCCACTTTGGTTGCCTTGATATTGAAAATGTCATTAAGTTAACTGTATTAATTCTTCTGTTTCGTTAGGATGCCAATCAGAGTGTTTCTACAATATTTTTCCAGAGCCCATATTGAAACCTTGCTTAGCTAGCTAAGTACTTCAAGCCTGTTGTGCACTGATTTGCATGCATTAAAGGAGATGCAGCTTTGATATTGTGAGACGTGGCCAAAAAATTGATTTTTTTAAGTAATTGCATTCACTTGCTGTACCTGCCCAATTCTAGCGTGCCGCTAATTCTAGCACGCACCCTATTTTTGTGATCGAGAAGTTCAAAACTCACACACTCTAATCTAACAAACATGAGCACACATTCCCGGCATGCCGTAAGTACATGCAGCGACTTTGTTGCAATCAGTATTCGTCAACAGGATAACCTTCTTTACACCGGCCTCGTAGTGGAAGCGGCGAACATTCGCTGTTGCTTCTGCAGTTTCCACTCGGAAGTGCGTAAGCGCAACTATTTCTATAGCACAGAACAAACCTGGAACTGATTTGCTTTAAGCCACTCTCTTGCTTTAAGCCACTTGAAATCGCAATGGTAGTGGGTGCGACAAAATTTATGCTCTTTCGGAGCCGTACCCGATTGTAATGTGAATGCTATTTTGTGGCTGTTCTTTTTTTTTGTGTGTGGAAAAAAGTGCACATTATAACAGGGGAAATACAGTAGATGCCTCTTTTCTTATGTTGTCCTGAAGGTTTTTTTTTCTGAAAGCCCCCAGAAAGCACAGAAAAAAAAAGTTGTTTCGAACCATGATGGTTCTGCATATTGAAGAAACACTTGGACAGTTAGCACTTGTTTTCTGGCTAAATGCTCACCTTGTGGAGCAGATTTCTTCACGAATGTTTAGCTATTTTGGCCCTACATGTTTTGTTGCACTCCTTAGCCATACTGCAGATCAAGGCAGTTTGTGCATTTCAATTTTTAGATTCGCAAGTTTCTTGTATGAAATTATTCTTGATATTTAGCTGTGTTATAGGAACTACATCGTGAAAATTAAAAACAACCAATTTGTGTCCTGAGAAAAAAAAATTCCTTAAATGTCTTGACCTGAAGCACGCCTGTAGAGAAATGCACTAAACGTTTAACGAGCCGTCTGCTACATTTTATAAATTTCTACAGGCTTTTGCAGAAATCAGGGGAGAAATGAATTGTAGAAAAAATGCTCAGGTTAAAAATTTTGTGAGTTGTTACATTGTTATTGTTTGGATTTTAATAATTCGAATTTGTGTGATACTTCGGACTCTGTGAATTGTCACACACCTTTTAGGAGTGTGAGCGTGCATGTACATATTTTCAAGCAATATTGCGGACTTTGTAGAGTCGAAAAGTTCAATTTTTCGGACTAAAAGAGCTGCCGGCAATATTGTAGAGACCACGTTTTTGTCCGAAAGATTGCTTTTTCTTGTGATATAAATGCGAGTGGGCATCGCTGTCACAACCAGTTGGTTCTTTACGGTTCTGAAAGGTACCACCCTGTGTTTAAACCAAGTCATTTGGGCAGATTGGCTTGATTAGGCTTAGCTATTTGTTCACTTTTGCCAGTCGAGATAGTGGCAGTAATCATAAGCTCTTTATTGGAATCGAGGCGTCTTACCAAGAGCGCGCATTCGCATTGAGAATAGGATAGGTGTCACATCAGCTGCAGCTTCGGCGACACTTTCGCTAGCGGGGCAGGTGGAAATGGTGCATTTGGAAGTGCTTGTTCTTCTCATGGGTTCCATCTCTCGCTCTTTGCGACCATTATTGCCCGTGAAAATAATGTTTTTATTTGACGTGGCACGTGTATTCGTTCATGGCATTACTTTTAGCGGTGTCAGGCTGTCTAATACCATGAAGTGAAGAAGTGCGAATCTTGTTTACAGTTTAATGTAGTTATAGCACTGCACTATCCGCTTCCACGGTGAGCATCTATTCATGCGCAAATAGTGTTAAGGACACCACATACTGCCAGTCAGGGTGCACGTCTACCACGTCAAGACTGGCAGCGTGCAAGAGCAGATTAAGTCGGCAAATTACGCTATGCTTTAGCTGTCTACTATCAGCTTATGAGTGAAACATGGAGAGCAGTTACGTTTGCGATTTTTAAATGCTTTCTTTCACTAAAATGAGGTTTGTTTTCCAAGTTCAATAATTTTCTAGCTGCTTGACTATTAGGAACATTTTCTAGGTCCCGCTGAGACTGAAAACTTTTTCAGTGACTTTACTTCTAATATTTTGAAAATGTTCCGCGTAAATCCATCAAGGAAAAATATTCCTTAACCTGTGTTTCTCCTTGAAGTACTAAGCTGAATGAAGCATCACACAGTATGAAAGTATCGAGCATGCATTTGAATGCGCAACCCCAAGTATGTCTAGATGTTTAGGAGATGCACCTTCTCAGCATCTCTTGAATGGACCAGGACAGTAACACATGCACATCGTCCTAGCTTGGGTCTTTGATGCTGAGAGCCGGTCATTGGCACTCATTTCTCATTATCCTGCTTGCTTTATAGGGAATGAAGTGGTGTTTTCACTGGAGACTGCTTCAGACTATGTCAAGGACAACAAGGCCAACTCGTACGGATTCCGGTGCCAGGTTGCCGGTTACGAAGGGGTTTCCCCCGGCTCAGCAGGGGGGTTGCTCCACCTAGAGAAGGAGCTCTCGTACCTGGGGGGCATGTGTGCTGCTTCCTTGCTTCGGCGTGACCTTATCCTCCCTACAGGTTTGTGGGCTTTGCCTGTGTTGGCGTTTAATGAATGTGCAGTTATACCTGCTAACCGAATCTGGACCCTACAAGGTCCACTAGCACGTCACTGCCAACTTGTCTGGCAGCTTCTAGTGCCAGACATATGGCACCTACACTTGACATCTAAAAAAAGTCTCTCATTCACACCAAAAGCATTGGCCCAGAATGTACCGCACGAGCCATTCCATCCAGGCGGTCTGGATTAGACAGCACAGGATGTTTCGCACACTTTGCGCTCATTCCTTAGAAATCTGCTGCATTGAGCCAGTTAAACTGTGAAGTGGTTAAATTTCAACTGCCGAGACACTTCCGACCTTTCATGTTTTACTCGGATGTCTGCTGACTTGTGCGTTGACAATTTCAGAGTGAAACGGGGGTATCAGAGCATTCGCACGAGAGAGAATCCAAGGATTGGCATTTTCAAGCCCTACTGAATAATAGCATTCAGTGGCACTGAAGCTGGCCATGTATAATTGAGTATCCTCGTAGGGCAGCTTCAAGTTTACAAAAAGAAAAGTTGTAAATCTTTCTCATGTCAGTGAACAGCATTGTGCTACTGTTCATGCATACTGGCAATAGTTCTATGTTTTAACATTCGTAATTAGTTATGAATGGTCAGGAAGGAATGGCACTACTATTAATTTTTAACTTTAACTCTCTTGTCATATACATTTTAGCTTTGCTATAAGGAATAGAAAAAAAAATAAGCATGATAGTTTGATATAGTCAAAATTCTGAATATTACTGCTTTGTTAGAAATTCGTGCAAAAGTGGTAACATTAAAAACTTAAGTTGACTGCTCCAGAACAAAACATTTTTGTTAATATTAGAGCTAAGTGGCTTAAAATGTCACATTTGGTCAATCTTTGGAGCTGCTTTCAAATCTGGTGTTAATTTCTGCCTCTCTAGTTTGATTGAATATTTGCAAGTCATGCACTTGATATATAAGGGTATTTTTATGCACCTATTTGACCTCAGTATAAATATCACAAAGCAGTGAGCAATATGTCATTTCCATTATTGTGATACACTCTGCACAATGAGAATAAAGTGTTCTGAATTTTTAAAGCAAATATACTGTAAGTTGCTTTTTATTGATGGAACTATAGTTAAACCTCTATGTAACGAACCTCCATGTAGCAAATTCCTCAATATTGCAAAATTTTTCAATTCCCCAACGTCGCCCCCATTGAAGTGCATGTATTTGAAATCTCCATGTAACGAACATGTCATGGCAGTTGACCTTGATAACGAACTCGCGGCACCGGCTGTCTCTTAGCTAGTGCCGAGTCGCTGGAAATTTGCCGCAACCTCGCAAGTTTCAGGATGATAATACATGGACTGAAGTGAGAGAAACGCCTAGTATAGCAACGAGCGACCACAGTTGATACAGTGCTTCGCGTTTCAGCGCCACTCCGCATCTCCTTGGCAGACGTAGCAGTCTCCGCTGCTTTTGCTGTCGGAACGTGGCACTACAATATTTCATGGTTAAAAGCGGCCAAAAATAACAAAAACGACATGGGGCGAGCAACGCGCGTCCATCACTTCCACGCGGTTGCTCACGGGCTCCCGCGCATCAGTAGCGGGAACAGCAGAGCGCGCTGGTGATGCGAGACAGAGTCTGTTTCCTGGGGCAATGGTGGTGGGCGAGCGCGCGCTCGGCAGTGCCAATGTGCGTGCTCTCCCCCAGACTGATTCCTCCTCCACCTCCTTTCCCCGCTCCCTTGTAGGCGTGTTGCATGAGCTGCAGAGGAGATAAAGGCTGCCGCAGTCGTGCCGCGCTACATTTCACCGCTTCTATGACTTTGAATAATTCTGATGTACTCTAGACACTTTCAAGGTGGTTTCCCTTACATCAATGCTTAACCTGGTTTTTGTTCTATATTGTCCTCTTGCGTCTTCACGCGAAAACTGTATGTAACGAAAACCTGGATGTAACGAAAAATTGCGGACATTTTACAATTTTGTTATAGCCAGATTTAACTTTATAATGCTTTTGCAAATTTATATCTGATTCACAACAACAAATTGGAATCAAAAATAGCATTGTTGTATCTTGCAAAATATACTAAAGAATGTCCGTACAAAATTTCATGGTGATACAACATTGACAGGGGAATTAATATCATGCGCAAGCAGTAAGGTTGCTTGAAAATAACAAAGAAAAGGGGGTTATAAAATTTTAACAAACATTTAATGAGTGAATCGGATGCTTTTTTTAAACAAACAAAGCAAGCAAAATTGCTTTTTTTTTTTTTTTTTTTTTTTTTTTTTTTAAGTGCGTCTCACCATAAGCCTTATAAAGTGAGGCGGGAAGACTTTTTCTGAAATTTTAGCGCCGTTTTAAATGCGCAATCCAGAGGCTGCTAGAAACCGAGCACCAGCCAGGTTGGCTTCTCCACACAGCTCCTTCAGCTCACAGCAGTATCGGGTAGAGCGCTAGCTAGCGAGGCTTGCAGCATTACAGCCATGTTACTTGGAAAACAGTAGGTCAGAACATTGTAGGCGCGGAAGATACCACATGGCAACTCGCGCATCATTTTTCCTTCCATAGCATTTTTTGACAAGTGTGAGGTCACAATGCTTAACATGAGATGAAAGCGGGAACCTGTGTAGTGCGTTGAAGCCTGCCACCTTCTGTGCAATCGGGTACCACTTGGTGCTGAATATTTCAATATCTTCATTAATAGCCGACTGCATTCATTGTACAAAATAAAAATTGCATGCAGTTGCTAAAAATATTTGGGCATTTCAATATAAGCAATAATTCCTGATCTCTACGTTCATTGTATTGTAGGGTTGTGCAAATATCGAAACAAACAATGAGGTATTCGATTCAGGCCTTGAAACAAATATCTGTATTCGAAAACCTCAAATATTGTTCGAAATGTTTTCGAAGTAGTATTTCAAGAGCCAGGAATTCAGAAAAATAGGCTGTCTGCATGCTCTGATATTTCTGCATCATTGCACCACTTTGCACAAAGCACAGCAGCTGTAGAGTCACTGGAGGCGACCGCGTCGACTGATATTGAGCGAAGCCTGGATATGAAAATGAACAGGCCGCATCGGGAACAGTGATGTGCTCATCACACGAAAAGCACTGATGGCAAAGATAAGGACGATAAGAATCTGAAACTACCAACATGCCTGGAACAAAAGATCCATTGGCCTCTGCTTTTGCATAGTTGCAGTGTCTCTGAGAAAACTTCAAAACTGGCAATGCCTAACTGTTTGCAGCCTTTGACGACCGAAGTAGGTGGGAGGTGAAATGTGGGTTGTTGTAATAAATTATGAAACGTGCCGCTGCCCGCACATGCACATGGACTTCGCTGACACCCTTCGACTTTTGCGTAACGCAGGAATGGGCCATGGCTTCCCCAGGCAATGGTGTAACCATGCAAACACACGTGCGCAGTGCAGTCACGTGACTGTATGGCCGGCCACACCCAAAATTTCAGACATAGTTATTATGGCTTTTATGGCTGTGGGAAGTGTGATTCGGATTATGAATCGCGCCTGAAATTTTAACGTTTAAGAAAAGCTATTCAAAGTCTGCAGCATGTGAAGAACCCTGCGGTAAGGGCTTGAAACTACGTTTAGTAAACAGTGGCTTGCTGCTGATTGGACATTGCCGAACACAAGTTTGAAAGCATAGATGCCTAGTTAATTCATTTTTATTTTTTTAGTAGCACATCTTTGTGTATGCTAATAAAGAGTTGCCTCTTGCTTTTGCTACTAGATTTGGAGTGCAAACTGTCTGCTTTGATTCAAAAATATTTGCTAAGTATTCACCTCAAACTGAACGTTCATTATTCGCACATGCCTGTTATATTTAGGTTTGACTTGCATAGTTTTAGTAAAAACCGACTTGGAAAGACGTGTATGAAACCACTCTTGAAACCATGCGCCTTATTTTTTTAGTCGCTTTTACCAGTGTGGTACCTCTAGTTCTAAGTGAACAGAGCTTACGCTTTGTTTATGTTATCAACATTGACTCATGTCTCTCGCACCAAATGCATTGGTGCTTCATCTCTGTTTCCTTAGTGCTGCCAAGTGACATGGATGAAGACATGGAAGTAGCGGAATTTCTCGCACATCAGGTGAGAAAAGTTGAATGAAAAAAAATCTATACGATTTATCCTATATGATTCTATAAAAATCCTATAGGTTCATAGGTATGGACACGCCTCATCAGTTTGTTGACGTTACCATTTGCTTCTCCCCACGCCAGGTGTTCAGCAGCCACTCAGCGCTACTCTCACGTGGCTTTGCACTCGCCCACCTGCCCACAATACAGCAAGCACTGGAAGGTTCGCTGTCCTTCAGTGACCGTTCAAACGAACGTCCCTTCCTTCATGATTTCGTTGCAAGCACACCGGGTACAAGTGGGGGTCGACTTGCTAGGTAAGAAACGTTTGGGTGGCATCTGTTGATGTCAAGTGCAGTTACTGTGATTCCATTTTATTTGTATGTCAGCATAAGGAGGTATGAGGGTCTTGAAAAGTTTATTTTTTAACATATTTTTGTTGGCACTTGCCATGGAAGTGCAGAATGGAGTGCCGATTTCAAGTAGGCATTTAGATTTAAAATATCTTGTCTTGAGGCGAAGGTATGGCAGAATAATTGACCTAATTAGGTTTTTTTTATGGGCCATTGTGGTAATGTCTCAAAATAAAAGACCTCCTTTAGTAACATGCAGACATTTCAGAAGGTCCAGTGCACATCTTAAACCTTCTTTTTTTCTTTCTTAAATTATTGGACTAAATTTTGGCTAATTACTGCCACATACTCTTTTATTTCGAACTTTGGTATTTATTTATGATCAGGAAAATGACATTATATAAATTTCTTTACCTGTGCAGGGAACCTTTTGAAATGTATGCATGTTCCTAAAAGAGCCTTATAATGGCTCATAAGAAATGGACATGTTATTTTGCCATATCGTCTCTTCCTGATGAGATACTTTAAATCTACGTGCATATTTGAAATTGGCATATTATTCTGCACTTGCACGCTGAGTTTCTAAGTTTCAACAAGATATGTTGAAAAATAAAGACGTTTTCAAGGCTCTCATCTTCCCTGGCCACTTTCCGGAAGTGTTGTGTTGTCATAGTTATTTTGTGAATGTTTTTATTTGCATTATTCTATTGCTCTTTTTCTGTGGTTATCGTAGCAGATATCATCGAATGCACGTTTTGCCGACTTCAAAAATCTGCAAAAGGAGCACGACCTTAATGCATCACTTTCTCTGCGTTTGTCTGGCTAGGCATGCCTTGCAAAGTTGATAGAATATTTAGGGGAATCCCCCAAGGGGGAGTAGATTTGTAATAAGGGAGTAATTACTCATTGACATCCACTCAAGCGCAGCCAAACGGCTACAAAGGAAAGCTAAACAGCTTTCTCAGAAACTTCGTAGAGTTAAAGAAAAATTCTTCCTGGTCCGGGGATCGAACCCAGGACCACCGTCCTTGGGGCAGTCGCTCTACCAACTGAGCTAGCCAGGATGGTCAGCAGATCAGAAGGTAGGGCGAGAGCAAATTGATCATTAACTCGAAGTGAGAATGGTGTTGATTGAATATTTAGAGGAATCCCCTAAGGTGGAATAGATTTCAATGAGTAGAAGTCAAGGTGGAGTAGATGTCAATAGTAATTACTCCCTTATTTCAAATCTAATCCACCTTAGGGGATTCCCCTAAATATTCGATCAACACCAATCCCACTTCGAGTTATTGATCAATACGCTCTCGCCCCACCATCCGATATGCTGACAGTCCTGGTTAGCTCAGTTTATAGACCGACTGCCCCGGAAAGGCGGTGGTCCCGGGTTCGATCCCCGAACCAGGACGAATTTTTCTTTAACTACAAAGTTTCCGAGAAAGCTGTTTAGCTTTCCTTTGTAGCCGTTTGGCTGCGCTTGAGTGGATGTCAATGAGTAATTACTCCCTTAATAAAGGTCTGCTGCATGAGCACTTTCTGTAAAGTTAAATCTTTCTTTTTCTCTCATAACGTCGTTTTTTGTTGCTGTTATGACCAGGTGGCTACAGCCCGAGTGCTATGTGGACCCAAAGCAGTGCGAGTTAATCTGCAGCCAGGAGGAGCTGAAGTGTGGCTGGCCGTCTGTCATCACCGTTCTCACCAGGGACCAGTATGCATACCTGGTGCACGTCCCTAACATGAAGGTGCGATGCATGCTCCCGTCCCCAGCTTTCAGTTTGAACGGGTTCAATATTTTCAGTTGTCGTGTATGTTTCTGCGACAGAACTGGGTGTCTAGCTAACTTGTTTGTCAGCTTTTCCTTTTCAAAGTGGCCCTAAGAGTAAGTAGGGGACGTAACGTGTCACATGGAGTTGAGAGTGCAGAACAGGGCCCAATGGACTTGTGATGCCCTTAAAGCTTGAGGGAAATGCAACCATCACTATTTAAAAATGAACTTGCCACAAGAAACTGAAAGCGAATTTTTAGCGGATATAGTAACTTCTCTAACAGCAAGAGGAAAGGAAAAGCCTTTTTTTTTTCCCCGTTTAGAAATTAAGGTAGTCATTTATCTGCTTACCTGCAAATAGGAGCGCTCAGTTTTTTTCCCCCACACTTGTATTATTCTTTGAATTCAACTTTGCCTGTTTTCCATTGTTATGATACATATGGTTTCATTCTTGTAGTATGCTCGTGCTTACCGAAGGGTTTATCTGCTGAAGTGGGTCAGGGGTTAAGGCATTTGGCTACCTAATCGAAATTCTCGGGTTTGAACCCACCCACTTTTCTACGGAGGCGAAGCACAAAAGGTGCCTGCGTGCTGTTTGATGTCAGTGCATGTCGAGTATCCCTAGGTGGTCTGAAGAAATTTGGAACCATCCACTGTGGTGTACCACTATTGCGCCCTTATGGTGGCCACTATCCACTATGGTGCCACTATGGTGCCCAAGAGGCATGACCTGACGAGGGACTGTGTTGCAGGTTGAAGTAAGGGCGGTGCCAATGAATGCCTACAACCAAGAACGGGTTCCTTGCTCAACATCTGCTGGCTTGGGTGACCATAGTGGTTCGCTGACATTTGGCGGCCACCCGCCACCGTCATTGGATGCACCTTATGAAGTGACAGTGAAGGAAAAAATGCTCTACTATGCTATCACCACAATGAAGGTAAGAGATACCTACAGCTGGCATGATTGGAGATGTATGGGTTGGGTTGTGTTGGGCTCTGTTGGGTTTATTTACACATAGGCAATTAGGGCCATCATGTGTCAAGCAAGCTAGCGAAAGGTTATTTTAAAATTCTACAACTCCCCGCCGGGGTGGCGCAGTAGTTACGGCGCTCGACAATTGTGCTCAAGGATTCGGGATCGAATCCCGGCCTCGACGGCCACTTTTTGATGGAGGCGAAAAGCAAGGTTCCTATGTGTTGTGCGATTTCAATGCACGTTAAAAAACCCCATGTGGTCAAAATTTTCAGAGTCCTCCACTACGGTATCTCTTATGGCCGGAGTCGGTTTTGGATGTTAAACCCTACAAATCAAGCCGAATGAAAATTCTACATCTAGTTTAGAAGCATTGTTGAATGGAGGTGTGACCTCCTTGCTAGGTGAGACACAGCTCTGAAATTGCAAAAGATGGCTAAAGAATTTAACCACATCACAATGACAACAAATAGTTCAGAGGAGCGCACCGTACAAGTCTGAAGTAGGAACTTTTTTTTTTTTTTTTGCATGTGCTTGTGCATGTGGTTCTCGACAGAGTGGATTTTGCGTGATAATTTCAGTTTTCCACATCTATATAGCTATGGAAATGTTGAATGTAGTTACAAATCAACATGATCAGTACAAAAGGGCTAGTGCAGTTCTGTGAGATTCGTATACTTCTGGAGAGGAAAATTTTACTCCGCAAAACTAACGTGCAGTTAAACCTTGATACAGTAACACAGATGTTACAAATTAGTATTGGCGATATCAAGTGCTTCTTAAATATTTTCTACAAACATGTCTAATTTCTATTTAATGTATCGCACGCAATTAGCCATGAAACAGATATATCAAACTCCCGATGCCACTCAGATCCCACGCGAGAGGCCCCGTTGAGGTGGCGCAGTGGTTACGGCGCTCGACTACTGTTTCCAAGGATGCGGGATCGAATCCCAGCCTCGGTGGCTGCTTTTCGATGGAGGCGAAAAGCAAGGCGCCCGTGTGTTGTCTCTCATAGCCCGAGTCGCTTTGGGACGTTAAACCCCACAAACCAAACCAACCAATCCTACGCGAGAGGTTTCACAGCAGTGCACAAGTAACTGGTGGTGGTGCGGTGAGCAATAAAATCAATCAATCAAAGGTTTGCCTTTTATAGTGTTCATATCTTCTTTACACACAGTGCCACATAAGATAAAGCAGCACGAATTGTTGTTGATCCAGTAGTCAGCACAAGCCTATGCCTTCCGAATTCCTCTACATTACTGTGGAAACAGCGGCGTGGATGTTTGTAGCCTTATAGCCATCATGCGTTCACGTCGGCTGTCATGGAGTCAGTGGAAATAGCAATAGCTTTCATTCTGACGTACCATTTTCCACAGCACACAGCTGTGATGCGGAAAAGCCACCCTAGCTGGCCCTTGGCCTGCTGTCCAGTAGCGTCCAATGGCACCTGCTGAGCAGTGTTGTGTGGGGAAGCCAACCTGGTATTCCAGTAATATGAATTGTGGGTCAGTTGGTCCATACTTGGGGTTCTTTTAAAAAAAAAGAAAATAAAAAAATAAATACACAGGCAGCAAAGGTAGACAAGACAGGCCACTAAGTTGCAGTCCTTGCGCAGAAACTCGTTAAGGCTCGTTAATCAGGAAGTGAACGTGTTAGCATGCTATTCATGTCAATTTATAATGAAGAGATTGCTTTTCCTGATATGTAAGAAAGTGGAGCCATATGTGCCCTCCTCTTTTTGAATTTTCGCCCATGCATGTGTCATTGTTCTGATCATCTTTTCACTTTTTTATTTATTTATTTATTCATATCGCCTCACAGGCTCCAAGAACAGAACATTGTATGAGGTGGGGGATTACATAGATAGGGGTAAAGACAGGAGAATGAGCAACATGTTTGTACAAAACTTATTGACTGTTAGTAGAAAAGTAGGAACATCAGTATACAATGACACTTTAGTAACTTGACAAAATGACCATTATTTCAGCCCTAAAACGAGCTGGTTAACATATATTCACGATGTGTTCCAGAAGACCATTGCAGCGAATGATAGCCTGCGACAGGGCCGATGAATTTAATGCAACGGTACCACCAGAAACGCATTAAGCTCAGAGGGCTGTTTAAACAATGTGAGGTGTTGTTTGCAGTACAAGAGGCAGGTGTTGAACAGTAGGAACTGTAAACTGTTCTTTGAAACAGGCAGAATAGGGTGATTAATCTTCACGATTGCAATGTAGCGAGAGAGATTGATGATTTGATGTTCGTTATTCTCGAGCTGCAGTTGTAGTTTCTGGAAATGAAACTTGCAGCACGATTCTGAATCAATTCAAGAGAATTTAATTAATAAACCTGATGAGGTGACCAGATTGGAGATGCGTATTCAAATTCTGAACGAACAAATAGGCAAGCTTACGGGTAATGGCAGGAGTTCCATGAAGAATGTTTTAGATAGCCTAATGTGGTGATTTAGCTGCTACTTTATGTATGCGAGTGGGCCACGAGAAATAAACGCCGAGGTATTTGTATGGACACGCGTAGGATACTGAAGTATTATTCGGTATGTAATTGAAAGAAGAGTACCTCGAACAGCTTTCACATAGTATCATCTATCTAACCAGGTTTAACCTTGGACACTTTCTTTTTCTTGTTTGCTATAATGAGGTTTGACTATATCAGACATATGTGCTCGTACGGAAGGTTCCAAATAATTTGGCTTCTCTCTAGTTATATCCACTATTTTATTACAAAATTCGATTGTTGCTATATTGAGGCTTTACTATACCCTTTCATTCCAGATGCAAAAGTTAAACTAAGCTTGTTCTGTGTGTAGTGACTTTCCTTTCCTGTTGTTTGTAGCGCCTGTATAAGCATACAGTGGATCTGTTCTATTTCAAATGAGTTTTGTTACAATTTCAGTTGAACATTTTAAGTAGCTCCATTCTTTAACTGTGTCTGTTTGCATTTGTGGGCATGGCTTTTGAAAGAGCCATTGCTACAAGCCATTGAAAACCTATGCCTTGAGCCATGAAGATGCATTAAAGAAAAGACAATAGTGAATGCCAGTGTGTGATATAGTCCATGTTTCACTGATGCACTGTATGTCATTCACAGCAATACGAGGATTATTCCTTTGAAGAACTACGCTATGTGTCCCCAACCAAGAAGCGACTCATTGAGAATATGCTTGTTCGGGCAAATGATGACGGAACGTACACAGCCAACTGGACTCCAGGCTCTGTCGGCTGGTATTTGCTACATGCCGTCATTGATGGCTTTGAAATAGGTAATTTATGCTTTGGGTCCTTTGTGTGCAATGAATTTTATTAGCTGGCCGCAAATATTAAAAATATCAATATATAAATCGGACGTGCTTGTTAATCGCTCCATATTTGAGCTGAGAATCGATATTCAGTATCTTGTGAATATTCGGCAGCAACCCGATATCTCACTGATTTTCACTAATCCAACCGTGGTGACAACACAGTATCTGGCAAATTATCGGAAGGTCGAGTTTGAAGTACCAGGAAAATAGTTTGAAGGCATCTTCTTTGCATTCTTATATCGCGTGAATTGATCACATTCGGATGCCGCTAGGCTTAGTTCTTATGTGAAATTTCACAAATGGGCATTCTCATGTGCCACACATGGCGGCAGCAGTCAACTTTGATATGAAGGAAAGGTTACATGCAAAATTTCACATTGAGCTTCCAATTGAAATTCACTTAGTTTTAGTTTCTGGGCTTGGCAGTGGCTTTCTGTAATGCATTCAGCAATTATCAGAAGCCAGCTGCATTCTGCTTTTGGATGCTGTCTCATTGCTGATCATTTTCTTTCTTTCTTCTTTTGGAAACAGTCTAGCTGTTCCTACATTGGTGTGTGTACCACTGCTGAAACAGTTGGTTGATTCATGGGCTTTCTGCGTTGGAGCCATTTTGCAAAATTTTGTCACATTTTTGCAGTTTCAGCAGGTCTGTCTCCTTTATTCTTCAGGGCGCGAAAGTGACGGGCAGGGCGGATTTTCTAAATTGACCTTCAGATAATGCGACCTTTTGTTTTGTTTTTCTGCTCCCTTGAAGCCTGAAATAAGGTTTTAGTACCCATCACATTATTTTCAGTTGCCTGTTATGAATCATTGTATAGATTTTATTGTTTTGCTCTTTTTCTCAACCACACAACTGTTTGCATACCCGTCTATTGTCCAATCAAGCAGTGATAATACATCTCTATGCAGGCTGTCTTTTTTTTTTTTTAGTATACGGCTAAATCAGTCCTATCTTGTCTACTTAGGTTGCAAAAATTATGCACTGCTTTCAAGAAAAAAAAATATTAGCAGCATTTGCCTGTATATTCTTCTTTATTGTTTTTTTTTCATGTGGAGCAAGTAGTATTCACATTCGGTTCATACTCAAAAGTTTCAATATTCGCACACTTCTAATTTTGTGGTACGCCTGGCTGTTGGTTGGCACAATGCCTCTGTTTGCACAATTCCTGCATTTGTGACTCTCTGCTCTTGGCTTTCTTCAGGGAGCTCCCAGTGTCGTCTAGTCGAAGTGAAAGAGCCACCACAAGGCCTGGTGATCCCTTCCAAAAGCCTATCGCAAAAGTCCTCCCACCAACCAAACAAGGTAACGACGTCTCATAGCTTCCATGTGTATTTGCATAATTGAAGGCTGCCTATAATAGACGAGAAGTGTGCTTATGTTTGTCTAATTATCACAATTAGAATGCACAGTTTTTCGGATTGAACTCGGGAATTTTAATTGGTGTGAAGCAGTTTATGAGCTCCCAGTATTCAGGGGTGGAATAATATAATGATTCCATCCCATCCAAAAACTGCTCCATTCCATCGCCTTCTCTGCCATTGGCCGGTTAAAATTCGAATCTGTGTATAATGAGGTTGCGTTGCAGGACGTCGCAGGACGTCAGAAGTAAGTTCGAGTAGTCGTCACCTCATACGCAATTTTGACGTCACCGCCGAGGGAGTGGAATAGATTTTGGAATCACTATATTATTCCACCCCAGATTGCATCCTGGCAAGCAGTTCATTTTGTTGAACAACTCTGATCAAGGCGATCTTATGTGTTTGCTGTGCAGGATCACAACCGCAGCTTTAGATTGCTGTAGGGCTCATTGCTAGTAAGACGCTTTGTTGTTTTTCCCTCCTGTTTGCCACCAGCAGATGCGCAAATTTCAGGCGAAGTACAGTGCCGGACTACGCATTCGCAGCCATCCATCTTTACAGAGCAAGCAGATCGGTGTGGTCCAGGTGGATGGCACGGTGACCTTTGTGGATGAGGTGAGCAAATTTTTTTTTCCATAAACGCTTTTCATCCTTTTTGCTGTGTGCTCATTGTAGTTGAAGGGCAGCACGGTTGAGTGCTTCTGGTGATATTATTGCATTGTTTTGTAACATACGATGCCAGCACTTTCTTGCGGTCGCCATTTAGAATAACCATGATTTCAGTGGTTTATTTTGCTACAGGTTGCGTGGTTCGCACTTTCGCTGCTTCCGATTCTTAATATGTGAACCGAGCGACGTTGTTTGAAACCCTGCTTGGACTCATAAACCTATAGCGATGCTCTAACTCTGAACCAAGATTCATTTCAGCTGCATAATGATGACGGAGTCTGGGTCCGGCTAAGTCCAGAAACCATCAAGACCTACTGCCAGAATGGATACTCTGAGGCATGGTGCTTGCAGTATAATCAGCACATAGGAAAAACTCTGTTGGTTCCTTTTGAGGTGAGTATAATAAGGTTAGTTTATTTGTCTGCGTAAATTGTCATGGGCTCACAGACCGCATTCATTTAGGAGTCAAAGCCAGTGCGAGACGAGTTCTTCACTGACAAGACTGGGCTTTCACCTAAGAAGAGGGAGTTGAAGGACCCAAAGCAGCAGCCGCTTCAGATTCAGCACCAACAGCACCAGCAGCAAAAGCAGGCACATCCGCACAAGCAACATTCACTTGGGCAACATCCACACCAGCTGCATCAGCAGCAGCAGCAACAGCAGCAACAGCCACAACAACCAGCACAGCCGCCTGATGTGGTCAGGCATGGTGAGTAGTTTGCTTTTAAGCATACATAATGCGACAAACTGTATTCTTGAAGAATTCGATATTGCAATGTGTAAGCTCTGGTTCAATCATGGGAAATCATGCAAAATGATTTGACTTTTTTTTTAGCCAAACCATGAAATCCGCCATTTCTTTTTTTTTTGAGTGCTCTTAAGCTTGAAGCAGTGCTTAGTTCATTTTAGCTCTGAATCCTGGATAATTTGGCCTAGGGCCCAAGGGTAAATATTTGAATGATGGCTTGTCGAACAGGTTATACCTTGACATGGCTTTATTTAGGGACCCCACCAAATTAACCGATTATAGTAGTTCAGTTCAGTTCAGTTCAGTCGTTCAGTCGTGTCCGACTCTTCGTGACCCTATTGACCATGTCACGCCACGCTTTCCGGTCTCTCACTATCTTCCTAACATCACATAACTTCATCTGCAGTGCCTCGAGGATGCCATCTAACCATCGCGTTTGCTGCCTACCCCTTCTCCGGTGACCCTCAACCTTTCCCAACATCAAATCTTTCTCCAGCGACTCCTCTCTTCTCATCAGATGACCAAAGTAGCCGAGCTTTAACTTTAGAATTTGACCCTCCAAAGAGCAGTCAGGGTTTATGGTCGACAATATTGACTGATTTGATCTTCTGGCAGTCCAAGGAACTTTCAAGAGTCTTCGCCAGCACCACAATTCAAACGCGTCAATTCTTCGGCGGTCAGCCTTTTTCACAGTCCAACTCTCGCATCCATACATCACAACTGGAAAGACCATAGCACGAGTTATACGGATCTTGGTTGGCAGACTAATGTCTCTGCTCTTTACTAGGCGGTCAAGGCTAACCATTGCTCTCTTTCCCAGAAGCAGGCGTCTCCTAATTTCATGGCTGCAGTCTCCTTCCGAGGTAATCTTGGAGCCCAAGAAGAGAAAATCTGTCACAGCTTCCACTTCTTGTCCCTTGATGCTCCAGGACTTGATAGGGCAAGACGCCATGATCTTTGTCTTTTTAATGTTCAGTTTAAGCCCAAACTTCTCACTCTCTTCTTGTACGCGCATCAGAAGTCTCTTGAGTTCCGCTTCACTTTCTGCCATTAAAGTGGTATCATCCGCATATCTAAGGTTGTTGATACGTTTTCCAGCAATCTTCACTCCAGCTGAACACTCGTCCAGACCAGCCTTCCTCATGATGCACTCTGCATATAGGTTAAATAGGCAGGGCGACAGTATGCAGCCTTGCCTCACTCCTTTCTCAATTGGAAACCAATCAGTAAGACCATGCCCAGTTCTGACTGTGGCCTCTTGCCCTTCATACAGGTTCCTGAGGAGACAGATGAGGTGAATTGGAACTCCCATCTCTTGGAGAGCTTGCCACAATCTGCTGTGATCTACGCAGTCAAACGCTTTCTCATAATCAATAAAGCAGAAGTAGATGGGTTTCTGGAACTCTCTTGCTTTTTCCATGATCCAGCGAAGGTTGGCAACTTGGTCTCTAGTTCCTCTGCCCTTGCGAAACCCAGCTTGCACGTCCGGAAGCTCCCGATCCACATACTGCTGCAGCCTACCTTGGAGGATTTTCAACATCACCTTGCTAGCATGCGAAATAAGCGCGATCGTACGGTAGTTGGAACAATCTTTGGTACTGCCTTTCTTTGGAATGGGGATGTAAACTGACCTCCTCCAATCCTGTGGCCACTGCAGGGTTGTCCAAATCTTCTGACATAATGTATGCAGAATGTTAACAGCGTCATGGTTGAGGTTTTGAAGCAACTCAGCTGGAATGCCATCAATTCCGCTAGCTTTGTTCTTAGCAAGGCTGGCTAAGGCCCATTCAGCTTCACTCTTCAGGATGCCCGGCTCGAGATCAGTGATCACAACCGTCTTATGTTGGGTTTGCACATTCGGGTCCTTCTTGTACAGTTCTTCTGTGTATTCCTGCCACCTCTTCTTTATCTCCGCGGCTTTAGTGAGGTCCTTGCCTCGTTTGTCCTTTATCACGCCCATCTTAGCACAGAAGCTTCCTTTGATATCTTTGATTGTCTTATATAGAGCTCTTGTGTTCCTTAATTGGCTGTTGTCCTCAACTGCTTGGCACTGTATGTTCAGGAAGGCATTCTTATCTCTCCTTGCTATTTTCTGAAAATCCGCATTGAGAACCTTGTATCTTTCTCTTTCCCCCATAACTTTTGCCATCCTCCTTTCCTCAGCTATTTGCAAAGCCTCTTCAGATAACCAGTTTGCTTTCTTGCATTTTTTTTGCTTTGGAACTACCTTAGTAGCAACTTCTTGTATTATATCACGAACATCAGTCCACATCTCTTCGGGCTCTTTGTCTTCTAGACCTAATTCTTGAAATCGATTCCTCACTTCCACAGTAGTTACGGCCATAGTATAGTAGTTACGGGCCATTCAAATAAGTGAGCTTCGCAAGGTCTGCATTATCTGAATTAATGGGAGCCGAATTAAGGTTTTACTGTGATTTGATCGGTGAGTAGTGACAACCCAGAGAATTATGTTGTGCTAGGAAGGGTCTAGATACAGCATAGTCATGACATGCTGAGCGACACATTTCTTCTGGAATTTGATATGGTGGAGGGTGTGAGGAAACTTGTGTACCAGAGGGCAGGGCGGGGTGGAAAGGGGGGGGGGGGGAATGGCCGCAAGCTGAGAGGGTGACCATGAAAGCACGTCGCTGGAGAGGGGGTATCAGCGCCTGGGGGATGGAGGTGGAGGAGCAGGCTGGGAGTGATGTTGAATTCTCTACGTCTAATTGAAATTTTTTCTGTTACAACCGCAGGTCCTGGAATGTATCAAGTGGTTCGTTGTGGAGCCTCTGGGCACAACATTCGAAGCAAACCAAACTTGAAGGCGCCACCTGTCGGCATGCTGGTCATGGGCAACACTATCATTGCTACAGAAGAAGTGAGGGACCCTCTTTGTATCTTTTGAAATTTTTTCAAGTACCCCAAGTCTTCTTTTGCTTTGAGAGTATATATCTCTAGAAACATAGACAGCGGCTTTTATTTTTCTTTATATATAATGTTTGCGTACCTAACTATCGAGAGTTCAGAATATCTGATGGATTGTCATTTGAGTGAGACAAAAATTCTTACCTCTAATCAATAGTGAGTATGCATTAAGGCCTTTTGATTTTTATGTTCAGTTGTTTTTTATTGACCTTTATTATTTTAGAAGTCTTTCTTGTGAAGCAGGATAATAAAACTTTAAACTGAATAATTTAAAATTGTGCCTTAAAATTATTTTATTCGATTCATATTCGAAAAACTGATATTCGAAATTCTCGATTACTCGGAAGTTACTAGGGGTGTGTGAATAGTCGAAATTTTCAAATATCATAACTGTGCAGCAAAGCATCCTCAAATCGCTACATGGCCGTTTTAGGAAGAGGGATTTTCCCTTTTGGAAGAGGGCCTTCCCATTAGTGTGCTGTAATTGAAGCACTTGACAAAACCAAGAAAAAATGGCATTCTTACTTCAGTTTCACCTCACATGCAGGCATTCATCGTACAGGTGTTCATCAGATAAAATTACTGTGATCCAAACGATTTTTGGCAGTTTTGTCAGGGCCAATCTTTAACTTTCTGTGTGCTAAAAGTGCGCATTGGGGCCTGAGTATGAAAAGCGTGCGAGTTGGCCCATTTTTAACATCGTGCTGAATGTACACTTCTGCTTAAGATCAAGTTTTAGGCGGCATCAACCTTCGAGTACCGATCGACGGCGCGGCAAGTCCAGTCTTTGCAGCATCAGTCTTTTGTACAGCATGTTGTCATAATGTGTGTCAAAAAAAGTGTGCCATCAGCTGCATCACGAAAGCACACAAATTCGCACCAGTTACATGCAGCACCAAATGCCAGGAGTTTACCGCAGAGATGCCATCTGAGAGCGCTGCGGACGACGGCACACTGGCCGTGCGCTGTCCCTTGGTAGTCGCTAGGCCTTGTTTGTTTGGCATCGAAGCCACGGTGGACATTGTTTTGGAATAGGCCAGCAAAACAGTAGATTCATTTTTAGCGTAATCTTATCCCTGTACTGTATTGCAAATAGCAATACGATGTTTGATATATGTGATGTTTTCTTAAATTTCTATATTGATGATCGCATCACAGCAAAAAAGCTGGTCAGTTAGCTGTGTCCGTCAGCAGCATGTTCGCATAGTTTTGCTGACTGTATCACACCGCATTGACACGAACCCTCTGGAAACACATCTGCTTCATCCGGCAATACGTTTCATATAACAAGCTTCTGTGCGCGAACAGTTGGCGACCTCATTGCTACACTGGAAAAGTTTTTCGGCAAAGCTCCTCCGCTGCCTCTCTAGCGTAGCCATTCACGTGCTCTCTTCTGTGTGTGATTCTTACGTGTAGCTGCGAACATCGGTGACACCTTGCGCTGCCGAACTGCGTGTGCTGAGCTGCTTTGCTGATGTTTTGCACCATCAATTCTGGCTCGGACGATGCGTACACATGCATGTGATGCATGAACTTCTTAAACAATGTGCGAAAGAATTTCAAAAAATGCAACACTACCCTCGAGTAAGTCTTGCTCACTTATAATCCGACGCTCAAACTTTGTAGCGATCTCTTGAAGTGATCTATCCACGCTCACACCGATGGTATGTGTACATTCCATTCGTTACGTACCACAAAAGATGCCTCTCGCCGACTGTCTTGAAAGTGCTTTTTCTGGCTAGAAATGACGATGGCATGTTTGCACATGTGCAACTCGCACGCTCATCTGCTAGCATTGGTGCAAAGCCATTGCTGGCTATTGTGCCAACTCCATGAGGAGACCGGCCGCCGTTGATCAAACCACGGAAGACTGTACCAAAGCTGCAGACCAAAGCTACAGACACGGGAGACTGATAGGCAGTGCGAGAGAAGAAAGGAAGCATGGCTTGGCTTTTGGAAAGCCGTGCCCGGCAGGAGTATACACTAATTTGCGGTCTGTGGGACAGGGATATGAAGGGAAGTGCTTCTCCGCGGCAGCCACCGATGTCGACAGCAGCCTGGCCACCTGTATGCATGCGCTCGCGAACGACTCGGGTCATTCAGGCTGTTGTTGCACACAATTTCAAGAGGTCAAGGAACTGCAGAAGCCGGTGGCTGAGGAAGATACGAGACAAGGTTGAAAGCTATGCAAGCATAGAAGAGAAGGGAAAGGCAGAGACTGGTGAATGTGTGGGTGGTGTGGGAGGGAGAAATTCTACGCTGGGCACTTTCTTTTTCTTTTTTTTTCTGGAGCGCCATTTTTAACATTTTAAGCGTTTCATGGTCCCTTTAAGGAAAGAAACCGCATCGTCAATTTTCTTACCGTCTTTATTACCGTCCTGGTAATATCAAGGTTTTCAGTGGTTATGGCATTTATGTAATTTTCTGGGCTGCTGTGTTGTTTGACTTGCTGATGCCAAGGTAGCCAAAGCAGCTGCATTTTGTTAATAGATGCATAGTGCAAAAACATTTGTGCACTGTCAGATGTCAGTTCACATTCAAGAACCCCGGTTGAAAAATTTTTAGAGCCTTTCACTGTGGCACCTCTCATGGTCCACATTCATCACAGAGACATCATGCTGGCATGTGCCAAGTAACCAGCACTTCTGCTAAACTGTGTTCTTTCCTCATTTGCCATTACATCGACTACAATGGTGGTTTTACGCTATTGCAGGTGTCCAATGTTGAGGGTGTATGGCTGCGACTAGATCAGGAGAGCATGCAGAGGCATTGCTTCAGCACAGAGGGTGAGGCATGGACGCTGGCTCGGACGGGGGCACATGTCATGCCCGAGGTGCTTTACCTGCACCATGAGTCGGAAGTGATGCAGTCGGGCGACAGCGATGACGACTCGGCTGGGGCATGTGGCCACAGGTCTGGGCTGCACAGCAGTTTGTTGTTGTGGTTTCTTGACCTCATCTGTTGTGAAACTTAGTTTTGAGAATAAGTGGTATCTTGTGCTAACTGCCTTGAAGGGGCACTTAAAGGAAATGGTAAGTCAGGTTAAGCTGATAGGTTAGTTAGTGTCCCATGATAGCAAATAGGTAATTCTTTCTTTGCCAAGATCGGTGCTTTTTTAATCCGGAAAATTGCACGAACGTGAAGTACTCATGGTGCCGTCGCTGGCAAATCCACACAGCTGTCGTTAGTGACGTAAAAGTGTGGAAGGTCTCAAGGAGTACTATTTTACAGTCTCTGTGGGCGACTATCACAAAATATGAAGACAGCAGAGCGGAGTCAAGAATGTGAAACCCCATATTTAAAACAATGCTGAACAGACAACAGAGGGAAAGGCTAGATGCAAATGCTCATACTGAATCCTTCTGCATGTGGCCGGTACACACTGCAAGTTCAGAACCACAAGCTCTCAGTGGCGCTGCTTGCACAACACTGAAGGATTTGCGGCCTTGGCATTATCATTTTTGCTTTTTGTTGCTGGTGTTCAGCAGTAGTTAATAATTCTGCAGAAGTAACAGTAGAGAACGACACTGAGGCCAGTGAAACATGGCTGTTGTGTTCGCCCTTCTTAGTGTTGTCCATAGGATTTAGTAAACTTAGAAACACAGCTATTCAATTGTGAACTTGTTAGAATATGTAAAGCTGTATGTTTGATTAGCAGAACCACTGCATTTGTGCCTCTTCCTTCTGCTCAGGGTAAGCTCTTATGAGTAAAGGTGGGGTGAATCTCTTGAGTAACCAGTTCAGTCACTTCACAGGTGTCCTAAAGGGGCAGCAGCATCGTCAACGAGCGCACGCTCACGTGGCTACAATTTCTGCGCACCTGCCTCTATGGGTGCTGACAGAGCAGCACCTGGAAGTGCTGGTGCAGTGCAAGGTAAGGCTGCAAGTCAACTGTGACAGCGCTCCTGTCTCGTTACTCAAAGCATGAGTTTACCATGGCGGTGTTTTTGTTTTGTTTTGTTTTTTTACTAAAAATTTCAAGTTAGTCGTAATGCATGCAGTCCTTCGTGCTGCACATAACTATGTGTTTTAGTACATTCACTTATAATATGTTACATCACACTAGGTACGTAATTTATCTGTTTCTCACCTTCTGCAAGGCTCCAGAAATAAAACCTTGTGCAATGGTATTTTGTTCCTTGTCTGCCATTAGCAACAAGCATCCTTATGGAGCTGTAATTTAAATCTTAGCTAAATGTTAATAATTGTAGTGTTTCTTCCAGCCTTGTGTACCCTCTACTTAATTTCGTTTCTCTGTTTAGGCCTGTTTACCTTTGGCAGTGGTACCTCAGACCCTGAAGGCGGTTCATCTGGATCAGCCAGTCCTTTTGTATTTGGATCTCCAGGTAAACCTAAAGTTTCCACGCCTCACCAAACTTAATTTATGTTAGATAGCTTGACATAATTGCAACAGTGCATAAGGCATTGGTGTAAAGATAAAGGTGAGATAAGATCAGTGTATTCTCTTGCCTCTTTTCATCAGCCATCTATGAAACTGTCTGTTTCAACAGACATCTGTTGAACTTTGTTGTAATTATATTTTTTAGAAATATGTCAAATATAAAACAGATGTCTGTTTCAACAGACTTTTGTTGCAACTATATTTGTTAGAAATATGTGAAGTATAAACCAGCTCACCTAACTTTCCGTTTGCCCCCTGTGGTGATGCAGTGGTTAGGGCGCTTGACTACTGTGTCCAAAGTAGTGGGATCGCATTCTGGCCACAGCAGTTGCTTTTCTGTGGTGACCTAAAGCTAGGTGCCCTTTTGCTGTGCGATGTCAGTGCACATTAAGGAGCCACAGGTGGTCGAAATTTCTGGAGCCCTCCGCTACGGTGTCTGTCATAGCCTGAGTCACTTTGGGACGTTAAACCACTAACCAAACCGAACCTAACTTTCCTTTCTTCTCTGTATCTTCTGGTTATCACTTGATCATAATAGAAAGTACTGTATGTGGCAGCACCAAGTCACAGATAGAAAAAAGAAACATCTGCGAACATTGAACTTGATTACAATAAATACAGAGGCACCCCAAACTTTAATGCATTAAGAATGCTACAAATTTCAGGGTATGCTGTGTATTGTAGCATTAGTACCTGATGTGGCCTCTTGTCAGGAGCATCTACTTTGGTGGTTGCTTTTGAGCTTTTTTTTGTCGGCAGCGCAAAGTTATGTGGAATTTTTTTGCAACATTAGTATCAGTCAATACAATGGAATCTTATAACAATTATTGCATTAAACAGATTGCTCTTAATTCAGGCTCGGCATAATACAAGCATTCGGCTTCAAGCGGCGATGATAGGCACGCTTTAGCTCTTGTGTTATGTGTGAATTATGCTTGATGCTGTTCAAATATTAGCTTGCAGGGAAAGGAGCTATTAATAGTTAGATTACTTGGCCTGGAACATGAGATCTCAATGTTATGGATTTTTTTCATGCCTTATTGATGTTAGTAAAAGAAAGCAGCAAGTGACTACATATTACTCAGAGTTTGTCTTTTATATACATATATGTTTCAGCATCAACACCATCTACTTCTACCAATGCTCTAGCAGATTCTGAGCACACCGGGCCAGCATCTGAGCGGTCTGAGGCTCCCACTTCCAGTGGTTCTGTTGCGGGAGGATCCACCCAACCAACCTCTCACAGACGAACAAGTGCCGACTCATCGCCACCTCTTCCGCGAGCAATTCCACCTGAGCTCCGTGGGGTATCTGTGAGGGACCTGGTTCGTGCTATAGGAGAAAGCCGAGCCAACGGCAATGGCATCACACCACCAGGAACGCCACCAGCGACACCACCAGTTCGGCGGCGGCGGTCATCCGCAAACTCTAAGCCAGCAACATCAAGCCCAGTTCCCATTCCTGGTGTGGTGGTCCCCTGTTCATACTCGGACTCTGTTCTTGGGGTGTCTGAAAATGCGCTTGGCCACCCGGGGTCTCAAACCCAGGCTGAAACAGTGAGAAGCGCCACTCCATCACAAGGGAGCCTGAGTGAATCGGGGTCCTTCTCCAAACATACCATCTCATCTCCACGGAGGGCATCAGTTCAGAGGCATGTGCTGTTTCTAAAATTTCAGTATCATTGTCAAAGTTTGCCATTTGTCCTTCCCTAGTTTTTCTTTTCTTGTGTGTGTGTGTGTATGAGAGAGAGAGATGTTCATAATGTGGAAAGTATCATAAAGAAGGCTGAAGAGGCTAATGGGGCAAGTTGTTTGATTGTTTGGTGACATTTTTTGCTTTGCGTTTCTTCCTGCAGTGAAAGCAGTGTCAGCTCTCACTTGGGCAGCTTTTTTCGGGAACTTCGTGACACTTCAGCAACAGGCTGCATTGGCTGTATTACACAACGTACCACAGACAGTCCTCTGAGCACCCCTGGCACACCAAAAAAGGTAGTGACGTCTTAAATCTTTAGCACTAGTTTTTGTTTCTTGTTGAGCAGACATTGAGCCTGGCTATTTTCTTCTTCTTTTTTTTTTTTCTTCAAGGAGAGCCTTTCACCAACTTCGTCGTTGAAGTCATTTACTCAGACGGGAACTCAGACCAGTCCGGAAGGAGTGACTACTGCTAGCATGAAGGGTCACTTCAGCATTGGCAGTAACTCAAGCCGTGAAGAAAGTCCACGTATTTCTCCCAAAATGTCACGCAGGGAACGAAGCAGCGCAAGTGGAACGAGGCACGTGCTTCGGGGTAAGAGAGAGCGCATCCACTCGGAACATACGGAACGGCCTGCTGCTACAGAACCTTTCCGGCAGGGTCTGTCTCCTTCTGTGGCAGAGTGTCTTAGGGCGGTCTTTTGTGCTTTCCTTTGGCACGAGGGAGTTGTTCATGACGCCATGGCCTGTGCCTCGTACCTGAAATTCAATCCAGACCTTCGAAAGAGTATCACCAAGAGAACCGTGCCAACTGCAGCCCCAACAAAGGAGCAGAAAGCTCGTTTCCGGCACTCCGTTGAGGTCACCTCCCCAAGCTTGTTGCAGCTGCAGCAACTAGAGACACTGCAGTCCAATGAGCCATTGAATGAAAATATCAAATCAAAGAGAGCATTTGCCCCAGCCACAACTTCTGACCAGGTCACACAAGAAGGAGGCTCCGTTCAAGAAGACGTGACTGTGGATTTGCCTCGGGCCCTCCGTTTTCTTGTCTTGCTCTGGGATCAGGTGACTAGTGTGTGCAAACAGGCCATCAAGGAGCAAGTGGTCCTTCCGAGTCTTTTCTCCACCAACAAAACATTCCAGCGCCTTGGGCAAGCATTTGTTAGAGGTTCTGAGCGACGTAAGACTAAGAAAAAGCGTGGCTACCGGTCAGCAGTGGTGAACAGCCAAACAGCTGTCGGGGAGAAAGAAGCTGTGTGCGAGCTCTGCGGACTTTCTTTCATGCCAGCATCTCCGTACCAGATCAGGCAGCCCCATCCTGGATGTGGTGATGTTGCCGCCACAAAGAACTTCAATGGCCTTCTTTGCAACAGTTGGACTGGCAGCTGCGGTGACAGCGGTCCATCGAGTGGCAGTTCACACCTTCTGTGTGACCGGTGTCGTGAAAAGTTGTGCCAGGCAGGTGGTGGTGGACAGCGCTCTTCACTTGGGGGAGGCCGTCACCGCAGTGGTTCTATTTCCGCAGCAGCAAGAGTCACCCCTTCTGCTCAAGACACAATCCACCACAACATGAAAAGCAATGCCATGTTTTTGCTGGAGCTGTCCAGCTCTGGGATGAGATCTCGGCGCAGCGGGCTACCGAGCTTGGCTGAAGGGGAGACATTGCTACCATCCAACCAGTTTGCAGCGGCTGGTCCCATTCAGTATTTCAGCATGCTGGGCCTCTCTGCGGATGCACTGTTTTCTGGGGAGGACCTTGTGCCCTCTGAGCCGGGCACGTCGAGCTCGCAAACTGCCGAGGCGGACGCTGAATTGGTGGCTGCCCTCAATGGAAACGAGGCAGTTGAAGACAACTTTGCAGCTGAAAGAGGGGACGAGGCTGGACTGTGTCCTACGGTGGGGACGAAGGCTGGGGGCAGAGTGTTCCATCGGTCTGTTTCTGTAGGACTAACACACCTGGACTGGACAGAGAAGGACCTAGCAGAAATAGCCATCCAGGAGGCACGTGCCGTGGTCGTTCCTCGTAAAAGGAACAACAGCAGTGGGAGTGAAGGTAAGGGCTAGCTCCTCTCTATTCTTTACTGCTGGAGAGTAGTTTATGTAGCCAGCTTTTTCCGTCTTAAGGGAAGCACATGAAGTAGCACTAGCGCCATTCTCCTCTTTCTAGAAGGAAGTGTGGGAACAACGAAGAGTGGTGAGACATTGCAAACTTGTGGCAGAGGTTGTGAACCTTAATCATTTTAAGTTCAAGCCTTGCTTTATAAGAAATGCTGAAGATGGAAATTAACCACAAATTTGCACAAGGCTTACGACGTAAAAATGGACGGTAAGAGAAGCAGACAGTACTGTGCACTTCTATGCCCTACTCCTTGAGTGAATTCGCAGTTCATTTCCTTCTTCAACATGTCGAACCAACTGGCCCATAACTTTACTCTGTTTAACTTCATAAGACCTTTATGGGATAGTTGACTTGTGTGAATATTTTTGAAATCTTAAATATTTGTCTCAAGCAATCAATGTTTCTGGAACGGCTTGCTTTGCATGGTTTCTACAGCTGGCACAACACAGTCACAAATGCGACTTGTCGGAAGTCATATAAATAGGTCTCGCGCTCTACAGATACCTCGTCTCTGCATGTAGGCCGAATCCCCCAATTTTCGGTGGGTCGACACAGCTTCAATGAATTTGGCAGAGTTTTAACATGCTCTTTTATTTTTTCATGCAACGTCCCTATGCGTTTAAAAAATTGTCTTGATTTTGAAAATGCCTGTTGTGCTGATCCACCGTTAATGTGCACGAAATGTGTTAAAGTGTTTGAACCTCTTGCAGTGCACACTGCCGACAAACTTTTTTCATTCGGGCTGCGCAAGCATGCATTTTTGGTGTCGTGCTGGCTGATGTGTCACATTCATGTGGCCACCTGGAATTCATGTCAGGCAGTCAGGCACAATAGCTGCTTGAAAATGCATTGCAAATGGGCACCACTCGGGTTGAGCACCTAGGCTGGATAGCGCTGCTCGAGACAAGCTTGGGAAGCGGGCGCAGCAACAAACGTTGTCGGGGGATTGGGTTCCTGTATAATTCGGAATCGGAGCTCGAGCAGCGGTCAGCGACAGTAGCGCTTCTGTGAACATGGCGAGCTGCATGTGGTTCAACCACATTCACAGGGAACAGGACCTGTACAGATGGCTGCAGCGGGTCTTCACTGCTCCTCGCATTACTGTAGACGACACATCTCTGCAAAGCCCTTGATTGCTGGCTCTACTAGTACATAGGTTATCTAAACATGGTGCTTCAGATTTTGATTTCGGGGTTGCCTGCGAACGTTTTGGGCGAGGTGCATCCCGAATAAGTGCGGAAGGGCATTAAAGCTTGCCTAAAAGCTGTATGATGTGGCTTTGGCTTAGACCTTGAAAGAGTTATAGGGGCTGCGCTTAGTTTTTAGTGGAATCAGCCACTGAAGTGGGTTTTTTGTTTTTTATAGTATGTAGCAGTACTAGCCGCAATCGTGGATTTCACCAATGTCTCTCTGGAGCTGCTTTTTCTCTTTCTGTCTGTAATCTTGAAGTGCGAATGGAAAGGCAGCAAAGTGTGCATCATGCTGGTTAGCCTATGCATAGACAGACCACCTGCACAGCTGCAAACAATGAGAAAGTGGTGCATATCATAGTTGCGGCTCTTGTGGCCATCACCTAGTAGTGTTGCACAAGTGCATGTTACTTCAGACTGAGCCACCATGTCGCTCGTGCACCTTCATTTTTGCCCTCTCTCCCTCTCCTCGTGTCAGTCACCCCTCAGCCTTCACGGACAGCAGGCGTGTATGTGCAGTGCACCCTAAACCTCGGCTCCACTCCACTCGCCGCATTGTGAAGCAGCTTGTGTTCACCTCTGCTCCTTAACGAGCACCCGCCTTAAGTGCACTTCCTAGCTCTGCTGCAAAATGTAAAAATTCAAGTATAACGGGTAGGCAGTGCTAGTGCACTTACTTTACATTTGATTAACTCTGCAAATCGGCTTTAAGTTTTTGTTAATATTATATGGTGAGACATCTTCGCTTGCGCCAAAATGATACCTCGCTCCTTAAGCTCGGCCACTGATTTCTGCACTGTGCACTGTGTTGACAGATGCTGATTTGAACGAGAAAGGCACAGCATGGATGAAATGTGAACTTTCAAGTACTATCAGCTGCCACATTTTAATTTTTGTCATCACGACACACAGTGTAAAAATCAGCTGTTACCATTTAGCCTAGTTTTTGGGCCCTTATTATGGACGGCCATTGTGACAATGTGCAACCACCTCTTTGTAAAACCGACATTTCTCCAAAATGGTAACAGCAAAGCTTCCTAAGTCTGCCTGTCTAGTTGCAAGAAAGCACTGCTGTCAGTGACTATGCAATCCAAGCTTCGATTCTGGAATAGAGAGGAATCCAGCCAACAGTGTCGTTAGGCCTGTTTGTCTATCTCTGCTCAAGCAGCGCTAAAACCAGCTCAGCTGGTCATCCGAAGTGGCATTCATTTAGAACAGTTTTTTGCAGTTGTCCCATGCAACAACTACTGGCTCAATTGCAGTGACCTACATTCACACTCCGCTCGTGACCAGAGCTTCAGAGGCGGCGGCGCGAGAGAGTGGGGAGCACGCGAGGGGGGAGGGAGCGCAGCAGGGGGGTAACTGGTGGTCATCTGGTGAAATAAAGTTCAGTCTTTGTTTGGGATTCACGTTTTCAGTCAATCATTCCTGGCCTGCACTAGCATCCCAACTACGCTATAGCACAAGGCCAGTGTTCCGGTGTTCCTTTGTTGCACACGCACATGAGAGAACAAATGTTGCAGGTATGTCATCTATACTGTGCCAGCCGTCAGCAGCCCTTACCAAGTTGGTGTCAGTAGAGCCAGAAGCTTGTGCCACGGACCTGACCGTCCAGCGACCAGTCATGCAATTTGTGCTTCAGCGGCATGACCTTGAGAGTATGCGGTTTGCTATCCAGCAGTCACTGAGGAAGGCTACCTGTCGCATTTATTCCATGCAGGTATGTTTGTGTTGTAACAGTCTTTTTCTACTTATTCCACATCACTACAAATACACTAACAGTTTAGGGAACTTGTGATCAAGAAATATAGTATGGATTGGTCATGTGTTTATGGTCTCTTTCTTGGACGTCAAAAATTGGGGTATTGACGCGATGTCCTTTTTATCCCTGCTTTTTTGTTATCTCCTGAGCACCCAGGTTGTAAGCATGTGTTACCTACCACCTGAATAATAATTTATGACTCACCCTTTTCAGTGCTTTGCTTGCTCATGCATGCTGTGCAAATGTGCATGTTATGGGCATCTTGTAAATTTAGGGATACCGATATTTTGTCACATATATGCAAATCACTTTGTGACTCAAATGATCAATAGCATCTGTGGGTTTCTTGTTCTTCTAAAGACCAGTAGCAGTGTTCTTTTTTTTTCTGCCTTTTCTGTTATCCTGATGCAGTATAACAGTAACTTAGGGATACGTCAATTATTCCTGGAAACTGTGCAGGTCAGCAGCGAAATTGTAGCACATTCAACCAAGAATTGCTCGTGTGACTGCAGTTTTTTTAATTGTTAATGTAAGCCCTCTTAGCCACCACTTTGTCCTTGGTATAACAACTTCGACGAATTGAAAGATAAAGATTCTAAATTATAGATTTTTTTGTTTTTATTGCTGGTAGAGGGTTGTTTTTTTGTTAATAAATTTAACCGAACCAGTTCCATATTTCATTTCATATAGGAGGTTCCTATGCACAGCCTTCAAACCTTTCTGGGCTTTTTCTCATCAGGATTAAATCCCACCTGCTTCATCTGCTTTTCGATTAAGGGGAAAAGCAAAGCACCAATTTACTGTGTGATGTCAGTGCACGTTAAAGAACCCCAGGTGGTCAAAATTTCCAGAGCTGTCCACTAGGGTCTGTCTCATCACCTGAGTCTCTTTAGAACATTAAGCGTTGTTACCCAAAGCACATCTTTCTGGGAATTTCGCCCCCCTAACTAGCAATGGAATGAATGATTGTGCATGGCCCATGGGCTAGTCAAGACAACACACTTTGTGCGCTAGATTCTTTTTTTGCGTGCACGCACGCAATATCCCTTTTTTTTTTTTTTTTTTTCCCCTTTTGAGACCAGGAAGCACTGTCTTGCTTGTGTCATTGACAGGCATTCAACTGGCTGCTGCGCAATGTCACACAACCCACCTGTCTGCATGACCTGTTGTGGTGCCTGGTGGCTGCCATGTCTCCAACTGCTGCTGAGAGGATGGACGAACAGTCTGAAGGCAAAGAAGGCATCAATCAGAAGAAGGAGCTCTCTGAGCAGGTAGTGTCTCATACGCTACAAACACTTTCTTTAGAAAACTCCAGCCCAAAGTCGCAGTTCTTGTTTCATTATTATTCGCCGCTTTCACCATCAGGCTTCCAATGAAGTGAAGCTCTGTGTGTGGCGGCGTTGGTTGGTTGTTTCGATTTGAACTCTATTTCGCCATGACCATACAACATCCACGCTGTCATAAGCAGGAGGATCGCACCTCACGCGATGTCCGGACTATGAAAATAATACTCTACTGCTTCTTAAAGGAAGGTAATTATAGATGCTAAGAGCACAAACACCTGTCGAAGTGCCGCTTCTGGACTGGATGAGCCTGCAGTTACCGCCACTAGACTGCTCAGATAGGCCAGGCCAGCCGCCCTTTGCAGTTGGCTCACGCACACTGGACCAGCATTCAATCAAGGAGCTCACTGGCTGTGATTTTAAGAAATGCAGGATATTGAACATGCTCGGCAATACTAAGGATGACTTCCCTTTGAAAGAATTTGACGAGGGACTATCTAAAAACAGTGGCCTGATGACATCCTGCGACAATGTGCGATATGTAGGCAAATAAATTATTTCGATTTGTTCTCCTCACTGTATTACATGTTAATGAAAACTGTGTAAATCTGTGTTGCAGTTCAGTTCAGTTCAGGCGTTCAGTCGTGTCCGACTCTTCGTGACCCTATGGACCATGTCACGCCACGCTTTCCGGTCTCTCACTATCTTCTTAACATCACATAGCTTCATCTGCAATGCCTCGAGAATGCCATCTAGCCATCGCGCTCGCTGCCTACCCCTTCTCCGGCGACCCTCAACCTTTCCCAACATCAAATCTTTCTCCAGCGACTCCTCTCTTCTCATCAGATGACCAAAGTAGCTGAGCTTTAACTTTAGAATTTGACCCTCCAATGAGCAGTCAGGGTTTATGGTCGACAATATCGACTGATTTGATCTTCTGGCAGTCCAAGGAACTCTTAAGAGTCTTCGCCAGCACCACAATTCAAATGCGTCAATTCTTCGGCGGTCAGCCTTTTTCACAGTCCAACTCTCGCATCCATACATCACAACTGGAAAGACCAAAGCACGGGTTATATGGATCTTGGTTGGCAGACTAATGTCTCTGCTCTTTACTAGGCGGTCAAGGCTAACCATTTCTCTCTTTCCCAGAAGCAGGCGTCTCCTAATTTCATGGCTGTAGTCTCCTTCCGAGGTAATCTTGGCGCCCAAGAACAGAAAATCTGTCACAACTTCCACTTCTTGTCCATTGATGCTCCAGGACTTGATAGGGCAAGACGCCATGATCTTCGTCTTTTTAATGTTCAGTTTAAGCCCAAACTTCTCACTCTCTTCTTGTACGCGCATCAGAAGTCTCTTGAGTTCCACTTCACTTTCTGCCATTAAAGTGGTATCATCCGCATATCTAAGGTTGTTGATACGTTTTCCAGCAATCTTCACTCCAGCTGAAGACTCGTCCAGACCGGCCTTCCTCATGATGCACTCTGCATATAGGTTAAATAGGCAGGGCGACAGTATGCAGCCTTGCCTCACCCCTTTCTCAATCGGAAACCAATCAGTAAGACCATGCCCAGTTCTGACTGTGGCCTCTTGCCCTTCATAAAGGTTCCTGAGGAGACAGATGAGGTGAATTGGAACTCCCATCTCTTGGAGAGCTTGCCACAATCTGCTGTGATCTACGCAGTCAAACGCTTTCGCATAATTAATAAAGCAGAAGTAAATGGGTTTCTGGAACTCTCTTGCTTTTTCCATGATCCAGCGAAGGTTGGCAATTTGGTCTCAAGTTCCTCTGCCCTTGCGAAACCCAGCTTGCACGTCCGGAAGCTCCCGATCCACATACTGCTGCAGCCTACCTTGCAGGATTTTTAACATCACCTTGCTAGCATGCGAAATAAGCGCGATCGTGCGGTAGTTGGAACAATCTTTGGCACTGCCTTTCTTTGGAATGGGGATGTAAACTGACCTCCTCCAATCCTGTGGCCACTGCAGGGTTCCAAATCTTTTGACATAATGTATGCAGTGTGTTAACAGCGTCGTGGTTGAGGTTTTGAAGCAACTCAGCTGGAATACCATCAATTCCGCTAGCTTTGTTCTTAGCAAGGCTGGCTAAGGCCCATTCAACTTCACTCTTCAACTTCTGTGTTGCACACACACA
Organism: Amblyomma maculatum; assembly: GCF_055883805.1. Classification (NCBI taxonomy): domain Eukaryota; kingdom Metazoa; phylum Arthropoda; class Arachnida; order Ixodida; family Ixodidae; genus Amblyomma; species Amblyomma maculatum. The sequence goes on along the minus strand of NC_139347.1, from coordinate 59,876,079 downwards.
TTAATGACACAGACAAGCTTCAGGCCACGATATCGATGAAGGTGTGGCAACGCTGGCAACAGCAGTGACGTTCACGATGCAGGCAAAAGCCCGGGCATTGTGCATTGGTTGCATGGCACTTGCTGTGTTTTAGAACATAATTTTTGATATTCCGGCAAGCTGTGGTGTGGTTGGTGGCGCCGCAATGCAAGCGAAAGAAATTGGCACCCTTTTTCACAAGTTTCCTGTGTTCTTATATAAATGAAAGCGAAGGGCAGCGGCGTGAGTGTGACAGGTAGACTCCTCAGTGACGTATCTCCTTTGTGACTAACATATGTTACACTTCTTTATTGAAACTTGATCGGTTCATTTGCAGCTCTTAGTCCTCATTGTTGCTGTTTGGTTACGCGACGAATAGCGCAAGAACGAACACCTGCAACTCATGCATGCTTTGTTGTGCTCTCGACTTCAGAAGTTTAGGTGCAATATTTTGTGTGCATGTGACCTTAAGTGCATCGAACGCAGGGATTATGTGCTGTCAGATCCCACTCACCTGCGCTACTGCCTGAGCATTTGTTCATACAGAAAAGGACACAAAAATTGCTTCCAGTTACCTTGAGTGGTAACACTGAGCTAGTCACCCGAACTGCTTAGCGCAATCTTGCCGAAACAGCGCTAGACTTATGAAGTAGTATGCTTTTCTGTCTTCACTTCCACGAGTTTCAATAAGTGAGAAAGTGAGTAAACGTCGCTAGGATCTCGACAAAGTCCTGCAGTCTTATTTTCGATATTATCAGAATTTTGGTCGTTCAGAACCTGAGGAACACGCAAAATATCGACAAGTTAAGTCCCAAAGTGTAATCGGCTATGAGGGATTCAAAGTCGTCAGAATAAAGTGATGCTAATTTGAATAAAATATTTCAAAGTATATTAATTTAGCTCAGTAGAGAGTGTAATTTTTTCTGAAAACGTTTTGCATTTGCACTCATGTACTTCTCGTATAGAGCCAAGAGAGCAAAATGAGAGCATTGTTACGGACGTCCACATATGCATTAATACATTAATAACCTGTGAATAGCCTTGACTAGGGCCTTTTATCAAGGAGAATAAAATAAATTGAGTTGGCAGTGCACTAGGCAAAGTTGCTAAGAACTAAAGGATCGAATTCTTGTTATTCAAAGAAACTGTATGACTTAAGTTGTCTGTGCTATTCTACATTCTCTAAAGAAGTGCTTGGAGAAGCAGAAAGCTCATCAAAAAGTTCATCATATGAGTATGCTTCCAGTTGTTAATGGTGTTGTCCTCCTCCTTGAATGCGCTAGCAGTATTTCTAGTACCTTGAACTTTCCCATTTTCACTTAATTTAATTAATCACTGTACTGTTGCCCACAATAAACATGCTTTTGTTGCCACGGAGAAGGAAACTGATAGAACAGTCTGTCTGATCATTTTATGGGGGGTATTAGGCTGAAAAATTGCAGAACTTCTCTCCGGGCATAAGCAGCAACATCTCTTAGCGCAACAAATGCATATGTTTTTAAATATTTGCATGCGCTTGTTGGTTTCAAGTGTAATGTCGCTTCGCGCAGTGTAGACTGATGTAGGCACGCGCAGTTTTTGCCTACAGTCCATGTCACTGCCGATTGCAGTGTCGCCTTTGTTTACAAACATGACACTTGCAGTGGCTGCTTTTCGATGGAGGCAAAAACAAGGTGCCCATGTGCTGTGCAATGTCAGCGCTCGTTAAAGAACCCCAGGCGATCGAAATTTCTGGAGCCCTCCACTATGGCGTCTCTCATAGCCTGAGTTGCTTTGGGACATTAAATCTCATAAACCAAACCAAACCAACTCATCTAGTGCCAAGCCTAATAAAAACCAGTAAAATGCATTGCGGGGCTTGTTGGTTCATGCTCGTAAACTTATGTAAAGTGCAACAGAGACACCACAATCCTGTCCTGTCTCTCTTGTCTGATTGTGGTGTCTCTGTTGCGCGTTACATAGGTTTACAAGCCTAATAATACATATGAAATTTTTATAAACAAGAGAGGCCACGAAAATAATAAATATTTATTTGCAATTAAATTTAAAATAAACCAAAAGTTGATCCTCTTTGATTCTCTTTGTCAATTAACAAGTCTCTCAAATCTATTAGATAAGACAAATGTGCATACTTGGAGCATTACGGGAGCGGTACCACGAATGAGCCACTGGCAGCGAAGTAAAGAATCTGAGAAGAAAAAAAAGCTATCCTTCAGTGCTATCTATTCTCGCTGAAAGCACTACTGACCAGTGCTGAGGAATTTATCAGGCACAAGCATAGGGTCTGAGGACATGCATGAGATGGAGAGCGGTATCGATGTGAACTGCAAGTTAAGGGTGATGCTTGAGTGCCTCAAAGTGATAGACTCCATGTTTGAATCTATCAAATCAAAATAGGCAAAATCCAAACTTGGTGTCTAGTTATAACGTGCACAATCAACAATTCCATTTGCATAAAGTCTGTTCCAAGTTGTTGCTCAGATCCTCTGTGTTTCTTTAATAAACATCTTTACCTGTTTTGGCTGTTCGTTTTTCTTGTCTGAGGTGTGTGCGTTGTCAGTAAAGTATCAAACATTTTTTTGTACATTAGGTATAAAAGTGCAATTAATAAATGTGTTTGGCCCTAGAAACATGTCCTAAATCATAATTAGAATACTCCAAGACTCTCCTTTTATTTCTCAAAGCTGCTTCACAACAGCATTACTACTTCTGCCTCAGCTGCTCCAATACGCTTGAGCCCATAGTATATATATATGGCCCTATATAGTATATATAGGGCCATAGTATATATAGTGTTAGTGTGATACCTATGCAGTAAATGTAATGGCAGAGCTTTTAATAGCAGTGACCGGAGTAAAATTTGGCAGCAGTATCTTACTTACACAACACAATGTGGCGGTAACTTGCAGGACAAGGAGGCCCCCTGTGAGCATCCGCTGTCAGACATGTCTCTGGCTGGTGAAGCATGCCTGGGGCCACTGCGGTCGGCCTTTCACACTCTGCTCCAGACCATCTCGGACTTGATGGTGTTCCTGCCTGCGGGCGCATCCCTGCAGCAGATGGCCATGCAGTGCTGGCGCCTGCGCTTCATGCCATCAGACCACGCTTTCTTACACCGCAGCCACGTGTTCTCCAACATTTCACGCATCTTGTCTCATTCGGAAGAAGAAGCAACTGCTCTGCCTGAGTTGCCAGCTGTGGCTGGCACTTCATCCTCTGGGCTAACAGAAACTGAGGATGGGTTGGGACATCAGGTGAGAGACCCAAGACAATGGATGCGCCATGGTTGCATTTGAAGACTGGTGTCATGTGTATAAATAAGAGCCCAGTAAACCCCAGTCGCTTCGCATCTTTGCTCATCTGTTAAAAAATAACTAGAAAGATCTTTAAACATGAAGATACTTTGGAAGTATGTAAAACTTATAATGTAGGAAAACACTGCTGTAGCTCTATGAATGCAAAAGCTCCAATTTTGTTCACATTCATCATGCATTTATCATGCATCATAACTATTTCAGTTGTACTGTTCATTTTTTTTTTTATCCTCCACCCGCTGCTGTTTTCATGACTGTATTTGAGAAAGAAGCTGTTTATTTTCATGGCAAATATTTCATTGGTATCTACGGTTGATCCCAGATATAATGAACCCAGGTATATCAAATGATTGCTTTTATTGCACTCTCAGAAATATCCCCTTTATCGAATTCCCATTCAGAGAAGCATTCAATATATTGAACCGTGCACTGTGCCCGTGCAAGGGGTGCCTCTCCTAATGGTACCTGCTGGCAGCGTTAATGCTGTAAATAAATGAATAAAAAAATTTAAAAGAAACTGCGAGTTCGATTGAACATGACCTGCTTTCGGGCATGTTTGTTTTTAACGTGACACTGCTGCCGTATGGAGAAGCGAAGGTCGATACACTGGCTGTCGTGCGGCAAAGCCAGTCTTGCTGACCGAAGGCTTGCGGTGGCTTTCACATGGCCTGCTTCACTGCGTAAGGAGAAGAAATCACTTGAACCATATTTGAGCTGCGTCAATTTTGTTGTGTTTATAGTTTACCAGTAACAAAATTAGACCTGTTATGACCAACAGCGACTTTTCCTGAAGCACCTTTCGCAGCTGCTTTAATGTCAACCCCAACCCCAAAGGCACTTGTGCCACGCGGCACGAGACGCGGTATCTGACACCTCGATCTGTCCCTATGAAATACTGAGCGCACTTGCTCGCAAAGCAGCACTGAGTATTGTGTCCCTCCTTTTAACGCCTGGCGCGAAGTGACATTCAACGCGCTGATGCGTGTGCGTGCACCTCGCGAGAAGCTGCACTCGTGGCGAGCGGTGGGCTGCCGGTATGCCTGTGGGACGCGTATCACAGCCAGCAGCCCACCGCTAGCATGGGCACACCATATGTGCACTTTTGGGTTGCAGAGAAGCCCATTGACTCAATATATCTGGAATAAACTTTATGGTGTATCTCAGCTTCTTCAGTTTCTTGTGTACTGCTTTATGTTTACTATTTCTGAGCAGAATATTATGTCCTCTGTAATCAGAAGTGTTTTAATTATACGCAGATGGGACAAGCCATCATTATACATATCGTAGAACAAAGAAGAGGAAGTGATAAGGTTTAAGTCTGTTCAAAGCATGCTGCACTGCTTCACTTTACACTTTTTTTTTATCTTGGCTCATTCTGCCCATTCATATATTAGCGAATAAGTGCCCTCTCATATCTCTTGGAACAGCTCACTAGATGCAGTGGAGAGTTTGCTGCATTCTGATTTTTCAGAACTGTTTTCCTTTTTTCTTTCCTCAGTCGTTGACAAGGATTGAAGTGCTGCGCGACCTGACTCCCTCGATGGAGCTGCGCGCGTCAAGTCGGCAGGCGATGGCCAACAGCCTCTGTGACAATTCCACAGAGACCTTCTGGGAATCGGGGGATGAAGACCGCAATAAGACCAAGGTCTTGACAATCATTTGTGGGCCCCATATGCGGCCAACCATCGTGTGTGTCCACGTGGATAACTGCCGAGATCTTGCGGTTAGTTACTATTTGCACCCTCTTTGTAGCTTGTGTGAGAGTGCTTGCTTTGGTTTCATGCTTATTGTAATTACCGTTTTCACTGTTACAGAACAAAGTGAATAGCATCACCTTCAAGTTTGGCCCAAATGTGGATGAAGTACAGAAGTTAAAGCAGGTAAGCAGGTTTATTCCAGCTTTGTTAGCCCTTCGACACAATAAGTACACAGCTGTGTTTCAGGTGAATTCTGCTTCCTTCATTTGGCGAATAAATTGTGTGTGTGTGTGTGCGCGTGTGTTGATTGATTTGTGGGGTTTAACGTCCCAAAGCAACTCAGACTATGAGAGACGCCGTAGTGCAGGACTCCAGAAAGTTCGACCACCTGGGGTTCTTTAACGTGCACTGATATCGCACAACAGCACACGGGCGCCTAGCTTTTTGCCTGCATCGAAAAGCGGGATTCGATCCCGCATCCTTGGGAACAGTAGTCGAGCGCCATAACCACTGCGCCACCCCGGCGGGGGGTGGGGGGGGGGGGAGGTTCTTATGTTACATGGCGAGTGCAGAAAATACTACTGTGCCAAACAGTAGGTGTGGCGAGGCATCATTTGCCATTTCGATGCAAGCATATTTTTGCACCGGTAATAGCCTCAATCTTTTCCTCAATTTCAAGTGCATTAGGCAAGTATATTTGAAAAGTTGCAGCTTATCAGTGTTGCTATTTCATTAGTTATCATACTTTGTAGAAGTGTTACACATTCGTGCAAAAAAAAATTGACCCGTAGTATTGTACATTGGAGAACATTTTCCTTTCCTAATATACCATTTAAACGAAAAAAATCTTTATTCTCAATGGAATCGAAAACTGACATATTAGATGATTAAAGTTTTCTAGCGTGTTTTTCTTTTGAATGATGCTTATGATGTTAATAGATATCGAATAACCATTCGAAATTTGCCAGTGCTCAGTAAATAATGTGTATTTGAACTTTTTTTTAAGTGTAGTCTCAGTTTTAGTTTCAGGTTGCCAAACAATGTTCACAGCATTGCAAGAGAATATGAATGGAATAAAATTAATGCTTTGCAATTTTTAATTACTTTATTATTACGTTTAGCTGCTACGGAAACCAGACAGGTAACTGCTTGACAAAACTGTATTGCAGTTCTTGTATGACTCTCACATGATCTTATACTCAAATATAAAGTCCCATCCAACATTTGACTACTAAAAGTGAAATTTTGTGTTAGAAGAAATGCAGTTATACATTATTTACTCAGCATATACAAATTTCTAGTGATTCATGTTTGCTGATGTCTTATGCATAATTCCAAAGCAGGAATGCACTAAGAAAAAATTTGTGTCTAAAGTCTGATATTACAATATTGCATCTCTTATGTGGAAGGTTTTGGTGTTCTAGTCCTTGGCAGTCAAATGAGTGATGAATGCATGTTGTTACAAAGGGAATGTAAATTGTTTTGAAAATAATCATATGATATAAGGGTGCGTGATTATTTGAGATTTTAAATATCTTGTGAATAGTGCTTGCTATTCACTCGACTTGTAGAACACTTTTACTATATTAAATAGCACTCAAACCACCTAAACTTGAGAAATTTAGCACCGTGCGGCACATATTTGCAACATGCAGTTGTACGCTGTAGTCATGCTACAGTGCCATCAACAACTGTCCGTGAAAACTACTGGCAGCAATTTTCCAGGTATCTAGTACCTGGACTCATGAATGGCACAGTTTCTAAGGGGTTAGTTGGGTCAGCGCATCCTCTGTTGTAATCAGTCCAAAATGAGCTCAAGCAGTAACTGGTTTGAGCTGAAATATCAGTTTGTTTCTCCTACCAGTTACTACTTATTTAAAGAGGCCGGTCATTAGGTACAAATTCAGTTTTTGTACACTTTATGGATGTGGCATATTTCTTCTTTTTTTTTTTATGCATTAACGCTGTCTTAGCCAACTTCTCATGAAAACAGTGCAAGCAAGGCATGCTTTGCTTCATAGGGTCTCACTTCACCTATGAGGCAAGTGTTGTGAACTTGCCTAGTTTGCTGCTTGCTTTTTAGTCTGTTTTTAGTATGCAATCTCTGGTGGGATCTGCTGTGTAGATGGAAAGGCACCAAGATAAGGCTTGAGTCAAGGGTTAACTGATAACTGAAAGAATGATTTGAGCAATGAATATACTTCTATGAATGCACCCGTGGGCTGCGTGATGTCAGCTGTAAGAACCCCAGGAGGCTGAAATTTCCGGAGACATCCACTACCAAACCATGATAGTTTGAAAATCACTTAGCGAGAAAGAGAAAAGAAGGCAGCTGCATTTTAATTCTTAGACATCAGTAAAGCAAGTGTGCAGCCTCCAATTAGTCTTATGTCTGAGGTAGTGCTGATTTTTTCAGATACTCCTGAGATTTTCAATGTGATAAATGATGTATAATATTCAAAATAATGGATTTGGGTTGACCTATCTCTTAACTGCAGTTGTCAGTTTAGCATTTCTTTATATTCTGGATTCAAAAAAATCTTGTCTGTTTGGCAGGTGGATGTGGAGGGCCGCTTTGCAGGCTGGCTGAGCTGCGTCCTGCCGGACTCCAGTCAGGTGGCTGCTAGCGGCTCCGTCTGGAGGTTGGAACTCCGAGGACCCGATAACACCTTGCGGCTCCGCCAGGTCAAAGTTCTGGGGCACGGCCCCGGGTCAGGTGCAGAGACCCAGGGTGATTGTCGCTCCCTACACATCCAGCAGCGCAACTGCGAAGCCGAGACGCTGCGAGTTTTCCGGCTGCTCACCTCACAGGTGCGTCAGTGTGAAGCCTATATCTCTTCCAGAGAGGAGATGTGAAAGACATGAAGTATTTTAGATACACTAGGTTATTTGGTCTTCAAGCAAAGGAAGAAGTGTCTTAATTATCCAAACGTTGGCCGCCAAAAACTTGCATAGGCAGTGGTCATCCCTTCAAGGTGAAAAGTATCAGAAAATGACGTTTTCCCTTCCTCCCTCCGTCCGTGCAACCGATAGCCACTGTCGCCATGGGCTGGTGGCAGAGCTCCAACAACGAAACTGCGCAGCTGTACCCTTGCAGTCTGGTGATGGTTGTGGGAAACAGTAATACCTATGCTGTACAGGCTTGGGGACAAATATTTGGACAGACTCTTTTTTTTCAAGCCACACATGAACATGGTGCCGTTCTTGGGGCCCGTCTGATATACCTGGTGGCAACTGGGGCATCCAAATAATTAGCCTTCCAACTTCACAAACTTCATAAGTGTTTGGCAGAACTCTGGCAGCAGTCTGAATTGTCTTAGTATTCAAATTAATAGAGGTAGAATTGACTAGGCTTTACTGTTAATCAAATTTTGTACTTGGTAGGAAACAACTGGAGGATGAGCTCACAGCTCCAAGAGGGATCAGTTTATGCCATATAGTAGCTACTACTTGATGTAACATCTTGAGATAACATGTAGTGCATGTTTGGCAGGAAGGGTCATCCAGGAATGTTTGCAGTGATCACGTCTGTTGGCTCGGTTTAGTCTGCAGGAAATTTTGAGCACCAAGGCAAGGTTCCGTCTTCAATTTTGCTCGGTACACTTGTTTGGCCATAGTATATTGGCCAAATGGCAGTTCCAATTGTAGTGCCATTCTTGCCTTAAAAGGTAGAATGAGAATGCTCACAGCCTATGTAAGGGCTCGTTTTTGACAGCATTTGGAGGAATTTACGAGTGTCTCGTTCTTCGATTCATGTCATTTCAGTGTACTTTGTAGCCACTCATGTAAAATCAGCGCCAACTGGAAGTAAGCTCTTAAATTTCAGTTTTGCTGCTTAAGCCTTTATGATGCATTGATGGTGGTATCGTTGAAGTGGATCAGTCCAGATTGCGGCAGTACTATATCATAACATGATCTGCGATATGCTTTAGTGGGGGCGCCACTTACCACGTGCAGATCGTTTTGGGAGCACCAAGTGTCGCCACGTTCACACTGGCAGCACGCGGAAGTGAATCGCAGTAGTGGATCACTGATCGCACTATGCTATAACCTTTTACTGGCTATGTGGTTGGAATGTGCTCCATATAATGAGGGCTTCATGCAAACCAGATTTGATGTAAATATATGTAGGTACTTGAAGAAGCAGTACAGGCAGTTACTGTAGTATCATGGATTGCCGAGCTAGCTGGTAGGACATTTTTGTGCGAACAGCGCAAAAAATGGCTGTCCCATGTTCTTTCTTGTCTTCCATTTCCTGCGTTGTTTCTAAAGTTGCTGCAAATTTAACCTGTGGAGTGCTGCGTTTCTCTTGGGTGTATTACTTTTTTTTTTTCTTCCATTTTTGCATTTTCACTTCAACCTAGACTGAAGAAGAAAGCAATGACATGCCACACTTGTGTTTACCTTTGGAGATACTGTTGTGGTGTTTTATCTCTTACCTTAGCAGTATTGATTGGTATTTATTGGTTAAGTACAGAAGCTTCAGAATTGAATGTGATAGAGTATAGAGTTGGTTCCTGTGACTTATTCACTTGCCACAAGTTAGTATTTTACAGAAAGCACGTTCAGCACTGCCTTCTGTCTTGTTTGGGATTACATTTGGTTTAAGGTTTGGTGATTTGTCCTTTAATCATCCTCTCTGAGCCTCGACCTATTTGCTGTGTGTTCATTTTGCCACAAAGGTGTTCGGCAAGCTCCTTGGAGGGGAAGCAGAAAGTCCGGAAGATGTGCCAGCCAGGCCTATGGGAGACGAAGCCACCAGTCCCGAAAGGCCGGAGACCAGCAATGACCTCAAGGAACACATGGTCGGCATACTGTTCAGCCGAAGCAAGCTGACCCACCTTCAGAAGCAGGTCAGTTCATCCTTGACCTGTGTGCCCTCCCTGTGACCTTTTTGAGTTCAAAGAAAAGAAAATGAACTGGGCAGACTGTTTTAACCTAGAGATCACCATGGTATCCCTCATAATTAACCCATGCTTTTCAGTAGGACATTAAATTAGGCATAATAGTACTGTATTCCTTCCAGTTTGATTCCTTGCTATAGTCGCGTCAATTTTTCGCCCACGTCTTACCATTGAGGATTTCTCTTTTGTAGTGTCTGCGCTTATCTTTTGCTCATGTGCTACTTTTTTAGTAGTATGCTAATATTCAAAGCATCAAACAGTTTTCAGATATCGTTTGGTTTTCAAACCACCCAGGCATTCGGAAATTGTGGATACCTATACGTAGTTCATTCAAGCTGGTGGTAAATTGCGACATTTCCAAAGGGCAGTATCCTGCACTCGTCCCCGCAAGTTAACCTACCCTTTCTTCGTATAGTCAAGGGCCAGTATATGTGGCACAGGCCTGCTCGCATTAATGCGCTGATGACCATCTAGAACCACCATGGCACCGTCATTCTGCACTCATGGGTCAGAAAACTGAAACACCACCGTGTGGCTTGCCACAGCATTATTTTCGTGGTGTAGTCAACAGCTATAAACAGATAAACAGACGGCAACTGTCCTCTCGTTTTACGTCATTATGTTAAGAGGCACGGTGCATGCAAAAGCATCCCAGCTTGTTACGAAGGAGCAAGGATGCAGTGTGCATGCACTGCTGTGATTGCTTCACAGGGATCACTCTCAGTTTGATTTAGGATCTAGAAACTGCATCACTTTTCTAGATCCTAAATCACTTTTTTTTCTTTTACATCTTAAGGGGAGACACTGGTCTTAAAAACAAATTTTTGTTATTAGATATCGTAACAATTTTCGGCGTGCACATGTATTTCTTCCTGCGGTTTTCAAAAATGTAATTTGTTTCACTCTATCTCAGTTAGTTGTTATACTGTGGGAAAATAACTGATGCCTGATTAGGTCATTTCTTAAGGGTTGTAAAGACCCTTTCCATCAATATTATTTTGTTCCAATTGAAATGTAGCTGTAGCCAAAGACCTGCCATGTGGAGCTATGCTATTTATATTGTCAGTGAGGTGCGTTATCACATTAAAATGTCCGATTATGCCGATGCCCCACAATTTTAAAATATAATTAGCTGAAATTACTGTTACCAAATATTGATATGTACCTAGCAGCATAAAAACAGCGTAGCTACACAGTTCAGTTCTTCCTAAATTCAGCGGTATAAGAATTATTATAATTATGCCACAATAAGATAATGAAAAGTTCCGTAAGGCTAGTCATGTTGGCAAAGATATGAAGTTGAGAAAATTGCCTTTGAAGTTTCGAAACTCTCTGCAAAAATGTTGCGAGGAATTTTCAACTGCAAATTTTATTTGAATGTTCCCTATCTGTCCCCCTTCAAAACTAATCAAAAAGTGTCCTATTCCATCCAAGTAAACATACTTTCAAAAATGTTGAAGATGAAACTGTTAATAATATTTTCATGAAGGTGTGGGTTGAATTCTTTTTAGCCGATGAGAGCGCAGGGCTAGGTAAGGTGCCTAGTGGCAAGGACAGTATTTTGAGCCCTGAAAATGGCTTCTTGAGGGAACTAGCGGTCTGGAGCCAAGGAGGCCTGAGCCCCACCATGACAAACATTTGTTTGGCCCTAAAAAGGTCCATTGTGACACTCCGGCGGTTGACCGCTCACGTCTTCGCGATCTCGCCGCAGGTTCCGTGCTTCGTCTGTACGATAAAATTGCTTAACACTTCCATATTTACAATCACAAACTCGGGACTGGCGTCTCATTCCGCGCTGACGATGAGGTGAAACTCGCATTGGGTTGCTGGCTTCCATGATAGAGCGGATTTGGCACCGACCCTCAACACAGTGCTCCGGAGCCCGCCGTAGAGTAGTACGCGGTGGCGGCATCAACTCGAAGTGTACCGTGATCCGGGATGCTATTCGCGCTGTAATTTGAGCCTGGCATCAGCTGTAACGCAGGTCCCGATGGCATGCTTGTGGCCGGTGTCTTCTGGTTTTCGTTCCACACCCGTTTCTTACGGCTTCCAAAGGCTCGTTGCGTGCACGGTTACAATCTACTGTTTTCCAGCATCTCGATCGCAACGAAAAACTGTGCACAAAGTGGTGCACCAAGAAGCGGGAACACTAACGCAGACGCACACGAAGCGGCAAAGGAAAAAAAAAATGACGCGCTGATCATGCCAGCCAATGGGAGACGCAATGGAAATTGGCGCACGCAGCCACGAAGCCATTTTGACATGTCGCAAATTCTGCACAAAGAAAAAGTTTCAAACCAAGCCCGAGATGGCGCCGATCAGCCGGCTGCAACGCCTGCGGAGCACGCGGGAGTTTCGAACAAATTTCCTCTTTTCGGGGGCATTTCGTGGCTGCCGTGACGTTTTGAAAGCCGATTTTATCGCATTTCCTGACCGCATTCAGCGTTAATAATTTGAGTGCAGGTGCTCGAAAAGATAAACGTTCGGAAAATGAGGTTTTCCCAAACTCGATTTTTGACCATTTTCTACCGTTTTAAGACCCGCGTCTCCCTTTAACTAACGCTATGGCTGTTATGTTCATTTTCGCTACCGCATGTCCTAACTAACTTTATTTTCCAGGTATAATTGCACATTTATCAACAATGTGAAAGTTTGCAACATAGACAGTTTCCTTTAATGCCCGCGGGCGTGGGCCACCTAGGGTTATGCACCTAGGGTGCCTGAATGCTAGGCACCCTATATACACCCCAGTTTTGACCAATCAAAATCGCCATTTTTTGATACTGCATGGGGCCTATGGGAAGTTTCACAACTGGTAGTATCAAAGAGCTCTGCTGAGGCTGGCATCAGTGCGCTTTTAATTTCCAGTAAACTTTTGACGTTTTTACCGGCCATTAACACAATAATAGCCTTGCACTATTGTAAATAGCAGAATATGGTTAATAAACAGCTTTTTGTTGGGAATTATTCTTCTATGCTCATTATCATCAGCAGCTGCATTTTTAGCTTCTTCACTCGTCAGGGAATTTAAACTGAAATAGTCGGGGAAAACCTGGAAAAGTCAGGCATTTTGAAAATAGTTGTTTGCTAGACACCCTGTGTAAGTTAAGCTGATGATGAACAAAAGGATAATTTATTCACAATATCCTTCATAGCATTGCTTTGCAGAAAACTCAGAAATTAAACATTTGCACACCTGTGTTATTTTTTGTGTTGTGGGGAACTTTATTGCTAGTTATTCATTAGCGTGTAATCATTAGCAAAAAATTAAAATCGTGCTTGCAACTTGTTGTTACATTGTAGCATTGAAGCAAGACAGGAGTACAGCTGCTTCTTGTATGGACAGGCACGCATAGTTATATTGGCGTTTCTTGCTTTGCCTGCCTCTACACCAGGTGTGCTCACACATAGTGGCGGCCTTGCGCAAGGAGGCACGCCGCGTGCGTGAGGAGTGGGAGGCATCGCTCTGCAGTCCTCAACCGAGTCCCCCGCAGAGAACGGCCGCTGCCATGGCTGGCGGCAGTGGCGCCAGTCACTCGCCCGCTATGGTTGGTAGTGGCGGAGACACCTACTGTTTTGAGATGCTCTCCATGGTACTGGCCCTTAGTGGGTCTGCCGTTGGCCGGGCCCACCTCTCCCAGCAGGCCGGCCTGCTGCGCGACATCTTCAGCCTGCTGCACACGGGCTCTGCCCGGGTCCAGCGGCAGGTATGTGCAGTCTGGAATTGGAATTAGAATTGGTTTATTTTAGTGCAACAACATAGTGTTTCGCAAAAAATATATGTTCAGGAAGTGGTTCTGTAGTCTAGATCTGAGCCAGGACTTTTTGTGGATGGCGGACATAAAAGTGTGTAAAATGAAAATGAATCTATAAAGGAAAGTGAATGAAGCTCTAAAAGCGTTTAAAAACCTACTCAATAAAGTGTTAAGAAAAATTCAGGGAAGCACTTTCACCTTACGTGCAGCAAAGTGAAAGCCTTTTGGCCACTTTGCTACGATCCTTGAAACGCCCCTGATTCTTGAGGGAGAGAGTCTCTTTCTAGGGTGAAGGGAGGGGAGACTCTTTCTCATCACTGACTATTATTGGTTTGGTTTGGTTTTGGGGTTTAACGTCCCAAAGCGACTCAGGCTATGAGAGATGCCGTATCATTAAGTATAACTATCGGTCACTATATTCCAGAACCCCACCAATATCTCGCGGAATCTAGCGGACACATCTCTCGCACAGTTTCTGCGGATGCCACTCGTAAGCTGTTAAAAGCTGTCACCTTAAAATGGCTGTAACTTTAGCGCAATTTTGATGTGGACTTTAATACATTATCAAAAAAAAGCTAGACATAAACTCATAATGAATTACAGTTCATGCTCTCTAGGTATTACAAAATGCGGAGTTTTACTTCCCAAAGTGGCATTGGCTATGAGAGGCTCCGTAGTGGAGGGCTGTGATAATTTTGACCACCTTGGGCTTTTCAATATGTACTGATGCCACACAGTATGTGGAGGAGGAGGAGGAAAAACATTTATTATATAAACTTCCTTTTCTTCCTGAGTGGAGCCCTCTGTCGAGGGCTCCATGTGCCACCTCAATCCTGCAGGCCCGCCAGAACAGCTGTCGCTGGTCTTGCGGGTTGTTGCGAATAAAACGGTCTCAGAAAGAATACAAATCAGTCCATAAGGCCATGGGCCACGGAAATCCTCTCGGCCCGCTCGATTAGCCGGCGTTGTTCGGCCAGCTCCGTGCGGGACAAGGCATCTTCCCAAGATGAGAGGGTGGGGTGAGGTACAGGTGGAATGCCGCCGGGTGGCTTTGGGCAGGCCCAACAGAATGATATAGTGTAGGTCGGTGTTGTTGGCAGGTGGGGCATTTATCTGGGTAGCGGGTGGGGAAGAACAAATGTTTGTGGTACAAATTTGTATACGTGTGAGTCTGCAGTTGTCGCCATGCCACAGCTTCGGCCTTGGTGAGTGTTGGGTGCGGCGGTGGCAGAGTTCTTCTTTGTGTACGGTAATATAGTGTAATATGGGTGTAAGACTGTGGAACTGTGCTGGCGTCCTCTGTGTCTACTTCCCCCTCCGCTTTCGTCGACAGCGCCCAGAAGGTTGCTGCTCGGGTGAGCGCGTGCGCACTCTCGTTGCCAGGAAGGGAGGAGTGACCAGGAGTCCAAACAATTTTAACAATGGGAAAGGTATCATAGTTTATAGGTGAGAGCACGCGTGAAGCCTCGAAAGATAATGTATTCTTCGCGGAGGCGCGACACGCAGCTTGTGAATCTGTGATTATTGTGTATGTCGGACTGGTGGGATGTTTGTAACATGTGTCCATGTGGTGTATGAAGGTGAGTGCTACCGCTATGGCAGTCTCCTCAGCCGTCGTGCTCGAGTTCCTGCCACGAACGGAGCCCGTAATCTTAATTGAGCCGTTGGCGTCCGTAACAGCTAGTGCCATAGCGTCTGTGCCCGATGGATATCTCGCCGCGTCGACATATAAAACAGTTTGGACACCTCTGTACTGGCGCAGGAGTGCCTTGACTCTAGCGGTCCTACGACCAGTGTGGAGTGCGGGGTCCATATTCTTTGGGACTGGCGCGACCCTGATCTTAGCTGCCAGTTTGGGCGAGATGGCATGGTACCTCTGTTGCAGCGGTGTTGTTGGCTCTGGGTAGCCTAGTCTACGGAGAACAGTCCGGCCCACTCTAGTGTCTCGAAGGCGCGTGAGTTGGCCATTCCTTTGGGCTTCTATCAGCTCTTCTGCGGTGTTGTGGAGGCCAAGCTGAAGCAGGCGATGCGTCGAGGTGTACGGGGGAAGTCCGAGGGCTGTCTTTACTGCCGATCGTAGAAAGATGTTCAGATGATTGAGTTCAGTTCGATTGAACTTGTGATAAGGGGCGTGAAACGTCATACGGCTGATTAATAGCGCCTGCACGATTCGCATGGTATCCCTTTCCTTGAGCCCCCCACGTCTGTTGGAAATACGGCGGATCAAGTGCGCCACCTGCGCGAATTGCTTCTTCAGCAGCTGTATAGTGTAGGTCACTCTGCCGTTGCTCTGCAGATACAGGCCCAGTACCCTTATTCGATCCACTCTAGGGATGGGAATTCCTTCGAGATGCAAGTCGATTTCCCGGTCGACTACTTGGATCCTCGCTCGTGCACGAATCACAAGCAGTTCTGATTTCTCAGGCGCGCATGTAAGCCCGCGCTCAGTTGCGTACTGCTGTGTCATCTCAATTGCTTCTTGAAGGCTGTCTTGGATGTGGCCGTCAGAGCCTTTGGTGATCCATAACGTGATGTCGTCAGCCTAGAGCGCATGATGCAGATCAGGAATTTTTGACAGCAGCGGAGGAAGTCCTGCCATCGCCACGTTGAACAATGTGGGCGACAACACCGAACCCTGTGGGGTGCCTCGACCAGTGAGACATATCGGTTCATAGCGTACGTCTCCTATACCCAGGGTAGCAGTTCGGTCCATGAGGAAAGCCCTAACGTAATCATAAGTTCGTTGACCACAATGTGAACTCGCTAGTCCCTCCAAGATGGCATCGTGCGACACGTTGTCAAAGGCCCCCTTCAGGTCTAAGGCCAGGACAGCACGGGCCTGGGTCCTGCCGGGATGATCGATCACTTCCTCTTTAAGCTGAAGATGAACATCCTGAGTAGAGAGATGCGGCCGGAACCCGAAAATGTTGTCAGGGAAGAAGATGTTGGTTTCCAAGTGTGGGTGCAGCCGCCGGAGCACTACATGCTCCATCAGTTTCCCAACACACGACGTCAAGGATATGGGTCGAAGATTCTGAAGGGCGAGCTGCTTGCCTGGTTTCGGAATTAAATTTATGTCAGCATGACGCCATTCTTGCGGGAGTGTACCGGTCTTCCATACGTCATTATAATAACTGGTCAAGGCAGTTATTGATTCATCGTCAATGTTCTGGAGCATCTTATATGTAATACCGTCCGCCCCAGGGGCAGTGCTCCTTCTCAGGCTCGCGAGTACTGCTCGAACCTCTGATTCCGTGATGTCCTCGTCCAGGGGTGAATACTCATTTTGATGAGGGTAGTCTCTATATTGCGGTCTGGGACCCGTCAGTATATAGCGCGCCTCCAGGGCATGCAGCAGTGCAGTGCTATCTTTCGCTTCCTTATGGAGGAGTTTGGCAACCGCTTTAGAGGTTTCCTCTCTCTGGTTTTGGATGGGTCGAGAAGGCCTCGGAGGAGTGACCACGTTTTGGCCGTTCCGAGTGTTCCCTGCAGCCTTGTGCAGAGCCTGTGCCAGTTGGAACTCGTGAGCTTTTCCGCATAGCGCTCTGCCGCAATTGTAATTTCCGCTATTCGTTTCCGTAGCTTGCGATTGTGTCGCTGCTTCCGCCATCTTCGGACAAGTCCTCTTCGAGCTTCCCACATATGGAGGAGGTGCGGGTCGATCTCAGGTGCCTTTTCTGTGGCCTTCACTATGGAGGTGGCGTTCTTTAAATCCATCTGAAGCTGTCTCACCCATTCAGCCAAAGGGAGTCGCTCGCTTTCTTTCAAAGCAAGTCTTTGTTTTCGGAAGGCGTCCCAGTCCGTGAGGCGCAGCTGACGACCAGACACGCGGCCCACTCGCACTTGCATCGTCGTCTCAAGGATAAAATGGTCACTGCCCAGAGACTCTTCTAGGTTGGTCCACGTGCACGGATGTTGCGTGCAAACTAGTGTCAGGTCCGGGCTAGTGTCCCGGTTCACGCTGTTGCCCATATGGGTGGGATGGTCGGTTTCAGTCAAAAGAGTCAGTTGGGTGCGGGCAATAGCTAGGGCTAACTTACGGCCCTTGGGAGTTTTGGTTTTGTAGCCCCACGAAGGATGGGACGCGTTGAAATCACCCATAATTAGTAAACAGTTCTCACGTGGCTTCACAATCTTGAGGGCGTCATGAAAGAGCTCTTCAAATACGTCCCTCTTGCCCTTTTTGGGAGGACTGTACACATTCAACACAAATACACTGCCATGGCCTCTTTCTCTAGCAGGAGCTCGAGCAAAACGTGTGAAATGTGTGAGTGTTGTGTCATTGAGCAATCAATCGCGGTCATATCATTGTTAACCAAAATGGCTACGCGGGGTGTTTCGTAGGGATCCAATATTTGTTGCGTGAATGTTGAATATCCTGTGAGTGTTGGTGTGCAGTTCGTTTCTTGGAGGGCGATAACACAGTATGTGGGTACCTCCTGTTTTGCCTCAAATCAAAGTACAGCCATCGCAGGGGGGTTTGAACCCGCATCTTCAGGCTCAGCACTTGAGTGCCCTAACCACTGAGCCACTATGGCAGGTTTGAAGCTAAGCATGTAGTATTTGCTGCAATTTAAGGCTGGTGGTAGCGCATTTTAAAATGAAAATTATGAGAAAGTTTGTTTTATGCAATTAGGCTGCATCTCAGGCAAGATTAAGTTGTAATTTACTGCGAATCCTCTGTACATGGGAATAATCCTTTAATGAATAAAGTCACAGGAAAATGATCATTCAGTTAAATTCTCATGTTGGCACTAACTTCTAAGCTAGACGAGAAAAGCTGGAGCTCTCTTTACTTTTCTGTGCTTCTATATTTTTTTTTTTTTTAGTTATGCCAACTTATGTTGTATTGAAGGCATGCTTAGATGTAGTTGAGAGTGAACTTATCATTTCACAGGCCACATGAAGGAAGAAAGGGAGTGTTGCCATTGCACTTTTTGTTTTGTTTTTTTGTAGCCTCATCGTTATAAAAGTGTTTCACTTCATATCGGACCGGTGGTTTTTGGGTGAATTTAGCTACCACCGACCCCCTGATATTATGACCTTCACCTGTGTATTAAGTTTGGCCAGAACTGTGGTGAAGCCAAGCATTATGTTGCGTTTGCAGGTAACTAGCCTGCTTCGACGTGTGCTTCCCGAGGTCCCTCCACTT
Source organism: Amblyomma maculatum (assembly GCF_055883805.1). Classification (NCBI taxonomy): domain Eukaryota; kingdom Metazoa; phylum Arthropoda; class Arachnida; order Ixodida; family Ixodidae; genus Amblyomma; species Amblyomma maculatum. Next base: position 59,857,239 of record NC_139347.1, on the reverse strand, counting down.
ACTTTGGCTTCGGTGCTTGGAGTGCCAAGTTTGCCACCCAGCGAATATGGCCTTCCTCCAAGTAGCGGTCCAAGCCCCGACTCTGACTGCGCAGAGGGCATAGCACCTTTGGACATTCATAGGGTGGGCCTCCTGGACGTGCTGCTGGCCTGTGTGGCCAAGGCACTGACCCTGCAGGCCCGCTCCAAAGGGGGTCGCTCACAGGCAGCCACACTGGCCACCGCCATCCACCCACGGGACCACCTCGGAGCTCGGTGGTGGCTGCGTGGCACCATTGCCAGGAAGCTAGCACAGGGCATTGTGCTGTTGCTCAGAGACATGGCTGCAGTGAGTACTCATAGAAGTTTTTTGGCAGCGTCAACGGTTATTGACTAGTGGATGTCGTACAGCTGTAACAAGTATATGGTAGAAGCTCGGCGATACAACCGTAGTTGATACAAATTTCGGGATGACACGATTTTGTAAAGTTTTCTGGCCGCCGCGTATTTTGGACGTGCAGAATTTCTGGTGTTCCAAACACTCTGCTGCGCTACTGCAGTTGGTGGAATGCATGAACTCGGACAGCGCCCTCGAGGGCTAATTAAGGGCTGGCCGACTGCACATCAGCGGCTGTGATTGCCAGTCATGTAGACGCATCATAAGCAATGAGACTTCGCAGTGCGTGGCCTTCTCATAACTGATCCGCAATCACCAGTTACTTGGCACACACCTCGTGCGTGAGGAGTGGTGGACAACCGTAAACAAGCCTCGTCAGGCATAAGCAGACCTGTGTGAATGCATTGCTCATGCTTCTATGCAAGTTTAGGATAGTTAGAATATTTATCACGACTCATATAGAATTCATATCAATGTCCTATGACAAGAAGAACCACTTTGACATGCTACCTCAAGCAACCCTGCTGTTTTTAGCCACAAGATCATGCACCAACTTTCCACCCTGTTAAGGTTTTGGAGCCACTGACAGAAAGATGTGGCAGCGGTAACCAGATAATTGACAATAAGCTGGCTTATCCAGACGTATGCACTGTGACCGCACTTAACTAAAACTGCCCAATGACTGTTGCCCGGCCGCCTGCATGCTTGGCGGATTGGGTCACACCGGTTCATTGCAGTGATTGTACACACATCCTGTGATGTAAGCAATTGTCGATTACAACTTACTGTAACCGAAACTATACTCGATCGCTGTTTTCGTTCCTAAAACTTGGGAAGGGTGCCGCTGACAACGCGCTGATAGTTGGTTGAAGGCGTTAACTTCGGTCGTTCCAGCTGAGACCACGGAGCGGCGCAGCAGTGAAGCGCTGCTTGGTTTACACAGTACACTTTCATATCAGAAAAGGGAAACATTATCATAAGGACTTGCCCCGCTGCAGTGGTGCAGTGGTTAAAACACCCGACTACTGTGCCAGAATGCCCGGGCTCTATCCCGACCGCCGGCGGCTGCGTTTCGATGGAGTCGAAACAGAGAGACGTCCGTGTGCTCTGCGATGCCAGTGCACGGTAAAGATTCCCAAGTGGTCAAAATTTCTCCATAGCACTTCACTATGGCACCTCTTTCTCTCTTTTCGCTTTTACTCCCACATTCCTCCCTACCCGTACGGAGCGGTTCAGGCATCCACAGAGCAAGGGGGACAGATACTGCACCTTCCCTTTCCTTAAACCAATTATTATTATTTTTTTTTTTTTATCATAAGAACTGCCTGCTATACTTGTGCGACAGCAGCATGCCCGTAGAGGTTCTGGCAACGGCGCCTTCCTTGGGCGTGCAATGCGACGAACTGCGCTGCTCCCTGCCTGCCCTACTTGCTGGTAGGCCTAGTTTGTTTCTGCGAACGGCACTTCGGAATGGGTGAGCGGCCTCAGTGTCATAATAAATGCAGTGAGGAATAATAAATGCAGTCCTTACGCACGTTTGTACGATATTTGCTAATAGTCTTGGCATGATGTGACAGCATTGGCAGCACGGCACAAGCATCATGTTGGCCAACGCAGTCAACCAACTGTTTCCGCAGTGTGATTCCGCCTGAACCCTATGCGTGAAGGCATTGACTTTGCAATTTTTGCAGCTATCAGCACGATGCCTGTGATGTCGTGATCGTCGTGTCTACAGCAAATTACAGCCACCATACCTGCAACGTCAGTGTTTAAGGAATACTTCCAAAGTTCACTACCACTAGCTGCCCTATCTGCCCGCGAATTTCAAGAAACGCTATTTTGATGAATTAACTGTAAAGTGTTTGCTTTGTCTCAAGGAGTTATACTTAGACTTATTGCTCAAATACACTCATTCTATGCATTGAACACGTTTATCATTGGCATTGCACCGCCCCTTCCTTTGGGCTCTTAAAGATGCTTGATGATGCTGTCTGTTATGTTGGACTTTTGCTGGGGACCCCATTGTTAAGATCCACTGATAAGCAAGCTACATTTTTATCTGTTGAACGTTCTCTTGCAGGGTAAGCTCACAGAGGCGTGGGCCAAGGTGACCAAAGGGGCCATTGCTGAAAACATCCTCAACTTGACCAAGCTGGATGAAAAATACCGAACACCTGCAGAGTGCCTCAAAACACCAACAGTACGCCACTTTGCTTGCTTTTTTTTTTTTTTTTTCTTTCGAATAATCATTATCGGGCAGCATCTTTGTTGCCATCTTTCTTTTCAGCTTGCCGATATTCTATTTAACTGTGTTTTCTTTTGTATTTTTTTTTTCTGACTGTGTAGCTATGGCTTGCCTTGGCCTCCCTGTGTGTTCTTGACCAGGAGCATGTTGAGAAGCTCTCCTCGGGCCAGTGGGTCAAAGGTCGCGGTGACCAAGCTCCCCCTAGGGTGAGGCATCTTACTAATATTGCCACGCACTGTGATTTTTCTAGCTCAGTGGCTGGTATGAAATGTGGTAGAACACCATCGATGCTTATCCATTTTTTAACCTGTGAAAGTGGGATCTCGGCGTAGTGTGCTTTATCCAGGCTGTATTCTTGTCTGCCTTGGCTAAGTACTGTTAAAAATTCTCAGGATTTGTGGCATGGTAACCAGAGCAGTTGTGGTATGTTCATTGAGGCTTTTGTTGCACTTCATATGGAAGGAATGCATCACCTTAGTGATGAGAATGCTACTCCACTTGTGCCAAACTGAGCTATTATGATCACTTAAACCTGCTGCATGAGGCCATAAATTTTCCCTTGAAACTATGCCAGTAAAGCACCATAACACGATTTCCGTGCCTACACCACCAACACTAGTCATTGCTGTCATTTTCATGAGCATGCCTCATTAATTTAGTTCATTAGTGACTGAAATAGGGAGCCGCAGAGTGCATACTAATTTTGCTTTGGGCCATTTTTTTACACAGCTATTAATATTCAGTGTTCCTGTGCTTCGTGTATATATGCCTTTGCAACCCCATCAACATTATTCCAAAGGCAGCAAATGCTCATGCAAAAGGAAACAATACGTAGAGACTCATTTCAGTTCATACGAAGAATCATGAGATGGGTGCTATGTTTGTGCTGGTATGCGGATGTTATCATTGCTGTGCATGCCGCACTAGCTCAACTCCTGGAAGAATTTTCAATTTCAGGAACTCCCATCGCTGCTTCTTTTCACGCTCTCATTTCTTCTGAAACCTTTCACTTCGTACATTCTACCTTTTCTGTGAACTGCTGAAGCTACCTAGTTTGTTGTGAAACTCTCTTGTTTAATCACAGCATGCGCTCTCTACTCCCACAGTGAGGCAGCACGTGCACAGTTGGTGCCTCACTGATTTAAGTCACCGCGGTGGGCTGTACTGTGCTAAAACTGTTCTCGGTATTGCCACTGCACTTTGTTTCTGGCAGCTAGCCTCATACAGTAAAATCTCGGTGATACGAATCCGTTTGATACGAATTCACGAAGTTCCCCAGCTGGAGTGCATTGTGTACATAGTGCAAAATTTCAGATGTTCCGAACTCTCTCCCGCGCCACTATGGATGATACGAAAGCGCGAACTGCGACCGCAATCTTGAGCACTACGCACTGCCCGCACATCGTTGACTCCGCGATCGCCAGCCGCGTTGTATGTATGCATCACGAGCAGTTTGCGGTAAGGCTTGGTCCGCACCTCGCCGACGTCGCGATTGTCTGTCGGGCCGCAAAAGTCTTTCAAATGCGTGTGGCCCACGTATCGCAGACGGCGCAACCGCACATTGCTGGTTCCTCGATTGTGATCTGAGAGCATGTGGCGACAAGAGGTGGCATGTCGCCATCTCCTGTCGTGCTGTACGTGCCACGAGAGTACGCATAAACGGGCGGACCACAAATCGCCGACGTTGCAATCATTTTCCACGCCACGAAAATTTGCAGCGGCGCGCAGCCGTGAGTAGTCGGCGGCACACGCACGGGCCGCACATCGTAAACTTCATGACCGCTAGTCACGCTGTACGCATCCCGAGCAGTCTGCATCGCGAGCAGTCTGCATCGCCGCGCGGCCGGCACGCCATCATCTCTTGTCCTGCTTTACGCGTCGCGAGGAGTTCGCAGAAGCATGCGGCCCGCACATCGCAAATGCCCAGCTGTGACCACGCGACTGTAATACTAAACTTTCTCGGGTGTAAACAGATCTGCGCGACTGCTTTTCCCATGCTTCTGCATACTCATTTTCTTTCGTTATGATAATACGAATGTTCGGATGATACGAATTTTTTCGTGATCCCGTGAGATTCGCATCACCGAGGTCCTACTATATTTTTATTTCCAAGCACCTTCTCATGTATAATAGTCAATAGGGAGTTGCCTAGTTAACCTCCTCCCTTTCTGTTATCATCTCTCTCTCACACAAACGCTATTCCCATCGCATTTTGGCTGCTTCCGAGTTTCAGCATATCGGATAACTTGGTCTGTTTGGCATTTCCTTGCACTACGCTATAGTGGTGCCAGTTACCGCACATTTAACCAAAATTGTTAGTTCCGCATCGCATCTTCACATCATCTTGACTAAGCTCAGGATGCTTCGGGCTCAAAGGAGCGAAACAGCACTTTTTTAACATCCCCCCTGTTTTTAACAGGGTGTAAATTTGGGCCAGTTGCGCATGACAAGTAGTATCTGATCTCATTGGCACAATGTTCCTTTATGTCAAATAATCATTATCGAGGAGCATTCTCTCTTTTTTAGCTCGCCAGTATCCTTTTTGACTGTGTTTCTAGTATATATTTTTTTCCCTCTTCTGACTGTGTAGCTGTGTGTAGCTAGAAAAAAAAATACATGTGCAAAGCATTAATCTACTACCTGATTGCTAAAATTAATTTTTATTGCATGGGCAAAGTCTTTCGACTTATGTGTATTTGCTATAGTCAGCATAGTTCGCAGCCTAAGTGCAGCCGAAATTATATCATATTTTCTTGAGTCTTTCTTTATCTGTACTTTTGACTTTGTGTACAGTAGATTCTCTTTAAGTTGAGCGTGAAGAGACTGTGAAAATTTGTTTGTTTTATCAGAAGTTGATCTTAGCAGAAGTGCTTGAAAACAAGATATGAGAGCGTGCTGGGTTTGTCCAAGTATGTCACATGAAAACAGTGAATAAATGGGCCTTTTAGCAAAAAACTTCCGTCAAGTAGAACATTTATATTGCATTACGCATGAAGTAAACATGAAACAAGCTTACATTATGCTGATAGAAAATGGCACCGCTGGCATTTTTTTTCCATCATCTCTTTTATGGAATAGCATTAGAAACGCCGTGAACGCGAAAACTGTCTGGCGGCGGCATCCAGCGACATTGCTGCCTGTGCGTCATGTTTGTTGTGTATTTAACTTAAACAGCCTTTTTTTACAAATGTTCTTTTCTTCTCTGTGACATCTCATTTCTCCAGCCAACATGCGACAACCACGATGATGGGGAAACGCCGGCCATCATTTTGTGCAACGTGTGTGGTAATGTGTGTGCTGACTGCGACCGCTTTCTGCACTTGCATCGGAGAACAAAGACACACCAACGCCAGGTGAGTGAAGCATGTAGAAAAGGGCATTCATTGCTTGACACCAGAACTTAGTTCATTGCTCTTTACTTTGGTACACCTTTGAAATGGTGTTAAATTTCCTTGTCATATTTTCCATCATTACATGCTGTTTTCAGGCTTTCATCAAACTTATGAATGAATGATCTACATTCTTTACCATGATCCATTAGATGGTACCACTGTGGTACAAACTTGGTTTGAGAAATGTGGCATATAATGTACTGTAGCAAATGAGTATTTCTTGCTGATTTAGCATATATTTTAAATGCATGTTGTGGGGTTTTTTATTTTCTGTTTTAATACTTACACCAGCCCTTTTAGTTATCCATGTGCTGGTCATAGAGATTTGGCTTTTCAAAATAACTTCATCAATGTAAAGAGTTGTTTACAAAACTTCCAAAGTAGCAGAATTTTATTTACTACGTTTCAAAGCATTTTTTTCTTGTAGCTGTTACAACCGTTTCTTTATTGGCTTTTATCAAGCATTCAAGTGTGGCTTAAACATTAACACCTTAACTGTTTTGGACAAGCAGAGCTCGTCTCGGTAAAGCTGTCCCCGACTCGTTTTGGACGAGAGTAGTACTTTCCCGCACAATAGTTCACCGCGAACGTTAGGGGTAAGCAGCTCTCATCAATGGCTTTTGTCATGAGAACTGAACAGATGGGGCCACTGGCAATGCTTTTTGTTTCATCGTTTGACCGATTTTCAATACTATCTCAATCGGGATTATAAAAATGGTGTCAGGTGGAGACGGTACCGATGACACATGTATTGCTGGCCCATCGTCGCAGTAAGAAAGATTTTTTTAGTCACTGTCTTCATAATCTGAAGACGATGATTCAGACACCTGTGTTTACATTGTTTTGGAATACGAAGAGGACAGGGATGACGTTGATATGAGCAGTTCTTGCAATGACCACCGCTCAAAAGGGACTATCATTAGTGCGCCTCAGTAGATGAAGGCCAACGTTCAACATTCTAGCAAAACCTCCTCGGTGATATTTAGATACCACACCTTAGTGGCAAAGCTGCAAAATTCATTGCTGTGCTCCAGTTCTAACTTTTTATTGTTGCTTAGCAACAGGTAGCCAGTTTTTCATACATTGAGCAATTAGGTTTAGAATGTCAATTTCATTTAGTTTTTGAGTCAGTAACTTTTTGGCTTTTGGATACTTCCTTCTTATTACAGTAACAGTCGAAGTCAGCAACAGTAAAAGAAATAAGGAGTTTTGGTTACAAAATTTCCAACGTAACAAAACAGTCATCGGTTAAGCTAAAGTTTAACAGGTTATAGTGCTGCGAATTGTTACCAAAGCTGCTGCTTTGTAGCTAGGTTCATTAGCTCTTCCTATGTTGCCATTAACCTAATCCTGGTGAATGGTGAATTTGATTATTATTCTTCTGTACACCAGTAAAATGGCCACAAGGTGAACCACTAACTACAGTTGCAATGTCATGGTTAATAAGGCTAAATATTGCCCGCTTTATGTGGCTTGATTTTTAAAAAATGTGCACTCATGTTATTTCAGTTGCATCAAATACTGTACTTTCAGACAGGATGTTCTGCTTACGTTACGAAGACACTGCGTAGGCATCACATGCAGGCATCACTGTCTGCATGTACTGTCTACATGTTGTTGTAGTACTGTTGTAGACATGGGATCTGACTTGACCCAAAGCAACATCATCTGTGTGGGACGTTTCAGTGGAGGGCCTCAATGACTTCGACTACCTGGGGTTCCTTAAAGTGCACATGCATTAACCCGTATGCCTTGCGTTCCATCGCTGTTGAAACATGGTCGTCGCAACCGGGGTCAAACAAGTTGCCTCAGAATCAGGTGTCGAGCATCCTAACCACTGAACCACCGTAGCAGGACCAGACAGTGATGTGTGCCTACAGTTAATATGCCTTGTCTTTTGTCCAACACCTTCCCAGTACTAATTGTTACCTTATTTCAACACATCCAGGTTTTCAAGGAGGAAGAAGAAGCCATTAAGGTAGATCTGCACGAAGGCTGTGGCCGGACCAAGCTCTTCTGGGTGATGGCTTTAGCCGACTCCAAGACACTGAAAGCGATGGTGGAGTTTCGTGAGAACACACGAGGTATGGCAATGCAGTGATATAGTAGTAATTTTGTCGAGTGTTGAGAGCCATATCCGACCCTTTGTCCCAGACAACTGGTTTGATCGTAGTGTCGCTTTATGCATAATTTTATAGTTTGCTGTGTACTGCAGCAGCTGCAACAGCTGCCATGTGGGAAATAAAATTTCACTGATAGTTCCACTGATAGTACCACTGATAGTTTGTACCACAGCTAACTAGTAGCTTGGAGCACAGAACTCCGCATGTGGTATGCAATTTCTTAAATCAATAGCCTATCAGTTAATGTGACATCAGCTGATACAGGGACATAGGAACTGATATAGGAGTTTGGGCAATATATCTAGGTTCATATCTGAAGGCTGAAAGGCCCAAGTCTAGGGAATGGGTGAGCTTGACCATTCAGTCTTCCATCCAGGAGTCGCACAAGAGTAAGCTGATATGATGTCAACTACTCCACACTTCCATCCTCTTTTGCTTGGCTTCTAAACCAACTTCTTTCTGAAGATTCACCTCAGCATAGCCCGGCGACTTGTGTCAGCGCAGCTCCTCGAACCTTTAATTCCTAAACCTAACCCTGGGGATTTTCCATAGCCTTGTGACTATAATTTTGAGGGCAGCGTCTGAAAATGCCAGGCAGGCATTGATTTTGTGTCCTTTTATTCTCTGCAGGGAAATCGGCATCAGTACCGACGGCTGGCATTTGCCGATTTTGCGGAGCTCCCGGAGCAGCTGGACTGCTCTCAGCAGCAGCCACTTGTACAGACTGCCGGGTGAGTCGTTGTCATTACTTACTACTCATTTCTTAAACTTATTACTTATCAAACCTTTTAATGGGACATGGAGTATGAACTAAGTTGGCCTCTATCAATAGAGTACTGGGCTAGAATGCAGAGAGGCTACTTTAGCTGAAAGCAGAGCTTTTGAAGCTTTCTAGAAAAGGCATAAAAAAATTAAGTGCAGATCACAGAGCCTTTATTGGTCTTGATATTTTCAGGTTGAAAACAAGGGGCAGAGAAAACAAAAAGTCTCTATTTCAGTTTTCTCAGCAATAGCTGCATCTTTTGCCACCAAAGCAAACAAAAAAAAATCTTAACTCTAAAGTGCCACGTAATTAAGTTAACCGTGAACAGAAATCGGGTGGGTTTGTCATTGATGTCCTTTCTAACTTCTAGATCTAGACGCACTAATCCTAAGTATTGGCAGCCGTGTACATATTTTTCCTGAGAAACTGTGGTTGACAAGGAAAAAAACTTTTTAATGCAGGAGCACGCAACCAATGCCTGTTCCAAGACGCACTCATGTGGTCATCTGTGTAATGGCATCAAAGGAGAGACCACCTGTCTGCCATGCCTCCACGGTTGTGGCGGTGCAAAAGGACTGCGCCAGGATGCCGATGACATGTGCATGATCTGCTTCTCTGAGGCCCTCTCCTGTGCTCCAGCCATTCAGGTGTGCAAAACTGTTACCAATGAGGTGGACATTCTGTCCTGCATGGCAACAACAACCCTTATGCAGCCAATTTATACAAAAGTTGCTGCGCCGTAACGGACTATTTTGAGTTTAAAATTTGCAGTGAAAAATGAAAGTCCTTTCACTTGCTCAGGTTGTGAAGGATGTCATTTGTTTGGTGTGTTGTGAGGTTAGCCACTGACACGGCACCTCTGTGGCGCTGCTGATTGCCTGTATTCTAAATCATCATTCCTCGCCCAGATTGTTTCAAGATGGTAGTAGCCAAGATATTTCATTTAAGTCTTTCTTTGGAGTTTCTTGAACTTTGCATTCAAGAAAAAGAATTTGTGATGTGCGTAGCTTACTTGCTCCCACCTTTATTCAGAAAGCTTGCTCAGCCAACTTTCTGCATTGCTCGCCTCCCCTTTAGAACCTGTTGTTAGTTACAAAAGGGAAGATTGGGCAACAGCTGCCGCCTTTCTGCTTTGAGGTAGCATAATCAAAGCATAATCAGAAAAGGTGCATTAGTTATACAGAAAAGCGTCTGTTTAGCTAAGTTGGCCTAATTAAAAGTATGTGTGCTGGCACGTCATGCTTCAGCAAGCTATATTGGGCAAGCCGGTCAACGTCGTGTTTCATTTCACGTTCAGTATGAGGCTAGGGTTTCAGGGCCAGGCTTCAGACAAAGGAAGGTGAGATTGGTGGCTTGCAACCTTAATGGTGCCACACTATAATATTTCGGGGTTGTTAAATGGGGGGCACACTAAGAAGGCAGTGCGATAGTGGGGTGTTCTAGATCTATTGTGCATGGTGGAGGTCGATGAAGACGATGGCATGCAGTGTACAGAATGAGAGAGTGAACATGCGGGATGACTGGCTGCGGCAGTCGCATAGTGGTGTCGTTCAGTGGCTGGCAAAGCTAACCTGTACACGTTTCTGCAAGATCATAGTCACACAAGATGAGTTTTCAGTTTAATGGGAGCCCTAGAGCTAGTGTTCGAAAAGAAAGAATTTGAAGGAGAGCGGGAAATGTTAACAGCTGTAGGAGAAAGATGCACAATGCCTTGCGGTATGTAGAACAGCTATATCAGCCAGGGATGTTCATTGGCACATGGTATACAAGCTTTTGCAACTTTGGTCTGATGTTTAGGGAAACCCTCCAAGGTGAAGTAGGTTTGTAGTAAGGGAGTAATTACTTCATAGCATCCACCTAGGCGCTGCTATTTGACCACGAAAAAACTTAAACTTCGAAGCTGAAGAGAAGTTTTTCTGGACTCGGGTTTGCTTGCTCTGCTCTAAGAATGTTACAGGACTGCTTTAAGTATGTGTGCGGTGATAATGCGCAACAACGATACCTAAATTATGTTACTGAAATACTTTATACCTCCTGGCTTCTATTTCCTGGTGCGCTGCAGAAAAATTGAAACGACATAAAGAATTTGGGTGTCCTTGCCTATATTTTGCAGCTTTCCTGTGGGCATGTATTCCACTACCACTGCTGCAAGACGGTGCTCTCACGAAGTTGGTCGGGACCACGGATCACGTTTGGCTTCTCGCTCTGCCCCATCTGCAAGGTAAGTTTCTTCAAAAAGTTAGCAAATTCAAAATGTGCTAGTGCCTCTCACCACTTTTACCTTTGTGTCTGTGGCTTCTGTTTTCATACCTTTAGTTCGGTTGTTTACAGCACTAGTTGTAGCATTACCCTAGGTCTCCAATTTCGCACCATTGTCACCCATCTGCATTCCTTATTCTGCAGCAAAAAGCTAGACAGTTACATATTGACAGTTAGTTAAATAGCAATATACAGTAAAACCTCGTTACACTGAACAGTTAAAAAATCGGAAAATAGTTTGCTCTATTCATAATTCGTAATATAAAATTTCGTAGAAAATACATGCAAGAGCAACAAAATTCAATCAGAGAAGGCACAGCAACTTGGAGGATGCCTACTTGGGTCACATTCATTTATTTACATGCAAAGAACTGCGTTATCGCGGCCTGCTTTTTTGTGTTGATCGCGTTCCGTATCACACCCTGTTCCACAGTTTGCAAACACTCAACAAGGGCAAACCCACTGCTCTCAATAGCACTGCAGTGGCGGCGCAATAGATCCAATGCATTAAGCACTTGTGAAGTCGGAATGTTCTCATCGTCTGCAGGGTCAGCCTGAGCTTCGTCTGCGGGATGTTCAGAAACTTCCACAGCAATTTCGGCGTCCGTCAGTACAGCCGTAGTCGCCGCCTACAAAGTCCTCTACAGTCATTGTTGCGGGCATGTCACCAACAAAACGCGAAAAATTGTTCCAGGCTCATTGAGCTCACAGTGCTCTGCTTCTGCTTCGTCGGGATCGTCCCCATCGTCATTTGATGCACGGGTCTCTGCTGGAATAAAACCTGCGTGCCGAAAGCAGTTGGCAATCGTTTCGCCTTTCAAGCTGTCCCATGCCGCTTTAATGCTCCTAGCAAGTCGATCTTCAAGTCCTGCTTCACGAGAAGAGTGTCAATCAGTCTCCTCTTGTAAACTGCCTTGAAGGCCCTGATTTTATCTTGAGCTTGGTCTTTAACGTCAGTGCTGCTCTTTTTTTCACGTTCTCCGCCATCACAGCACTACGAACACCCGTGCACCACACTCGACGCGACGACCGACACAGCCTCCGCCGAACGCTACGACGGCCACGCCGCAACGCCACGCCTCTGCTAACACTAAAACCAAAAAACACGAAAGACGCAAAAACCAAAAAGGCAAAAGCAACATGTGATCGCGCCGCTGCCGGCGCTGTCAGCAATTGTTAGATGCGAACAATTTTTTATGGCCTCCGAGATCACCTCTGTGCGCACAAACAGGTGCCTGGGGGTGATCTCGGAGGTCATAGATTTCTTTGGCTGTCAACTCCCAATGCCGCCGTGGCATCTGTGGCGCTGTCAGCGCCTGCAAGGTAGTCCTGAACGTTTGCTGTGCCGCACAACACACATGTAGTGCAACGAAGCCTGCCTCCTGCGTCACGAAGTTCGTAATATTCGTTTTATGCCGAACCACGTTCGCTATGGGAAGTTAAAAATACATGTGTTTGACAAAAATATTTAGGAAGAGTTCAATATATTCAATAATTCGTTATATGCATATGTAGAAAGCATCTAGCTTGGGGTGCAGCCACTCCACTCTGGTTACCATCCTGTAGCCAAAGACAACTTGGGCAACCAGATTTAAACCGTAAGGCCTAAACCAGACTGATGCAAAGTAAACTTCCCCTCTGCCACAGATCTTCAGCGTGCTAGGACAGGAAGAACAGTTCATGATAGGCAGTGAAGCACTGGAAGCTAAGGGAATGGTGACAACAAGTTTGTATGATGCAAATAAAAATGGGGTGGAGTGCATTTCGCAGGCGCTGTCGAACAGTGAATGCCAATTCAGGAGCACCCATTAAGAGTACATAACGTCAATATCTTACAGAACTTTAGAAGCTAATGGTGTAGCTTAAATTGGGATGTACTATATAGTTATGGAAAGGAAAATTATAGGTTTAACATTAAGAGAAGGGAAGAGAGCAGAAAGAGTGGGGCAACAAATGCGTGTTAGTGATATGCTGGTCAAAATCAAGAAGAAATGTGTACATGCAAGGCATGTATAATGCGAAGACAAGATAACTGATGGTCCCTATGGGTAATGGACTGTATTTAAAGTGTGAGGGTTAGCATCATTGGCGCTGCCAGGTGTCCAAAAAAGGCACAGGGGCGGCGGCCCAGTTGGGAGGAACGACAGTGCGCTGCTCGGGGAGCAAGTGTGCAGGGGGGTGGCTGTGACTCCGTATGGTGTTGCATGGACTGTAACTGTGAAGACTGTTCGACTGTGGTAGGTGAGCGGTAAGTGCCTGAATTGAGTATGCGAAGAACACCGGCGGGGGCAGTGAACGGACTGTATGACTGTGGCGAGAATAAATCTCTAGGCCTAACGAGAGGCTTAACACAAGTGAAAGTAAGCATAGCAATGGCTAGTAAGGGGTCAGTTGGACAGGTGAGTTCATAAAGTTTGACGGAATGTGGTGTTCTTACCTTCTTGGAAAATTAGAACTGATTTCTATTTTTTTTTTTTTTTTAACTTCCATGCAGTGAACAGTTCCACTTGCTTAGATTTAATCATAGTCCTGCAGGACAGCTAGGCGGGCTAGATGGTTGCTCATACTTCTGAAAAGGACGAAGCACAGGAAAAGATTTAGAGGGACTAAACACAGGAAGAAAGTTTGAACCCAGATCAATCCTTCTAACATAATTTTTTTCCCTAATGTTAATAAAATGCATATTTTCGTTGGTATAAGTTTGCATTTCTTTTTATTTTTTGTGTGTGTTTCAACATTCTTCCATTTGAAATTTCATGGTTAATTTTATGAGCTCAGGTAATGTGTTGTCACCTTTGTAATGTGTTGTTTTCACAGCCTTTGTGATGCGTGGCACTTACTAGTGAAAATAAATGGTAGATATTATGCTTTTGATTGTGACCAGATTATTCATTGTGCACATACCTACTACTAACCCTAAGGACATGGAATTGAATCTTACTCGATGGGGGCTGTGGCTCACTGGGAATGAAACACAAAAATGCCCTTGTTTCCCCAGATGGTCATAATTAGTCTGGAGGTATTCGCTACAGCATCTATCGAGACCCACGTGCAGTTTCAATGTTATGACCACACGCACCATGCCATCTCTTCATTATGTAAAGACTATGTTTTTTGTTTGTTTGTTTGTTTGTTTGTTTGGGATCAGTAATTGTTGCAAAGAAAAAGCAAAAAAAGCACTCGCATACCTATGTGCAGGAGCATAAAAGTTCATTTTGATGTCTTCACAGCGAAAAACTTGGTAGATTGTGATAGTGGCTTTTTGCTCATATTTTGCTTCCTGGTTGTTGTATTGGCAGAAAGTCATTTCACATTTTGCGCTTTTCTTTTGTGTGTGTGAAAGACTGATGCTTGGGGACCTTTTTCATGCTCCGTACTGCCCTTTTCTTTGTTTTCAATTCTTTCCTGGTGTCTTATGATTGAGGGCTTGAACTGAAGCTTTTTATTTCAGTAAAAAGTGATCACATGACTGACTCACTGTTTTATTTTCCTCCAGGCGCCCATGGAGCATGCAGTGCTGAAGGACCTTCTAGAGCCCATCCGAGCACTGTACGAGGACGTCAAGCGCAAGGCCCTCATGCGGCTCGAGTATGAGGGGCTCCATCGAGCCGAAGCCATCACCACACCTGGGGCTCGCTTCTACGACAATCCTGCTGGATTTGCCATGGAGCGCTATGCTTACTATGTTTGCTACAAATGCAAAAAGGCCAGTACTATAGTCCTGCGATCATTGATCCGTGAGACATGAAGTTTATTTTAGAACTCCAAGGCTGGTAGCTTAGCTTAAAAATCTAGTGCCTAAATACGAATTAAGGTAAAGTTTATAACAACTAAGCTTAATTTGGGAGTCAGCTTTTGTATTTATACCCTGCCTTGTTTTAGAGTTTTGAAAATAGGGTATTGGGTCATGTTTACGTTGAATTGTTATTTAGTTGGCCACACCCCTTGACACAAGCTTGAGCTCGTAACTATTTAAGAACACTGGCAACTTTTTGCTTACTGTTTCTCTTTTGGCAAGCTTTTTCACTAGGCAATTACAAGACTATGTTTACTTTCTACAGCAACCTAAAGAAAGTTTGAATGTGTATTTTAGTAATACTGTATCTTATATATCGAGAATGTATGGTAGGTCTAACGAACAGTTGTTTAGTTTCTTGCTCTGGCATCCAGACATAGGGATAAATGTGTTTCCTCTAATATGTTGACTTTGTAGAAAAAAGAATGCCTTGTTAGCTGGGGATTGGTGTTGACTTTCTGCAACAAGCTGCCACAATGGAGGGATCACTTGATTTACTATCAAGAGGTGCTAGTGCTGGGGGGTCTAGTGCAAGGGGGCAAGTCCCGCCATGTTAAATAGGCTTGTAGGTGGTTAGCGGCCTCTTTGTTATACATGGGTGTGCTTCTTGCAGGCTTACTATGGGGGTGAAGTACGCTGCGACGTTGAAGCTGGTCCAGCAGACGATTACAACCCAGCTGAACTAGTTTGTGGTGGCTGTTCTGACATCTCAAGGGCACAGGTACTGTTTGTGTAATTTTCACTGCACTCTTGCCAATGCGTTTCACGGTCTGCTCTGCTTATTGCTGCTTCATCTTCTTACCATCACATTAAGTACAAATTGACGGGAAAACTGGGGTCGACATCGTAGGAGCTACATGCGTTAGAGATTCAAAGCTCAACGACTGCAAACAGCATGCAAGGGATGATGCGACAGAGTCTGTTGACTTGTTGAAGTGGCTCAGTTCCTGTACTGGTATGAGTACAGTACATTTCGATTACCATTAGTGTGTCTCTTGAGCATAATGCATTCCGCTGCTTGACAATGCCAAGACATCTTTTAGCAGCTCTGGTCTGAAGTTTCGCTGCTAGTGGCATTGTGCCACTCATGACCGTCGGTGTGCAGATGTGCCCCAAGCATGGAACGGACTTCCTGGAATACAAGTGCCGCTACTGCTGCTCTGTGGCGGTGTTCTTCTGCTTTGGCACCACTCACTTCTGCAACGCGTGCCACGACGACTTTCAGCGGGTGGCAAACCTGCCTAAACAGCAGCTGCCCCGGTGCCCGGCTGGTGAGCATCATTATAGTGACTCTTGGTGATAGCAGCAGGTTTTGTTGGGTCTTATAGCAGTGGCTATTGTTGTATGCATTATCCATTCCTTTCCTGTCAAAAAATTGTGGCATTTTCTTTCTTTTCTCCTTTCTTTTTTTTATTTTCTTTTTGGTACAGTAAACCTTGTTAATTCAACCTCCGTTAGTCCCGCCGGCTGCCTATATGAGCAAAAAGAAATAAAGTTGGGGTAGTTGTACGGAAGTATTCATTTTAAATTTTATCGGGGCAGAAAAGGTTGGTGACACAGTCGAAGACTGCAAGAGAACGGGGGTTGGT
Organism: Amblyomma maculatum; assembly: GCF_055883805.1. Taxonomy (NCBI): domain Eukaryota; kingdom Metazoa; phylum Arthropoda; class Arachnida; order Ixodida; family Ixodidae; genus Amblyomma; species Amblyomma maculatum. The sequence continues at coordinate 59,840,697 of NC_139347.1, read as the reverse complement.
TTTGCAACTGAAGGATTTATTGTAAGAAAGAAAACTTGTACACTTGCACAATTAAAATATGTGGCATGTACAAGGAAAAAAACCAAAAATGTAAAAAAAAAACAATTGAGCTCAAGGTCTTGAGCTCATTGCCACATGCTCTCCAAATGTGTAATTTCTTCTTGTCCTAGAGCAGTTGATGGTTTGGCGATGCAAAAGTTATTTTTTCTTATTATGTGGAAAGCTTCGATAACTTGTCTTCCCACCTGGCTGTGATGTCATGATGGAATGGTCTTTTTTTTTTTTTTTTTTTTTTTTAAATCTAGAGAAACACCTTTTACAGCTCTTATAACATGTTGACATGTGAGAGTAAGAACCAAATGAGAAATATTTGCGCTCTTTAAGGGACGTGTTGGTGCAGCACCTCATCTGCCTTATGTAAATTTTTTCGTGTGCCGAAGGATTTCATCCCTGATCTTTCATGGGATGAACTAATTGTTTTGCTTAATTTCATAATCACTGTTGGGCTTATGGACCTTTAGATTATTGGGACCGTGCTGCACAAACTAGTGCCCTTCCGTTAGGATAACAAAGTAATGTTTACACCAAACCGTTCCCCATGTTTTAGACTATATGACAACCTATCAGCGTACGGAATTATTACTAGCTTATTCAGTATTTCTTTAGTCCTGTATTGACACCAATTGATCATCTTATTGCAAGCTCCTGATATACTTTATCAGGATAGCTAGCCTTTAGTTACCTCCCTTTTTGAAAACAGCATCCCATTTCATATGCGCAAGGTTTTGCCAAAGCCACCAGGAGTGTTAACAAGTCTACATTATTTTTTGACTTTCAAATGATTGGGGAGCTGTATCTCAAGCAGGCTTGTTGTTATTTAACAGCAACTTTCAGATGCGGAAATTATAGGCAATTCTAAACAGGAAGGTCATGCATAAACGGCAAACTAAAATCGTGTTTTTTAAACTGACATTGGCGACAAATTGAAATTTCTGCGTATCGACGGGTCACTGCATTTAAATCATAAAGAGACCACTGTTGCCAAAAACAGCTCTTTTATAAGCTAGAAGTGACCAAGAAATGAAATGCAAATATTGTCATCACCAATCGATTTCATTAGTAAATTGCATACATCGACAGTGTCCTTTGGCTGTAGGTATCAGAGGCTAAGCTGCACTGCCATTCACGTCAAAACGGTGGCTAACCATAATTTTTAGTAAGAATTTCAGGACCTTTAATTTACTGGCAGGAAGATTTTAAAATCCAAATAAATGTTTCTTGCTGCCAGATAATTTTCAACGCAACAATAAAGAGCCAGAGAATCAATTTTTGCTGAGAATATAAATAATTGTCTTCATTGCCCTTTAAGCACTTTCGAAATCGCAGCAACACAGCAGCTAAACATTTGTCAACAAAGGATGGATTGTCATCCACATAGCAGAATATGTTTAGGACAAGTTTGGCAAGGTTATATTCAAGAGTCCTACCATCACACTTGCAATGCATCTGTGGTGCGGGCGAGGTCTTGAGGTCTCCTTCTATTGACCTCAACATACAGTAAAGCTGCTGCATGGACATGGCTGAAAAAGAACTTATACTAACTACCTACTGGCATTACCTAGGAACCAATGCAAACTTCCATGCTCTATAAACTTCAACAAGGTTAGTGCAAAAGCAGTGGGATAGAGGAAATTAATACGCAACACACTGTGTTCACACTAACCTTTTTGAAGAACATGATCTGGCTAGCTGATTTATAAGCACTCCATCACCATTAGCCCATCACATTGGCTCAGCAGCTTTGACGTTTGGGATTGATTCCAGGTGCAGTAGTTTCATTTCAATGCAGATGTAATACAAAATTACTTGTGTAACGCTCAGTGTTTGTGCTCGTGAATGAACCCCAGGTGGTCTGAGTTATTCTGAAGCTTCCATGTGGCACCTCAAAGCCTATAAGATAGCAGTGGCTTTCTGCTAAAGGCTGCAAGTTGCACTGGAGTGTACCCAAGGCATGCTATCTTTGGAGAGCATTATGGATGCCTATGTGAGATATGCTGAAAGGATACTTTCATTCTCTTTTGTATATATAGACCATCCAATATGAAGTATTTATTCCATTGGCGTACTTTGTCCCATATTTAACTAGTACTATAAACTTGAAGTTTTTTCTAGACTTTTTGTCCTTTGCGTAATGAACGTGCTACCCGAATTGGTATCAACTTCAATGAGAAAAAAGTGTGTTCATTATGCGAGTAAATGCATACTAGGCTACCAATGCTTGCACCTGGCTAGCTATAGGACTAAAGGGTACGTAGCTCATCTACACGCTGTCTAAAAATAATACCGTGACGGATTCAGAGACTCAGCACCACAGCACAGAGGAGGCTTCAGGTGAATAAAATGGAGCTCTAATATGAAAGCACATTATGAGCGTTCAGGTGATAATTAGTGCATCTATGATGACTAGCACACTTCTTTTTTCGTTGCAGCTTTCTTCTAGACATTTAGTAACCATCAGAGGTTTTCAAATTCAGTTCAGCATAAGCAACAGAATTTCCTCTTACGTGCAAATAGACTGTTCCCTTTCATAATGGAGCTCTCTGTACTTACTGAAAATATTGCGCAGCAGTTAAATTCATGTGGCCATTGAACTCTCCTAAAGGTTGCTTTCAGCTGTGTGCGGTCATTGATGTAAATTGTGTGGTGCCGGTGCAGGACCCAAGGCCAAGCAGCTGGAAGGTGAAGAGTGCCCGCTCCACATCAAGCACCCGCCGACAGGCGAAGAATTTGCTCTGGGATGTGGCGTGTGTCGAAACACGCACACTTTCTAGAACACATGTGATCCAAGGAGGGCATGGCTTGGACATGCTTCCCTCCTTTTTTTTTCTGGTCATGTATTATATATGGAAATAATATACAAGTTTATGCATTGCCTCCTGGTGCTTTGTGATGGCTTGTCTTTTAATATGCACTATAGTTTTTCTGCTTCTGTTTTTATTTTGTATGCATGTACACATGTGTTTCTTGCACCTAGTTAGCAACTATAGTTTGATGCTAATTATAGGTGATGCTTCATTTTTACTGCTCTTTGATAAAGTTTCACGAATTAATGAAAGTGATAACTTTATATTGCAGATGCTGTGCAGTTATTGAATACATTTTGTTTGAGTCTGGTAGCTAATCTTGTTCATGAAATACAGTTCTTCATGCACCAAATGTAGACATGCTCTTGCATAATCTTTACTTGATTGGCACCACATTGGTTTCCTGAAAGCTACCATATCTACTCGAATGCAACGAGTTTTTTTCATGATTTTTGGCTCTCAAAGTCTACCCTCGCGTTATAATCGAATCCTGCGATTCGGTTGGCCTAAAGCAGCTCCGGGTTGCAGCCATATTGAATCCGCCACCACTCTATTTCGGTTTCCGTAATTTTACAATGTTATGTTGGCAACATTGGTACCAAGCTAGCCAAATCCCAATCTATCCAAAGTCAAAACGTTGCACTTTGTGCGCTTTTTGTTTGTGGGTTCAGAATCACGTTGTCCCCTTGATCACGTGCTTGTCGCATCTTTTGCAGTGGATTAGCACATTTACTTCTGTTGTTACCTCATTTCACACTAGAATGCAACGCGCCATGCACGGTACAACGCTCGCCTAAAAAAGCTATTGTGATAGCAGAAGGAATCGGAAGTTCTGCGGCAACTCGGTGGCTAGACGTTACTAATCTACCTTATGTGGGCAGCGGATGCAGCGGGAGGTGATTTTTAAATGTGAGCCTGACCGCAAAGGCTTCCGAATCGTCTGACGAGAGTGAAAAGGAAGACTCAGTTTCCGAGAGCTCGGCCTCCGGCGACGACAAATGAGCATTCTTCATTAGACTGCAATGACCATAATGTCTATTAAAGGTACTTTTTCACGCAATTATCTCGCATTACATTCGTGGTTTTCATTTTTCCCATTTGGGAGGGGGGGGGGGGGGGGGGGCAATATAAAGTCGCCCCCCAGGTCACATTCAAGTAAATGCAGTACAACAAATTGGAATTTGAAAGAGGCCTTTTATGGCATGAAAATATGCAGCATGAGATTGAGTACATTACTTTTTTACTAAAGCTGTGCTAATGGCAAAATGTTGGGTAGCAGCAAATTCATATATTAAGAACTGAGTGCAAGTTGAATATTTTTCAAATACAACCAGGTTAAATTACACATTAAATCTTCTGCGAACCATGTCCAGAAAAAAGCAATTTTATTGTGTGAATATGAAATTTTGGTTACAAAGTGAATAGTTTAAGGAAAATTTGTTCCAAGTTGAAAATCATTAACTTCAAAAATTCGTACAGATAGTAGTTGAAAAAAAGGTCAAAATGCTTAATGAAAAGCCAATGCTTGATCATTGCTGATTAAGAAAATTAAACGTGTGATCAGTGATTTAATTAATTGAAAAATATGAAGGGGGTTTAACGGTATCAAAATGGTTGGAATGAAAAAGATTGCGTGATGATACTTAAGAAAATTCGAGTCTAATTACTCAATTCGTTAAAAAATTGGAAAAAAAGGAGGTTCAAGGGTGTCAGAATGTTCAGAATGAAAAGCCAATGCCTGATGTTGTTAATTAAGAAAATTTAGAGTGTGTAATTGAGCAATTATAATTGAAAAAAATTAGAAATGCATTCAAAGGTGTCAAACTGTTCAGAGGGAAGGCAGACGACACTGCCACTTCACTGACATATCCAGTCACAAGTATCCTCGCGTCATATGAATGAGGTGGATTCAAAAGGCTTGGAACCTTTATACAGTTGCATGCATTTTGAAAACCTGTTGGGCCACTAGCCAGCCGAAATCCCTCTGTGTTGCCGCATGCGGATGCCAGGAGCGACCTATATCTGCATCATCTGCTTGGGTGTGCTGCAGTTTGTTTCATGCTTCAGTTGTCATACCACTTGAGAAATGCTTTTCATGTAGAGCTTTCTAAGCTGTCTATTCAATGATCATGCGAGCCAGGGTAACGCACGTGACAGCTCGAACAATCATCACGTTGTCACAATAACCGAGCGGAAGGTATATGCGACGCCGGACTTGGGTATGCAAGAAAATCACGTGTTTGCATGGAAATGGCCAGCAGTTCAAAACTGCTGGCCAGTGACTTGTGCCAAACAGTATACAACCGAAATTTTGCGGATCTATAACGTGCAGTGAGGCCTCTCAGATAGCTCCGAGCTCAAACGGGGAAGGATCAGTCACGCACTCCATGAGTATGCCGGGAGCACAAAAACGATGGGGTAAGGCACCCAGATGCATGCGGGATAGTAGGTATGGGTGGGGAGGTTTACAAACGGCACCAGAGGATTTGGTGGGGATATAAATTTGGCATGCGTACCGAGACCTTTCGAAATATTAAGCATATATAAAGCGCATGCTTTCGCACATGATGTGACAGAATTTGTGATGTAGTTTCAAAGTTAACTTTTAGGTTATGGATAAATCTAGGTACTTAACACACAGGCGTCCCTGGAATTCCAATTATGGGAGATTGGGATGTCCTAGCGAAGTCCCAAAAAAATCCCGAAAACATCAAATGAATCAAGAAGACACTTCTTTAGGATGTCCCGAACAGTATTGCTGTGGGACATCTTTAGGGTGTTTTGGGAGCTTATTGGGACATAACTTGTTACCAAACAGTTTGCCGGAGTGTTACCTTTGTACTCTGTACCTGCTACCTCTATAGTTTTTTGTATTAACTATATGCCTCTGTATGACAGACAATAGACTTGGACAACGAAAATAAACGCGAACAATGTCTGTCAGCAGTGCTTGGCTTGTTCTCCGGCTGAGCGAAACGGGGGTTGATCGTTTTTTAACGATTTTAGTGCTTGTAAACATCACTTGAAAAAAAAAGCTCCCCTTCATCGCTTTGTTGTACGCCACAGTACAGCGTCTTGCGAGCAGTCTTGCAGGGTGTCATAATTGAAACCAGCATGGGGCCGCCGTGGGTACTCACCCCTTCCGTGTGGAGGAGTCGCCCAATACAGAGAGCACACGAGCGGTATGGGACCATACGAGCGGCTATGCTAGAGGAGCAGCGAAGGAGAATTGCTGAAGTTTTTTTTTTTTTTTTTTTGAGTGTGACATGGAGTTCGCCAAGGGTTCCTGTAGAAGTTTCCGTTCCATGTAGCATAGCGACAGAGACGTGTTTCTGGACAGTACGTGTGAAAGCGATGTGACAGGGTTGCCAACACTGCGTGAAAACGCTGTTGCCAGACAGAGTCAATCAGCTGTTTCTGCAATGTGAACCAGGTTTAACTCAGCGTTATCTGCATGTGTAAACCTGGGATGTTGTCTTGACACAGAAGGCATGTTACAAACTGCTACATGTAATATATACACATTATAAACTCGCACTTATGCACACATTCACAGCTAGGTTACAAGCTAGCAGTTGCCATATTGAGATGAGCACATATATTCTCCACAAGGGCATCCCCGTATACGTGCAGGTACTGGACTTCAGATCAGCAAAGGTATATAAAATACTCTCGTGAAGTTATTTTTTTTTATTTACAGTAATATTAATTGGGGTCATATGCAACATTGTGTTAATTGCATGTCTTCATTTCTTTGTCGACAAAAATAAACGAGCTAGAGCTGTTAGTATTCTGCGGAGAAGATGGGTGCCACGCTTAACTTTAACAATTGTGAACTTGTGGTTCATATTGGATCTTGACCCTTCTATCGTGGTAGACTGCATGTAATGCAGCATATTGGAAGGCCTTTTATGCTTTCCAGGGGAGCTAAATATGTTTCAACTAATACAATTACGAGCTTACATTTTCTGTTATGCTCTGAAAACCCACAGTGGACAGTCAGTTCCAATCCCCCAAACTATATGTTGGGGAAGCGTAACCAAAATTTTAGTCGGCAATTGTTGAGTATTGCAGCACGGATGGCAGCAATTATTTCTAGCATGGATCACTGCCTTGTCATGGTGGAGGGGCTTGCGAAAGTCGATGAAGTCGTGAGCTCTGCTGTGTAGGGCCACCCAAGATAGACAGGTCACGACAGAGAGTTCTGACAAAATGTGATTCACTGGAGAAGGTAATGGCAACCCACTCCAGTATTTCCTGCCAAGAAAGCCCTATGGCCAGTCACAATACCATTAATGATATGGCGCCGGAAGATGAGCCCCCCAGGTTGGAAGGAGTCCCACATGTTACTGGGGATGAATAAAGGGTGATTCCTAGTAGCTCCAGGACGAATGAAGCGGCTGGGCTAAAGCCAAAAGGACACTCAGTTGTGGATGTGTCAGGAAGCGACCGGAAAGTCCGATGTTGCAAGGAGATAAATCACATAGCAACATGGAATGTAAGATCTATGACGCAAGGTAAACTGGATGTCGTCAAGCGAGAAATGAACAGATTGAACATTGATATCTTGGGTATCAGCGAGCTCAAGTGAACCGGAATGGGAGAATTTAACTCCGGCGACCATTACGTCTTTTATTGTGGGCACGAATCCAAGAGAAGGAATGGGGTCGCTCTCATAGTAAACAGAAGAATGGGCAAAGCAGTGCTAGGGTACAACCCCATAAACAACCGAATGATTTCACTTCGGATCCAAGGTCACCCTTTCAACATAACAGTTATCCAAGTCTATGCACCGACCACTACTGCTGAAGAAGCTGAAGTTGAGAGACTTTATGCGGACCTACAATGCCTTTTAGACCGCACCCCATCATCAGACGTCGCTTTTCTCATAGGAGACTGGAATGCTAAGGTCGGGAGTGAAGAAATATCCGAATTTACAGGCAAGTTCGGTCTTGGTGAGCCAAATGAAGCTGGGCAGAGGCTAGTAGTTTTGTCAAGAAAACAACCTGACCATTGCGAATACTCATTTTCAACAGAGGCGCCTTTACACATGGACTTCACCGGACGGTCTGTACAGGAATCAGATCAATTATATTCTTTGCCGGCAGAGATGGAGAAGCGCTATACAAGCAGTAAAAACAAGGCCTGGGGCCGATTGTGGCACCGATCATCAGCTTCTTGTTGCCAAAATTAAGCTTTGATTGAGGAAAACACAGAAAACTAGAAGGCCTTTCAGGTATGATCTGGATCAAATTCCATTAGAATATGCTGTGGAAGTGAGGAATCGATTTCAAGAATTAGATCTAGAAGACAGAGCCCGAAGAGATGTGGACTGATGTTCGTGATATAATACAAGAAGTTGCTACTAAGGTAGTTCCAAAGCAAAAGAAATGCAAGAAAGCAAACTGGTTATCTGAAGAGGCTTTGCAAATAGCTGAGGAAAGGAGGATGGCAAAAGTTATGGGGGAAAGAGAAAGATACAAGGTTCTCAATGCGGATTTTCAGAAAATAGCAAGGAGAGATAAAAATGCCTTCCTGAACATACAGTGCCAAGCAGTTGAGGACAATAGCCAATTAAGGAACACACGAGCTCTGTATAAGACAATCAAAGATATCAAAGGAAGCTTCTGTGCTAAGCTGGGCGTGATAAAGGAAAAACGAGGCAAGGACATCACTGAAGCCTCAGAGATAAAGAAGAGGTGGCAGGAATACACAGAACTGTACAAGAAGGACCCGAATGTGCAAACCCAACATAAGACGGTTGTGATTACTGATCTCGAGCCGGGCATCCTGAAGAGTGAAGTTGAATGGGCCTTAGCCAGCCTTGCTAAGAACAAAGCTAGCGGAATTGATGGCATTCCAGCTGAGTTGCTTCAAAACCTCAACCATGACGCTGTTAACATTCTGCATACATTATGTCAGAAGATTTGGACAACCCTGCAGTGGCCACAGGATTGGAGGAGGTCAGTTTACATCCCCATTCCAAATAAAGGCAGTGCCAAAGATTGTTCCAACTACCGCACGATCGCGCTTATTTCGCATGCTAGCAAGGTGATGTTGAAAATCCTCCAAGGTAGGCTGCAGCAGTGTGTGGATCGGGAGCTTCCGGACATGCAAGCTGGGTTTCCAAAGGCAGAGGAACTAGAGACCAAAGTGCCAACCTTCGCTGGATCATGGAAAAAGCAAGAGAGTTCCAGAAACCCATCTACTTCTGCTTTATTGATTATGCAAAAGCGTTTGACTGCGTAGATCACAGCAGATTGTGGCAAGCTCTCCAAGAGATGGGAGTTTCAATTCACCTCATCTGTCTCCTCAGGAACCTGTATGAAGGGCAAGAGGCCACAGTTAGAACTGGGCATGGTCTTACTGGTTGGTTTCCGATTGAGAAAGGAGTGAGGCAAGGCTGCATACTGTCGCCCTGCCTATTTAACCTATATGCAGAGTGCATCATGAGGAAGGCCGGTCTGGAAGAGTCTTCAGCTGGAGTGAAGATTGCTGGAAAACGTATCAACAACCTTAGATATGCGGATGATACCGCTTTAATGGCAGAAAGTGAAGTGGAACTCAAGAGACGTCTGATGCGCGTACAATAAGAGAGTGAGAAGTTTGGGCTTAAACTGAACATTAAAAAGACAAAGATCATGGCGTCTTGCCCTATCAAGTCCTGGAGCATCAAGGGACAAGAAGTGGAAGCTGTGACAGATTTTCTCTTCTTGGGCTCCAAGATTACCTCGGAAGGAGACTGCAGCCATGAAATTAGGAGATGCCTGCTTCTGGGAAAGAGAGCAATGGTTAGCCCTGACCGCCTAGTAAAGAGCAGGGACATTAGTCTGCCAACCAAGATCCGTATATCTCGTGCTATGGTCTTTCCAGTTGTGATGTATGGATGCAAGAGTTGGACTGCGAAAAAGGCTGACCGCCGAAGAATTGACGCGTTTGAATTGTGGTGCTGGCGAAGACTCTTGAGAGTTCCTCGGACTGCCAGAAGATCAAATCAGTCGATATTGTCGATCATATACCCTGGCTGCTCATTGGAGGGTCAAATTCTAAAGTTAAAGCTCAGCTACTTCGGTCATCTGATGAAAAGAGAGGAGTCGCTGGAGAAAGATTTGATGTTGAGAAAGGTTGAGGGTCACCGGAGAAGGGGTAGGCAGCGAACGCGATGGTTAGATGGCATCCTCGAGGCACTGCAGATGAAGTTATGTGATGTTAGGAAGATAGTGAGAGACCAGAAAGCGTGGCGACATGGTCCATAGGGTCACGAAGAGTCGGACACGACTGAACTGAACTGACAGTGACAAACGGTACGCTTTTGTACGATGTGCGTGATCCCAAACAACTGTCCTTGAATGCATTTAGGGTGGCCCTAAAGGGTAAGTTAACGGGCCATTCGACGGCGATCCCCCTTTGGAGGTTAACATATCCAGAAGGGAGCCCGCAGGGACATCCTGTGGACTGTCCGGATAGGATGTCTGGGTACTCGGACGTACCTGGTGCGTTTTCTTCCGGGTATGTCGAACGGATCTCATCGATGTGGTGACTTTCACGACGTTTAAATACATGAATTCCAATACCTGACGATGTGGACGCGTTTAGCCATCATTCAGCCAAGCTCTGCAAACACTACATGCGCGATGTCAGTGGCTCATAACTGTCGGACGTCCCTCGTGGCGCTAATTTGGCATCTATCATCGTCAGTTACCAAAAATAAATTTTTCGAGTTGCGTTAAATGGCGGTAACATAGGTAAAATACTGACGTTGATTTGTTTGTCTCACAGTGGAACTCACTATCTTTCGACAGGTACTGCTTCAGTTTCATGAGTTATATACATAGCTGCCGGTAGCTCTTCACTGCTTGGTATAATAATAATAATAATAATAATAATAAATTGGTTCACAGGAAAGGAAAGGCGCAGTATCTGTTACTTTTCTGTGGACACCTGCACCGCGCCGTATAGGGGAAGAGAGGGAGGTTGGAGTGAAAGCGGAGAGAGAGGCGCCGTTGTGAAGGAATTTCAACCACTTGAGGATCTTTAACGCGCACTTACATGGCTTATGACGGACGCCTGCAAGAGTTGTGTCGTGCCGGCATTTTCAACCAGAAAACTTAGTGCAGTAGCGTGATGAGTTCGTGTAAATAGACCTAAGTCTATTTCGCTCAATAACGATACACCGGAAAGGAACGTCGTCCGTATGTCTTAGCAGTAAAAAAGAAACTAAGAGTTTTTTCCTTGCACTTATTGCGTTTGCCAACTGCTCCAAGTTCTTACACATTTGAATAGCCCGCGATTTCAATTTGCTCGGTTTCAGGCTAGTCTGAGCGAAGTTCTTTTGCACCGCACAGCACGTATTTTCAACGTAGAGTCCAGGCGGCACCACTACGAATCCTCCTGCTTTGTCAGCAACGACCATGTTGATCTGAGACCGTGCGCCTAACCGCTCTATGCCTCTCTGTCACAAATGTGACTTTCGTTTCGATCCAAGCCTAATGAACTCGGAAGCCAACATGAGTTGTTTTGCGGGGAGCGTTTAAAAATGGCGGCGGGAGCTGGTGTTGCCACTGAAAGGGCGTTATTTTTGGGGCCAACGATTCCAAAAGAAGTCAAATGCCTGAGAAAACTGTTACCAAACATGGAAAAGCAGCTTTTTCGCAGCCTATTGAAAGGTGAGAAGTGCAGTATGCTATCGTCAGGCGATGGAATACTCGCGTGCTCGTGAAGAGGCGTGTCTGGTTGTATGCAAGAGTTGTGTCGTGCCGGCATTTTTAACAAGAAAACTGAGTGGAGTAGCGTGATGCAGTTCATGTAAATACTTTGTCCATATAGTTCAGGAAGGTCTGTGGTAGACCTAAGGTTTTTATTGATAAGTTATTGCTTGCGAGGACGTTTTTGCAGGCTGGTTGGTACACTACTGAAATTGGTTTGCAGCGCAGAGAGACAAACACGGGGAAGAACGAAGCGACAGGACAGAGCGCTACTAACAAGTGTTTGTCTCTCTCAAGTGTAAATCAATTTCAGCAAGTTATTGTTACCTTAAGTGCTGATTATTTGACGAAAACGGTCATTGCTTGTTGATTCATTGCCCTGGATTTATTTCAGTCGCCGTCGCGGACTTCGAAGGGCGAGAAGTAAGCCCTAGTGTTTATGATGATTTGCGGTCCCGTTCGGCTGATCCAGACTCACTAGATGAAGTCTACGCTGCGTTGCACATACTGCTTCGAGCTGCACTGAAACTGCCCCCTGCGGTATTGAAACAAGAGGTATGTCGAGCTACGGTTTTGTCTCTAGCCTCTTGCGTCATTTTCTTTCTTTTGCTTTTGACAGATTTTTCGGGAAGACCTTGATGCTTTGCGGTAAGTTGCTAGCAGGATATGTTCGTAATCTCAAGTCCCTTCAGACAGGTTCAGTGTGGCACCCTTGCTTTGTTTTCAGCATCCCACCAGAGTTCGCTGGAGACCTTGTGAGTGTTGTCTTCGGATCCAGGTGCGGCACATTTCGTTTCAGACCTACCGAGATTATGACTGCGCCACTTTTTTTTTCCTAGACTCTTTCGTTAATATTTTTCAGGAGGAGCAATATTGACCACAACAACCTTGAGCAGGGTCCAAAATATCCTACACTGGAGAATCTGAAGTGGAGAGTCGATGTTACCATTTCTACAAAGTGCGTTGTGTGTAGATTACTTTTGTTGGATTTGTTGACATTTGCCATTTCATTTCAGTGCTTTGAGTAGAGTTCTCGAGCCAGCCATACAAATGGAGATGGAGACATCTGATGGCGAGGTTCACACATTTGAAGTGAGTCTCTTTTCTTCTTGCATGTTTTTGAAAGTGAAGACAAATGTCACCAGTTATGGCGCTTGATGTAACCTGTTAATTGGTATCATACTGTGATGCATCGATCTAGCTTTGTTCATTTATGCGCTATAATGTGCTAAAAACTAATTCCACTGGTACTGTTGCCTCTTCACAAATTGCCTGATAAAGAAAAAACAAAACCTAGTGGTGTTAATGTAATGCTGAGTTATGACCATACCTGCTCATAACGAAGCCCTAAAGAAAATCGAAAAATTAGAAATGAATTTTGAGGAAAGGAAAGGGCGCAGTAACTCTCTCTTCTCGGGCGACACTCGAACCACACCATGAAGGAGGGAGTGGAAAGAGAGAAAGAGGAATTGGGGGGGTTAGGATTCTGGAATAATTTCAAGCAGCTGGGAGTCTTTTATGTGCACTGATATCACAGCACACCCAGATCTCTTTTGCATTTCTCCTCCATTGAAACACTGCCACCAGAGCTAGGATTGGACCCATTTCATCTAGATAAGTAGCGGAGTGCATTAACCACTGAACCAATGTGGCTGGCTAAGAGTGTGCTTTAAGCTAACAACGCTTGATGAAATCAATTTCTGGATAAGCTACATTGGTGTAGTTATATATTTCACCTATCATCCAGATTTTATAACTTTATTCCTAATTGAACATAGTTATCTTTGTCATTGCATTTGCTTGAGGCAAACATTGCGCAGATTTTAATGCAACTTATGCCTAGCAAATGTAATGCATCTTTTGTGGGGCTTGTGATGGTGTGCTATGCTGGTTTCTTTGTGCAGGTGCAGAGGGCAGAGTTCCACAAGTTGCGCCATGCAGTTGCCACAGCATTGAAGGAGATGGAAGAGCTTGAAAAAAAAATTGAAAAAATGCCTCTGCACTCAATGCAGTAGCAGCCGCCTTGTAGGCAGCACTTGGAAATATTGTACATCAGGAACTGGCTAATAATAGGTGGCCATTTTCTTGAGGTTGAAAGGAATTGTCTTCATGCATAGGATGATACCAAATGAAAAAGGCTGTGATTTTTCATAAATGGGAAGACGGGAAGAAAGCTTCAGCTAATAGCACAGCAATGTTTTTAAATTTTCTTCATGAAAACAGCTTTGGGCTAGTTGTGTAACCAAACTGTTCTCGCAGCTGTGTGCTCAATGGCTTTCCATTGTTGCTAACAATGTGATACTCGCAAGCTTTCAGTTGCTTTGCATCAGTAGCATTCCTTTGTCTCTCTTCTGTGTCTTACAGAGACGTTTATGGCTACCATCTGTCCTTGATGCATATGTCACACACACAAAAAAAAGATGCATTGACTGACAATGTTACCCAAGTGTGAAACTGAAGTAAACTGAAGTGTTTGTTGGGTGGTTCGCACAACTTTTCACAAATGAACTTGAATGTTCCTTACGTACTATCAGTAGCATATAAATGAAAACTGAAATGGTAACCTTAGAACACACTAATGTTAGCGTTTAGGAACTAAACCAAGGTTTATTTGAAGGCTTGTCATCACTTCTTTATAGTGAAATTATCCTGTTCTAGTATTCAGCTTCCCCTGGCTAAGCTGTCAATTTTTTGTTTCACTAGTAACATTCATGTTAAATTTGTTGCTGATAGTACCACGACTGGTGTAATAACAACAATCTTATCAATAGGTTTGCTACTGTGACTAGCCCTAGCAGCCTGAAGCTAGTTCGTTCTATGCCAAAATATCTCTTACCTTCTATAGAGAATATCAGAGTGCTAATTTGCAGTAGTCTTTACTGGACGACAGCATGGTTCATATTTGCTCTTTAACGAACTGAATTACTTGCATGTATAGCAGCTGTGCAAGTATGCATAGGCTCATTCATTTTTATGAAAATGCTACAAACTTAGTACTGGGGTAGAAATTTGTGGACCACAAGCTTGCTGCTAAAATATGTGATCTGCAAGCATTGAGACTTGGCATGAGTTCTCTGGGGCAGTATCTGTGTGGCTTAAATCATATTGATGAAGTGTCATGTATTTGTGAGGTTCTGTAAATGTTAGTGCAATAACAAGCCATTGCTTAATTATATACATATCGTGCATAATGAAGTTTTTTTTTATGAGGGTATCTCCACCTGCTACTTTTATTTTAAATACTGAGCCTGCGGGAAAATTTAAAAGAGGAATCATGCCTAAGCAAGAAAGTTTCTTCTGGAAACGTGGATTGTGTGCCATGTTTTCAGTGAACAAAATTCAAAGGGTACATTTCAGAAATATGAGGGCTCCTCTAAGCGTGGCATGTAAGTTGGCCTATGATTGGAAAATAAACTTGGATTCTGAAGTCCCACTGAAAGTTGTTAGCGTGAATTTACTTACATTTTATGCATATCAAAGTGAAACAGGAATTAGATTACCAACTAGCAAAATAATTAAAATTGTATTAAACTATTGATCACACTGTCTTGACATTATAGTAGCCAATTTAAAATTTAAGTTGTGAGGTGCCATAGTGAAGGGTTCTGTATTAATAGTAAGATTTATCAGTCAACTCCAAAAGGATTCTGACTAGAATAATTTTGCATCACTTTCCCCTCTCACTGGCACAAAAACCTTTCTCAAGATTATGTTAAAATATCAAAAACCAGGAATTGAGACATATGCTGTGTTTGGGATTTG
Organism: Amblyomma maculatum; assembly: GCF_055883805.1. Taxonomy (NCBI): domain Eukaryota; kingdom Metazoa; phylum Arthropoda; class Arachnida; order Ixodida; family Ixodidae; genus Amblyomma; species Amblyomma maculatum. Next base: position 59,825,366 of record NC_139347.1, on the reverse strand, counting down.
AAACTATTGTCGATCTCGGATATATAGAATTATTGTATAAATCAAACTCTCACAATATCCCCCTGTAAATCTTATGCGCAGCGTTGTACGTGTTAATTGAACTCCGGTTGTGTGAGTATTCAATATATCGAACTGTACGCCGCTGCCATGCAAGGGGCGCTTCTCCCAAACAGCTATATCTGAGGATCACTTTTCGCGCATGGAGCCGGTTCGGCTGCACGACCCTTGGCATCTGCAGGCTGCGCTAACGCTATAAAACTGCATGACGAGGTGAACGTCGGATTTGCTTGAAAGTAACCTTCGGTCGATCTGGCGTTCTTTTTTCTTTTTTTACAATTTATGATCTGCGATCATGGCTTTCTCAATGCACCGTCTACTGCAGCTTTAATGTTGGCTTCAACTCCCACTTATATCGCGCGGAGCGAGTTGCGAACAACGATGCTCCTGTCTTTCCCTGCCGTATATTCGGCGCGCTTGCACTCGCGCCCACTGAGGAGTACGTAATCCTCCCAATATGCGCCCAAAGATGCGCCCAGTATGTGCTCTCTTTTTCGATGCCTGCAAGCCCTCACGGAAAGAAATCATGCCTAAAGCCCAGGGGCTTTAATCATGCCTGCAGGAAGATGACGATCGCAGGTCACCGCGCCGCGGCGAGCTGGCAGTACGCTGCAGGAAGCGTACAGCAAGCGTTAGAGAGGCTCATCTGAATATAGAATTATCTATATATTAAACTATTTCGCGATTTCCTTCTTGTTCAATATATCGGACTAGTGGCACTGACCAAAATGTAGGACGTTGTGAATGCATGCAGGTTCTTGCATGCGGATGGATCGGTACATATGGTCGCTGCTTTTTTCGAGTAAACCGTCTCAGCGCGCGTACGTGTTTCGCCTCAGTCATTTCGACTGAAGTGGCATGAATACCAGGCTTGCAACGGCTCCTCATTTGATGTGCACCTCAGGTTTCCGCGCTGTTTTGTTTTCTTCCCGTTCCTTGACAGCACCGGTGTGAGTAGGTTGTTGAAGACCTGCACCGATCTCCTGGTTTCAACTGTCTTTAGTACCACTTCATATTTATTCGCGATTCTGCAGACAGCGACGATAATCGCGTTTCAAATGCTCCTTGCTTTTCCCGCTTCCCTATCTGCACGTCATATTTCCCGTCAAAATAGAAGTAAACACAAATCGCACGTGCCTGCTGCACCTGCCACCTTCTTTGCCATCTTTTATTTTTGGCTTTGTATCTACTTTACGGCGCGTCAACTCGCCTGGAAATATTTATGTGCAGCTATTCTACGCATGCCTTTTGCACTCGACCGGCCCCCTGCATCGTGTCTTTCCGTCTCAACGCCAGTTTAAGAGCGGACCCGTCTCGATGTTATCAGCACTCACAATCATCGCGATACATTGATCGTGCCTCGGCGATACGTCAATACCATTGAATGCCGAAGCGACCTGTGAATGGTAACTTTCTTTTTGTTCTCGTTTGCTGCTCAATTGGAGTTAACCAGCGCGTTTTATGCACGTTTTCTGGGGGCGAACCGGCAGCGCACGTTTAAGATAGATTGGTTTTGAGACCGGGTTGTTTGGAACTTCCGCACGAAACCAATAGCGCATTGAGCGGTTTCGGAAGCGCTTTTGCTGGTGTTTCGCTAATGCGTTCATCGTACATGAATGAGACTGTATCTTTAGTGTTAGAAATATTTCTTTATTTGCTCCTGGGACAGCGCTGAACGTGTTTGTAGGAACTTCTGAGACTGCAAGTATCTATTTGTGACCTTGTCTTAATGTTATTGAACTTGTATGCACAAGATGATCATTTCCGCATGTCACGATCTAGCTGGCAGCTGTTCAGATTGTTACCTGATAATATCCGTGTGCTCCTTGAGGGTTACTCTGAGTTCATATATGTTGCGTCAGCGGCTGCAATGCATTTTTGCTCTTCTTTTGTTTTTTCTTTGTTCTCTAGATAGTGCGCGAATGAAGACATGAGTACCTTTTCTGCACAGCATAAGTGGCCAAGCTCATGTCTGGTTCAATTCAAAAACTGCATAATATTACGTGACCATGAGTTGATTGTGGAAGACCTTTGGGTTAGAGACCATGTAATTGTGAATCCTGAACCTTTATTTTTTGATGAACAAATCACTGCTGACATCCAGCTAGACTGCAATGGAGCGATCATTGCACCAGGATATATTGACCTCCAAATTAACGGTAAGTGAATTTTGATCTGTTTTTCTAAAGGAGATTGCATTATGTATATCTTGCAGTCATAATCAGCAATGAGATTGCATAAAGTATGTATTGCTGCTCATTTTGAGCTTTGTTTTTGTGCTATCATTAGCAAATGTTTTTTCCTTTGTGTATTCACATTAGCATGTCTAACCCTGTCCTCTAATTTTGAGTCCATGAATATGCAAAACAGGTGACTGGGCTAGGCAAAATATATTTATAAGTAATGATCTTGTGCAACACAATGCGAGCACAAAGGCAAACCAAAAAATAAGGTATATGTTCCATATTTCTACCTTGTGTTTGAGCAAGCTGATTGCCTATAATCATGAATATGTATGCCTTCATCTTTGGCAGCAGTCTTGATCTTGGCACTTGGAAAGTAAAAATGAATATGAAGGTGCATGCCCTTTTAACTTTGATAACACTCCTGAATTACTCTGAACAGACTGCTTTAATCATAATGTGAATCTTCCTGAAACTTCCTCAAGCTACATAATTGTCCATGTAGTTGACTAAATTAACTTCCATACAAAACAGGGGTGTGCCATTTCAGTGTCATTGCATTTACCGTATTCCATCACCATTTCTGCATTATGTAAATTGGCAAGCACAAAGTTTGTTGTCTACAGTCTTTTTAAATATAAAAATGGGGTTAAGGATTAGGTTTTTTTTTTTTTTTTTTAAGTTGATAACTAAAGAGAAATCAGGGTATCATGCCTACAAACTTTTGCTATCGTGGCTTCAGTTTATAAACTTTAAAACTAATTTCCTTTCTGTTAATGGCAGGTTAAAAATTAGTGCTATGTTTCAGGATAGTAATCAGGGAAAGATAGTAGTTTTTGAAAAAATTATTTACAATATGACATTTCTTTAGTAATCACTGGCCATAAAGAGTCTTGATCAGTTTTAGGACATAAAGAATTTTATTCACTCAAGCTGGCCATCAAATTTTTACATGTTCATCTGCCTATTCAACATTTCTGTTTTCATCAAAGCCCTGTACAGTCTTTGAAGGCATCTCAAGTGAATGCACTCTCAGCAATACAGCTGTCATTAGCTAGGCACAACAATCTCAATGTGGCATAACACACAGTAGAGTGGTGCCAATAGTCCATGACTTCAGTGAATATTAGTCGAGCTTGCTTCTAGCGAGTACTGGCAAACAATGGAACTTGCAGTCTAGGCTTCTTTGTCTGTGGCATACCACACTGCTGTCACCTGCCTGCCAAATGGGGGCGGAATAGCTATGAAATTCAGGGAAAAATCGCATTTCTCTCAATTTCTTAGGAACATGTTTAGGGTGCAAAAAAAAAAAAGGGTAAAATTGGATAATTGGAAAGGGTAAAGGGTAAACCTGGAAAATAAAAGATATTATTGATTGATATCAAATAATTTTTCAATTGTGGTTTTAGGAGGCCTGGGAGTAGACTTTTCTCATAATGTGGACACAATTGGAGATGCCGTTGCCAAGGTTGCCAAGGGTGTTCTGCCATTTGGGGTTACATCCATGTGCCCAACGATAGTGACTTCTACTCCTGATGTGTACCGCAAGGTGTGTGAAGTTTGAGTTTACTACTTTTTGATTTACAAAATTGGCAAATCCTGCCTGGTAATGTTTCCTCACAAACTTCACAAGTCAAGAAAACATATACTGTATGGTAAGCATCAGCATACTTTCTTTTACACATTTACTTGCCACTGAAATGCCAATTAATATGTCATCAATAAGTGTGTTTTATGAAAACAAACTGGACGGGGGCCTATATGAGACGATGCCAAGAGTGCATCTTGCTAAGGCTACTCTAATGCTACTACTGATGAAAAAAAAAAAAAAAAAAAAAAAAAAAAAAAAAAAAAAAGTGAATGGAAGACAATTGCAGAGTAACTAAGAAATGTATATTTTGTGCACATACATGACAAGAAACAAAACTAAAAGAAAGTCAGGGCTAGTGTGAGTACTGCCGTCTGGTACACTGCCACTGTCACTTACTTGGCTTTACATTTCTGGGCAATGAATATGCGTGGGGTTTTTTTCCTGTCTCTCAGCTCATTGCAAAGCATTCATCCTCATATGTTGGTCCTTGTTAATTAAGCTTACCTAAAGGTGTGGCAGTTGCAATGCTGTTTTGACCACTTTCTATTGCGTCTCCCATGGGAGCGGCGTGGAAAAATGCCATATGAATTGGCTATGTAACATAGTGCCAGGATACGGTTTGCTCATGCGCAGAAAGCTCATGCAGAAGGCTGATTTACACACTTTGAGCAACACAAAGTTCTTTGAAGGGGCAGTCAGGATCAATTTAAGTTGGCCAATGTAGGTAGGGGGCCACGGTCTGATCATAAGAGGCCCTCTCATTACAAATGGGGCTTTTTTTTAGCTTGAAGAGACAATAAAACATGAGTGCTGCCATCACTGGCCCATTTTGAAAGGAAAATGTGTATGTACATTAATGTCACTTATCAGACATGCATCCCAGAACTTAGCTACACCTCTGTTCACTTCAAAGCAGTGACAACTCATCCTTTTTGATAAAGGTGTCACGAGTTTGAGTGAACTGGCAGAAATAATTTAAATCCAATTCTCTCGGCAGTATGTGAATCTCTTGCTACCAGGCAAGCATACCTGAAGAAGCCAAAGACTCAGCTTTTACTGAAAACACTGATTGCTTAAAGTTGTTCTCAGTATCCCTTTCAAGTATTTCATGTCTTGAATTTTGTTTGAAATACCTTGATTTTGATATCAGTCCCAACGGAATAATTCAATGTAATTTTGTGATATTTCAATTGCTGGAATTCGATGATAAAGCAGGAGGCAACAATGCATGTGAAGAAAAAATATATTTGTAGAATTTACAACACAACCTGCAAGTTACAGAGGCAAAGTCACAAAGACAGGTTGAACAATTGTAACTTGAAAGAGACAATCTCACACATAGAAATTACCCTACGGAATATTATTTTTCAACTGAGGGTTTCAGTTAGGGGCTACATACTGTAGAATTACGGGCCAGGCATGGAGCCCCAATCTACACTTGACTTTCTCCGATCATTTGAATTGTTAATCCAGTGATTAACAAAGAAATAGGGGCAGTCATTTTCAGTGGCCTACCCCAGGCATAAGTTTTCCGATCAGGAATGTCGCTCGAGGTGGGAACTGCCCTGTGAGCTGAGCTCAGCCTTGAACACAAGGCCTCGCTAACAGCACAAACTACTTCAAGAATAAATGCTATGTCATTCTCTCTCTGGTAGGACATCAGAAAAAGGGCGTTTCGGTTTCCCACGCTTTGGCTAACCATGCCAGAGGAATTTGCCGCCTTGGCAAACAAGATAAGAAAAATTCTCGTTTTCCATGGCATTTGGTAATGCCATCAAAGAGGCACCCTAATTGCTTCATTGTAATATTGTAATGATATTGTAATACGTTTAGCTGGCAGCCTATCGGGTATATATGCAGCATAAAGATACCACAATTTCATATTTTTTGTGCATGGGCTGTAAGTGTTGCATATTCATGTTGATGCTTTTAAGTGTAAGGTCATGGGATTTTCTTTAAAACATCTGCTTGAAAGCATCAAACCATTTTACAGATCTTAATATCCAAGTCTGAGCTGAACAGCTAGTCCACCTTTTCTCTGGTTGTTTTTGTATGCCGCAGCTCGAGTTGCTAGTGTTAACTGCCAGTAACAGCCATTTCTTACGATTTAAGCAGTGTTTGGAATTGTGGCATCACTAACTTCAGAATTGCTTCCAGGCACTGACAGCTGTTAAGAAGCGTAACGGCAGTGCTGAAGGAGCAGGAATTCTTGGTAAGCTTTGCTTTTATGTGGTGTCTTAATGTCTAAGGTCCAGTGTGGGATAATGTACTTACTAAAAATTCTTTTTAACTTGTTGCAAGATCTGTTCAAAGGTGTTGAAGAATTTTAGTGAATGTGATAATGAAGGATCTTACTTTGCCTGTTAATGGGGGAACAATCACCAGGGCATCTCAAACTTTTTTTTTTGTCTCAAGGAATCCCAATAGCCATCAGTGCATGCTAAGGAACCTCCCCTCCTCACTGCCACAATCAAGCAGCCTTGTTTGTGAATGCATCCATCCTTGCACACTTCTCTTTATTGGCTTGGCTGAATTTGCTGTGCGGCCCATGCCTTTGTCATGCTCGACGACAGATGCACACATTGCAAAACCGACGATCGTTTATTTCGACATCCGACTCACTTCCATCTCGCCTCGAGTCCCCCCTTCCCAAAAGACACACACTATATACCCCATCGCACGCGCACCATCTTGTTCTCTTCCCAGCAACTACAGTCAACTGTCCACTTGGCCTCCGAGATCTGCATCCTTCTATCCCACTCTCGTGGAACTAGTGTGCATACACCAGCACTCTCCCCTCATGCCTTCAGTCGCCATACGCATGAATCCTAACACTGCTCATGCCACCCCGTGCTCCAAGCCTTCTTTCGCTGTCATTCTAGATATATATGTATAATAACAGAGCAATTTGCCAGAGCTCTTGTCCATCAATATATACACGAACGATGACATGCAGCATCTTGACATGATACTAAGATTTGGGCTGCGGGCAAATGCCTATGCTGACAGCGCAAAAATGAGGAATGAGAGGAATAAGCTATGATAAGAAGAGCTAACACTTGAAATGGGTATCAGCGAACTAGGCACTGTACCTTGCGTAGCAAATGACATAAAATCAGCTTCATCCAACTAAGCACTATACAATGAATCCGGTAGGGGGAAGTAGTAGGGTGTGGTAGTCAAGTGGAGGCTCGTGGAACCTAGAACAGCAGCTAGCAGAACAGTGGGTTTCCGGTTTGAGACCCTCTGGTCATGGTCAAAAGCTTATTAGATGTACAGGTCTGCAAAAGAAAATTTATTTTGTAGTGGAGAAGCAAATTATAGTTCACTGAAAAGCCTCGACCTGCATGCTCCATCCACTACAATGAATATACTTACTGACTGCTTGCCGAGGCACTGCCGAAATAAATTGCCTGTTACTAACCCACTGTCTCAGACTTCTGCCTATGGCTGTAAATTGGGGTGTCCCTTTAATAGCTACTATAAATATGCAGGTGGGGTGACACTGTGATTCGTTTATTTCTCCAGTACTTTTGGCAGCAAGCTGAGCTGTAGGTGTGATTATTGTGTTGGTTCTTATTCAGTCATAAGCTATTTTAATTGCACTCCAAAATTTGAATTATAGAACAGTGTTTGTGGCACCAATAAAAAGGAGCTTTCGGTACAGGTTTTTGTATGGCATGTATGGCATTGGATTTACAGGTTATGCCTATCTCACGAGCCAGTTTGTCTTTCCGTCTCTGTTAGTAACCGAGGTGGTTACTGTATTTGAGAGGCGGTCAGCAAAAAGGAAAGTGAGTACAGTGGGGGAGGGAGATGGGGGTGATGGGTGAGGAGGCATGCAAAGCAGGCATAGTAGTAAAGGGATAGTAGGGCAATAAATGTAGTACAGTGGCTTGCCATAAGCGCAAAGTGGAATGGTGTCATTGTGTGACCCACAGGAGTTTGCATGTGGCGTACGCCTATTTTCCAGTCTGATTTTCTTGTTTCTTGAAGGTTTGATAGGTGTCTATATTCTAAGCCTGCCATAGCTGTAAACAAATCGGTGTAAAGAGGATGTCAGCATAGAAGCATTCTAGTGTGCTGAGGAGGAGCCTGACAACACTTATGCGGAGGCATCCCACATGACAACAAAAGCAAGGTAGTTGAAATGGGCATAACAGCATGCTCATGCATATGTGCAGAAATGAGCACAGTGGGGACAATAAACCTCTTGCTGCCATGTTTACATGCTGCAGAAGGATTGAAAGTGTATGAGCTTTTTTTTTTTCATATGCATAACGACTCCTAGAGTGATACCCCTGTCACACGAGCAAATTTAATGTCATTCGTATCGAATGACATTAGCATCTAATGTCATTATTCCCATGCTACACGAGAAAATTTAATGTCATTAGGTTCGAATGACATTCTTCATCGAATGAGTTTGGGGAACTCATTCGCATTCGATCACGAACCGAATGTGTACTCTTGACGCCAGATACGCAGCAGAAACAAGTAACGCAACAACATATTCTGCGCACATTGAAATTTAAAAATTATATTTCTAAAGTTTTGTTTTAAAACCTGTTAATTTAGGTGTAAAATTATTAGCACTGCAGACTCTTGCGGAACGGCATTACTCTCGGTCACAGCAGGGGTCCAGTAATGGCAGCGACTCACAATCATTTTGGGTTCTGTGTTCCTTGGTAACCGCATCTCCCCGTATGTTTATCTCGGAACTATTTAAAGTTTGGACTGAGCGCCTCACAGTTTGGACGCCAATTGCATGCTCTACGTGTCTCCGTGCGTCTCCGCACTGTGTATCCGCGCTCCGCTGTTTTCAGCCATATTGTTTGTTTACATATTTCGGATTTCTGGGTGACTCGATACTTGGCTTGGATTTTTATAGCTGAAGTGCTACAGCACAGCCAAAAATAATGTTTTTCGCTTGAATTATCGTACAGAAATGTTTTGATCAGCTTTAAAATGTTACACAGTGATTTCAAACGTCTTTTATGCGCACTGATGCTCCTTAAGTGCAGCATTTTTGGTAGCTGATCGTAATTGCTACCATTTGCGAATGACATTATATTTTACCGTGTAGCACCGAAAGAAACCGAATGACATTCGATGCATCGAATGACATTCGATTCGAATGACATTAAATCTGCTCGTGTGACAGAGGTATGAGCTTAAAACTGGAGAATAAGGCTTAGTTACTTCATGAACCTATGTATATCAACTGTCTTTTTGTAGAAAGGGTAAAGTAGGGGCACTTAAGAATAGCTGCACTTTGTTTAGCTATGCACACTGTTGAGAGCAACTTTTCTTTTTTTTCGCACCGAGACCAAGCGGTCATGTGATCTGGCACATTATATGCTGTGCATTGCATGCCTCCTCCTTGATGTTGCATGTTACACAAAGCATTGAAGGGATTCATGCTTTTTTGTGGCATTCTCTGCATGCTACTTGTAGGTCTTAGCTGGATATTCTCCCAAGCAAAACGGGGCTAGTTTTCTTTGCAGCTTTTGCTGATTCATGGGCACAGTTTGAACATTGTTTTTTTCTTGTGGGCTCAGGGTTATTTTTTCTGCCACAGGTGTCCACCTGGAAGGTCCTTTCATTAGCAAGCACAAAAAAGGTGCTCACAAAGCCCAGCTTATCCAAGGTCTGGATGGTGGCTTTGAGACGCTGATGAATGTGTACGGAAGCTTGGACAGCACTGCCATTGTCACGCTGGCTCCTGAACTGGACCCCGATGGCAAAGTGATCCGGGCACTTGTTGAAAAAGGGGTTACAGTTTCTATAGGTGGGACCATCAGCCTGTTAATTTATTGTCCCTTCTTTCTTACTTATTGTTGCCTTCAGTGAGCGCTACCTAAACTGCCAAGGTTTAATCAATTTTTTGAGATATAACTTTTTGAAAACAAATTTGGTTGCTACTTTGTTTTGTTCCCAGGGCACTCTGAGGCCAATTTGGTGCAAGGCGAGAAGGCTATGCATGATGGAGCATCATTCATCACTCATCTCTTCAATGCAATGCTGCCTGTAAGCATTCTACCACTTTCTTATTGTTTGTAAAAAGTATTCTTTACTATAGAGCAAGACCATGCATTTGAGCCTGCAAAAAATGGGGTACATACCAATGATTGCAAAAAAGTATTTGTAATAGCAGTGTTCAGAGTTCTTCTCTTGAAAAAAGCGCTTTCTTATTCAGTAATTGTTTACTTAGAGCTAGGCTGCTTTACATACATATATGGATATCTGGCCTTATAAACATAATTATACTGCAAAACACGCTAGTATAAAATGCACTTTTCGTTATGGTTAACAAGTTCTGTGATCGTTCTATTTAATGTATGTTTGTTGAACCAAATGGGTATGAGAGGAGAGAGATTGTTTCCAGAATGGACGACAACATTGTGAAGTATTGGTATGCATATGGGGTTTTAACGTTTCAAAGCTTCACACAGGCTATGAGAGAGGCCACGGAGGTGAGTTGTGCATTAATTTTGACCGCCTGGGAGTTTTTAGCGTGCTCATTGCAACATGGGTTATGCCATTTGTTCATGTGTGACCAGAAATGCTGGGTCACACAAAGAGGCGGGGCAAGTCTTCCTCAGGCCTCACAATAAAATCTGTCTCATGGCTTCATCATGAGACAAAGTGTGAATTCAGTGCTGCATAGCATGAATAAATGACGACACACTGGTGACTCCCATCACAGTGATTGTGTTAATGATGTGCACAAACATTGCGCACCACCTCTGTCAAAATGTGGCTGCTCTAGCGAGGGTTCGATCCTGCATCCTCGGGCTCAGCAGCCGAGTGCTGTAACCACTGAGCCACTTTAGTCATAATGAAACACTGATTAAATTTAAGTTGCTCTTGAAAAACGGATCTGCAGACATTAAAACAATGCTTTGGTTTACATTTTCAATAAGTTTAGCAGTGGCATAGCATGTCTCTCTCTCTGCTGCATTCAAAAGAGTGCCTTAAATAGGAGGATAGGAGCAGTATAGATTAAGCTATACTGATGACAAAAGCATGCTGAGAAACAGGTTAAGCTCTCATGAAAGGTTCGAACCATTGTCTCCCAGTTCCACCACAGGGACCCTGGACTAGTAGGGCTGCTTACCTCCAAGAAGCTCCCAGATGAAAAGAACGTATTTTTTGGCATTATAGCTGATGGCATCCACACGCATCCTGCTGCATTGCGCATTGCATACAAGGCTAACCCGAGAGGTATGTGCCAGAACCCCTCGCTTCATAATAGAATATTTGGCCGACTTTTCGTTGTTACTAAGCTAGCAGAAATAGTCCTTGTCTAAACTTCGGACTTACCATGGTGTATAACCTATAATGCAGTTTGCAAGCAAACTTGTTATGTAAACCTCTTATATTATGCTTTCTTTGTTATGGTTATTTGCCCGCAGCACACAATTAAAAGTTCTCAGTGCATAATGGTGCTGAATACACAAAAAAGTGTGGTTGTATATGAGCAGACACACAACTAGTAGATGGAGGAGTATATTTCGTCTAACATTTTTAGTTAGCATAAAGAACTATGGTACTAACAGGTCTGTTCTTTACAGGCATCCATGGCAATTTACACTGTGTGCTTGTATGGGAACCATGTGAATACGAAACCATCCAGCATGCTGTTTATGTTGTACCTTCAGCTGCATCTTTTTTGTAAACACTTAATGTTCTAAATTAACACTCCACTTGTGGTGTCACTGCTGCAAGTGTTGATTTTTACAGAACAGTTTTTGATTCCAAAGTTATAGCAAGCTTCCCATTTATCTGCTGTTACCCTGCAAACTTTCTGTAAACCAGTATGTTTGGTGTATGTTGTTGGTGTAGTGTAGCAAACATTTGCATAATTAATGCTCAGTTGAAATATTGTGCTTATAATGGCACACAAGGTAGGGTTGTTACAATTTGGATAAAACTCCTACTGGTTTATATGAGGGTCTTGGAGGAAATAAAGATTGGTTGAGCTAATTTTCACAGCAAACAGGTAGCTCAAAATCACATGATCAGAATAGAGGCTGATAGCCTACGAACTCCGTGTTTTGTACTGCTCTTCCTTTATCCATGTCTTCATTTTATACACCTGTGCTCTCGTTTGGTTTACTGTCATCGAAAGGGTTACCTTGCTAAGCTTGGCTTTCATCACTTGCCCTAGTTATCAGATACAGAGGTCTCTATTCACCTTGTAGTCTCTGCGATTACGGTAGTGCTACTTGTTGACAAGCCTGATCCTATAAGGGCAGGTTTTTTATTGCGAAAGTAATACTACGCCAGGTCTAACCGCTCGTCGCTGTGTGCCGTGTTCGTGTCCGTGGTCCCCGAGCCAGCTCTGTGCAACAGTAGAATAACGCTCGGTCATCCGCAGCTAATGCTTTCGCTCCATATTCGGTTCAGCAACGTTGAACCCTTCTAATTTTATTGCGAAAGCAATACTACGCCATGTTTAACCACTCATTGTTGTGTGCCGCGTCTGTGTCCGTGGTTCCTCGTAAAAAAATCAGCCTGCCGTGACGTTTGAATTCACGTTATTCCTATGCCACGGGCAGGAGCTGCCAACCCGGGTTGCTCTTTTCATGCGGGAGGGTGATATCAGAATCAGCCTGCCAGAACCATTTGCATTCTCATTACCCCTATGACACGCAGGCACATAGGGGAATAATATAGCTGACAAAAGAAGCTTCTGCCGTTGCTTTTGCAATTCAACTATGGTTAACCAGAGCTAAACCACAAGCAATTTTTTTCTTGAGCTGTTTATTTTAAACCGTAGTAAAAATTAGCTGCATGACTGCAAAATAGGTCGGCCATATTCCATCCCTAATTTTTTCCCACAGGTTTGACTCTGGTCACCGATGCAATGTCAGCCATGGGCCTGGAAGCAGGTGTTCACTACATAGGAGACAACAAAGTAGAGGTCCTGGGCAAACGGGCTGTGATTGCTGGAACAACTACCCTCTGTGGCAGGTAGGCCAATCCGCTTTTTGCGGGAGGATGTGGCGCCATCATGCGGGAGCGGGCGAGAAACACATTGGATGGCAATGTAGCAGACGACGCGAAAGCGCACCATACGAAAAGGCCACGCCAACGCAGGTAGAAAGCGAAAGCTCCCTCCTTTTTTGGCCTCAGGGCAGAAAGTAGGGACAGTGATTGAAGTATATCATGTTCGCGCAGTATGGGGGAATGTACAGCGTTTTCACAATCTACTCATAACGCACGCATATACTATCTTCGTATAGTAAGAGCGTGTAGCGCGGGCCGTGTTCGACGTGACAGAATGAGACTCTCTCAGTGTGCAGGTTTTCGGAAGACAGGAGAGCGCAGAGGCAGAGAGACCGAGAGAGGGATCTCAAAGGGCAAAGCAGCCAGGGGTTTGTTGATGCTGCAGAGCTAGGTGGAATCGTCTCCTGTGACTTCGAGCGGCGCATATGCGCGAGGTGTCTTGAGTTACTGAGCACAATAATGCGGTCACCGCGGCGCCGGCATGGTGCAATGGGCGTCTCTTCCTCCTCGCGTCATCTACAATCGCGCATTTATAGGATTTCATCTACGAAGCTTGGCAGAGAGGCACTTATACACACCCCCTGAAAAGGTCATTGTCCCGGCTGGAATGCACACCTGCAGGAAACGCGCGGAATTTTTCTGGCAGCGGATGATTCAGCGCTGTAGCCGGTTTCTGCCCTCAGGAGTCAGAACGGATGTGGTCACAGTGGTGAAAAGGTTCTCAGTGCACAGCGAATGAAATGTTGTGAAAGGATCCACAACCTTTCTGCCTCCGCCGCGATTTCTTCGGAATCAACGACTTGGTGACACATGTGCATCTATCTCCTACATATCGGATGCGCATCTCGGTCAGGAACCAACCCTGTTCTACGTCCAGAGCGATCCACTCTGCAAGTGAACGAGCATGAACCCTCCAGGAGACTGCCGGGCGGTTTCCTTGCCGTTGCAAACGGTTGGACGAAGACGACGATTATCAATTAAGCTTCCTACCGAAGTGCATCTGATTGCGTACACCAAAGGAACAAAATCCGAATGCTTTGGCGTGAACGGTAAAAAAAAATACTGTGCGTCGTGCAAGAGTGTCAGTGCATCATATTTTCCGAGCTGCAAAAACACAGATACTACAGGTATGTATGCATCTAAAGGAAATATGCACGATGAAAAGTACCTACTGGAGTTTGCACCCAGCCTGTAACGCACCAGTGATAGCTGCAATGAGGATTTCTTCGGTGCGTGATTGCTTTAGTTGTGCCGGGGCCTGAAGGCGATGTATTGTCGTTTCGTTTCTTTATGTGCGAAAGGGCAAGGTAGCTTAGATATCACAGGCGGCTGTGTGCGCTAGGCCGTAATATTTAGCATGTTTTATCGTGACTGCCACCTGACTAACAAGGAAAAAAAAATACGGCGTTTTAATGCACTGCCGTTCGCGAGCCTTATGACCAGCTCATCCACTCGGCTTGCGAACAGCGATGCATCACAACAAACGCCCATTTTTTTTTTTTCCGTTTTAGTCAGGTGGCAGTCGTGATAAAACATGCTAAATATTACGGTGTGGCGCACACAGCCACCTGTGATATCTGCGCTACCCGGCTTCTTCGCACATAAAGAAAACAAACGACAAAATACATCGCCATCAGAAGCTCTGACAAAAATGCTCATTGCGGCTATGACTGGTGGGTTACAGGCTTGGTGCAAACTCCGGTAGATACTTTTCATCATGCACATTTCCTTTAGACGCATACATACCTGTAACGAAGTGTTTTTCGCACAGTCGAGAGTACGCAGTCGGTTGCTAAGGTCGGCCATTCACATCTTGACGCTTGGTGGCCCTAATTCAAGCTTCACGTCGTTGTTGGTCGCGGCTTGCAGAAGGAAACCTGAAAAACCGCGTCTTGCATCTCGGCACGCTTAGAGAGGGGCAACCGTACGTGGCAGGTGTGGTTGGCATCGCTTTGCCAAGCCTGTGACGGTCACCGTGCCGCCCGGCGCCGCCAGCCCCCTTGCACTGGCGGCGCCGAGAAACGCCGTCCAATGTGTTTCCATCGGTCGCCGCTACGACTTCGCGCATGCGTAGAAAACTCGCTCAAAAGGCGGATTGAGTTTTTAAATTTCTCTTGCTAAATTATGTGTTTTATGGCAGCAAAGTCCGCACAATGTCAGTTGGTCGTTTCCTGAGGACAACATACATTGCATGCTAGAGAACATGGATAAAAATACGGGTATAGAAAAACGTGACTGTGATATTGGCCATTCATCCAAACAGTTTGACTTGGGAGGACTTTTCCTTGACAGTAACCAACTTGCCTTGTAATCACAGATTTGATACTACTACTACTACTACTACTACTACTACTACTACTATTACTACTACTACTACTACTACTACTACTACTACTAATAATAATAATAATAATAATAATAATAATAATAATAATAATTGCTTCACACGAAAGGAAAGGCGCAGTATCTGACACACGTGTTTCTGTGGGGAAGGAAGGAATGTGGGAGTAAAAGTGGAAAGAGAGAAAGAGGAGCCATAGTAGAGGGCTATGGAATAATTTTAACCACCTGAGGATCTTTAACGTGCAGTGACATCCACAGCACACGGATATCTCTTCGTTTCACCTGCATTGAAATTCAGCCGTCGCCGATCTGGATCGAATCCTGGTACCCCGGCGCAGTAGTCAGGCATCTTAACCACTGCACCACCGCGGCGGGACCAGATTTGATTTCTCATGATCATTTTTAGCAGGCGCTTTTATTGACAGCTGAATTTGTCTTGGAGCTTTCAGTAGTACCTCTAGTCCTTTTTACATGGCTTGTAATTGAAGCATGCACTCGACGAGTAATTGAAGCATGCACTCGAAGTCCTCCCATGGGGCTGACGGTCTGACAGCTGACATGTCCAAGAACATTTGGTTAATCTTATTAGAAGAGCAGGCAGAAATAGTGCATCATTAGGTGATGTTCTCAGGATTTGTCTTTAACTCATTGTAAGCTCCAGTCATCTGCCCTCTTTACCGCTCACTTTCCTTTAAGTCCTTTCTTGTTTGGAACTGGCAAAAGGAAGTTAAAAACAATCCACGGACATCATGTTTTGGCATCTCCTGTCCTTGTTGAGCTCACTGGGCTCGCACAATCTCCAACTTTCAGTCGTCACACCCAGACGGCAGAGCAGTTCTACATACAGAAGCAGATTGTTTCCGTCAGTTCAAGCTCAAAACATATTCTGCTTATTTTACCCTCGATCAACATTTTACCTTATTTTGCTGCATCGTGAATGACTATGACTTTTCTAAAGAAGAAACTATATGAGGCCGCCTGTTCCATTTTAGAATATAGCGTGCTTCAATGCTGATGCAGCTTAGCCCAGACAGAAGTCATCAAAATGTGATTGAGGAATTTTAAATTTCGCAGTCTGGTTTGCAGAACTTCAGATTTACATCAAGCGCAACCAGTTTGCGGCATCTCGCGCCATCATTTCATGTTGCTCTAACTAGGCAACCATAGCCAACTGCCGAGAAATGTAGTGTTTCATTACTGAAGCAGTTGACAAAAGTTGAAAATGAATGCTTATCTATGTGCAGTCAACTCAATGAAAACCTCAAAGCTACTTGCCTGTAGCAGTGAATATGTGCTGAACATAGCGATCTAAACCTTTCCAAAAAGACAGTAGTGTATGCGCACTGGCCTTCAATTATGTTGGATACTCTCAAGAGGCATTTTATTTTCCAAAATGATCTGTCACGGTTCATGCTGTAATTAAAATGTTTCTGTCCACAAAGCTGCCCAAGGTGACTACAGTCGAACCCGGTTATATTGAACCCGTATATATCGAATTTTGGTTATATCGAACTCACAGAATATCCCCTTGAAAATCCCATGTAAAAGTATAGGAAAGCCGCGTCATATATCGAACTTAATTTCACCGGTCGTTCGATATATCGAACTCCGCACCATGCACTGAAAAGTGTGCCTTCCCCAAAGACGATCGCATCACCTTTGGCCGTTTGCCGCGTGACGTTTTCAAGCCACGCGCTGAAGGAATGAGAGGGGATAGTTCGGAGACAGCTGGTCTGGGCAGCGCCACGCCCATTCCCCAAAGGCGCGCGCATCTGCAGTTATCGTTTCCCGCACGCCAACACATGACGTTTGCAAGCCATGTGCGTGGGTGTGCCCATCCTTTTGCCGAGCTATCTCTCTCCTTCAGCACGCGCTACGCATGTGCCAAGCCAGCTCAGCCCGTTTTCAAACAGGCGTGGGATGCTTTCTCCAGCGTATGTTGCGAACCCTGTGCTCTGCGCGCGTCGGCTGACGTGGCTATGGCGCCTGCGGACGTTAAAAAGCAGCAGCTCTCTCTCTCTTTATTTTTTTTTTTGCTAGTCATCTTTTCTTATCGTTGTGCTGTTCGGACGTTAAGAAGCGGCAGGTTTTTTTTTTCTTTCTTTTTTTTTTGGCGGGAGTCGTTTATTCTTGTATGTACAAATCAACAAAAGCACGCGGTCAGCTGCTGCGATCATGACGCCCGCCCCGAGCGCGGCGTGATAAATCGAACCAGGTTTGTGCAATCAAGCCACCACGGGCACTCTGCCAAGTTCGCTCCCCGCCACCGCAGGAGCTATCAAAAGATAAACGCGCCCCGATGTTATCGCTGCGCAGCATCTTGGCACGCTGCCAAGAAATGAGCTGTGGCTGAGACGACCGAAACGGAGTGACGCGTGCCATCGACATGCAAGCGAAAACGCTCTGCCGCGGCGACACGAGCTTCCGCGGTGGCTCGAGCAGCGAGAGGGACGCAGTTCCAACAAGTTTGAAATTTTTCGCTCTGTCGCTGCTGCTCATCGCTGAGATCGTTCAATCGCTTGCATGTGAGAGAGCTGGCCTTAACGCATTTATTTTTTTTTTTCGAATTCTCGGTGCAAAAGTGGAGGATGGGTTCATTATGCGAGTGGGTTGATTACGCGACAAATACGGTATCGTTTTTTTTTGCATCATAAGTGCCGTCACAAGCCGATTTCTGTATATTGAATTATCGATATATCTAACTATTTCGAGATCCCCTTCGAGTTCGATATATCCGGGTTCGACTGTATTTCAACGTGGTTCGGGGGCTCGATTGTGCGGAAGTGGCAATAATCTGCCCACCTTCAACAAAGGGTAGTGAATTTGATGCCACAACATATAAATCAGGGCACAGTACCAAGGGAAGTGTGAGATAGAACTGTTGTGTTTGTTGCATAGTGATTATGAATTTTAGTAGCACTAAAGACTGTCGTGGTTTATATTGTTTCATAAATGTGTATAATGTTATGTATTTGGCATACAGTACAGTCCACTTATAGCGATATTGAGAAAACCAGAAACTCCAATTGTTACTCCAAAAACGAAAAAAAAAAAAAAAAGCACTCACCCACATATTTTCTCATGCATGTAGGCTTGCCTACTTACCAGCGATGAGTAAATCGGATTGAACAATGCTAATCATCATAAAGAGCACTAAACACTTTATTACAGGATACATCAATAGCCATAAAATAACTGAGGCATACTTTAAAAATTCTGAATTCACGATCGCTTGAGCAGCAGCTGAAGGTGTTGAATGTACGCTGGCGGCAGTGCCTTTTGTGTGCGCGAAACCGATTAGCGACTGGATGAGCTGCAGGACATCCCCAGCCTTGATGACCGTTAAAATCTTAGAGTGCGAATGTCCGTATATCTTCACGAGGCTTCCAACCTTGAAACCTTGCCAGAAATTTCAGTGTACCTACCATTTCATTTCGAGAGCTATCACACTGTAAATGCGTTCGGCGCCATCTTCCACGAACGCACAATTGGCGATGGTGATGACGATACGGCCGCACCCTCTGTGCAGCAACAGGCAACGACTGCGATGATGATAGTGCTCATTTCCTGACCGCACGCTATGGCGCTCTCGGATTTCTCCACGACAGTCCGTTTTCGCCGCATATGTCGAGTTTTCACGTCATTCACTCCTTAGTAGTTTATTTTTTATTAAACATTCAGAAAAGTTTTGTGGTAAACATCTACTAGGTGGCAATAAAGTTATCGTATCCGATTTATCGCCGATAATCGATCATTATATCTGGTTTGTTTTTACATTGAGCCAATAGGAAATTGATAAGCCCCAAGAATTAAATCATTGTAAGCGATATATTGTTATCATGATAGAAAAACAGCGCAAAAGACGTGCACTTCTCCTCCGTGCACGTCTTTTGCGCTGTTTTTCTATCATGTCACCATACCAACTCGCCCAGATGTCTCTTCTTTTACAATATATTGTTATATCTGGTATCATTATAAGTGAACTGCACTGTATTGTTAAGGGCACATGAAAATTGAATTTTCAGATATGAATTAAACACAAATATGAATATAAAGTGACCATTTGTTCATTACCTGTTTGATGAGAAAAATATTCAGATAAGGTTAAATGAGGGCATGCTGTTGTTGCTATTTTTATCAGAACAGTATATTGTCTTTGCAACCGAAATAAAGAAACCTAGAATGATTCAACATCATAAAAAGGACGTACATAAACACATACAGCTTGATTAGATAGCATAGCAATGTATCGCCCATAATGTGATAGTTCAGAATGAATAATGTAATGAAACTTATGGATTGATGCACGACTAGCATTGAAAAATAACATGACGTTAAGGAAAACTTCATTAGTTTGAACTTCAGGGAACCAGAAGAAATGTCTGAATTATCCGCAGGCCAAGCTACAAGGTACCTCAGCCCTATGTTAAAAATAAATAAATGCTGAAAATGTAGTCCAGGCCTTGTGAGGAGGTGTAATTTCTCAAACAGTGAAAAGCCCATGACAAGCATGTAGTTTTGGCCTGCCGGAAGAAAACATGGTTGTAAACAGGGAATAACAAACATGTTCTTCAGAATGGTGTGACAGCAAAAAGAAAAAAGCGACTGTGTTTAGATGGCTGGCAAATGCATTGGTGACAGCTGTCTTTGCCATGTACCGGCTGGTAAGCTTAGAAACCAAAATAACAGCCTACTGGATTTTGGCTTGGCAACAGTGGCCCTCGTTGTGTTGTCACACCTGTAATTACATGCATACCAGAGTTGTGTGGGTTACGATGCATCATGAAATAGGCACTGATTTTTACAGGATTGTTTGCTTTGTACATGATGTTTTGACTTGGTCCCTCTTCTGTCACACCATGCGCAGTTCTGAAAGTGGCATTTTGTGCATACTGTTATGGCTTGTGAGCATCTTGTTCCATGTCACATGTTATGCTGATCATAAGAGATGGTGAAGCTCGCTCTAGAAAAGTTGTGGATGCAAGAGGAGTCGTTCTATGGGCGTAGGTGCTTAGTATGAAGCACGTTATAGAAGGATCAAACAAACAAGTGCGCTCTTTGACTGATTGCTCCAAGGGGGTAGTAAGTAGGGAGAAAGGAGGATGCCTTTATACTATTTGCCTGACACTCTTAACTTGATCTTTAAGTAATTTGCCTAAGTATTGTGGTTTTGCCACATTTAAACTTGTGTAAATCGGTTGAGTGTTTGATTGCTGCTGAATATTCAAAATTTTTTAATATTGTGGAATTCTCAAGTACTCATTGGGTACTGAAAATCAAATGTTTTCAATTTGTATTTGAAATTTTGATTATCTGTACATCCTTACTTATTAGAATGTTATCTTTCAATTTCGTTTACAGCATTGCAACAATGGATTTCTGTGTCCGATACTTGCAGAAATCAACAGGTAAGCTCACATTAGCTTACTTAGAATGTGTTGAATGTTTCCATTAGTTCCGTCTGCTGAGAATTACTGGCACTTTACTGTTTTGCGATACAGTGACATGTTATTACTTGAGTCTCGCTGCATGTATATAAATGCAGCAGTTTCACCAGTCGAAATTTTTTTTAGTATCTATCTGATTATGTGCAAGTACTGCCGTGTGATGCAGTTTGTGTGTTGTTTGGGCTGATATTTTTGCCTGGTGCTTGTGTTTTCTTGTCACGTTAGACAGCACAACTTTATTAATATATCATTTATACTGTTGTCCTGTTCATATGTTTTCCTTTTCCTTTAATGACCCTCAAGTAACTGTTGACAGTAATAATAATTAAATAGTAAGAGTAAATAAGGCAAGTGGCATGTTGTCCTTGTGACCTATTCTATCTATTTTGTGGTATAAACTAACTAATAAATTATATTTTTGCATGAACTCTTTACGATTAAAAGATTGCAACCTATTGTATACATTAAGTATTAGGAGTATGTTAGTCTTAGTTGAAATATTCCAAACCTAGAGCACTGGGACATTGTAAAGTAATTTGCCTGCTAGCCATTGGATCTAACTAGTTAGTTATCAATCATCAGACTTTTATGGTATTTCTTGATCCAAAGATGCATTTACTCGCTTAACCAAAGCTTGCAAGACAGATCTTTGACACCATTACACTCCTAACACATACTGCAAGAATAGAGAGATTAATGGCCTACGAAAGAGAGTGTGCTGTTGTGATTTGCCATCATTTGCATAGTAAACAAATTTAAACTTGAATAAACTGAAATGAAAAGGAAGAATGACTTGAAGCACTTGGAATATAGTGGTAGCTTAGATAGTAATGCATGGCTTTGAGATCTGTATTGCAAAAAAAAAAAAAAAGGAGAAAAAAAGAGTGGATGCCACTTCCCGAATGTTTTATGCTGCATTCACCAGCGACATTTTAAATAATGTCATTCTAACTGTGACCATATTTTAATAGCACGTGAGCAGCACTTTCACTGAAAGTTTCAAGCTCTTTCTGAATAACAAGCGGAAAGGCACCATATGCAAGCCTATATTAGGTTCAATAAAACCTATATCTGTGGCCAGCTGCATTTTGAGTATTTTGCTAGTGCTCTTGCAGTAAACAGCGGCCATACGGCTGCTCATATTTCACTGCACGACTTCTGTCAATTTTGCAAACTAATAATCAGCATTGAGCATTTCATAAACTCATGCACTTGCATGCCATTGTTAATAATTAGACTATAGTAGGTTGTCCTTCACGTGTGTGCAGGTTGCAGTAAGGTTGAGGCTCTGGAGGCGGCATCGTTGCATGCTGCCGAGGTGCTTGGCATCCAGAACCGCAAAGGAGCCCTTGATTTTGGTGCAGATGCAGACTTCGTGATACTGGACGGTGACCTCCACGTTCTTTCCACGTGGATTGCAGGAGAATGTGTCTGGATGAAGCCTGACACTTCACTTGGTGTTATCTATGCAAAGCCGAATGTACTTTCAAGAAGCTAGATAATTTCATAAGCTTAGGGGCCTTACATATGTGCATGTACATATATACATACTTAGATACATACATATATTTTATAAATTTAACAAGTTATAATTTGTATAAGTGCAATTCTATCAGAGCAGTGTTATGTGCACCATTTGCACAATGTAAGACAGGGATTACAATTAATTTGTTGTTAACTTAGTTGCTGCATTCTGCTTTCCAATGTAGTCATGACCTTTTTTCTATCTACCCATGCAGTATCAAAGCTTTTATAAAATATTTTGACACCTGTCAGTTATAATTTTCATGATGTCATGCTCTGTACTTTGGTTAATCAGAGAACAGTGCCTTAGAAGTGAAAGGTACTGATGGGAAGGGCAGATTTGTTTTATTACTGCTTCACTTATTTTGCGGATGTATGTATTGAAATGCTTCGAGGTAAGTCAACTTTAGTGGTAAGTGGTAAGTGACGAATCTGTGGCACTTGACCCTCAATACTATTAGTCTCAAATGTGGGTTGGTACCTTGCAAAGTGTGAGTAAGGATTTTTTTTTTTTTGTTTATCGGCTTTTGCTATGAGAAACTGCTTGGAAATTTTCTTCGTGTTTTATTGATAAACTTGTGTCAAACACCAAATTTTATAGAAAAATACCAGGCCACTGTGGAGTAAAAAATAAACAAAATTTGTCTGTCAATGCTTTGAAAATGGTGCATGTACAAAATAACTGTTACCACCAGAAAAATAAAAATAGAAATTCTCATCAACATTTCTAAGTGTGTGGTATTGAAAAAAAAAAGTTTTTGTTTTTTGAACATTGACGTCCAGTTTGTGAACTTGTGTAGCATTGATTTTGGTAGCTACAATAGGCATGCATATATTGAAATGTATGTAAGTCCCTTGTCTCTAATGGGTCATGTGAAAATGTTCCTAATAGAGACCAGGTCAAACTTTTCCAGGAATTGTGTTTCAATGGCCTTTTTCCTTTTTTTCAAAATACTAAAATGCATGGTGGCATATTCTTTGCCTCCATCTTGTACTCTAATTTGTTGAAGCCTTTCCTTTTGCATGCCTGTGTGTGCTTTCCTTCTTTGCTTCTATTGGGCAAAAGTTATGAAGTCTGCTTTGATTCCTCTAGGATTGTCAGTAGCTTGGAGCCACACTTCACACCCCTAGTATTATGCCTAGTGTCTCAAGAACTTTGTTTCTTATTTATTTCCATTGTTGTAGTAGCTGACTATTTCATATAATGAAGAAAGATGTAGGAGAGTTTAGTTAGAAAAAGCCAGCTCGTGATGGCATAAATATGGCACTTTTTGTGAGCACGGTTTGGAATGCACTGAAGCACTCAAAATGTCACCTGCTACCAAAAATAAGGACTAAGCTAAAGAGTAAACTAGCTCATCAAGGTATTTCAGAAAAAATATGGCTTATCAGTTTTACCTGCCAGTGTTTCAGTACAAACTATACTATGAGGGAGACCTCCTTTTGCAAGGGTGCCCAGTAGGTAATACCAGTATGTTTGGTGGGACTTTTAAACCGCTTCTGATACTCATTTTTGCTTTTGATTTTGGAAATATCTTCTTGAAATGTAGCTAAGGCAAAAGCAAAAAAAATTGACAGAATTTACCTACTATTTCACATTGGATTGGAAAACATTTATTTCGTCAAAATGCAGATGCAGACGGTCCGCTCTAGATGGCCTCCAGTCCATGGTTGGCGGCGATCTTAGTGGCCCACTCGGTGGCCAAGGCTTGAATGCCCGGGTCCGAGCTGACCAGAATGGCCTCCCATCGCTCAAGGGAAGGAATTTGTACTAGATCTTCCGGTGGAGGTTCTTCTTTACATTGCCATAGTATGTGATCATATGTGGCTGTTTCGCCACAGAACCTACACGCGGGGTTAAAGTCATCCAGGTACATTTTTGCTAATAGGTAAGGGCTAAGAAAGGATCTCGTCTGGAGTCTCCTCCAAGCGGTCACCTGTGCCTTATCCAACATTTTGTCAGGTGGTGGAAATTTGTGCCATTCCAATCTGTAATGACTTGTGATATCGTGAAAAGATGCCAGCCCCTCCTTGGAGTAACCCATGGATACAAAGGACCCTCCGACTCGGTTGACGAAACCTCGACTATCTCACAGTACGGGGTGGCTTAGGTTAGAACATCTGTCTTGCGTGCGAGATGCCATGCAGTTCTCTACAGGACAAACAAAAGTTTGAACAAGTGCCTTAAAAATGTATTGCTTGATTAGTACACAGGAATAAATCAAGATGAGAGAAAAACCTTACAAATATTCTCGGCAGAGAAGGGCGAAGTTAAAGTGCCAACAGAAGCAAATGCTTGGTCAAGAAATTTTTCCTATGATATTTGTGGCTCCCTATTAGCAGTTAACCCTTGGGGCAAGTTCTTTGCTTGATCACACACAGAAAGACTGCACCCGGAAATTTTCCACAGTAGCATGACTGGACAAAAGCAGGAGAAGCAAAAACCTACACTTTCGCAAAAATATTCTTGTGAAAAAATCATTGCATAACCGCACTGCCAGATCTCCATGCACTGTTACAGTTTGCACTGCCGCATCTCTATGGAGACACAAAGCCGCGCCTGTTAAGTACATGTTTTTGCATATCGTAACATTCGTAAAGCAGTCTGCTCTTTTGGAATTTCTCAGCATGAGGATGTTTTTTGGGGAGGCGAGGGGAAGGCAATCAACGATATAGTATCTTTGAACAGAGACTGCTTGCCAAGCAATTAATTGAAGACCCCTATTCCAGGGGTTCTTATGTGGCTTCAAATAACCAGTTGTTAACGGTAAAACAAAACAGAAGATACAGAGTGCCTTTTGCTGGATCCGATTCCGTGTGGTCACGGAGAGCTGAAAAATCCCTCACTAGGGGGGTTGCATGCTTGAGTAGGTGCATGCCATTGCAAATAAGCTGTGTGTCATACTTTACAGTGCTCCTTGAGACCTGCGCTGTAGAACAGCGCACTTATAGGTTTTGCGCATTTTCTTTAAATTTTTTTTCCTTGTGACGTTGAATGCCTCCAGGCGTATGTGTTCAGTTTCTCTGACAAAATACTGAGTGGCAATGATAAAGCTTTACTAATGAGCTACCTCTCATTCTTTGTCAACAAAAGTACTAGTAGCGGCTTATTCTTTAAGGGGTGGGCGTTGGCTTCTGGGATTCAACCTGGCTGAACCTAGTTTACAGAGGAGAAGCTCAATTAAGCATGGTTAAACATGGTTTGCTGCGGTTTATTTCCTCCATCTGTCTGCAAACGTCACGGAAAGTAGCCGAAGCACTGGGTCCAGTGTGCGACTCCTCCATGGTTGCCTGTGAACCTGAAGACCACAGCCAGTATAGTTGTCGAGGGCATTTTGAAGGGAGAGGTCCCAAGCGGATGGGAGGCTCTCGTTCGGTGCGGGCAGGGAAGCGCATTCGTATCTCGTTGGGTTTTGCGATGACGGGACTGAAGCGGTGGCGTATATGCTTTCGTTCGCTAGCCGTGTCGAGACTGAACATAGTTTTGCAAAAATGCTTTACCAGCCGAAAATAAAGTTGACTAACACGCGCATTAACAGCAAGTAAAGGTGCCGCTCCGTCCAAAAGTTTTGTCTGCTCCGCTAATGTCGGAATTAAGGTATGCTCTCGCGTCAACGTACGTATGCTTGTTTGGGATTTCCTCTTAGGTTTTGGACCGAAAGAGCGACGGGCAATAGCTCGGCAATCAGCAACGCAACGCGAACTCATTCCGCTTTTCGCCGCGCACGCGGTGGAAGGAAACGTTGGACATGTTCCTTTTTATATGCGGCAGCGCTTCTTGCTAAACAAACTTACTCTCGTAACATAAGAATAATATGCTTCTGATTGTATGCTTGAATAATACAGCATGAGTCCATCGATTTCGACCTCCTCGACAATCTCTAGACGAAGCTCAAACAAGTCCGAGGATCACTAAGGTCGCTTATAGTGAAGGCTTCTCAAAGAAAAAAAAATACGCGAACAGAATATTATCTCGAAAGCAATACTACTACCATTTTCAGCCCTTCGCGTAGCCATGGTTGGTGGGCACGTTTGACCTTTAATGACCCCAGATGGCTGTGACGTCATACCAGCTGCGAGAGATGGGCTACCAAGTCGAGTCGTAGGGTGGCGGCGGTCGATAGGCACAGCGCGCCGCGGATGAGACGATGACGTCACTGTGACGTCATACCAGCTGCGAAAGAGGGGCTACCAAGTCGAGTCGTCGGGTGACGGCGGTGGGTAGGCACGGCACGCTACAGCTGGCGTCGCGCTGCTACCGAGTGGAGGCGCTGCTGTCACCTCTTTTCTCGCAGTTGAAAGGAGGAGGAGGCGCTTGCTCAGCTGAAGCTATGGAGGAAGGAAAGAACTTAGGAGAGGCCCTGACGTCATTTTTTGAAGTCGGCGCGGCCGCGCCGCGACCGGCGGCTACAACGTCTCTCCTCCCTACTTTAACCTCCGCATTTTCTTTCTCCGCGACGCTCACGTACCTGGAGCCCTTAGCAACGCTGTTGCTAGTGGCCCGAGTTTTCATAGCAACAGCGTCGCCGTTACTAATGGCCCGACTTGGCTAACCCTAAATTTTGACGTCACTTCCGCCACACTTTCTCCAATGCATTGGGAATGGCAAGGGCCTCTCCTAAGTTGTTTCCTTCCTCCATGGCTGAAGCACTCGCTATGCATCCTGATAAACAGAAAGAAAATTCACGCCGTCTCGATGAAGCCAAGAAACGACAGCGGGCTACAGAGACAGATGAAGAACGGGAACAGCGTCTCGCTCGACGGCGCGATCAAGATGCAGCTAGACGAGCGCGTCGCGCTTCTCTTGAATCGTCCTCAACCGGTGACGAATCCGAATGGAATGTAATAGACGCTTTGAACAGTGAAGATTCTTGTCGACGTGTTCACTCGGCAGTAAAGAACGTAGGAATGCAACTAGGCGGCAACGACGCGGAAACAGAAGAACGGCACCGGAACTATAGCATAGCCATGCTATTATTGTTTTTGCAGCCTACCAGGCTTAACTAAAGCCAAAGAGAAGCGCGCTCTTCCTCGAGACCGGCCGTGCTAAAGCTAAGCCTCAGCTAACTTTTTTTTTGTTGAAAAAAAAAAAATTCAGTGACCACCATCCATGGCGTGCATGCAAAAGAGCAGCCGAAACTACGAATAGCAGACGACATGGGAATGATATCTTGTGACGTCAGCGACCAATGGTTGCCAGACCAGAAAGCTGTTTTCAATGTTAATAAAAAAATTCATTTTAAAACTATCTACTTTACCGAATGAGCTCAAATTTCTAGAGTGTATAATTTAACGTGTGTGGAAGGAAATGCAATAATCAGTTTATGCTCAAATGTTAACTGTCAGGACCCCTTTCATAGGAGGAAAAACAGTCCAAGCGAACTTGCATTCTCAACAGGCACATAGTTAAATTTTCGCCGAAATCATGTCTTTGAACTCACATTAGTGCTACCTCGGTAAGCTGTAAGGGACCGGCCGCCCGTCGTGTGGCGCCACCGTCGCCTTGGTGGAACAGCGCCACCCGCGGGAAAACGCACGCCAGCGGAATGCCGAGGCACGGCCAGTTTCGAAGCGCGCTCTCCCTCGAGACCGGCCGTGGCTGAGGCGAGGCAGCGGAGTGCGCAATCGGTACCGTTCGGCAAGCCGTACACGAGCATGTTTTTAGCCGTTGTTCTGCATTGTGGCTTTTTAATCGCACGGTCTTTTTTCGACCAGTATATTCGTGAAAAAGAGAAAAGTCGTTCTCGGCAGGGAGTAAATGTTTTCGGAACCAAGATAAACCATGGGAGTCGAATCATTTGCATGAGAACCTTTAATGCCAAAGCAAGCCGAAGCATAAAAAATTGTAAAAATGCTTATGAAAGTGTAGTAGGAGTATGCAGTTCTGCGCACCTACTTCGTATTTGATCAACTATGCAAATCGGCTGTATTTTTTGTGCTTACTTACCTGCTTCACGAACGAATCTTAACGCACCAGTGTTAAAGACTCCGTTCTCCTGACAATCCAGCGTTGCGAGCGAAAAATCACGGAAGTACATCTGGCAGCTGGTTGCAGACAGGGGAAAAGGCCGCTTTCGTACAGCTATAGTATAAAGCGGGGCTCTATATTGCCGCCCAAGAAACTATGCGCACCCATCTCCGGCATGTCCTCCAAGGGAAGAAGCATTTCTTACATCGTGTCCACCAAACTCACAGCAATTCTGGCTTTGGTCAAGCAGTACAGTTTCTGCCCCTTCCTACTATTATTCAGCCACGTAGTTTACTACCAGTCACCTTTCCTCCATGGACACTATCGTTTTTAAAAGTGAATATGTGTTCCTGGCGTAGATGCGAAAAGCCGCATGCCACAGGTAGCACTTCTGCAAGCCGCTCTCGTCTACATAGTCAAGGAATATACGCAGCACACCCACATATTCACCGACGGTTCAACTGCTCAAGACACTTCATCCTGTGGCCTTTATGTACCCTCAACAAACCATGTCCTGTCTTACCGGCTGCAGCGGAAGACATCATCTACGACAGCTGAGCTCCATGGCATTAAAGAAGCTCTCTACTATATCCTGCGCCAAACTCCGGGAAGATGGGTTATCTTCACTGATTATAAAGCATCTCTGCAAATCCTGAATAACCTGCTGAAGAAAAACAATCATCCTGTTTCCCTTGACATCGGGTATCTTCATCATTTGGCTTGGCTATTGCCGCAGGCCACTGCATAACATTTCAGTGGATACCAGCTCACTGTGGCATTAAAGCCATAAAAAAAGCAGATGAAGCGGCTCGCAAATGCCACCAACATCAAAGATACATTAGGATCGTCTTCACGAAATCTGATGCGTTCCAACTGGCTAAAAAATTTGCTTCCGAAACAAAGTATCGACTTTGGAGCTTGCCGACGCATCACTACCAATTTCTTTATTCAATTGACCCACATCTAAAATCAAGGCGTCCTCCGAAATATCCTCGCCAACTAGAAACTCTTTACCACCGACTTCGTCTAAACTGTGCATACACAAATGGATTGCGCTACCGTAGCGAAACGGCGTTTCGGTGAAATGAACAGCCCGTATTGTGAAAACTGTGGCTCGATTGAAACTGTGGAACATATCCTACTTGAGTGCACTGCGTATGCTGACGAGCGTGCAAACTATGAACACAGCATGGAGAAGCTGTCCCCAATGCCTCTAACAATGAACAGTGTTTTAGGTCCCTTAGCCTGCCCTAGGCAACAGAGACTCGCGATGAACTTTTTATTTACATACTTGAAAGACATTGGACTCCTTGACAAACTCTAAATTCACCTCGCAGGTTTCCCTCAGGCATTTTGCAAGCTGTGAACTCTATAAGCACATTTGTCGAATCATGCATTTCATTATTTGATTTTATACCATTACTCCACGAAGCACCTTAACACGTATTTAATGGCCGTGTTTCATCTCCACCTTTAATTCTATTATTTCCCTTACCATTCTTTTTTCAATCTTTCCCTCCCGAATTCCCCCACCCACACAGAGTAGCATGCCAGCGAAATCTAAACGCCGGCAAAATTCTCTGTTTTTTCATTAAATAGTCTCTCTCTCTATATATATATATCTACGTTGAGTTTGGTTTGGTTTGTGGGGTTTAACGTCCAAAAGCGACTCAAGCTATGAGAGACGCCGTAGTGGAGGACTCCGGAAATTTCGACCACCTGGGGTTCTTTAACGTGCACTGACATTGCGCGTTGAGTGGTCTTTCACCTAAATGGTAGTTTACCACGGCTTGCTAATGACTACAAGTGACACACAAATTAAAGGATTCAGTGATTGAGGTGACAACGTGGCTGCCTGTTTCTCGAGAAGTTCTACAAATTTTGTATTGACACTTTTTCTCTCAAGCCAATAATTACAAAATAGCTAATTAGTCCAACAGTTAATTAACTGTATTTAACGAAAAAATACTGGAAGTTAACATAGGCGACACTAAACAGTTGTGAATTAGTTTCATTGGGCTAGGGCTAACCGTATCTTTTATAAATCTTGGTCCAAGTTAGCTGCGATACCCTATATAGAGGCGCGCCTTGGCCGGAGCCGCACCATAGACTCGGAGGAAGAGCAACTGAGCAGCTGCGCTGGACCCGTATTCCGAGTTTGCGTCGTTATCGAAGTGTTGCTACCTCACGTAACCTCGAGTCACCTGATTGGTGGAAACGCCGAGACCGGGCGTTGCGACTACGGAATCGGAAGAGGTGGCAACATCATATTCCGGCGTTTCCACAAATCAGGTGACTCGAGGTCGCGGAAATAGCGACACTTTCTATAACGACGCAGACTCGGAGTACAGGGCCTGGTTACGATCGTTGATTCACTGCATCTGACGATCCGGAGCAGATTGCGTTGCGAACTGAAAGTTCGTGGAGGAGAATTGAGGTTAAAGCCAGAAGAGCAGCGAAAACGCCGAAACAACGTGAGGGGCGTCTTGCGAAACGCCGCTGCGACGATGCTGCTGCGCGTGAGCCACGTGCAACACAGATGGCCGCCACTGCGTCAACACCGACAGCAACAACAACGACCGAATCGAGCTATCGCTTCACACTAGGTTTTACCGAAGCTAAACCATAGCCATTTCTTTTTTTTTTCTTTTTTTTTTTGCGCACGCGTGTTCATATTGATTTCACAATCTGTATAAAATGCAGCTTGCAGAAGACGTATTACCGAAATAGATAAAAGCTGAAGCATGCAAGTGCAAGACAAAGTAAGCGAATGTACGCTGGCCGCCGCCAAAAGTTTCACAACAGCGCTCGACTGCGACGGCGGGCTCCCTATATCTGAAGACAGTTCAGGGTCATTACCGGAGCCTTGCTTTCCAAAATGCGTGCGCAAACCGCCCTTGCCTTGTCGCTGTAGCACGAACTCGAGTGCGTCTATCGAGGAACCAATGCACTTGCCCAGCTCGACTGCAGCGAGCATGATATCAACGATCCCCGCGGCGAAGTCTGTGTTCGCTCGCTACAGATAATCCGCGGCACTGTGTGTTGCTGCGTGGTGGTCATTACGCGTCAATATACGTCGGGATCGCGGTGTAGGCGCTCTGTCCTCGACTGCAACGGAGCAACGTATACCTTAAGAAGCGGGGTATTTCGGTGAGTGGTAATGACTTTCTGTCGTGGCTTCCTCTCGCGCGGGGCATGTCGTGCCGCTTCCTTTGTGCGGGCTCTGCGCCTTAACCGGCGTTTCGGATAGTCGCCGACGTGGTGGTGCCTGCACGATGGTGGCGATCGATGTACCCGCTCTGTCCTTCCGACTGGCGACGACAAGGCGCCAGCCGCCCACGAACACGCACTGGTTTGGAGTTTAGCGTGCTCTTTGATCCCAGCTTCACGGAAGAAGCGCCCAACGCAGCAGCCCAATGATGTTCTATTTAGACAGAAATATTGTTATAAACTGTCCATACATGATTCATTCGTTAGCGTGCCTGAGATAGTCGGATTGCGTGGTTTCGTGGAAATTGTTAAACGCTACTGGAAGGCGCATACTATAGCGCATATACATGTAAAATGGAACCAAATATGTTTCATAGGTCACCTTGCGGAAAACGAACAAAAAGCGGCATCGCATGTTTTGTATTTCATGCACGCACCAGCTGGCCATGTGCCTAACCCTTTCAGACACGCATCATTATATACTGTCAAGAGGAATCTCGGATTTTTAGAATGCGTAATTAGAGATCGGGATTTAAAAAAAAAAGTTAATAGCGAATAAAATAAAGTCTTGTTCGAATCTCCGAACACATCAAGCAGTGCACGTTCAGAATTATTCAAAACGAACCGAACATATTCTTTCAGCTTTCCGAATAGTTTTTTGAATATTGGCAGATAGTTCGAATAGGGCGAATTGTATAGTTTCCTTTTTTTTTTTCTTATATTTTTCAAGTCTCCTCTGTTTGCACGAGGCAGCGGTGTGCGGTTTCCTTCAACAGCTGTTGAAGGCAACTATGCCGCTGCCTCGGGCCGACGGAGGAGAATTGAAAGGGATAAGAAAAGAAGAGAAAGAAAGAGAGGAAGGGAGGGAGAAAGGGAAAAGACGAGCTTCGCAACAACCGTCCTACGCCAAAGTGGCGGCGTGTGCATTGATGGCATGCAGAACAGATAGATACATTGGTGGCAGAGGATCTTCCGTCGAAAAGGGCGAAGGCGCCTAAGATCCCAGCTCCGCGGAGGGCAGGCAGCAGCCATGGCACCACTCCCTTTCGCGGAATTAATTTCATTGTCATCCAAACCTTTTTCTGCAAGGAGAGGTCATCCATAGTGTAATTTTTTTAAGGCATTTTTTTTTTTTTTTTACACAAAGAAGTCAGCACCAAGCTGCGCTTCTTCGGCGCGCAGTAGAACTTCGCGGCGCCCACATTTATTCAGCGCAATGAAAATAGTAATTATTTTTATGGACACGAAATTACCCTGCCATTCTTACTAGGAAATTTAAATCTAGCCGGCATCGCTTACTTCGAAAAAAGAGCGCTAGATGCTTCGAGAACATTTTTTTTTAGAAAGTCGCGTGTACAGTTCTGGATGCCGTGCCGCGAAATGGTTAAAACGCTTGTAACGTGTGAAGCAGGCTGCGGCCTGGAAGGGGCGGCTGTAATGGCAGTAATCGATGGAGACTACGAAATAGTGGTCACCGGATCCCTTTATACTAGAAACTCGCTCATAGCGGAAGAGGCTGCCCTGGCGTTAGCCTGCAAGCGCACTAAAGCCAAATTCATACTTTGCGACAAGCAAGATAGCAGTAAGAAACTTTTATAAGGGGATCGTTTCGAAAGAAGCAGTTATGTTACTTGGACAATCGATATTGGATAGAGAGATATCCATCATGTGGGTTCCGGCTCAAGAGGGGATTCCAGGCAATGAGACTGCTAACAGTCTCGCCCGAGATATCTACACCCGGGAGGCCGTGGAGTCACCCTGACCCGGGTCGAAGGATCCGCTCATCACGTACACGGAAATCACGGCTGCACACAGGAATGAAAGATTAACCCTCCCACCTCCAGATCGGTTTGTCACACCTAGCGAATGCAGAGACTAGAGAAAATTACAAACAAACCTATTCTTTCCATCTTATATATACGAGGAGGGAGAGGAACATCCAAAGTTATGCACCAAATGCGGGATAATAGCCAATCAGTATAATCTCATTTGGGAATGCCCCGATTCTTCTGGGCATATTGATGGAATCAGAGAGACAGAAATCTGGGATGTCCTCCTCCGGAACAGCAAGCTGGAGTAATCTGTTTGGCACTGGACGCTTTGCGAAAGACGTTCCCCTGCGGGGCTCCCTCTCCCTTGGAGGCCCCCTGCGGTCTTCCCGAGGAAGACGGCAATAAAGTTATCATGAACTTGAACTTGAGGGGCACGCTTTTGTCTGCCTCGCGCTGTACGGTTCCAGCATTACGCACAGTGTCTACCTCAAAAGAGTCCCAATAGTGGTTTGTGTCGCTTTGGCAAATTGTTTCCAAATCATGCGTAGGTACGCTGCCTTGTAGTTTCTGAAGAACGTCTGCTCTCTATACAATGCAGTAGAGCACTCTTCTTAATTCGAACGGATGCTTTTTTATATATACCATCAATGTCAGTCAAGAGGAACCGCGCTGTGCTTGGCCTATTTCGAGGTTTGCATATTTCGAACCATTTTTCTGTCATCTTCGAGCTCGAATTAATGAGGTTTCACTTATGTTCGTTTTGTTTCTACTGTAACTGGAGCGACCCGTCATAATACAGCAGCTTTAGGCGATGAATAACACGATTTTGCTAAGGCACTACTCTTTTTGGTACACACGGATGCATTTTGAGTGGAGCCACAGCCAAAAACCTTTCTATTTCGGGCATCGAATTTCCTTTCGCGGTCTCATCTCAGTCCTTGAACGGGCAAGTTATTCAGGATAGTAGCACGTGGGATTGTAAACAGAGGATTTGTTTTATTTCTCACTCGATAAAGAGAAGCTCACTTTGTGTCATCGAAAGACAAATGGGGCAAGGGAACCTGATGCGACCAACCTACGTGGCTCATGCCCACTTTCTCTCGAGGTCAGCCGAAGATTCATCGCGGACTAGCTGCGCAATCGGGTTACTTTTGGCTGCCGAAGGCGACTGAGTCGAGCGGGAATAGCACCGTGCATCTGAGCTGCCATTATGGAGCACGCCAAGCAGCACTCAATCTGCATGGATCAGAAAGGCCTTGCGTGTTCTCTTCCGCTCCTGATTTCGTCTCTGCGCCTGCCCTGGTATCACGCACGTAGGCTTCAAACGTAAATAAATATATGCCTGGGGATTTAATTCACGTTCAGTGCATCCTACGGAGTACAATATCTGCGTAGCACGCCTTGTGCAGTTCGTGATTTGCAGCATGCAGCGTTACAGTCAAAACTGTCTTTCCGGCCGCTTTGACTATTTTAATTAAGAGTCTCAACACTTGTTTCAGAGAAGTGAGCTTTATAATTGGATAAAACATCGCTAATTTGATATCGTGATTAACTCATCGGGTTGTTTCGCTTTGTTTTCTTCTCTGACCTGTTGATTCGAAATGTTTTTGAATGACTTGGGATGTGGCTTAAAAAAAAAAAAAAAAGAAAGACAATGTCTTCTAGTATAACGATAAAAAAATGTCTATAAAAGTTACATCTGCACGTAGAAACAGAAAATGAAGTAAAATAATATGAGAAGTGCGCTATAATCCACGATCCGGAAACGGAAGTATAGTGCAAGGCGTAAAAAACACAGGAAGTGTGCACGTAACAAACGTTGTTATAAATTTTCGACTATACGATAAACAAAAACAAATCCTCTAGATTATCGAAGCTACAAAAACTAGCGAGCAAAATAACCATCGGCAGTCCAGAAGCTCTGATCGGTAGTGTAAAAATCTCAATGAAATGTGTTATGAAGCTCGCCTCAGGTGCTTTGTTCGTTGCAACTTACGAAGTGTGCCAGCTGTCACTTTATGGTGACATCGTGTTGTTGTTGTCTCAAAGTTGCAACACACTTGTTGTGGTGCGGACGGAGCTGTTGTCTCCGTCTGACGAAGACGCACTGCAGATGACAACAACGTCTGACTCGAGAGGTCGTACTTTTTTATTTTTTTGTTCATTTTTCAATTTTTTAGGCAGCGGATTCGACTCAATACTGATACAACAATCGCTGTTCACTTTTGCCTCTGTTCGGACGCCAAGAGCAGCGAAGCATTTCTCTCCCCTGCGTTGGCTCTGATCGGGTATTTGTACTTTCGTAAAAAAAAAAAAAAAAAAAAAAAAAAAAAAAAGCGCTTTGGTCATGTCGAATTTGTTATTTCTGTTCGCGATATCGGGGTTTTTTTTAGGTGACTTGATCGAAGCGGAAGGTCGCCTCCGGGCTTGAACTCTGCGGTTCCGGCGAGATGGCAGCACCAAAATTAGTTCTCGCCTGTCGACATGCCTCTTGTGTAATTTGTTTTGTTTTACCCGCGTAACGTAAAATAGACTGGAAGCAAGTAGTCCTCTCGTAAAACCTCTAGACACGATAACAAATTGAGCGGGCTTCTGTGAACAAAATTTTACTTCAAACTCCGGGGGGCATTGTGCCATGGTGCATATATTTCTTTTTATTTTTTATCTGCCCAGTCCTTTCTCGCTGTCGCTCACCTCTTAGATTTCCTCCACCGCTTAATCACTATCACTTTATTTCCGCCGCCGCCTCAGTTCAGGTGCTTCAGATAGCAGATGCCGGGGCTGGTGAACATCGTTTCCTTCCTTTTGGATACCTTATAATAAAATAACCACATACTACGCCAGGGCAGCGTAGTCTACCTATAACATGATATTTCGCCTATATTCCTGTATCTTCAAATCAAGGTGCTTCAAATTACTGTTGCCATGTGCATTACGTTTACTCAAGTGAGTTTAATAATAATAGGACCATGGCAATACATTGAATTGTCTGCATAGCGACGCCCGATCTCGAAGTCCCAAAATGTTTCCGAAAAAAGGTGCTCGTTCTGTGTTGAGCCATTGGTTTTATAAAACCGCGTAGCATCTCCTGCGGGGCAGCCACTGAAGTCCCCTTAGTCACAAGAAATAAGCGCTTACGTGAACTTTGATCTGCCACTGTACAATATACTCTACATGGTGTGGCTGTCAAAACACAACAGCAGCAACAACTTTTGCCCTGCCGTGGTGGTGCAGTGGTTAGGGCGCTCGACTGCTGTGCCCAAGGATGCGGGATCAAATCCCGGCCGCGGCGGCTGCTTTTCGATTGAGGCGGAAAGCAAGGCGCTCGTGTGCTGTGCGATGTCACCCTAGGTCGTCGACATTTTCGGAGCTCTCCACTACGGCGTCTCTCATATCCTGAGTCGCTTTGGGACATTAAACCGAACCAAACCAAACCAAACCAAACAGACGGGTTTTTGTGCTATTGTGCTTGTAATGTATTAGCATTAACAAAACGGCGGGATATGAGGGACCCGGGGTGTGTGTTAAAAGCGACCGTATAGACTTTGACCCCGTATGTCACGTTCTGAATCACCGCAAGCTGAATACATGGATTTTCTGTTCCATAACAGGCGACTGCGCGTGCCCCCTAGTCCATAAAAACATCCTTTATAATAACAACAGCCTATCACCCCGTAAAGTAAGGTTTCCGGCTTTTTGGCAGACGCTTATACGATCTTCGCAATGAGTAAAAAGACGGAGCTGGTCTGCGGGCCGAATTTCAACGCAGGCTGCGTATACTAGCGACACGTGCCTAGGTCGAAGAGTTCGACGGGGGATAATTAGTCTCCCGGGAAAGCAGCCGCTGCACTTAGGGTCGAGTGCCGGGAAATCCGAATCCGGGAGTGCCTGCAGAGAGGATGCCCCTCGTACGGTTGTCTCTTCATCCGTCGCACGTGCCGTCCCTTATATTTCATCATGATTATTTATTTTGCCATAGCTTTACTTGAAACGTGGGACAATACAAATGTGCTGATAAGATCTTTTCAGCTCATGGCTGCTATGACAAAAAAGTCCGTCGAGGAGAATATGTGATGGCTAGATAAATACGCTTTTGCGATGGAGGCAAGACACTAACGCGTTCTTAGCTCTCATATGGATACGTGTCCCTTCTCTTCTTTCTTCTCACTCGAAACTGTATGATTTAGACGTCCCCGATGATGATTATGATGAAAACATTTATTGAAGTAAAGTTAGATGGTTGTGAAATAGAGGGTGGTGTCCTTAGTCCGGGTCTCCATTGACGTAAGCTGTTGCCCTAGTTCGTTCG
Source organism: Amblyomma maculatum (assembly GCF_055883805.1). NCBI lineage: Eukaryota > Metazoa > Arthropoda > Arachnida > Ixodida > Ixodidae > Amblyomma > Amblyomma maculatum. The sequence goes on along the minus strand of NC_139347.1, from coordinate 59,787,947 downwards.
ATGAGCTGACGCTGAGGTTCTTCGTCCCACTTCGACAGTGCTGCCTCCTACCCCTCCTGAGTTGGATCAGTTATGATATCAAAAACTTGGCTCCCTTTTTTTTTTTTTTTTTTTTTTGGTAGGCCCATACCAAATGGTACAGTTCTGCCTTGTCCCCAGAAAATCTGCATTTTGATTCCGTAGTCTGCGGAGGTAAATCTCCTCGTCTTTGCTAAAGTTTTTGGCAGGTGCCGCTCTAATATGAGATGTTGTAGCATCTATTTGTTTGTTGTGAGTGAATCTAACTGGTCAAATTCAGAGGTATTACATCTGTCGGGTCTATGGAGGAGCAAAGATAGGGCTGAGTTGTGTGCGAATTCGTTCCCCTCTCTACCCCGGTGACCAGGTATCCATACCACATCTCGAAACACCGCAGACGGTTGAAATTTATTCGACGTCTTTCACTATAGCATTTCTTTCTATTTCCCCTTCTTTCACGCCCTACTCCTTTCACCACAGCGTTATAAACGTGTACACCGAGGAGCCAGGCAATTGACAAGTATTTCATCTTAATAGCGTAAGCTCTTCTCACGTTTGGCGACTTTCTATCGGCTTGTCCGGGGCTCCCAATTTCTCCAAGACCGAAGCAGTGTTCATCATAGTGGTGTGACTTCTTATCAATCCAAGATGGCGCCCACCCTAAGGTCCGAGGTTCAGACTAAACGGTTCGTTGGGTTAATGCACACAAAATTGCTAGTCCAGTCGAACTTTGAAATCTGCGACGACCTCTGGTCATTGTAACCGTAACGGGGGTGTAATTTCTGGCCGCCGTGGTCATAGAGCAGTACAAAAAACAAAAACAAAAGAGTAACAAAGATAATAAACGAACTACCATATAAAATTTATTTCAGCTTTTATTATTTACTGGAACAGGAAGGAAAACTCAGTATTAAAAAGTTGAGTAAAAAATGAACAGATTTTTTTCCCGAATCTGTTCGAACCGGTTCGAACCGGAACGGAAAATGTCTCCGGAGCCGAAACCGAACCCGAACTTGAAAGGCGTGAACCCGAACCCGAACCGAGCCCGAAAAAGTTCCGGAACGACACCCTAGTCCTATCACACTTTCTAATATGGATTATAAGATTTTAGCTAAAGTCCTCTCAAATTGACTGCAGCTAGCAATGTTAACTTTGATTAAATGTCATTACTAAATAAATAAATAAATAAATAAATAAATAAATAAATAAATAAATAAATAAATAAATAAATAAATAAATAAATAAATAAATAAATAAATAAATAAATAAATAAATAAATAAATAAATAAGACATATGACCAGATGGCTGTTCGATACAATCTATACCGTACATGTGGCGTGTACCGTCTTGCAGTACTGTAGTGACGTAGCAATTAGAAGTGCTGCAAATTGATCTTGCAAAAGCATTTGACCGCATGTGTCATTCATGTTTTTCCTCTTTTAAACCATGCCAAGATCAGTTCAATTCTTCTACTTGGACGCACCTTTGTTGAAACCTGCTCTGCACGCTTGATTGCAAATGACTGTCTCTCGCAGCCAGTCCCCATTCATTCCTCTGCGAGACAAGGCTACTCCTTGTCCCCGCTGTTATTCTGCCTATACTTCGAGCCATTTTATATAATTGTTTATAAGCAGCACAACCGTCATCAGTCAGTGGTTTTCGTCTTATGGATAACTAATTAAATGTACTAGCTTATGCAAATAGCCTGATCGATGAGTTTGCGCTGACAAGCCAAACATAGACGAGTACCTTTAATAGAGGACTTTTTGGTTTGGCTTGTGGGGTTTAAGCGACTCAGGCTATGAGAGATGCCGTAGTGGAGGGCTACAAAAATTTAGACCATGTGGGATTCTTTAACGTGCACTGACGTCGCACAGCACACGGGGCCTTCCTTTTAGCCTCCATCAAAAAGCGGTCGCCGAGGCTGGAATTCGATCCCGCATCCTTGGGATATGGTTCAGTTTAAGGTTCTCGGATCAGTCATTCTATGGGTTGTGACCACGGTTCTGGTATCTGGGGATCGACACCTGCTTAATATTATGTAACATGGACATGTAGGCCACCAGAGTAGCTTCGAGTGCTCTTAAGTGTCTAGAAACAAAGTGTGCATTACTGGAAAGACCGCGCACCATTTCCTAAGAGCTAAGCCCCATAATATTTCTGTTTTTGGCAGGGCGACTGACTCCAACCCCCTTTTCTTGTCGCTAAATATTATCACGTACTCCAAGTTATTCACTGCGCAAGTATTTATAGTCAAAGTGTTTATAGAACGTCTGCTACTTTTCTTTCTTCTTGGTGGGGAGGAAGGAGGCGGTGAATAATTGCCTTTTAAATCTATGAGGCGTGCTAACCTTGTCCGTTCTGTAAGCTGGCAGTCTTGGTTTAATCCACCTTTTCCAACAGTTACTGGTGCGTCATTTTCCAGCTGTAACAAGCAGCTCAGTGGCACTTGCAACGAGTGCTATTGCACATCCAAACCTGAGCGCGCGATAGGCCTGACATCGGTGAGCATGTGCTTAATATCATCTGGAGTAGAACGCTAGTTAAAACAGACTTAATCTGAGGCCCGAGCCAGGCACGACCCCGAGACTCAAAGCCACAGCCACACCCATGCCTGCGGCTTCAAGCCAAGACCCGACTAGAGCCCCCTAAATTATCGCGCTAATGAGCCTCGACCCAATCCGCAAAACTTGGAGTGAAGTCTAGCCCGGCCTAGGCCCAGCTGGATCAGTTCTCACAGTAACGCATGAGCTATAGTGTGAGTAAGTAGACTCGATACTACTACACAAAGAAGCGGCCTAGAATGAAGGTGAGATCACAGTTGCACCAGAATAAATATGTTTCTTTTTTGAACTCAAAAGGAAGGGATAACGAGGTGCGTTCGCCCCGTGAAGTTTCTGAACAATATCTTGTAGGTGAGTAGATAGGCGCAGAGACAACAGGAACTCGGAAGTTCCAAGAACCAAATGTAAAAGGTTGCATACAGGAGTCATAAACTATTTTGCGTTTTCTCACAATTTTTTAATCAATCGTATTTCACAGTCCACGATGTCTGGTTAATAAAGCATCCTAAGTGGAATGACATTTTTTTTTTTAATGACCACGATTTTGTGGATTGAACACAAACGGTCGAAATAGTTGACTTGCATTAGAGACGAGGTAAAAAAATAATATGCGCACGTCTCAGGATAACTCTGGCTATGAGGGACACCATAGTATAAAGTTCAAAGTTCAAAGTTTATTCAGAAATAAATCATTTGACTATACAGGAGGTTACTGAAAGAGGACCCAAAGTTTGACACTGTACTGGGACCTCTATGTACAAGCGAAAAAAAAAATAACAAATAACAACATGAAGCAACATTGCATGATTTAAAACTTGTTAGCGAAATTTAAAAAAAAAATACAGCATTATAAAAAGCAAGCAACAAATACACTAAAACGGGATTAAAGGAAGCAAACCGGATAAATGTGCGATAGAAAAAATGGCATCAAGAATAAACAATAAATGAGCGGAGCTCACGTTTAAATGAAGATACACATGAGATGATTTTCATACACTGAAGCAAAGAATTCCATAGCTTTATTAGCGAAAACCCGACAGTCTGAATGCCATAGTTAGTTCGAACTTTTGGAAGTGCAAAATTATTGTAGGATGCAAATCTAGTAGTATTTCGATTGATCAGATCGTGTATATGAATGAACTCTAGAAGGTTACTATTATTTAACACAAGATAAGCAAATACTCCAAGGTTAAAAGTTATGAGCTCAGAAATACGATGGATATTGAGGTGAGAGTATAAAGAAGAAATGGAGGAATCCCTATTTGACCAAATGATTATACGGACTGCTTGGTTTTGTATAATCTAAAGTGCAGAAAGATGAGAATGATATGTCTGACCTCAAGAGGTGATGCAATAGTTAAGATGGCAATGAATTAAAGCGTAATAAAGTTGAGTTAAAGTATGTAAACTAAACTAAAGTGAAGGGCTTCGGATCATTTCGACCACCTGGGGTCCTTTAACGTGCGTTGACAGCGCGCAGCAAAACGGGTACCATGCTTTATGCCTCATTTGTAACGCGTGTGCCGAGACGAAGATCGAACCTGGGGAAACCAGATCAGGAGTCGAGCGCCTTAACCCCTGAGCAAACCGCGGCGGGGTGAAAGTAAAAAAAAAAAAAAAAAATGTTGTGAGGGACACAAACTCCAAGTTCCGTTAATGGCTGCTCTCTGTGGCTCCCCTTGCGGTTCCTCGTTCACGCACATACAGTCTCCAGCCCAGAAAAAAAAAATTGAGAAATTGATAGCATACTGAAACCGACGCCTCAGCTGCAGCACAATAGGGAAAAAAAAAATAAAACTAAGAACGAAAAGGTAGCCTCTGGGATATGCATTTGCAAGTTTCCCATAATCTTAAGAAAATTAGAAAGAAAGCAAATGTTGACATATTCTTTTCAGCCCCTCAAGTCCCATCTAGACTTCGCAGAGTAATTGACATGACAAAAAGGAGCTCCGGTTGTACCAAGGCACACAAAATCTCCTTGTAGCATGCGCTGAAAGCTTCGTATGTTCTATTCCATCAGCTTGTGTCAAGGCATACGTATTAAAGGCATACACGTTCAAACCTGGGCGATGTATGCCTTTCGCTGATGTGTGCGATGTATGGCTTTAAAGACGAATGCTGCAAAGCGAGATCTAAAATGTTAATCTCACCGAAACCTGCCAGCTCACTGCTGGAAATGTGACAGCAACGGACAGTGTTCCCTTGTGTTTGAAGACACGACAGTTCTGAAAAGAAAAAAAAAAATGAAGGCTGACACGCGGAGTGATGGAAGCCGCCAATATTTGCGAAGCTCAAGGATGAATGCGTCACGGCACACCCCCTGGTTCCATTATTATCAGGAATTGTATTCCTCTCTAGTTTGATCTGATTTTGAAACTTGGTTTCATTGGTACTCTTCACACAACCCCACTTTTTTCCTTCGATAGTCTGGTTTAGCGCTTGTTTGTCCTCTGTGTAAATGTGTGCTGTCCTCGTTGAGCTAAGCGCCGCTGAAACGTGACGCTCACTCAATTGCCGCTTCCTTTATTCGTGCCTCTAATATATTGTTACGGACTTGTTCTCAAACAGAGCACGGAGGAAGTAGGAAAGAAGAGGAAGAAGAAGTGTGCGCGCCCGTTCGTTTCTCGTCTGCACTACCTTCGGGCTCGATATCTGTAATGCCAATGGAACCTGTTAATTATGATCCTCAAATTTCCGTTTCTGAGCTTACTCCAATAGTTATGAGATTACCAGCCGCTGCTCCCGGTCCTGATAAAGTAACTTCAAAAATGTTAAAAATTCTTTTTGACGAGTCACCTCAGACGTTATCAGAGCTAGTAAATTATTCCATTAAACATGCTTGGATACACCCAGAATGGAAACTTGCCAAAATAATTCCTTTACTTAAGAATAAAGGCGGTGCCTTGTCTATTGATAATATAAGACCAATTGCATTAATATCAAACATTGTAAAATTAATTGAAAGAGTCATACTTATACGTGTTTCGGAATTCATGAATAAAGAAAATATCCTCAGTCCTTGCCAAATTGGTTTCCGTCAAAAATGTTCCATCTGGAATGCGCATGCTGATCTCGAGAGTCGAGTTCTTCTAGCGCGGCGCCAAAAAATGCACGCTGCCTTGATAACGCTAGATATAGCCAAGGCCTATGATAGCGTTGAGCATAGCATTCTATTGCAAAAATTAAAATCTCTTCAGTTTCCACATTATTTAGTAGCCTGGATATCCGAATTCCTCCAAAACCTAGAGTTTTACTGTGCATTAAATGGCGTCCATTCTGGCAGATATAAGCAAGCCAGGGGAGTGCCGCAAGGAGCAGTCCTTTCACCAGTCCTTTTCAATATACTACTCAGCTCAATACCTGTTAATCATGACGTTCGCACTTACGTATATGCTGATGATATTGCGTTTTTTGCAACTGCATCGGATATTCAATCCCTTCATCTCCACTTGCAAACGTACCTAAACTCTATTGAGAATTGGTTGTGTGGCTTGCGTCTCACATTAAATGTCAACAAAAGCGCAGTCCTCGTATTTAATATAAAAGATTCTGTAAGTCTGTCTGTAATGTATCAGCAACAAATAATACCACAGGTTAAATCATTAAAGTATTTAGGGGTCACTTATGATGATAATCTTTCATGGCAGCCCCACATTAACCATATTGCTACGAAAGGGGCTCGGGCCGTGGGCATGTTGCGCCGAATTAGTCGTCCCAGGTCTGGAATGCGGAGAGATGTCCTTTTAATGATTTATGTTATGTATGTGCGTCCAATTTTAGAGTTCGGTTCAGTCTTGTTTTCTGGATCAGCAGCTTATAAAATTCGACCGCTTGTTCTTTTGGAGCGAGAAGCGCTTCGTTTGTGTATGGGACTTCCAAAATTTGTTGCCAACAATGTGCTCTACCTTGAAGCCCGGATTCCACCCTTGATATATAGATTACAAATTCTAACCGTTCAGACGTACTTAAGGATATATGAATCAGAGTTTCACCGATCTATGTCTATTTTTTGCTGTCAACCGACCTCCTTTTTCGGTGTCCATTGGTCTAAATTTCACACCCCGCAGGTTGTTATGGTCAAAAATTTGCTGGACCCCTTAAATGTTTCCCTTCCTAGTATTCTACCCATACAAACCATCGGTTCATCTATTAAAATTGTCTTTGACGACATATTCCCGAATAATGCTAAAAACTTATCATCCGTTATTCTAAACGGATTATTAGAAGATCATTTAAGAAGTCTTTCTGCTAGTTTAGTTGTAGCTACTGACGCATCTCAAAGTAATGAAAAGGCGGGAGTGGGTATATATTGTCCACATTTAGACTGGTCTTTTTCTGTCCGGCTTCCGGACTTCACCCCAATTTTTGAGGCGGAGTTTCTGGCGGTGGTACTCGCTCTACGTAAATTAGACTCCTCTTTTTCTAAAGTGGCAGTAATTTCCGACTCTCTATCCTTGTGTTCATCTCTCTCTTCGTCGGTGGATTCTGCAATAGTAAAAACCTTTGTCTCCCTGATCCCAAAACATTTGAAAATTGTACATATGGTATGGGTACCAGGCCACAGCAATGTGGATTTAAATGAATATGCTGACAATTTAGCAAAAGAGTCCCTTAATGGCCCCGTATTATCTATCCTTCCGGCGACCGCGTACATCACCGCAGCGAGGTTTCGAAGAAACGTTCTAATTAATATGAAAAACGGACATCTTTTAAGATCTGAGGACTACCTGCATCTAAATTATTCTTGGAATAGAAAATTATGTCATTCACGGCAACTTGAGATTTCACTAACAAGGCTGCGATGCCGCATTCCACCTTTAAATTTCTATCTTCACAGGTCTGGTTTGGCAATGTCTCCCGTCTGCGCATTTTGCGGTGAACAAGAAACATTAGATCACTTTTTATTGTTTTGCCGCCGCTTTACTACGCTGAGAAAACAGTTGATGGGAAGGCTATTGCAACAGCTGGGCCTTAGTTTAAGCAGCCCGACATTGTTATCATTTGGCGCCACCATCCTTGGGCACAGTCACAGGTCTATTTTTACCGCCATGCAAAATTTTTTACTGCACTCAAATCGTTTTCCTTGCTAAATATTTAAACATCACTTGTCCTACAAATATAGTGTCAATCTCCCGTGAGTGTTACCACTTTTCATATTATATTTCACTTATTTCCCATTTTGTTTCGTTTCCTCTACCCCTCAAATTATTATTAATATATATATATATATTTCTTTTTATGCAAGTATATTAAAAAAAAAAAAAATTCTTTGCTACCCAATTCTTGGCCGATCCCCCTCTGTGGGTATGTGCCATAAGTTATTTGGACAACAACAACAACAAAACTTTGTCTTGTGGCACTTGGGTCGTTCCCGCTAGCCGTGTGTACCTATAGCGTACTGAACCGACTAGAACGTCTCCGTCGCGACGCTAAGGGCGTAAAATTGTGGGGGAGAAGCCGGGTAACGATCCCTGGCGCTACAGACAGCACCGACACAACTGGAGCCTCGCCGGAGTCGTCGCTTTGCGGGCCTCGAACCGCAAACCAGCGTCATGCAATCGGCTAATGACCCGCAAGCAGCCCGTGGTGACGCGGTGATCCAGGCTGAAGACCGGCCTGCGGGCGCAGCGAACAGTTCTTCGCATCACTATCGGGAGCCCCGGACTTTCGCGGGAGCGGCAGGCGAGGACGTTGACGAGGGGTTGACCCACTACCAACGGGTGAGCCGCTACAATCGATGGGACGCCGCCGCTAAGCTCGCAAACGTGGTTTTCTTCCTAACCCATACCGCTCTTGTTTGGTTCGAAAACCACGAAGACTCTCTTACCACCTGGGACCGTTTCGTTACTGAATTGCGGCAGTGCTTCGGCGACTGTCTTGCACGAAGGAAGAGAGCTGAACACACGCTTACGCACAGAGCTCAGCTACCTGGGGAAACATGCACAACTTACATAGAGGAGGTCCTGAAGCTATGCAAAACTGCAAGCGCTAATATGACCGAGGAAGATAAAGTAGGACATCTTCTGAAGGGCATCGCAGATGATGTTTATAATTTTCTAATTGCCAAAGGTGACCTGAACGCCGTCTGTGATGTGATTCGGCATGTTCGCACATTCGAGACATTGAAGACTCGTCGCATAACGCCAAAATTTGTGCGGCTCGCCAACGTTCCATCTGTGGCGAGCATTGAAGACAACTTCATGGACTTGTCGTCGACGATCCGGCAAATAGTTCGCGAGGAACTGCAGCGGTTTGAGCCCCCTGTACGGTCTCCATCATCTTTGCCCTCTGACGTTGTCGGCTCTCGAGGGCCTCCCTCCTTGCTCCCTTCGATGCCCGTTGTGAATTCTATCAATACGGCACACGCGGACGTTTACTCCAACAGCCCGACGACAAGGTTCGATAGCCCTGGTCACCCGCCTCGCTACGACTCGCGCCCGACTAACTTCTTGTCGCACTATAGGTGTTGTGTCCCCTGGGAATGTGTAGTGCTTCGGTGTCCCTTGGTGGAACGGTATTCGCAGCGGAGTTTGCAGTGCTTTCGCGTTGCACGCATGACATAATTCTAGGTATTGACTTTTTGAGAATGTGTGGCGCTACGGTCGACTGCCGCTCTGGGGAACTCTGCGTTGATGGTTCCCTTCCTTCTGGACTCTTAGAAAAGCCGCACGTCCGTGAGGATGTGTTCTGTGTAACAGAGGATACCAATGTGCCAGCCTTGTCTATGGTGTGCGTCCCAGTTTTGTGCTCCAGCCGTGCTTCCGACACCTTCGACGCTACAGTGGCACCGCTTCATTCTAACTGTGCAAAGAAATACATTCTGGTTCCTCATTGGCTACTGTCGGTGGTCAAGGGCTGCTCACGGCTGTGGGCCATTAATTGTTCTTCAAACCAGTAGTTTTGCCTGTGAATATGAAGATTGCGACCTGTAGCCAAGACGACGCCCCGTCGGTGGCTTTGGTTACTGATGCACCTGGCGAAAGTGCTGCCGCTCCAGCCCCTGACTCGCAACTACATCGGATGATCAGCCGCTCTCTAACCAGGGACCAGCGTGACGCTTTGGAGACCTTACTGGTCAAGTATTCTTCCATATTTGATTTTTCCGAGCCTAGCGGCTCACGGTGCATTCCCGTGACACGTACCCGACATCGCATTGACACAGGCTACTCACACCCAATTCGACAGAAGCCGTACAGAGTGTGACCAACAGAACGGCAGTTCATCAGTGAGCAGGTTCGGGATATGCTGGAAAAGGGTGTTATTCAAGAGTCATGCAGTCCCTGGGCCGCCCCTGTAATTCTGGTGAAGAAGAAAGATGGTACATGGCGCTTTTGCGTCGACTATCGCCGTCTGAATGCTGCAACAAAGAAGGATGTGTATCCCCTTCCACGGATCGATGACGCCATAGATTGTCTGTTCTCGGCATCATATTTTTCATCCGTCGATCTGCGATCGGGATATTGGCAGATCCCTATGCACCCTGACGACAAGGAAAAAACGGCATTTATCACACCCGATGGCCTGTTTGAATTTAATGTAATGCCTTTCGGGCTCTGCAATGCTCCTGCAACTTTCGAGAGATTTATGGACGCTATCCTACGGGGACTAAAATGGCAAATATGTATGTGCTACCTCGATGATGTCGTCATTTTTGGCCGGACATTCGAAGAGCACAACGAACGCCTCGCTCTCGTGCTTGACTGCTTCAAAAACGCCGGTCTAGTACTTAATTCGAAGAAGTGTCGCTTCGGTGAGCGTCAGATTTTGGTACTAGGACACCTCGTCGACCGTGAAGGCGTCAGACCTGACCCTCAAAAGACCGCGGCCGTTGCATCGTTTCCAACACCTCAGAACGTGAAGGAACTCCGAAGTTTCCTTGGACTGTGCTCATATTTCCGCCGCTTCATTCCCCGTTTTGCTGACATTGCTAACCCGCTTACGTGCCTTCTCCACAAAGACGCTCCCTTCGAGTGGACATCGGAGTGTGACTCTTCTTTTTGCCAACTCAAGTTTTTACTAACGTCACATCCGATTCTCCGGCACTGCAACCCTTCTGCTCCAACGGAACTGCACACGGACGCCAGTGGTGTTGGCATTGGTGCTGTGCTGATTCAGCGTTACGGCGACAAGGAACACGTTATTGCTTACGCCAGTCGTTCCTTAAGCAAACCTGAACGCAATTACACAATCACTGAGCAAGAATGCCTCGCGGTAGTTTTCGCCGTTCAGCGGTTTCGCTGTTATCTATACGGGCGACCCTTCACAGTGGTCACTGATCATCATTCCCTGTGCTGGCTGATAAACCTCCGTGACCCATCTGGCCGTCTTGCACGGTGGGCAATTCGTTTACAAGAGTTTGATTATACAGTTTCGTACAAGAGTGGACGCCGGCACGCTGACGCGGACTGTCTCTCACGTTTACCGCTTCCCACAACGGAACGTGACGCCGACAATTTTGATCATTACATCGCTGCGGTTTTACCTCCATTCCCCGATACCCGTACGTTCCGCACTGAGCAGAGGAAAGATGAGAATCTCCAACCATTCTTTAACGCTGTAAGGGACCCTACAGCTTCCACACCCTATTGTATACGGAGTGGTCTTTTGTACAAAGAGGACTATTCTCCCACTGGTCTCCGCTACCTTCTGGTGGTGCCCGTCAGCCTACGCTCCTCTGTTTTGCGCGTTATGCACGACGACCCCACTTCGGGACACCTGGGATCTGCGCGGACGCTCTATCGCATCCAAGAACGTTTCTACTGGCCCCGGATGCGTGAAACCACTGAGAAGTATGTGGCTAGCTGTGCTCAATGTGCGAGTCACAAACGCCCCGCCGGCACTCTTCCTGGTCTTCTTCATCCGGTGACGCCTCCAAGATCCCCTTTTGAGAAAGTCGGGGTAGACATCTTGGGACCCTTTCCCAAGTCTCATTCTTGCAACCGCTGGATCGTCATCTGCACTGATTACCACACTCGTTACTGTGAGACGGCAGCCCTTCCATCGGCTACTGCACACCAAGTCTCCCTCTTCCTGCTGCACTTTGTTATACTGCGCCATGGGCCTCCCCGAGTGTTGATCAGCGACCGAGGGCGTCAGTTCACCGCTGATGTTGTCGAAGAACTCCTTCGTTTGTGCCAAACGCATTTCCGACATTCTACCCCGTATCATCCGCAAACAAATGGGTTGACCGAGCGAACCAACCGGACACTCACCAACAGGCTTTCAATGTACGTCGCCGCCGACCACAAGGACTGGGACACTGTGCTACCATTTATAACATACGCATACAACACCGCTCAACAGGAAACAACAAGTTACAGTCCATTCTTTCTCCTCTATGCCCGGTCTCCTCGACACATCCTCGACACCATCCTCCCGTTCTCCACAGATGACGAACCTGAGATTGCTGAGATCCTGTGCCGGGCTGAAGAAACCCGCCGGATAGCCCGCCTGAGAACTCTCGCCTCACAAAAGCGCTCGAAATCCCGCTACGACGACCACCATCGCCACGTCACCTACCTCCCTGGAGATATGGTCTGGCTTTGGCGTCCACTAAGGAAGCGTGGCTTAAGTCAGAAACTGCTCGCGCACTATATCGGTCCCTATGTTATCCTCGAGGCAATTAGTGACCTCACCTATCCTATTGCGCGCTTTACCAAAAGTGGCCGACGTTCTTCACGAACTGAGCTTGCCCACGTCGCGCGTCTGAAACCCTGTCATCCTCGTGCTGACGATTGACTCGCCCGGAGGGCTTCGCCTGCGACGGGGGAAGTGTTACGGACTTGTTCTCAAACAGAGCACGGAGGAAGAAAGAAAGAAGAGGAAGAAGAAGTGTGCGCGCCCGTTCCACCTTTGTCTTGTGGCACTTGGGTCGTTCCCGCTAGCCGTGTGTACCTAGCGTACTGAACCGACTAGAACGTCTCCGTCGCGACGCTAAGGGCGTAACAATATAACACTCTCTTGTTCGCATACATTCCTGAGCTGCCACGCTGTCTGTCGTAAGCGACCAACTGAGATAGATGTTAATCCCCGCTTTAAACTAGTTGTACGAACGTGCCTGACTAGGCATCTAAGCGCCTTGGAGGTTAATTCCTGTCCCACCGTCCCACTCCAAATGAGCAACCTGAATTTACAGCTCCCCCAACTTTCTGATATATATGTTTTCGTTACGTAAGCCAAGCCATTGACGAATCAGTGCCCGCTCATGCCACCTGCCAACTACACCTGCCAACTACCACCTGCCAGAGCCATGTCCACGACCTTTCGCTCACAACGTCGACACCGGATTTCCTGCAAAACAGGGCCTTTAACGCTGACGCATTAAAGCGTCCACATGATTTCGCATATGGGTTCACATAGGGTCAGCATCACTTCTTGTAGGAGTGCAGTTCGTATGGGACGTGATACGGGGTCGAATGAGCCCCATATTGTGCTCGTGCCCTATATGTACGGGGTCTTCTACTTTTAGGGAACACTCGAGGAGGCCATCACTTTCTTCAAAGCACAAATATTTCCGACACGGCAGTGCATCGAAATAAAGTGGCACAGGTACGGAGGGACCCGGAATTGGAACTTCGCATGGGATGTCATTTCGGTTCAGTGAATAGTCACGTTCCACGCGCTGGCGCTCCGAAGAAAGCGGTCACGTGCTCTAGTGTCCACAAACTTGTTTTTAAATATGGTATGGTTCATATCGTATGTGGATATAGTGCATGTGTGCCCCATATGTCCATATCAGCCCAGCTTTGGTTAACCGAACCTAGACCACATATGTTATATTTATGTTCAGTTATTTTTCTTATTATAGTGGAAACCTCCTTCAAGTTATTGATATGTAGAGGATAAAATACCCTGCACCATGACGAATCTATCAACCGGTACATTTTTCTTCTTTTTTTTTTTTTTTATTCTTTGAATGTGTTCGTATTACTATGTGTATTTGAATCGTATAGCCACGGCTCCCATTGTTCTAAAGGTGTGCATCCCAGTCACCCGACTTTCCCACGCTACCCACACCGCATATATGGCCAATATGCAACTCCGTAAGTGTCCGCTTCCAGGCTGATAGAAGGCTTGGGAACCCTTGTTCGGGGCTCTATTATATGACGATATCTAGCTTAGGCCGGAAGTACGCGTAACATTATTTCACAAAATAAGTCGAGGAGATGATTTCATTCAACATGATGCGTATAAAAATAAAGCTTACATCATGTTTTTCTTTTACACCTTTCATATGGACAATTCAAATGGGGTGTAGTGTCGCAGAACGCTCGGTGACAGTTGCAAAGAAGACGAGCGTAGGTAAAAAGGCGCGTGCTAAAAAAGAAGACGTCAGAAAAAGAAGACTACGCAAGAGAATGTCCTGCTAGTAAAACGTTCGACGGGAACATCGACCTGAGAACCTGAGACTGAACGTACTCTTACATTTGGTGGAGGTGCTGGAAATGTTTTCCAATATATAAAGAGTTCTGGCGCACATTAATATCACAATCGGTGAGCTTCTGGAAAAATGTGAATAATTTCGACCATTAATTTGCCTTTATTTAATTATTTCACTACTACAGCTTTAGCGCTTTGATAATGATGCGCACGTTTTTCTAAACAGAATCTACACTGAGTTCCACAAGCTGTTTGTAGCACACTACGAAATGTATACCTGGGTCAACCAGGATGATGCACACATCATGATTGTACTCCTAACATATCCTTGCACAGTTGTCGACTGAATAACTACAAACACTGATTAACTGAAACACTACTGATTAACAAGCTTTTTTTTCGCTATGGATCCAAGCATTTTGTCCAGAGCATAATGACGGCAGCGCTTTCTAGGGAGACTGGAAGGGCCCAGTCGATGTAGTTGGCTTCGCGCCATTCTGGTTAATGCGGGTAGCCATTATATTTCGTGGTGCTGCAAATAGTTTGCGAAGCGCACAAGTGTACGCGTCGTAAACGATAAAGCGATACAGCTTCATGTCAAAGCGGGGGAGCTCCTGCGAGCTTCGCCTCTTCTTTCAGTAATTAGTGGGCGAGGTAATTGTACGAAACGATATTGCCTCATCGGCGCAAGTCAATTTCGTTCGAGGATGAACCTTGCGCAGCTATGGCTTAGTCACCGTCTGGTTTCGTCAACACGAACAGTCTAGGCTTGAAATGTGCCTGAAAAATTCAAGTCAGTATTTGCGAACGTTATTTTTTTTTTTTGTGTGTGTGTGCAGCCTCGGCTTGTAAAATATCGTATGGCTGGAGTTCCCTAGCTAAAGTACTGGAGTGTGTATAATCCGTGAATTTGCTTTACGAAATCCAATCTGAAAGTTTTCTTTCAAGCTTCTCAGTTGAAGATGATCTGTGATCCTTTTAATGACATTTAGAAAAGCATACGTCCAGGAAATGATTGGATTAACAATTTTATTTTTCATTTTCTTTTCTCAAACAATGCACTGATCTAGCAGTTTTATTCGTTCCAACAGCAGCAAAAAAGGAACAATGGAAGCGGCATATTATGCGTGGGTGG
This sequence comes from Amblyomma maculatum, assembly GCF_055883805.1. NCBI lineage: Eukaryota > Metazoa > Arthropoda > Arachnida > Ixodida > Ixodidae > Amblyomma > Amblyomma maculatum. Next base: position 59,772,850 of record NC_139347.1, on the reverse strand, counting down.
GAAGAGTGGCGGCTTGACTATATGCGTATAAATATTATTACTTGCAATAGTCAACATCCACACAATAGTCGTAACATCCCCCTAAAAATCAGAATTACGTTTTTTTTTTTTTTACCTAGCGTGATATCCAAAAGAAAGTACATCTATTAAACAAGAACGTAATCTTCGGGATCGAATCCTGGCCGAGGCGGCCGCTTTTCTATGAAGGCGAAAAGCAAGGCGCACAGACACTGTGCGATGTCGGTGCATGTTAAAGGATCCCAGGTGGTTGAAATTATCCGGATCCCTCCGATATGGCGCTCTTATTCATAGCCAAAGTCGCTCTGGAACGTTGAATCTTATAGATCAGTGAATGAAATTAAATTCAGAAAACGTAATGTTGTTGACCATGATCAAGCCAGTGTCAACAAGATAATTATTGAAATTCGGTCTACACATTATTTGTTGACTTATTTCTGTTTATTTATAGCAGAATCAGGCCTAATGACAGTCAATTTAGCTAGCCATGACTCAAGTAAATCAGGCCTAATTTAGATATGCGTGGTGTAAGTACACCCTCACCATGCATTCCATGCTTAGTAAGAACGAAGAGCCTGAGAGCCGCTCAGACTCACCCCTTCACACTAGAGAAGAAGGCCGATGAGCGAGTGAGTAATAACTTTATTTAGTGTCCGGCAAGGTTTAACGCGATTGGGATTGGTGAGAGGCGGCGAGACGTCCCCCTTGCGTGCGGGGAACCAAACTAGCTCCATCTTATTGTCCAGTGAGTGTTTCAGGTTGTTGATTAATCGGAAGGCTTCCACGGATATTCTCCCCTTGGCGTAGTCCATTATGGCCGTGAGCGAGTCGCTGACAACGACCTCGCAATCGTAATCAGATGTGGCAAGTGCGAAGGCTAATTCTTCGGCCACTTCGGCGTGTCGAGACTTTATGCTGGCGGAGGGGACAAGGAATCAGGCAGTGTCGACTATCGCAATGGCGTATTGTCGATCGTTTTGATACTCGGCAGCGTCCACGAAGGGCTTTTCACTCGCTTTTTCGTAGTCCCGCAGCAGGGCCGTGATCTAACCTTTCATCTGTCTTGATTATTCGTCAGGTGTACTTTTCTTGGTACTTGTGCGACTCGAATGCCGTCTCTGGCGCAACCTGACGTTCTGTGGGGTTATTTTTGTTTGTTCTCTCTTTTTTTTTTTTTGTCACAGTGTTGACGGTGGTAGTCGATGTCAAGCGGCTCGAGTGTGTGTCACCCAGCTACGGTGGTCATCAATCTCTTTAGCCGAAATATGTGCTGCGCTCTGCATGTTTGTCCTCCGTGTCGTGGATTCCTAATTGTAGCAGGAGCTCTGTGCTAGTCGAGTCTGGCACTCCAAGCGCCGTCTTGTGTGCCCTGCGTATAATCACATTCTGTTCTTCTTAACCTTGTACCAATTGTGAAAGGCCGCCGATGCTCTAATTTATTTCTGGAGGATTTGCATGTGCGCTCGAGCAAAAACAACTGTTATTATTGACTTAGGAACTAAAGAATGTTAAATTTTATTGTTTAAGATTATACAAATCAATATATTGTTAGGTGAAGGCTTGATGTATTTACATGATATTTACAAAATGACTGGCATAGCAGTTAACACCATCAAGAGACAGTTTTTTTGCGATCTTTATTATCTCGGTGCATAAAAGGATATGTTATGATGGATGAACTGTATGGTAAAATAAAAAAAAAAGTTAGCTGAAGTTTAGGAGTGAACGATGATGCGGTCCCTGCGTTCAAGCGGCGTATGACGACGGATTGGGGGGGGGGGGGGGGGGGGGGTGAGACCAGCTGTCACCAGGTGCCGGATCCGCATTTGCTCCAGCGTTGGACATTCCCACAGCAGGTGGTGGATATCGGCTTTAGCATCTCGGGACAATCCTCGCCGTCATCTACCTCTGCCTCTTCCGTGAGGCCAGGGAGCAAAGCACTTCGTTTTCACCTGCTCCTAACAATATATAAACCGAAATGTCTTAAAAGGAGCCAATTTTCAGTCCTATATTCTGGCGCGATGCATTAAGGTGTTGCTAATGAAACTTGTTCTCTGTATTATGCAGTTCCTCTTCGCTACTTCAGATAAAACCTGGAGATGTAATTTAGGGAGTTCTTTCTCCACATCGCTTCAAAATCGGCCAGAAATTCAAGAACATTTAAAATTGTGCAAGTTTAATATCTTTAATATATTGCATTATATAGATAAAAATAATACAATAAAAAGAAAACAGCTCACGTTTTCATCATATAAAATTGATTAGGGCTGCTACTTAGGAGGAGAAACTCTGAGAAGGTTTATTCAGTGCAGGCTGTATGTGATTAAATTTTGCATGGAAGAGTTATCGAGGCCGATGTCGTGTATGCAATTTTAGATAGCGGCTCTTATGAGCAGTTCGGCGGTTGAGCCGCGTTTGCCATTGCTTTCTCTGTAATCGAGCGAAAGAGAGTCCCTAGCCATGAGGGAGTCACGAGGCGAAGAAAATTTTTCAGAAGAAACGAAAGGGGAGACACGAGATCTGCGCCGCTCTCTCGTGACTCTTCTTTCTTTTCTGACAAATTCTCTTTGGCCCGTGAAAAAAATAGGGTGAATTGTAACTGCACATACATACATACATACATACATACATACATACATACATACATACATACATACATACATACATACATACATACATACATACATACATGCATGCATGCATGCATGCATGCATGCATGCATGCATACATACATACATACATACATACATACATACATACATACATACATACATACATACATACATACATACATACATACATACATACATACATACATACATACATACATACATACATACATACATACATACATACATACATACATACATACATACATACATACATACATACATACATACATACATACATACATACATACATACATACATACATACATACATACATACATACATACGTCTCCCAGTCGGAAAAAACTACAGAAAATTTTCTCTTGTTACGACACAATTTCTGTGCGGTTCTTGACCGGGAACTGGTTGTGACAACAGGAATTTCTGTAGTAACATCAGAATTTTTGTAGTTACAACACAAAAATATCACAGAACTACAGACAACAGAAAACTACTACAAAAAGAACGACAAAAAAGCACTACAGAACAACAGAAACATCTGAAGTTTACGACAGAACTACATATTATTTTGTCGTATTTTTGACACGGTTCTGTAGTTTTTTTTCGACTGAGCTCTCAAATTCTTTGCCACTGTACAGCGAAAGCAGTTAAATAGCCACGCTTTTTGATGCAAAGTTTGCATCAGGTTATACAGTAATATTCTTAAGAATTTTTAAATTTTTTTTTATGTTATATGTGTCACGAACAATTCGTTTGACGGCTTCCAGGCGCAAACCACTGATGCCCAGGGGCTGTTTTACGCTTCCACCTGACCTGAGTCAGCGTTGGAGAATTCATTGTAGTGGAAGCTCCACTATGCCATGCTTCGTCAAGGTTATCGGGTATGATAATTTGACCTCAGGTGCTGCGCGAAGAGCTGGCGGCGCTCCTTTCTTCTCCTTCATCTTCTTCTGATGTTTCGCTCCTTTTTCTTCGAACGCCTAGAAAACTTTATTCATACCGGTACATATTCCCACAAATATACAACATTTCCTGACACAATGCCGCACAGTCTTCAAGGGTGCCTCGATATCGAGCCATTCTATTGCCAAACCCTTCCCTACACCACCATCGCTGCGCACCTACCTGGCTCTCCTTCTGGGACCTCCCCTTTCAAAATGCCCCCGACACCTTCGTGTTGTCTCGGTGGTCTCGACCCGGCTGTTATATCCCTAATTGTTGGCAGACAGCCACGAAGGAGTTCGTCGCTGGAACCAGTGCTTCGGCTGCGCTTCCTCGACATTCGCAGACAGCCATCGTGCAGTTAAACCACAGCAAACCGTGTCTGACCATGCTTAATCGCGCTTCCGCTCTGTAATAAGTTGAGGCGGGTTGAACCGCAGCCAATTTTTCGTTAAGGCCGCTCAGCCCATGAAAAATTCACGAGTGCCGATGCGTTGGCTAGCGAGCAGGAACTCTGGGAGAAATGATGGCACGCAGAATGACAGAATACATAGGTAATGCTACAGCAGTAAAAAAATCGGAAACGCGACAAGGAGGAGAGAGAGAGAAATTGAATAGAAAGACAGGGAGGTTAACTAGACGATGCCCAGTAGGTTGCCCCACACGTGCAGAGGGAAACAAAGAGAGAAAAAAAAAAAGATCGCTCATGAAAGGAGTCTGTCACGTGTCCAGAGATCTATAGTAAAAGGGAGTAGAGAGCCTACACTTAGTCTAGAACTCACCCCTGAGACCTTTAAAAACTTAAGGAGCGCCTTCACTGCTTTTTTTTTATGATGAATGTGTCATCCAAGGGCCCAGGGTCTTAGCTTGTCTAGGATGGCGAGAGTCCAAGCGGCGGAGTGTAGCGGCCAGAAAGGCATGCTCACGCTCAAACTGAGGAAAGTCACAAAGTATGTGCGCAATCGTCTCAACACACCCGCACTGCTCACACGTTGGAGAGTATGCTATTCCGATGAGATGGGAATAGGCGTTTGTAAACGCTACTCTTAGCCACAGGCGACAGAACAGTGTAGCATCACAGCGGGAGAGGTCGAATGGTACCTGCAGTTGAAGTAATTCAATAAGTAAGAGCAACCAATGAGGCGAATAAACAATAAAAAAGCACGCATTACTTTAAATGCAGTGATGCACGAGTATATAAACTATAGGCCCGAAAAGGAAAAGCCAAGCGGACAGTCCATATACGGGGTTCACGGTGGAAGTTCCGGACTAGGCGATCGCTAACGAGGTACTGACTCGAAGACGGTCAGCTCTCCTCAAACTATTCCGCCTCCTGTTTCCCACCGACTGTACTGGCGACATTTACGGGACTCTTGACAGGCATTGCACATACGTTAGGCCAAGGACCGGGGGGGGGGGGGGGGGGTGATACTCTGACCGCTGCAACAGCCTCCTCCAGTTTCATCACGTTTCAGCTTGAGTGCACAGCACTCAGCTAACGTCTGAATTACCAGCATACGTCTCCACGATAAAGTTGGCGTATGGCCACTTACAATATGAGATTTAAAGTTCGTACACTTCACGTGTAAGTTTAACGACGTAACCTATATCTCTCATAGCCGCTTTCGCCATCTCTTGTTAGTCGTGTCGTGTGTTTAGTGGTAATTTAGACGAGAAAGTCATTTTAATGAGCTGTGATCTAGTCGGCGCATACATAGAGAAACGTAGATGTTTTAGGGTTTTGAGTTTCACTTGAAGTTTTCCAGATTAGTTGGACGGCGGGTTCGCTTTGCGTTGCCTCGCGTTGTCTCTGCACTTAGGTCCATCGACAAGAATATTCATCATCTCGGCTCATTGATACCGCTGCCACAAATGAATATATAACTCCACCAATATAATCATGCTGCAAAGCGGTTTGCTTATGATGCGTATGTGCGTATTAGGATAACCGACCTCAAAAACATGTTATTTTTAATTTATGTAATAATTGAGAAATGAAATATTGTCACGTTAGCGGCGTCACGTTAGAGTCGGTATCGTTGTTGTCCAGGGACGTCCGGTCCGAGAGCGAGACTGGGCACTTCGCCGTTTCCTTGCTCCTTTTCATTGCCCTCTTTACACTGGCGTCATTAGCTCCCCCGGTTCGGAAACATCAACACGATGCTCGAGGAAGTTCACGGACTCACAGGGAGGGCATCCTCGCGTGATACGGTTTGAGGCGAACCACGTTGAGCATATCTGGGCGTGCGGCACGACTTGATCGTGGCACTTCATAAGGAACTACTTTGTAGCTTAGAGCGCCAACGCAGCGCGGAACTCTGTAAGGACCGAAATAGCGACGCAAGAGCTTTTCGCTAAGCCCGCGTCGTCAGATTGGAGACCAAACACAGACAAGATCGCCGGTCTGGTATTCAACCTCGCGGTGTTGCAGGTACAAGTATCGCGCGGCCTGCACCTACTGGTCATGGATGCGCAGCTTAGCGAGTTGGTGGGCTTCTTCGGCGCTTTGCAAAAAGTATACGTTCCGTCGTGACTGGAGTGGTCATCGACATGAGGCAGCATGGCGTCGAGTGTTGTGGTTACTTGGCATATATAAACAAGGCTAAGCGGTGACAATAGGTCGTATCTTGGGTAGTTGTATTATGCGCGAACGTCACGTAAGGTAGGACTTCATCCCACGTCTTGTGCTGAACGTTCACGTACATTGAAATCAAGTCTGCAAGTGTCCTATTTGAATGTTCGGTTAGTCCGTTCGTTTGGGTATGGCAGGAAGTATCCCTGCAGTGGCTTGTGTGACTGAAGTCAAGAATATGCTGCATAAGCTCAGAAAAAATTGCAGCACCTCGGCCCGTAATAACCCGAGGAGCACTCTGGCGTAGGACTATTTACAATAAAAAGAATTTTGAGACATCAATAGCGGTCCCACTCAGGAGAGCCGCTGTCTTGTCAGGTATACTCGGTGGGTACTATGATCCACCTCTATTCACAGCTTGAAGTAGCAAATCCATCCCGATTTGTTGAAACGGTTGGGAAGGGTGCTTTATGTCTTTTAGGAAGCCGGCTGGCTTGACAGGAAATTCTTTCGGCGCTGACAGTGATGGCAAGTGCGAACTTAATTCTTAACGTCATGTCCTGGACGAGGCCAGTAGCATTTTTCTTGAATCCTGGCTCGCGCTCTTGGGATTGCGAGGTGGCTGGAAGCTAGTTCGTCGTGCCAGGCATGCAAAATTTCATCGCGTAGGTTCGTAGAAACGACGAGCAAGTAATGGCGACTGTTGGGGGCAAAATTCCTGAAAAGCACGTCGTCATGGTAGGCTTCGTAGAAACGACGAGCAAGTAATGGCGACTGTTGGGGGTAGAACTTGAAAAACACCTCGTCGCCGCTGGTAGGCATGCCGGTAGGCTGCATAGAAACTCTGCCTCTATCACTTTGGACCCCGCCGGGGTGGCGCAGTGGTTACGGCGCTTGATTACTGTTCCCAAGGACGCGGGATCGAATCCCGCTGCCTCGGCGGCAGCTTTTCGATGGAGGCGAAAAGCAAGGCGCTCGTGTGCTGTGCGATGTAAGTGCACGTTAAAGAACCCCAGGTGGCCGAAATTTCCGAAGTCCTCCACTACGGCGTCTCTCATAGCCTGAGTTGCTTTGGGACGTTAAACCCCACAAACCAAACCAACCTCCAAAACTTTGGAGATAATCAATTATTGCTTGAAGATCAGGGTCGGTGCGTTGTTGCGCACGCGATGACGAAGGAGTCGTCTCCTCCCGCGTTGGTCGGGGCATACTCTACGGGAGCACGGGAAAGACAACCTGCGTCCAAGTGTTTACGGCTGGATGTGTAGGTCACTGTCATGCCATATTCTTGTAGGCGCAGACTCCATTGTGGAAGGTGCCCTAAAGGATCCTTTATTTGGTTAACCAGCAAAGTGTGCGATGATCCGTCACTGCTTTGAAAGGTCTTCCGTACAGGCATGGCCTGAACTTCATAATTGCCCACACGATGGCGAGGCACTCTTTTTGAGTGGCGGAATGGTTGCCCTCGGTCTTCGATCATGAACGACTTGCTTAGGCAAGTACGCGTTGCTGACCCCTTTAGACCAAAAGTAGGACAGCGCCCAATGTACCCCCGTATCAGCGTGTTCATCAAAGTTCGCCAGAACGGGTGGTGACTGAAGGCGGCATTGAAGGTCCTGAAACGTCTGCTGCTGCGGTGTTTCCCATTGGCACAGTACATATGCCTTGGTGGGAAACGCAAGGTTCACGGCGAGCTTGAAGTAGTTTGGCTCAAAGCGGCGGTAGTAGGCACATAACCTGAGTAAGCGCCGAACAGCAGGTAACAACACAAAGCATGAGAAACACACACAAACACAAGGACAACGCTGCTTTGTATGGTTACCCGCTCTGCTGCCTTCTTCCAAGAGATGTGTGACCAACTAGCTCAGTGTTCGACTCTATTATTGTTTTTTCTGGTCTCGTGGTGGCGGGAAGTGCGCGATGGCAACGGTTTTCTCGGGATTGAAGGACCCTTGCTGATGACATAGCCTAAAAACTTCAATTATTGGTAACCAAAGTGACATTTGTCGGCCTCTAAAGGCCGGAAGATTTTATAGCCTACAGTACCGCCTCGAGGCAAGGAATGTGCTTTGCAAAACTTGGGCGAAGACGATCACATCGTCCATGTATAACATGACACGTCTATCACTTAGAGTCCGCGAAGACGGTGTCCATAAGCCTCTGAAAGGACACTGGCGTAGAGCAAAGGCCAAGCGGCATGACCTGGAACTTATACAACACATCTGGAGAGATAAACGCAATCTTCTCGTGGTCTCTATCGTCTACCTCGATTTTCCAGTACCCAGATTTGAGAAATACCTCGTGTTGCAAAGCGATCTAAAGCGTCGTCGATTCTGGGCAGGGGGTAAACATCCTTTTTAATAACATTGTTCAGTCGTTTCACTGGTGCGGAGCAAAGGTCAAGCGGCATGACCTGAAACTCATACAACCCATCTGGAGAGATAAATGTAGTCTTCTCGTGGTCCCTATCGTCTACCTCGATTTTCCAGTACCCAGATTTGAGAAATACCTCGTGTTGCAAAGCGATCTAAAGCGTCGTCGATTTTGGGCAGGGGGTAAGCATCCTTTTTAATAACATTGTTCAGTCGTTGGTACTTAACACAGAACCGTAATGTTCTGTTTTCCTTCTGCACAAGAACAACAGGTGCCGGCCAGGGGCTCTCGTGATAAAGCATTTCCTTAACTTGGGGTGTTAATTGCAGCACGTTCTTTAGATGAAACGCGATAGGGCAACTGACGTAGTGGTTGTAATGTATCGTCCGCGAGGTTTTATTATAATAATAATAATAATAATAATAATAATAATAATAATAATAATAATAATAATAATAATAATAATAATAATAATAATAATAATAATAATAATAATAATAATAATAATAATAATAATAATAATAATAATAATAATAATAATAATAATAAATCTTTATTTCCATCAGGTGCTATACAGATGGAGGGCTACGGAAAAAAAGCTGCCACTTGGCGGCTTGACGAGTCCGCAGCCCCATATATAAGGCAGCGTCTAGGCAACACCAGAGAATCAACACGCGATAAACAAATCAACACTTAATCAATGCGGAATAAAAGAAAAGGTCCTGAGCCAGGTAAAACAAACACCGTCAGCACAAAAAAGTAAACAAGCGATAAGCATAGCAAGACACTTGTTCTATGCAGAAGAAAAGAAATGCGAGATAAAACAAACACCAGAAAAGATGGTCAGCTTAGACAAGGTGTGTTCGGCCGACGCGCTGCAGCGATGCGAATGCAGTTCTGTGTGTGGTTCCTCGGGATGTCTTGCTCGTTCTGCAGCAATGTCGGGCTGATGTCGTACTTGGTGTCGGCGAGTTTCTCGCGTTCGGTTCGTGAATCACGAGTGAAATTTCGCGCACCTAGTTTCAGCGATGTCACCAACATAAGCGACAATTGTTTCCTTATTTAGAGACCGGTGCTCATTGTCAAACTTGGTGAGAAGTAAGCCGACTTTGCCACTTTCGAGGGAGACAACAGACCGAGCAACAGCCAAAAGGCGGTTTACTCTCTACGACACCTTCGGCTTCCCGGAGGGTGTGCGCACCAACAGTCACCATTACACTGGAGCGTCGAAAAACAGCCACTGGCTCGTCGAGAATAAATAATGTGGAGCGGCGCCGGCAGAACACAGTTAGCTTCGAAGGCATTCTCTTCCGAAATCTGAACGGACTGGTGTTGCAGATCGACGACGCGCGATTTTCCGTTAGGAATTCTATATCCAGTATAACGTCTCTTGACCAATCAGCTAGGACAACAAACGTTGCCAGGAAGATTCGTCCTTGCAATGTTACTCTCATTGTGCATGTTCCTCTAGGTGTAATCAAATGTCCTCCAGCGGTACGTATCTGTGAGCCGTCCCAAGCTGTCGTAACCTTTTTGAGTGCCGCGGCAAATGATCCACCGAGTATGGAATAATCGGCCCTAGTATCCACCAAAGCGGTTACGGTGATGCCGTCAGCTGAATGCTCTAAATCGGCTGGCGATGGCATCTTCCTGCGGCAATGTCAAGGCGTCCGGTCTCGGCTGCTGTGCGTCAAAGGGGTGAGCTTTCGTAGAGAGGCCGTCAGGCTACGAAGTTGTTGGCCGATTTGTCGGTTAGTCGTAAATTTGTGCGGCTCGGAGGTTCATAGTGACATTGCTTGTGCTTGTCGACCGTAGGTCAGAAAGCGGGCGGAATTCGGGATACAGGCCACGTATCGCCGGCTGCCCTGGTGAACAGGCGTGTCCACCTTAGGAGTTCGTCCTTGGCTGGAGTCGTGGCTTGAATAGGGCTTCCGGTGCATTAAATATCCACCCCGCACCTCCACCAGATGTCACGTAAGCGAGAAGACGTGCAAATTCCGCAGAGCCGGGAACGCAGCGAGGTGGTGTCGGCGTTGTCCAGGGACGACCGGTCCGAGCGCGAGACCGGGCACTTCGTCATTATTTTTTCTTCTCTTCATTGTCCTCTTCACACTGGCGTCAATATTTTATTTGAGAATTCGATTAAATACCACTTGCACTTCACAATAAAGAAAAGTTACATGGTATAGAAGATGTTACACCCTCACTTGCCTTTTTTTACGAAATTACACGAAAAAGCGAATTTCCTCCAGTTTAAGCTACCGCCAATCCCGCCAACAAGCGAAAAACAAGTTTGTGCGTACTGAGAAAGCTTCGGATATTGCATAAGATAAAGTCTAACTATATTCAGCTGATATTAAATCGAATTTCTGGCGCCCACTCATTAAGAGGAAGCCGAAATTCTATAGAATAAAACATACTCTCAGTTCTATGTTTATCTTCATGGTTTAAAGCTATATAATGCAATTCTTATTTAGTGCTTGATATTTATTAATTACTCAGGATTGCTCCTGGGAGATTTTAAAAATTCGAAGATTCTCTCTCTCTTTTTTTTTTTTTTTTTTCATTCCATTCAAAGCTGCCCTTTTTTTTATGTTTCTGACTGGGCTGCGGAAGTAAGTGACCACGGCGGCGGTCAGACTTTTGACGCAGTAGGGGGTGACAAGAATCTCTGGCTCCGGACAGTCTGTCATTGGAAACTGAACTTGGAAACATTTAACGCTAATATCCTGTCTAGTGAGGCTAAATCTAGCAGGGCTGTTCGGGAACTAGCAGACATTAAATGGAATGTCGTAGAACTTGGTGAGGTTAGAAAGACAAATTAAGCACATACTGCACTAATGGGCGAGGTTGGGCTGCACTATTGTGGTTTAGCCGGTAGATGAGAGCTAGGTATAGGATTCCTGGTCCGTAAGTATATGGCTGGTCACATAGAAGAGTTCTATAGCATTAGCGAGAGGTTGGCAAGTGTCGTAATAAAGCTTAAAAGCAATATAAATTTAAGGTTGTACATGCTTATGCGCCACCACCTGCTCATGAAGACATGTAGTCAAAGGTTTCTATGACCGCGCAGATTCAGCAGTGGGCATAGTAACTGCATGTACAGTATGCTGCATTGATGGGCAACAATTCAAGGTAGGCAAGGCGCAGGCTGGAGTCCAAGCAATATAGGGCAATATGGCATAGGCTATAGAAATAGCAATGGAGAGTTATCAGTAGATTTTGAAGAACGCAGTAATTCATCAATTAGAAACACCTTCTTCAACAAACGGAAGAACCGGATGTGCATGGAAATGAAAACACCGAGTGGGGAGGTTAAAAATGACATAAATTTTATAATGTGCTACAATCCAGACATTGCGATGTAGCATCGTGGAGGTTATCGCAAAGGTGAGATGCATGAACCACATGATGTCAAGATCTCGAATTTGCTAAGGTATAGGAGGTAGCGGCGTAAACTAGTAAGGAAGAAGCTCATCAACGAATTAGTGGCAAGAGGGAAGGTAGGTGAATTCAGGGTATTGCTGCAGAACAGATATTCAGCGCTAACCAAATGAACGGTAATTTCAGAGATATCATTGCTGAGTGCGCAGTACAAGTAGACAGTAGGATATTTGCACAGACATAAGGAGATGGACGATCTGATTAAGAAACGCTAAACCATGATAGCCTCTAACACATCAGGCATGATAGAACTGGCAGAGGTATCAACGCTAATCAGTAAGCTTAAGGTGTCCGACATAAGGTAGCATAATAGAGATACAAATGAACATGCTCTAAAGAACGGTGGTAGCCTGAAAACGGTCAAAATGAAACTGGGAACTAGCAGAAAACGAGATGTGTTCGGTAAGAGGCAAGACGGGGAATATCGTTACTAATATAGATAAAGTAGTCAAAGCAGCCAAGGACTTCTGGGCTGACCTATACAATAGCTGGAGTAATCTGGGCGACAATGGGAGTGGCGTCGGTAGTGGAGAGCCATCAGACATTCTGCCGGTTGCGAAGAACAAAACAAAGGAAACCTTAGAGGCAATCAAAAGGGGGAATCGGCTGGGGATGAAGAAGTAACAGCAGATTTAGTGAAGGACGATGGAGAGACTGGCCACCTTATATACGCTATGTCTCATGATCTTGAAGTTACTGTTATCTTTTAAAAACGCTTACGTTATCTCAATTCATAATAAAGGAGACGTCAAGGACTTGAACAATTACATGCTGACCAGCTTGTTATCCGTAACGTGCTCTGCATTTACTAAGACAATCACTAAATGTGACAGGGCAACCTCGTGCTTCAATCGACCAAATGATCGGCCAGGCTTTCGTAATGGCTACTCTAAAATAGATCGTATTCACATTATCAACCTGGTGATAAAAAATGCTCAAAATATGACCAGCTACAACGCATAGCATTTGTAGATTGCGATAAAGCATTTTTCAACCTTAGCAGTCATTCCGACATTGCGTATTCACACCGCATGCGGTGCCCGGGCCCCTGTGATACAGTGATTTTTCGATACTACTGCATTACTGTCTGTGATAAGTGCATGGCTAGACTGAAAGGCTGTCCTCAGGCATAGCAGGTGCACAGTGGACTTTGAGCTAATAGTGAACCACTAGAGAAATTCTCTGCCTTTTTCATTGGAGATCTTTTCTCCCTCTCTTAATGAATGAAAAGAAAGTCGTTACAAGATAATTACTAATTAATACCAGCTGTTATCTTGTTTGGAACGAACGGCATCGTGTCGCGGCGTTGTAACGCATACAAGCTGTGACGGAGTCCATGCTGCATTACGTGAATAACCTCGGGGGATGTCCGCCGTGACCCAATAAAACCATGCAGCTATAGGATACGTTAACCGGCAAATAAATGGGCTTGCAGAATTGGCTGTCAGCTTGGTTTTCAAGGAACAGGTGGCGATTGATATATTCCCGTCAAGGGAATAACAGCAGCTGTTATGCCGGATGGTCCAAAAACCCATTTACATGTGCGCACCGGGTCCATGTTTTGTAACGATTCATTTTCAGACATATTCTTTTGCTCCTGTACCCAACGTGGATGCCGCCTGTCACGTCAGCGCTGTTCAGCAGCAAGCAACAACACTAGGCGGTTCTGTTGTCAAATGGCGAGGCTAAACAATCGCAGATGGACAAAGACAGAAGAACGGATTTGGAGCTTAGAAAATGTGGCCCGTGCACTTTACAGTTCACGAAATATCGCGGAAGTTTTGGCCTTCAAGAAAATGGCATGTAAACTGATCAATAATTGAGGCAAGGTTTTTAATAACGATTAATTCCAGTCAAACAAGGGCAGCTTTATATCAGCTTTATAACTGCTATATCATCGCTACGGACGCAATTCGTTCCTTGGCATTTGTAGATCGTACGCTGTTCTACTTGTTTTAGTGCTTCATGACTCTTGATGATGCGTTTTATAAGGGTCGATATTATTCTCTAGTTTACCTAGTTTCCACTGAATGAAAACGATTTAGATTTAGCTTCTTGTCTGAACAACTTCCGAAACTAGAATTCGGAACATTCTGGGATGATAACCCTCCAATTCGGACCCGTGTTCGTCCCTACACTTTTCCCAGAGTGCCGTCCTTACTTTTATTATATTGTTTTTATTATTCTGAGTGTTTGTGGGAGTCTTATTGGCAGTAAGTGCATCGAGACAGTTCCAGTGCCTTATTCTTTCGTAAAGAAGGCTTGCCAGTGGCGAACAGGGTTACGTACACTGCGCGACCCATCCTTGACATTAAGGTGCCTCTCTAAAGGTCTACCTTTATTCGTTGTCTGTTTCATTCATTCATTCATTCATTCATTCATTCATTCATTCATTCATTCATTCATTCATTCATTCATTCATTCATTCATTCATTCATTCATTCATTCATTCATTCATTCATTCATTCATTCATTTTGTTTTCTTTGTCTCTAGCTGCTCTTTTCCACTCCTTTCCTGCTTTCTTTTCGAGCACAACGAGATTGCGTCCTTTCCGGCTGTAGTTACCAGCCTGTCGTCCTACTTCTCTTTACAGGATTTATTTGTTCTAAACTAATGGAGCACGTAATTTTTGCCGACATAATGAATTTTCTTACCTCCAACAGTTTATTTTATTCCAGCCAATACTGTTTTCTTAAACATTTATCTTGCGACACACAACTTGCTCTTTTTAATAATGATATCAGCTCCCAATTAAGTCTGACCGTATCGGTGGCCTCCGTCTTTTTAGACTTTGAAAAAAAAAAAAAAAAAAAAAAAAAAAAAAATTCGAAAATGTCCCCTACAATAGACTCTTCTTGAAACTCTCACGCTTAAACGTTAATCCTTTAGTTTATCCTTGGTTATGATGCTTTCTAACAGTCCGTCATCGGTTAGTTTTCGCAGATAACCATTCTTTTCCCATTTCTCCAGTCACCTCCGATGTGCCACAAGGTTCCGTTCTCGCCCCTCTCTTTTCCTTCATTTATATTAATGGTCGTCCCGGTATCACTTCTAACATATGACTTTTGCTTGTGAATGTGTTATTTACCGGCCCATAAAAATAACTCAGATATCTTCGTTTTACAACACGACCTAATCGCAGTAGCCGAATGCGTGGAAATTGATTAATGTCGCTTAATGTTATGGACACATCAATTATCTCTTTAGACTGTCGCCACTCCTGCGTAAGACCTAACTATATTCTTGGTAACTCAGCAATATCAGTCGTGTCACCGTACAAATACGCTGGAGTTTTTCTCACACACAGTCTTTCGTGGTCCTTTCACACAACAAGAATTACCAACAAAACTAACCGCAACCTTGGCTTCCTACGCAGAAACCTCATATTTGCCTCCACTTCCGTTTAGATTTTTGCTTATAAATCTCTCGTTCCATTTGAATTTAAATATACATGCACAGTTTGGAACCCTCGTTAGATTATTCTTTCTTACCTCCTCGAGTTTATCCAGAACCCCTCAGCTCGTTTTATTAACAAAAACTATTCATACCTGTGTCATCTCGGTCAGAATTAGGGCAGATATTAACGCAGAAAACACGCGAAAACATATCGGGCTTAGTCTCTATAATACGCTTTATAATTTTTTGCTTGATACCATAATCATATCAACCGCACATCGCCATTCTTCCCTTACAAACCATCTAACATTGGTGTGCTTTCCCATGCGAGCACATCGTCGCATCTTTATTTTTTCTTCGTGCAAACCGCGAAGGACTGGAATGATCTGTCCGAAGAAGCCGTGCGCCACTCCAATGCTGCCAGTTTTAGGGCTGCCGCCGAACACGTCATCGTTCACTGAGGATGTCCAACCCTCATGTAAAACCCCGGCCTAGGGACATTTGTGGATAAATAAATAAATAAATAAATAAATAAATAAATAAATAAATAAATAAATAAATAAATAAATAAATAAATAAATAAATAAATAAATAAATAAATAAATAAATAAATAAATAAATAAATAAATAAATAAATAAATAAATAAGATTTGCGTGCTGTAAAAGAAGAACAAACAAAACGCGGCAACTGAACTGCTAATAACGGCGAGAACAACAACAGCAACAGTTCTAGATTTACACATGACACTGCATGATTTCTCAGTGCAATAAACTGCGCTTCTTTCTGGTAAAAAGCGCAGACACCTGTGCAGGTTAAGTGGCGCCCGCGCGGAGAGACAGACCTGCGCAGGGAGCTCCGACGCTGGGTCTGTTTTCATCATCGATCGTAGCCGGCGGTCAGAGGGGTTCTCGCAGCGTCGAGTCAGAGTCGGGACCGACCCCGACCGTCACGGATGCGCCGCGCCCGCTCCTCGGCTGCTGGCTCCGTTCGGAAGACACGCGCCGCGCGACGTGATGAATCTCCTCGGCGCGACTCGTGCGAAAACCTCCCTTGCGGCATCGGCCAGCGAAGACATGCGTGGAAATTTTGAAGGATCGCTCCTACGTCGACTGTGGATACAGTGCCTGGTGGTGACGCTTGCGGTGGATTTCGTGGCCAGCGCAGGTAAGTGGAGAAGTGATTGAAAACTTTGTTGACGCCCTTTTAGGAACCTCTTGTTTCTCACGTGCTTTTGTGCTTTGGATTAACCCATATCTGATGCCTGTCATATTTACGTTAGCGATATTTGCAGCGTAGTTTGGGTCAGTTTTTGCGCGTTCTATTTTTATTGCACCAATAATTCGCCTTCGTGTGTACGGGTTTCTTTTACACGAGGTGATCATGCTGCCTCTTTTTTTTTTTTGTATGGCTGTGATAGGGACATAGCGCTACGAAATACTTAAATTTGCATCCGCACAGCTGTCATTACAGGGCAGTTACAAAACAGTGGCGTTGTAAAAATTATTTTGTACACCCCTGCCTAAATATAGCAAACAGAAGTTGGAATACAGACGATCTTCGATTTAGCACCTCGTCGTAAGTAATGACAACAAGTACTCTACACGACTTAAAAAAAAAAAAAATAAAGGACAGGAAAGCTGAAAGCCACACTTGAAACTCATGATGGTTACCCACAGTTTAGGTTGAGGAGAATGGAGATGCTTTCGGAACTTTCGTACTCCTCCGTTCCAGGGCAACAAGTAACGTTAGAAGTAACAGTGATGGATAAGGGGATGAGAGAGAGAGAGAGTAAACTTTAATTGTTTAATAAGGGGATGACTCAACCCTAGCTACCCCGCATCGTCTCTCCAACTTCCTCCTTTAAAGTCTTCCGCCTTCTTAACCCAACAACAATAACAAAAAAAAAAAACTACTTTATGCGTGAGAACAATGGTCCATCGTCTTCCGTCCTAGTCCTTGGCTACGCTGCCATAAAATGGTGTCGAATGTAGTGCGTGAGCATGATTGCAGTTACATGATTACGTAAAGCATGTTGGTAACTATCGTTTTCACAGTGCATGACCCATGAAGGCATACGATCGACATGACGTATTTGAACTTATTTGTTTGTCTATTACCGCTACTTATTGCACGAATATTTCTTACTACTGCTGTACGTGACACTACTTATCAGGAACCTACGTGCGCTGTATCTAAGCTAATTGTTCGCTCTTTTTTTCAAACTTAGGTTGGCGTCCATGGTACCTTAGATTGTTTTATAAGCGTCTTTATACGCTGAACATTCCTTGAATTTTCAACGCGACAACGTTAAATGCCCCATTCGGTAGAAAACCTGGCGCCGTCGTCGGCGTAACTGGAATATCCCGATTGGTTGAAAGAGGCCGTGACGTAGTCATGACTTTTCACGTGCTGACGTTGATTAAAGTACAAAAAAAAAGGTTCAAGTGGTGTATTGAAGCCTCTGACGTTTGGGTCGCGAGCCGCGCATGCTATATCGCCGCACCAGCAAGGAATGTTCGTTCACTGAGGATAAACAGAGGCTTTGTACGAGCACTTCCACTCACATAGTGTGTAGATAGCAGCACAGTGACGAGTGATAAATTAGTGTTTCTAATTAATGATACAAAGTAAAATCAATATTTATTGCTTTGCGAGTGCGCTTCAGTGTCCCACCACTTTCGCACTCTTACGTGACTGCATATAATAGGGACCCCGTGTCGCTAAAAAAACGGCGTCTCCCGTCCGCGTATGCGGCGTGGTTCGTGACGGAATAATCCGAGGAACTTATAAAAGTTGTCGGGGCAATTAAGATAAATTCATATGAGGGTAAAATTGGATAGGAGGTTCCTCTAACGTACAGAATCAAGAACTTAGACAATCAAATTGGTGTCAATAAGCGTGGATATGAGGGAGGAGGTCGAACCCAGGCTTTTTGGTGGCGAGACAAACACGCTACATATAAACCACGAAAGCCTTTTTTTCCCTCTGCCAGCAAAACAAGTTTATTTGCAGTAATAAGTACAATGAAGTGGTAAGTAAATAAAAGACGAAATATATAGCGTCTAAAAGTCTAAGATTCGTGGTTGTACATATTAAGCAAAAATTACTCCGAGAGAACAAGTGCATAATTCGTGATTTCATATATAAGTACCCATTGGAAAGCAATTTCGAGAATACAAGACAACATACCCATAGCTAAGGAGGAGCTTGATCATTTCGCCTGCGTCTACGCACTCAACGAAGCAGCGACTCTGTCCCCCGTAAGCCACAAAGGCTGGTTGGATCAAACGTGCTAAAAAGGGATCTCGTAAGTGAGTTGTACTATTTGACTTAGTGGCGTGCCTTGAAAACATACATACACTAATGCTGACTGTAATTAAGAGCATGCTAATTATGAGTTATAAATTACCTACAACGCGACATTGGTATAGGAATTAAATGCCGTTACGAACAAAAAAAAAATGTAAAAATTGAAGCAAGTTTTCTGAGTCAGTCGTATGATAAGCGAATGGCAAAGAACGACAAGCGACGACGACGGGGCCCATTGTTGCTATCATGTCGCACTCTTCAACCCATCTTAAGTGTCTTCCAAGCATTTTCTTTTCGGCTTGGTCGCCCAAAGCGTTCTTTCTAAGTCGTCGTCTGAGTGACTCATTGTTGTAATCGTTGCACTTCCGCACCAGTTATTGGTGTTTATATGCACTGATTAACGCATAACGTGTTGTGAAAGCAACTCGGTGCGCTTTTAATTGATCACGTAAGGCGTCCGTCCGTATATAGAATGCAAAGTAGAGGAAGGCAGGGAAAGTGTTTGAGCCAGTGGCGTTGCCAGATTTTTTTTTTTTTTTCGAGGGGGTTTGACGTTGCTCCGCGGTCTCCTCCGTCTCGAGCTATCTTTCACGAGCTACCTATCACCAACCCGTCACTTCTCAGCGGTGCCATAAATGCTGCGTGCTGGGATTCAAGGACTGCACGGAAGAATAATACCGCCCGGGGGTTTCGTTCCATCGAGTATCCTACGCATGTATTGTTTCAAGCGAAAATCGTTTGTTTAGTTCAACAAATGCAGAGCTGAAAATGCATGAGAACCGGTTTCCCAGACATGCAATTAACGTTAGTTCGAATGCTATAGGCTCCCTGGCAAACCCGTAGACGAGATAGTTACCGGAAGTTCTCTCCAGGTGCCTGCTGCCCTAATATAATGTAATATTTGTGCACTGTATTACGAACAGATGCGAGGCCACTTCGATAGGCTTTCCGCTGGAGCATGCATAGTCGCTAAAGACACCGAGATTTATTATGAACTCCTGAGAGAGAGAGAAGACAGCGCCACGAGAGGAAGTTGGCCTGCGGGCGCTGCACATGTAACGCCACGCTTCCTCCTAGTTTTCCTTCTTTCTTCCATGCATCGGACCTCGCTGCGTGCTTTGTCAGCTTGTCAGATAGTGTGGCTTGTCTCGTTTGTACGGTCCCATGTACGAATTTGGTCAACTTAATGCATCTTTCACATATTTATTCGTGCTAAGTTTCATTTTGAGAGTGAAAGACATTGTAGACAGTCTATAGATTGATTTTCGGCGCTGGGGCTTGCTTTGGTCTGCGATGTGTCAGAGTACGAAAAAGTACCTGGGG
Source organism: Amblyomma maculatum (assembly GCF_055883805.1). Classification (NCBI taxonomy): domain Eukaryota; kingdom Metazoa; phylum Arthropoda; class Arachnida; order Ixodida; family Ixodidae; genus Amblyomma; species Amblyomma maculatum. The sequence goes on along the minus strand of NC_139347.1, from coordinate 59,752,840 downwards.
GAGGGGGTGGCTGAAACCCATAAGCCCTCCCCCTGGCTACGTCCCTGGCTACGCCCCTGGCTACGCCCCTGGCTTGAGCTATAAAATAATGAATGGCACAAGTGAGAGTTACGGGTGAAAAGACACGATATAAGCCGAAACGCTGGTGAAATATGGCACTAAAGGTCGCTCTCACAAGCGTTCCTATAAAAACCGCGCACTAAATTTTGAATAACAAAGTAACTGCTCTGCGGCAATTTTCTGTTCATCAAAAGTATCGGCTTGCAAATGCAAACATGCTCGTTTTGCAACGCCATGAAGATTTTCGCTGAACATGACAAAGCTTTAACTTGACTGAACATAGGATAACGTGCGATAGCACTTCTTTGTTTTATTTTATCTTGATTACCTTTAGCAAACTCAAATGCAAGTACATTACAATCAAAGTTCAAAGGTTGAGATCAAAGATGGAGGCTTTCCCGCATATATCCTTTTTCTTTCGATTTATCCCGTGTAGTCCCGTTTACTTACTAGAACAGGACACAAAGAAAGACAGGACGACCATCTCGTTTTTGTGCAAATCTTCATATAGCGTCACAGAGGACAAATCAACTAGTCCGACAACAAAGACTTGCTAATGCTGCTTTTGCGCAGTAAGTTCTCGTAAGAGGGGGAGAGAGTTGAAAGAAAAAAGGAAGAGCCGTATGGCAAAGGAAAGGATAAAGGGAGTAAAAAGGGGGGAAAAAAGGGAGGGGCAGGCGAATGCTATAGCACAAGGGTTTGCTAACCGACGCCGATAGACAACGAAGTGAGCTGCATTGGACGAGCTACGAAAGCTGACATGGAAAAAGAGAGTTTGCAAAATTGGCTTAATGCGACAGTGTTGCTATAATACGGAACGGGCGCTCCTTACGTCTCTTCTGAGTTTTCTTGCGCGACTTAGAGGCCAAGCGGGGGCTTTGGAAATGCCCAACGCGGTTGCCCCATAGTTAAAGGTCGTAGGATACTGGAGAAGCCGCGGCCCACTTAGCCCCCATGTTCCAGTTTTGCTGCACGCTGAGCCGATTAATGGAATGGCATTTCAGTGAGAGCCAGGGCAGCTATCTCAGCAGCAATGCTTTCCTCTTTGTCGCAGTGTTAGCAGCTTAGAAGTTTAGGGTCCGACGATGGTTTTTCCGCGTCAATGATAACAGAAAATCAAAGATAAGAAACAAATTGCTGACAACAGCCAATCATTTGACTGCTGCCAGCTTCTAGATCTGCATCGAGGGCATGCTGAGACCTTAACTTTTTCCATATACGTTTAACTGAAAGGCGGTGTCGTTGAATTAATCAGATACGAAGAGTAATTTCTATACCTGTGCTAGACGATAATATCAAATGTCTGTTGACTTTTTGTAAGTGGGTAGTGTTATGTAGATCATGAACAAAATGAAAATAAATACCCAAAACTTTTATTTTACGTCATCGTAGACTTAACGGCATGGTAGACAGAAACGTTATTTGCATTGATAATAAAGTAATTTCCACTTTGCTGCATTGCTTGTAATATACCGACTACCACCAACGACCAGTACGTACTGTGTTCAGTTAAATTTTGAGATATTTTCCACTATACATCAGAGTTTGAAATTTTCGAACTTTAGATGTCAAGACATCGTTACAACTTGAAGATTTTGCCGGAAAATGTCGCTGTTTCTTTGGCAGTGGGGATGACATTTGATCGAAAACTGCCGACTAAAAATACAGTATTGTGCATTAATGGCATTTTCCGGCTTCTAGAAGAACAGCGATGCCTGCCGAGCGCAGCAGAAAGTTGACACTACCCTCGCACCATGCGTTTGCTTTCTACGCTGTCTTGAGACGTCATATGGTACAAAATTCTGCGCCGTTCTTTCCTTTCCGAGTGTATTATGATACTGGTTTCAGCAGATGCGAGTCGTTAAGCGAGAAAATGTTTTTTCAAGTCTCGAGTTTGCATGTGGAAAAGGTGGGGGGGGGGGGGGGGGGGGTCTGCCCGCTGCCCAGGCTTGTTTTCGCAAGTCCATGAAAAGTATCATTTATGGCCGAGACACGTCGATATGTGGAACCGCCTCGAAGTATCCGAACAGCGTACTCCGACGTCGCTGAAACGATAACAAATTGATAGAAGCATGCTGTACACCATACTTCGAAAATTGGTCTTGTGCAGTGATTTATTATTACACTACCGGCCTCTATATTTCTTAATTTGGTATTTTTTTTTTATCACCACGCACAAGCTTCCTTTTTAACATTTAGAAAGTTCGGCTTGCAGAAAGCACAACGTCGCATGTCCTTGCGTTCCCGCGAAAATGCACCATGAAAGCAATGGCGCATGGCAAATCCTTGTCGGCTCTCATCCGCCTGTACCGGTCGTTTGTTTTTTTTTTTCTGTTTTGTTTTTCGGGTTTCGACGTAGGCCGAACATGGGCGAGTGCCTCAAAATACCAATTTCGCCGTCCGAAACTGACTCTGATGGAAGTCGGGCAAGTGATTCTCCCTGCCCGAAAATGGGCGGTCGTACCTTCTACGCCATGGCCGATGTCGGGGTATCGCAGGAGCTTTTGGTCTCAACTTGGCCGTAGGTTCCTCATTGAGCCTATCATATCCGCAGCCGCTGCGTCGCTAGGTAAGGTGCCGCAAATGACTACGTAGCGCTGCGCTAACTTCTTTGACGTTTCAACGCTGTTGGTTGCACTGATGCGTTTCTATAAGCTCTTTATTCACCGGCGACACTGGAGTACTCCTTGTAAAACCAGTCGTTCTTTTTTTTCCGCAATGAAGCTGCGTAACGCTGGGACTGTTTGCTCGCACTGCCTTCCTAGGCGAGGTGACAAATGCCTTGAGTTTGTATACATTCTCTATGCGCTGCGGATTTTCACATAACCAAGGCGGACCTGTGTCATGACCAGAAATGTTTTTGCTTAGTCCCCTAAAACACTTTGACTTCAAAAATGCCTGTTGTGTTCAATTTCATCTGTAAAAGTTTGGTGCGAACACATTCATAAGATCGTCAGAGCCCAGCAATAACCTTGCTTGCGCCTCGTTCCCGATTGCTCGCCCTCGCCACCCCCCAAATCGTGACGTCACAGTCTACCTGTCCTGGCGCGGGTAATTCAAACAGTGCTTTCACGCGGTGTCAACCAAGTTAAACCCCGGATAATTTTAATGGGAAAACACAAATTCACATGGTCATGTCCGACCAGATATGCTGTTGCTTACGTACGTCAAGCTGGAAAAGAAAAATGAACAGAGCGGAGGGGATTCGGACATTCCTTCTCTTTCTCTTTACACTTTCACTTCCACCTTCCTCTCTTCCCTTCCTGCGCGGCTCAGATGCACACAGAAACAATTGTGACAGATACTGCGTCTTTTCTTTCTTGTAAACCAATTATTATTATTATTATTATTATTATTATTATTATTATTATTATTATTATTATTATTATTATTATTATTATTATTATTATTATTATTATTATTATTATTATTATTACTACTATCCTCACCTTGACATCTTCCAAAACTCGCTCTGTTCATTTATATTGTATGTTCGTAGCCTTGTATTCTAAATAGTACTTTATCACATATAATTCCAACTTTCTAGCCTAAAATATTGTATTTACTTCACTTTTTGCTCTTTCTCCTGTTCAATGCTGTCTGTATCTTGAACTGCTTTTTATCCGTTTCTTACTTATATTTCAACTTTAAACTTTATATTCGAATCTTACTGTCCCGTGTTCAATTCTATTTCTTTACTGTATTATTCTGTATTTGTAGCCTGTGTTTCAAGTACCACGCACTTGTTGCGCCTGGAATGGTTATTTATTTTATGTATATTTCTATATTACTATAATCAATGTCAGTTATTTGTTGTTGTTTTTTTCTCTCTATCTACCGTTCTTTTTTTTTTCTTTCGTGATGTGCTCAACAATTCTCTGACTGTGTATATAAGTGACGCTACTCATTGATTGCTTTCTTTCCGTGATACTCTTCGTTTCAATTTCATTTCATGTGTTATTTATTTCTTCTTTGTGTTCTCTCTGTGTGTGTAAACATGTTTGTGCATTTTCATTTGTTTCTTTTTTTTGTTTGTGCTGCAGCACTAAGACCACATGGTTGTTCCTGCGCACTATAAATAAAGATTGATTATTATTATTATTATTATTATTATTATTATTATTATTATTATTATTATTATTATTATTATTATTATTATTATTATTATTATTATTATTATTATTATTATTATTATTATTATTATTATTATTATTATTATTATTATTATTATTATTATTATTATTATTATACATTCTCCTGCTCGTAGCAAGTTTCTTTTCTGGTTTTCCGGGAAATAACGGCGTTAAAACTTTAAGGAGCGGGTCCATCGTAAAGCGAAATGCCCTGGGTTTGACAATTGGGCAGATGAGTTTCGCCGCTTGAGCTCTCTTTGCAAATGCTTATATAAGCGGGACTACGACTCTTATTCTGAGTCTTTAGAGAGAAGTGCCTTGAATCATCCTAGTCAGTTCTGGCGATACGTTCACAAGCGTTTCAATAAATCGGATTCACGCATCAATTTAGTTGACTCTAAGGGGTCGGAAATTCGGGACGTTGCCGACAGTTTTGCCCAACATTTTTTCTTTGTGTACAAACCTCCACGTTGCGATTACGTATGACTCCCATTTGGCACACCGCCTAATTTCGCTCTCTTTGACGAGAAGTTGATAACTGCGAATCTTAAGCGTCTGAGACAATCTTTGTCTCCTGGACCTGGTGGCGTTAAAGCCGCCATAATAAAAGCCTTCAGTAGTATCTTTGTATCAGTGTTAACTGCTATATTTAATAACTGTTTGAAAAATTCTGCCTTTCCTCGCTTGTGGAAAATGGCACGTGTGTTTCCTGTCTCCAAGTCAGGAAACAAATCCGATGTTTCCAATCATCGCCCGATTTCTCTACCTTGTGCAAACTCTAAGGTTTTTGAATTAGCTTTCCACAATTTACTTTCCTTCCATCTCAAACATGTCATCAACACAATCAACATGGCTTCATATCGGGTCGCTCTACTTCAACCAACCTAGTCACAGTTATGATGTATACCTCTTCAGCAGTCCTTCAGAGAGGTCAGGTTGACACTGTGTACTGTGATATGAGAACAGATTTCAACGTTTGTTACTCACTCACTACTTGAAAAGCTTCTACTCTCTGGAGTCGAAGTCTCAATCGTAGTCCTCCTACGTAGCTATCTTCTTGATCGCTCCTGCTTTGTCAGTGTCAATAGAAAGACCTCATTCGTTTACCCTGCAATCAGTGCAGTTATTCAAGTTTCTGTTGAGACCCGCTTCTTTTCTTTGTTTTTCCCTCCTCGTTTTTCATTTATTCTGATGATATAAAAATATTCAAGGTAATAAATTCTTTTCAAAACTGCTTTTGGTTTGGTTGCAATCAGAGATATCTGCTTTCTCTGATTCGTGTGCGAAGAATGGGCTCATCCTCAATTCTTACAAAACTATAGGTTGTCTCATTTACTCATAAAAAAAAAAGAACAAAACCTTTCGCTATTCTTATTGTGTGAATTCTGTGCTGTTGAACAGGGTTGGTGAAATTTTATTTGTCGACCATACCGTCAACTTCTCTCATACTAAACGCATTGCTCAGCGGGCTATGCGCACACTCGGATTCATCTGCAGACTTTCGAGAGAGCCTCGATCCGTACTCCACTTCCATTCTTAAAGGTGTACCTGTCCATATGCTTGCTGCTTTTGGGGTATGCGTCGATCGTTCGGAATGGCACTTGCAAATCAAACTGTGACAAGGTCGGCAGAGTACAGAAAAAAGTTTTTAAATATATTTTGATATCGCTTTCCTTGCGCAACTTGCTTTTCACGCTTCACAGGGAGTACCTAACCGCATTTTCTTTCTCTTAACTGCCACCGTATCAGGGCAGACATAATTTTCCTGTACAAGCTCCTTCATGGCCACACTCTGTGCCCTCAGCTCTTAGAGTACATCCTTCTGCACGTTCCGCGAAAGAGCATGAGGGAATTCAGACCGTTTCAAGTTTCTCCATTTCCTCATTCCCATTTCCCTCTGGACAGAATGCAGAGGTTGTTTAACTCTTTGTCTTCACCTTGACATCTTCCAAAACTCGCTGTCTTCATTTATATTGAATGCTCTTAGCGTTGTATTCTAAACAGTAATTTATCACATATAACTTCCACTTTCTAGCCTAAATATTATGTGTATTTACTTCACTTTTTGCTTTTTCTCCTGTTCAGTACTTTTTGTATCTTGAACTGCTTTTTATCCGTTCCTTATTTATAATTTAACTTTAAACTTTATGTTCGATTCTTACTGTCCCGCGTTCAATTCTATTTCTTAATTGTACTTTCCTGTATGTCTAGCCAGGCTGTCTCGTTGCCTGGGTTCCTTACATTTACTGCCACCCATATCAGTTCGCTTTATCTTAGTTGTTCACTAGACGCAAGGTTGATTAGCGTGTCCCTGGCGATAATAAAGATTCTTCCTCTTGCATAGTTGTATACGACATTTGAAGTCTCTCACAACGGCGGTGGCTCAGGTGTAGACAACGGCCATTGCGTTGGCGAATTGAACTTTTCCTTTAAAGGGAAGATTGGGATGGTTTCAGACGTGGTTAGTCTTACCGATCTTCCTGTCTTGGGTGATGTGACCCCGCATATAGTAAACCTATGCGATTCTTATTTATTGCAGGTGTAATTAGGGCTGCTGCTGACGATAGTGCTGGGTTTGCCTCACCTAACCTTGTGCAGTGTCGCCGCTTAATCTGTCACTACAAGCCATTTTGTATTGCCCCAGAATTTTGCTCAGCAGACTAGCAAAGAGATTTCTTACGTTGTTTGAAAAAAAAAAAAAGAAAAAGAAAAGGAAGCGACAGATAGCTATGAGAACATGATTTATCCGAAACGACCTCAGAAACATGAAATATATTTTTGTATGTTTAGTTTTGAATACTGAGAGTTTGTACATACGGGCATATGCATCACTCACACAGCTCTCTAACTGTATTTCGCAAGGTTCATATTTTTCCTGATGAATTACGCTGCTTAGTAGCTATAGAGATTGATATTACACTTTAGATGTAGTATTTTATTTGGTCATATTGTTACATGGTGGCATGACAAGCGATGGAATACGGCAACACAACAGAAACAGAACGACGTGATGACATGACGATGAAATATGCTATTATGGCCAGCGACCACTCCGCCCTGCGCCACTGCCCGCTTCGTCGTCTTCGTAGCATGACCCGGGGCCACCGAGCAATCGTACCGATCGATTGCTTGTAATCCAAAGCATGATGTGACAAATGAATATGCCCCCGAGGTGAGGCTAAAGGAGGAAGGCAATGAAACCTCCTGACGGGGCCTACACCCCGGCAACGTGGCAACGGGTGACCAGCAGGCAAAAGCAAATTCACAGCAAACGTGCTTGCAAAAGATACAATGATAATAACATAATAATATGTTATAACTATACACAACGTTATAAAATATGAACAAACTAACTAAGCAACCATTTGGTAATAAACAAACAACACTTTCCACAATAAGCATATAAGAATGGAAAAATGAGATGCACTGTGAAAGAAAATTATATAGAAACAAGAACAGTAGCAACACAACGGACGTAATACACTTTTATCTGAAAATTATACAGGAGGAAAAAGGTCATTTTTTTTTTAAAGACAAACACTAGTACATCCTACTGCAATATTAATGAGAGATTCATGAGTATGCTGCGGCGAATCAGAAATCGAGAAGAATACGTTTCTAAACAAAGAGAATACGTTTCTAAACAAAGTTTTTTTTTTCATGAATGCCAACAGAAACCAGCTTTGAACAGACACACGAATCTCAGTAAATATCAGCCTAACTATTTGATTATCGCTTCCCATAGCTGCAGAGGATCTTACTCAGTCATGAAGGACATTTAAGAAGAATTTACTAAGGACCGACTCAATATTTACTTTGTAGTTGGTGCAAGCCCCTGAGTTTAATTTCAAGACAGGAAACTGATGTCAGCGTATAAGGTAATGAACAGGACAACACACACAACACTCGTAGACCTAAGCAAGCTGAACTCTGTTCTTAATGAATAAGAGCAAAAGAAAAAGTTACTGCTTAGTATTGAAACCAAAACAGTCGCATTCGTAAATTATATAAAAACTCTGTAACCACATAAACGCAAGGCCGCCTTTCTTACTGTTTGCAGAATAGCAGGTGTGTTTTTGTAAGACATGTCACTGGTAAGTTTCTCTGTTCAGTACACAGGTGTATTTTCGTTTTGGTTTTTGCTGACTGTGTCTGCAATTACTGTCGTCTTCATCTGCCCCGATTTTAGGGACTTGAACTGACGGCTTCAGCATTTTAAGTACGCTAAGTGTCATCGACCACCCGCGTCGTAATCGTCTTATTATAATTATCATCGTATTCTGCTGTTTCAGACATCAATAAGAGGTAGAACAAACAAATAAAGCCGCATGTTTAAGTTTGAGAAAGAGAATACTCAATGGGGCGTAAAAACGCTATAACCACCGTCAGGTTTCTGCTTCAGCGACGCTAGGGGTGCAAGGTATTTTCTGTTCGAAAGAGAGGATTGAGATGGTGGTTTTGAGCGACCAGTGTGCTGAGGGCAGTTCCGCACGGCGAGAGTTCGAGAGAAGAGAGGGGAGAGCAAGCCCAACTAAATATTGGCTTTTTATGGGAAAAACCTCCTAAACCCAAAATGAGGCCGCCTACATTAAATCTTTGTGGGACTTATATCGGCCGTAGTGGAGCAGAAAAACGGGCATGCCCACATGCTGCCTCACACGGCCCCTTGTAGGTTACTTGAGGGCAGGTGGAATATGAATGAGAACTCAATTTGGGCAAGCCCTCGTGAAGCCCAAATGAGGCATTCTCAGCAAAAGCGCTTTGGTCCCACATCGGCTGTAATGGGGATGGAGGCGGGCGCGCCCGCATGATACTAAAATTTCTCCCTTGGGGATAATTTCAAGGCACGTGCAACAACAAGTGGGCTCTAGGTCCAAAAACAACACCCAGCCAAACTGGGGCAGCCCACACAAAGCAGCTACAGGTCCCACATTTGCCTTAGCGGGGATAGAAACTCGAGAGTCCGTATGTTCGTCAGATTTGTTAACAATAAGTGCTGACGCAACGTAAATGCAGGCTCTTGTCTCCAGAAATAGCGCTAGCCCACATGGGGCTGCCGAATCAATGCCACTGTGGGTCCTATATTAGCCGTAGCGGAGCTGAACACACCGGAGTGTCCGCATACTATTGTGCAAGCGTTCTTTATCTCGTTTATTTGTAATACAAGGTGCCCTAAAAAAATACTATTTTAGATGATTTGTATAACAGTTGTTCACACTTTTAGTTGGTGAGAAATATTACGCAGCTTTAGTTCTAGAGCTGATGCAAAATTTCACTAAAAAACTTAAACATACACATAGCTCCTTATGTGGTTGCCGTGGACAGCCTGCAACAGGGTAGAATATTACTGTTGTCACCGCCTGAAGAAGATGTAACGTGAAGTCATTTAAGCTAGATTAATGAAATGAATTATTCTGAAATTTAATGTTGTAGCCTTTTAGAAAGGGCAGACAGGTATAGAATAGTAGCTAAATTATGTCCGTAAATATTCAGTGGGAGAACTTGGACTAGAGCTTCCCATCAATTATCTGTGTCGAACCCCTATGAGAATAATGTGGGCAAGCCCAGGTGCGGCTTGCCGTCGGAGAATTCACATCGGCCCTATGCCATTATCTGAGGGGCCGATCGAAATAACAAATAAACGTTCATCCAGAGCGGCTGCCAGAATCTGGACAAAGTGGGACCATTGGGGGAAGTTGGCAGGATGTGCGCATTTGGCAATACGGGAAAAATGTGAACCACCCCACAAAGGCTGCCTGCATCGGTCTAAAGTAAGGCTCATCAGGGCGTTTTCGGCAGCCCACTTCAAGCCTATGTCGGCCCCCGTTGCAGCACCCACATCAAGCCCACCGGGGCTATCCTGCATTGCCTACATCGGACCCAGTGCGACCCCCACTTCATAGCCCACGTTTTGCTGCCTGGGCTGTGACGCATGCAGTATGCTCAGCTGGCAGCAATTAAGAGTGGCTTGTACCGTGGTTTGTATATTGGTTACGTATGATATGTGATCAACGAGAAAAAGAGGTCTGCAAGCGGAATGTTACGTGTTGTTCAGAGTGGTTGTGGGACGTATCATTTGAAGGGCCAAAGCAAAAGCCTTAATGAGAAGGTAAGCGATATTCCTTGGCGAAATAAATAACACAGCAAAAGAAGTATGAGGCGACGAAACGAACAGTCCCGCAATTAAAAAAAAAACAAAAACAACTCTCGTGTAGTCGGTTTCGTGTAGAGTTGCATATTGAAGTGCGTACTTAAATGAGCTCTATGAATAATTGGTTTTATTCTTCGCTTCGAAATTGTCGCTCGGATTTAATGTCGTATATTTACCTACGAAGTTTTGCAGCAGCTGGCGCACTGTGTGTGACGCTGGAGGCTCGAAAGTCGTTAAAAACTGATGCGCCTGGTAATTAGGCCATGCCCGCCAGGGTCGCTCTAATTAGAGGTCCGCGATAAAGAGCGGAACTTTTATTTAACAATAAAAAAAAAAAAAAAACGAATGTGGACGTTGTTGTGGTGACATATGACTCCGAAAAAGAAACTATTCTCGGTGGATTCGATGCTGTAAGTAAAACAAGGGGCGCAAATTTCGACGTCTTTTCTGCAGCAGCAAAACGGTCAACGTTACTTCTTACATCTACTTTATTTAGCAGCTATTGAGTGCTTTGGTAGACAGGTTGTATATACAATATTCGCTGCCTTGAATGTAGCAGGGAATGAGATATTTGACGAGGTTTTATAACTTTTTTTTTCTATCGTTCTCCGTATGTGCGCATGGCTGCTCCGAAAGTCGCATTAAGGGACCAAGCTGAAGAGCATTATCGAACTGTTTACAGGAAGTGCTGTTTCTGAAGGGAAATATTCTTCGCGAATAACACTGCACAAGATTACTGATGGATAGGTTTTTCCGGACCAGGATGCATGAAAGAATATCTGTACCTTTTTTAAATTTTTCCTTATGAAAGCTACATCTGGAAAAAGGGGCCCGTTTCAGTGAAGGGTACCTAATCTATTCTGCCTAATCTGCGCGTTCTTACCAGCGCCGGAATCTTAGGACGTGAACTTTCCTTGCGTTTCACTTTTCATCATCATCATCATCATCATCATCATCATCATCATCATCATCATCATCATCATCATCATCATCATCATCATCAGCCTGATTATACCCACTGCGGGGCGAAGGCCTCTCCCATATTTCTCCACTTAATCCGGTTCTGTGCTAGCTGCATCCACTTGACCCCTGCGAACTTCTTAATCTCAAAACCCAAATGCTTTGGAGTAGAATTGAACCTGAAACAGAGTTTTCTGACAAATGACATGACCTCTGACCCACTGCAGCGACTTGATGCTTCTCGCCTCGTTATACCTTGGTCACGCATATAAACTTGAAGGCATCTGTTCAAAGAGAGGCTGGTGAATTTGCCGAAATAGAATTTATGTGACCTATGCAGCTACAGGCGTGTTAAATAGGGAAGTGCATAAGGGGAGCGTCGTAATGGTGAAGCGTAGTGAGCTACTGCCCGTGTATCTAATATTTGTTATGACATACGCGAATATTGCCAATCCATCTAGATTTTAAGTGACATTTACTACAACAGACATGCTAAAACAGAAAGAAGGTAAACAGAAAAGGGGACGAAAATGATGACAATTATAACGGTGAAAGCAACGACTGGCAGTGTATATGAGATTTGTTATGGCATGCGTTAATGTTGCCAATCCATCATCACACGTATCTGGTTGTTTAATTCATTTATGCGCTTTGGTGCTGACCATGCGACACAGGATGCGTGCCTTCCTCTTGGCGTCTTGTCTTACTGATGGCGAAGTGGAGGGAAAAAAAAAGATTATTGTATTTAAGCAAGCAAATTTTTTTATCTGAAGTGGTGGCCTGTATAGTGAAAATACTCAGGGGCTCATATGTCTTGCTTGTAACAACTGGTACCTCAGTGTTCATATACGTTTGAGCTAGACTTTAAACTTTAGGCGACACACCACACTTGCGTACTTGCGGCGTTGAAAAGTACATTTTAAAGTGGTGCCTCAGGCGGTATATTGTCAGCGATGCGGACAGTTTCAAGTGTTTAAATTTAGAGAGCAGCGGAATACTTCGGCGCCTAAAGAAACCATGGGCGTTGCAACTAAAAATAAGCTAAAAGAGGCATTCCTGGCGTGATTTTTGCAATCGCTCGTCTAAAACTCTAATAGAACGCTGAAGGTGCTGTTTACAAAAACCCGCTTAGTAGGGCTCTGATGATGCCACCGTCCTTTTTATTAATTGATCGAGACGCTGGCTCTTTGCAACCGGGACTCTTCACTCGTCACACGTGTTTTATTCTGTTCTGAAACTAAGTATTAAGTTCTATATTTTCGTTGTACTACAAGGGAGCAGTTTTTTACATTATCGTCTGTTTAGTTTCTTTAAGTTGCAACAGTTTTTTTTTTTTCATTTATTACTTAGCGCTGCGTTATTTGAACGTGTTGATGATATAACAACACCTCGTTTGTCGTTACTTTTTCGTTCGTTCGTTTGTTCGCCAACTTGCCTGTTTACGCATTCTAGATTGCCATAGGAGGGAAGACGTCAGGTTGATGCCGAATTCCGCGGATGGCGAATTTGTTACATAGTCAAGGTGCTTGTGTTTCGGTGGAGCCAAAGAACAGCTGAGCCTGTGCTCACTAACGTTTACTTTGTTAAGCGCTCAAAACTAATCTAGCACGCTTAAACTTCATGTCCACACCACTTCCTCGGAAGTTAACCGAGCTAATAAGATCATAAAACTAATCCCGGCTATTAAGCTAAGAGTCCCCAGGGTGCTGATGTACCGTGTTTTCTGACTAGAAATAAATTATGTAAGTCTGTCTATTTACGGTAGCTTTTGATGTGCGTATTAGGGACAAACGTGATGAATACAGCGGTATGACATGCAAGAATTTATAATCGTTAGTGTTGCGAGCCCTTCCTTTCGTCATTATTTTGGTTCTCTTGCTTTTTATCAGGCAGATTTACGTCCAAACGATGTAGATATGATCAGATGTGCACTGAAGACTGGGTTTTATAAATACCCGCTGGGAATTGGTTTTAAACAGCGCTGTGATGACTTGAAACGCGAGCAGACTAACTCATTTATTGAAGCTTCATTACTGTGCCCTTACTATTTCCGGTTGGTTTAACCAAATATACACCGTACACGCGGAAATACACTTCGGCTCGGCAATATACAAAGTCGGAATATTTCCTAAATATGTAGAAAAAAGGTTAATGATTTTTGTAACGGGGCATTACATTAGAGTTCAATCTGCCGGAAATAAAGGATCTTTTTAACCTAATTTTTTCTCAGTCTTTTTTTAGACTGGCGAAAGTAGGTCATGCCTCTTTGCTTCGCTTATGTTGAAGAGCGTTCAAAATAATGCACAAATCTTAAACTTCTGTGCAAGCCTGGGAATGCTATTACACGTTGCTAGGATTTATATGCCGAAGACAGGGCTAGTATAGTACGCGCCATAAAGCTCGCTGGGAAGGGAATTGGGCCTCCGGCCCCGATAACAAGCTGCACGTCGATGCTTTATGCTCCCTAACAAGGCAGAGTGCATGAAATTCATCGAACAGTGGCGCCTATCTTAGCATTAAGCAGCTAAAAAAGTATGGTTTGTGAATACTTCTTTATGTACTGACTGGTAACACATGCAAGGCAAAGAGGTGTGAACTGGGAGCAAATTATAAATAGTAGCATGCCGAAATTTTCCGACACTTGTAGTTTCCCGTTCAACAGAGAGCGTTACGCAAGGCCGCGCACTTGTATACGGCATAGTGACGCCATTATAATTTGAAAGTACCGCTACCTATTTCGTATTAACACAAGATGCGACTTCATGCGCGCGGTAGGCTAGACCCGATGCCTTACTCATCTGCATTTTAATACTTCGCTTTTATGCGTTCGTAATCTCGTGTTTTTTTGTGCGATTTATGTTCTAGCAATGCAGCGTGGCTGCCTAAATCATTTTAGTGTCGGATTGTCGGATAGGAATCATTGCACATTCCGGACGTTTTAACCCATATAACGTTAAAGACTCCGTTCTCCAGTAAAGCCGAGATCGGCATTGTGGGCGAAAACATTGGCCGTGGCTTAGCTCAACCTAGTCCTCTCCAATGCAATCCAATCCGATCCAATTCACTCTAAGCAAATCCAGTCCAGTCTATTTTATTTCAATCCAAACCAATTCACTCTAATCAAATCCAGTCCAATTAAGTATAGTTAATTCCAGTCAAATACTGTCCAACTAATCCTGTACAATTCAATCCAAATCTGTCTAATCTAGACCAGTCCAGTCCAATCCAGTCCAATATCCTCTAGTCCAATCCGAGGGATTGAGGTTCGATTCCCAGTGGAGATGCTTTTTCTTTTTTGATCAGGAGGCCGGCCTAGCGTAAAATTAGGAGTGGCTTATCTTGGCTATGTCATCTAAATCTCGATTGCAAATTCCAGGTTAGTCTGGTTACCTAGCTATGCTGTTGTTGCATTGAAGACGATGCACCTTCTTCTTCTTCTGGTTGCTTCTTGATTGCCAGAGGGCCCGACGAGCACACGGCGTCGGCCAGCTGCGGCGGTGTCTAGGCAACGGCTCTGTGCCTCCCGCTGCACGAAATCGCTCGTTCGTGGTCAACGTAGCTTTCGCTACAAAATCATGGGCATGACTGTGGCAGTTGGGAAATGACATGGCTGTGCGTTGACTGGTCGTTGGGCTGCGTGACGTCCCGTGACCGCATGACATGGTTGGGGTAGTAGGTGGTGCCAAGTCGGGCTTCGCCTTTGAAATGGGATGCTAGGATTAGAATCCAGTCCTCCAGGATCCTTAGATCTTGAGTTAAACACGCTGCCCTTTGTTTACGTAGATACGCAAGCATATATATATATATATATATATATATATATATATATATATATATATATATATATATATATATATATATATATATATAGAAGCCAACAGTCGGCGAGGCCAAGGAAAGCGTTGGGGATGGCACTTTATGTCTTTTTTTTAATGTTTACTTGTATAAACACAGAAATTAGTAATGTAATCTGTTAGGGGAAAGATAATTAAACACAAAGTAGAAGAAAAAACTACGTGCCGATGGTGGGAACCGAACCCACGACCTCCGAATAACGCGTCCGGTGCTCTTCCAACTGAGCTACATCGGCCGCTGTCCCCCCTGCTACTTGCTTGGGTATTTATGTTGTCTGTATACGAACCTTGAGAGTGTTCACAAGCGCCAACCTCAACCATATATATATATATATATATATACCTGAAGGAAAGACGCCAACAGTCGGCGAGGCCAAGGAAAGCGTTGGGGATGGTACTTCGTCTTTTTTTTTTTTAATGTTTACTTGGATAATCACAGAAATTAGTAATGTAATCTGTTTAGGGGAAAGATAATTAAACACAAAGTAGAAGAAAAAACAACGTGCCGATGGTGGGACCCGAACCCACGACCTCCGAATATCGCGTCCGGTGCTCTTCCAACTGAGCTACATCGGCCGCTGTCCCCCCTGCTACTTGCTTGGGTATTTATGTTGTCTGTATACGAACCTTGAGAGTGTTCACCAGCGCCACTCTCAGCCATAGCGGCGGACGTGGAACGTCCTTTGTTACCGCCAGCGTCACGTAGAACGTGATCAAGAGCGAGGGCGAAAGCTGTGCTAGAACCCTCTTACGCTACCTATGGCTTCAAGACTGCCAGAACCGAGACCCCCGTAAGCTACAAGCAGATCAATTAAGGGGAAATGAGGGTGATCGTTATATAATACCTGAAGGAAAGACGCCAACAGTCGGCGAGGCCAAGGAAAGCGTTGGGGATGGTACTTCGTCTCTTTTTTTAATGTTTACTTGGATAATCACAGAAATTAGTAATGTAATCTGTTTAGGGGAAATATAATTAAACACAAAGTAGAAGAAAAAACAACGTGCCGATGGTGGGAATGCGGCACTATATATATATATATATATATATATATATATATATATATATATATATATATATATATATATATATATATATATATATATATATATATATATATATATATATATATATATATATATATATATATATATATTGCCACGTACCTAGCGCTGCGCGACAGCCGTGTTTGGTGCCGACGACGACGAAGCGGTGGTTGGCACGAGCGGCGCGCTGGTGCTGGACTCTGTGACTCTGTGTTCGGAACTACAAGCCGACCTTATTCTTGGGTCCTCGGCTACGTGTACTTTCACGGCTCCCTCTGACTTCAGTCGTGACACTGGTGGAGGTGCCATCGATGATCCCTTCTCCTGCGGACGACCCTACGCGGCCGCCTCTCGTGACCACTCCTGTTCATCGTACCAGCCGACGGCTCTGAGGCTTGTCCCCCGAGGCCTTCCCTCTTGACGAAGAGACTCTGGCTGTGGCAACGACACCGCCCGCCCGTACCATGACTGTCCCTTCCACCCCTTCGTCCTGTCTCATCCTTCAGACCCCACGTACCCCTAAACCATTTCACGGTGAGCAGTTTGAAGACGCCGAGGACTGGCTAGCTCACTATGAAAGGGTCGCGACGTTTAACGGTTGGGACGGTGCTGCGAAAATGCGGAACGTCTACTTCAGCCTTGAAGACGCTGCTCGGACATGGTTCGAGAACCGCGAGGCCACATTCTCTACGTGGCCGGCCTTCCGAAATCAGCTCCTCGGTACGTACGCCAACAGTGACCGCCGAGAGAATGCCGAGCGTGCCCTGACCTCTCGAGTTCAGCGTCAGAACGAGGGGGTCGCAATGTACGTTGAAGACGTCATGCGCCTTTGCCATCGCGCCGACCCGTCTATGAGTGAGGAGAAGAAGGTTCGGCACCTGATGCACGGCGTCAAAGAACAGCTTTTTTCCGGCCTCGTGCGGAACCCGCCCACCACCGTCGCTGCGTTTCTGGCTGAAGCTGTGACCATGGAGAAACTGCTACAGCAGCGATGCAGCCAGTACGGTCGGCCGCTGAATTCCATCTCCACACTACCGCCGTCTGACCGAACCGACTACAATCCCGGGGCAGATATGAGCTCCCTTCGCGACCTCATTCGCACCGTGGTTCGCGAGGAGCTCCAGAAAGTTCATGGAACATTTACTCCTGGCGCAGCTTCCGTGGCCAGCATCATCCGTGAGGAGGTCCAGAACGCACTCACGCCACCAACAAGTACAGTCGTTCCACCACCACCCCCGGGCCCCACCGAGCGGATGACTTATGCTGATGTCACACGCCGCCCAGCCCTGCTACCTACCCCTTCGCCTTACACGCAACCTCAGGTCGCTGTGCACGCTGCGGCACCGCTGCCCCTTTGGGCAGGTCGGCGCCAGGCGCCCCGGAAAACTGATCTCTGGCGCGCTCCAGATAACCGCCCTCTCTGCTACCACTGTGGCGAGGCAGGTCACCTGTACCGGCAGTGCCCTTATCGTCAGATGGGCCTTAGGGGATTTTCCCCCGACAGCCTTCGTCCACGGCCTGGTCAGCGGCCTCAGGACATCGCCGAGTACGTCACCCGCCAGCTTAAGTCACCCGCCAGTCTGCCACATTCTCCTCGTCGCGAGTCGCGCTCGCCTTCGCCTCGTCGCTCTTCACCCTCTGGGTCACGGTATACCGGTGGACGCCATGGTTCCTCGAGCCCTCATCGGGAAAACTAGCTCCGGCGACCTTTGGGGGCGAGGCCGCCGCACACCGATTCGCTGTAAAGCTTCCACCGCCGCACCGCCCGATTCGCCCCGACGTCGAACGCCGAATTCCTGTCCAGTTTTCGCCACACAGACCAGATCGCCCCGACGTCGTCCGCATCGCCGACCAGTTATCACCGCCGTGTCGCTTAAATCGCCCCGACGCAGACCACACAACTGCCGCCCAGCTTCCGTCGCCGCACCGCTTGCTTCACTCCGACCTGCCGTCGACATTGAATTGTCCCGACGCCGACCACCCAACCGCCATCCAGCTTCCGCCACCACACCGCTCACTTCACTCCGAACGGACGTCGACAGGCCCTGGTCTTGGCCGGGTCTCCCTGGACATCCCTATTATCGTCGACACGAAGGAGGTCAGCGCTTTAGTTGATACGGGAGCCGATTATTCTACCCTTAGCGGGCGGCTTACAAGGACACTGAAAAAGGTGATGACGCCATGGAACGGACCAGACATACGTACGGCAGGCGGACATGTGGTTGCACCACTGGGTATGTGCACAGCCCGGGTTACGGTACGAGGCTGCACATTTGTTGCGACATTTCTCGTTCTACGCGAATGCTCTCGTGATGTTATTCTTGGCATCGACTTCCTTCGTGAGCACGGTGCCACTATAGATCTACCCAATCGCTTGGTGACGTTTTCCGCCAAACTGGCCACTGAAAAGCATGAGTACCGCGGGTCCCACTCCACGCTGCGAGTCGCCGATGATAGCCTCACAGTGCCACCACGAGCCAGCATCCTCGCCAGAGTTACTTGTGACGAGCCACATCACGGCCTCCGGGTTGTTGAGCCTAATGTCTCCCTCTCACTCGCCTTGGGAGTTTCTGTGGCAAGAGGTCTTTGTTTCCTTCGTGGAAGAGAGACGGAGGTACATGTCACCAATTTCTCCAATGAACATCGACATCTGTTCCGTGGCACTGTCATTGCTTACGTCGACCATCTGCACGAAGTCGCCGAATGTTTTGCTTCAGAGGAAGCTACGCCTAGCACTGAACCGGATGATGCCGTACACGCTGTACGGCATGTACGCTGTACACGACGTACACGCTGTACAAAGGCCCATTTCCTTTATCCTCGAACGGACACAAGTGGATCGTAGTCGCCACAGACTACTTAACACGCTACGCTGAAACGAAGGCCCTTGCCCGAGGTACTGCCGGCGAAGTTGCTCGATTCTTTATGAACTCTCAGACACGGTGCACCGTCGACCATCATTACTGACCGAGGAAAGGCGTTTACAGCTCGGCTACTGCGGGACACCTTAACTCTCAGCCATACCGAGCATCGCACAACAGCGTATCACCCTCAGACAAATGGATTAACGGAACGACTAAACAAAACTTTGGCGGACATGATCTCAATGTACATCGACGTTGAGCATAAAATGTGGGATGAGATCCTGCCGTATGTCACCTTCGCCTACAATACGGCGCCGCAGGAAACCACGAAGTTTACGCCGTTCTGTCTCGTATATGGCAGAGAGGCCCGCACGATGTTGGACGCGATGCTCCCGTGCGGGGAAGAAGCGGTCGAACCCGACGCTGCCCATTTCGCAGAACAGGCCGAGCAAGCCCGTCAGCTGGCCCGCTTGCACATCAAGGAGCAGCATGCCACCGACGCTCGACACTATAACCTTCGGCACAGGGAGGCCCACTACGAACCAGGGGACCAAGTGTGGGTGTGGACCCCCGTGCGTCACAAAGGCTTGAGCGAGAAACTACTCCACCGCTATTTCGGACCCTATAAAGTCCTGCGCCGCTTAAACAACGTTAATTACGAAGTCATTCCAGATGGAACTGTGACCGTCAGTGTTCGACGCCAGCGGCCTGAAATTGTGCATGTGGTGCGCTTAAAGCCGTACTTTTCGCGTGACTGAGCGTTCCCTGCAAGTGAAACCTTGCGTTATTGTACAGTTCACCTAACGCCTAACTTTTTTCTCCTCTCACCTTGTCATCGGGACGATGTTTTCTTTCACGGGGGGGGGGGGGGGGGGGGGGAATAATGCCACGTGCCTAGCGCCGCGCGACAGCCGTGTTTGGTGCCGACGACGACGAAGCGGTGGTTGGCACGAGCGGCGCGCTGGTGCTGGACTCTGTGACTCTGCGTTCGGAACTACAAGCCGACCTTATTCTTGGGTCCTCGGCTACGTGTACTTTCACGGCTCCCTCTGACTTCAGTCGTGACAATATATATATATATATATATATATATATATATATATATATATGTGTGTGTGTGTGTGTGTGTGTGTGTGTGTGTGTGTGTGTGTGTGTGTGTGTGTGTGTGTGTGTGTGTGTGTGTGTGTGTGTGTGTGTGTGTGTGTGTGTGTGTGTGTGTGTGTGTGTGTGTGTGCGCGCGTGTGTGTTTTTGGGAGGGGGCGATAATAGCGACGAATATAAAATACGTGTACTTATTTAAGCGACTAGCGAACGGTATATGCGTGAATGCGGATCAGCAGGGAGCCTGTAAACTGGTCACATTAATGCTGTCGTACCCTTAATAACGGAGCTTAATTGTATCATCAGCTCTTATTCCCTTCTCACCTACTTATCCACAAAATTCCATAAAATGTCTCGTTATATGGTGTATGTGACAAACGATTAACGCGTATTTTTTTCAGTTACCTCCTCGGGCCATTTTGCAATCCTTGCTTTTCTAAGCATCATATGTGCTAGTACGTTGCCAGGCGGTCTCATATTTGTTAATTTAATATCACCACTAGAGGCTGGGTTGTAATGTCGCACCTTGAGATGTCGATTGCCTTTTTACCAGCCAAATGGCGCAATATTGAAATAATACAGCCGACGTCACGGCCATACATCACCCTTGGTAAATTTTTGAGTATTGAGAACGCACTAGAATAATTGAGTGAGAATTGCGAGAGTTTTAATTATGCTCCGACGTTCCGCCGCGGTGGTGCAGTGGTTAAGGCGCTCAAATACTGTGCTCAAGAATGCGGGGTCGAATCCCGGCCTCGGCGGCCGCTTTTCAGTGTCGGCTAAAGGCAGGCGTCCGTGTGCTGTGCGATGTCAGTTCACGTTAACTAACCCCAGGTGGTATAAATTTTCGGTGTCATCCTGTGTCATTCACTTCCTGTGTCATCCGGTGTCATTCACTTTGGGACGTTAAACCTCGTAAATTAAACCAAATTATGCTCTGACACACAACAAGGCGCACAGCTGATTTCACGTCCACGGCCTAGCGATCTCTCGCTAGATCGAGCAGACGTAGCCCTTCATGAAAAACACGCCATAACGCAAAATCCTTGACCATTGCATTATAGTCCACTCGAGCTCTTGGCTAAACGTTTAGTTTCTCAGCACATTTGCGGTTTCCGCTGTTAGGAGAAGTAACTAGATCATTTTTTTTTCACAGGGAAAAAACTGCTACTGCCTCCCTCCATACGAAACCTTGCCAGTAGGTTAAGGCACTGCAGAGAAATCATTTTGTAGTTTACGAAAGCGCTGTTGATTTAAAAGGTGCAAATTTGCACCAAGTATACCCTTTGGGCATTTGGGAGGACAATTCTTAGAGCACACTCTCTTCGGTTTGCCTGAAAACCACTTTTAATAATGTATGAACTCTTTGTTGGTGCGAAAGTGCAAAGATGATCTATAGAGAATGCAACGTATGCCTTTAGGGTGCCAGTTCACGGGACTCACTCTCATATCGATAAGCGTAGAATGAAAATATAGGAAAACAAGAATAGTAATTATTAGATTTTTCATGCTTTTGTGGTTCAAAAAGTAGAAATACGCACAATGTAAAATGGTACAGGGAAAGTAGGTTCATGTAGTAGGTACATGTAGTAGAAAGTAGTTACATGGAAAGTATCTTGAAGACATAGCGCAAAAAAGACGGGGACAACTAACACAGATAGATGTAGACAGGACAGGCGCTGTCTACATCTGTGTCCTGTCTACATTTGTCCCCGTCTTTTTTGCTCTATGTCTTCAAGAAACTGCTACCAACTAGCCCAACCAAACATCTGTTGCATCAAACATGGAAAGTAGTAAGAATATAAATTATTTTTCGTTTTTTTTTTCTCTTATTACTGAACTTTCGGAACTGCGATTTACTGACGAAGACAAGCCTTCTCAAATCACTCCTTTGCACGCGAAAGTGTTTGCAATCTGAAGCAAAACATCTTAGAGCGCCTTTTTTTTTTGTATAAATGTGTCGATCTGTATTTTTCACAAATAAAAAAGGTGAAGGTTTAGGAAGAATGCCGAGATTGACTCTGCTTACCACGTAAGAGTGAAAATGAATAGGTCTGCCAGATCCATCTCGTACGGTGCGATGATCGGTCCTCTTGAAGTGCCGCTAGGAGGCGCTCATAAACCGGAAATGCTGGTTCTTTGCCTTTGAGGAGAAAATCGTGCAGGTGAAAGCGACCGACGAAATTCCTTCCCTTGGTGTTTAATCCCCTTTCGTTTAGACGGTTTATGCCTCCGGAACTGAGTAATAGGTTCCGCACATCTGGGCTTCTTCTGCTTCGGCTTAACTTCATTTTTATTTAGCTCAGAATTCAGGTGTTTCCGTCGTTCTCTTCATGTTCTCTTCACCATTCGGCACTCAGCCGCATTTGAAAATTCGCACAACATATACTATATAGCGCGCAAACAGAGTATTAGCATCAGTGGTGTCGCTTTGACGCGCGCCTGAAAGTGTGAGAAAAGTCGTCATTCATATACTGTTGCAGGCGGCGAGTAAGCCGTTTCCAAAGATTAGCGATTGAACTGATTGCGGGCGCAGTAACGGTATTACGGTGCAAGCCTATAGCGAGGCTGCAGCTTTGCAATAGACCTGCTGCCGCCCGTTCTTTGAGGCTTCTGCTCGAGACGCACATGAGTTGCGAAGCTTCGTTCAATGTTGAGGTAAGAAAAAGACATTGTTAAAAAAAAAAGAGCAAGAACAGAGCATGCCATTTTCAACCCAAGGCGCCTTCTAGTTCGGAAAGCGGATTGCCGGAAAGAAGCGAGGATTTTCTAAGCACATGCTTTTTTCATCGAACCCGCTTCTTTCCATAGCTGGCATCAGGGCTGAAGGCTTCTGATTTTATTGAGGGCCCATTTTCGCGTTTCCGCACGTTGCTCCGTTACAGAACGGACAATTTTATGGCGAGATGAGATTGTGTAGTTTTTAGGTCGCCCGTAATGGATAGAAAGAAGCAATAGATAGGCCGCGATTGGATCCCAAGTTCAGAGGAGTTGTCAAGGAAGAATAAGGAAAGTATGTCGAGCGAAAGTGTTTTATTTACTTTTTTTTTTTTTCACTTCAAACACCAGGCTAACAAAATAAAGTGAACAGCGTATGCTGTTCTTCTGGGGGAAAAAAGAGCTCACTGAACGCATGATGGATAGAACTCGGCCGAGTAGGAGGTGTCGCTGCCTTCCAGTCAGTGTACTTTTCGTCTTTTGTCTCCTTGCCGCTGTATCCAGGTAAAAATGAATGCAATGGTACATACGTCGTAATTTTTGCTCGCGCTTTCTATTTCCATGTCCAGGAAACTTGCGAGGCTTTTCTCTATATTTACCCCCGCCTCTATACTTGCGTTCCGAAGTGAGTTTCCAGAATAAGCGCATGCAGAAAAAGAAGATAGACAAAACGTAGCTCGGGTTTGCTTGCTGGTTAGATGCGGCGCCTCCTGAATTGTTCCTCAATCACGTTTTCTGCAGTTGAACGCGTGTGGAGGAAAATTGCACGTCATTAGTTCACGCACCTCACCTCATCTGGCACTGCGATGAATTTGGGAGTGTAAATCTCTGAGGAAATTTCACTCCTGAACGCACTTATTTTATGTTCCATGGAGCTAGCACAAATGAGCAGTGGATTAACACTACGAGAAAAAAGCACTGGGCTTTATCGTAGTCTACTTATAAAATTTGCCACTCAAACTGCAATCAGTAATAACCTTTTTTTTAAACGCTGCTCCGAGAAAAATTATGAAACAAATATATTTTCAAGGAAAAAAAGATTTCTTGTCATCCGTCATTAAATAGGAGGTCGCGATAACTTTTCCAGGAGCTGCGGTTTGACTTCAGCTGTTAAATGATGATGAGGGTTTTCTAAACATTGAAATTGCAGTGCTTGTCACATCACCATGCAGCAGCTCTTCTATAATCATCATCGTCACAATCATCCCTAGAGAGGTTACTGCGTTATGAAAGACTGTCTGAGCAGCTTGAAACACCTTATGTTCGTTGCGACTTTTACTGTCCCAGTCATCTTATACATTTTACCTTTACCCCGGATCCCGTGACGCCCTCCACTAGTTTGGTATTATCTTGGTATTCCTTTTGTCATCCTGAGAGATCATCGATTTTCATTCCTGAGTATTTATTATGCCACCCAAATCCATTTTTTTCTTTTTAATCTGAGCAGAAGCGAAATTTGCTTACGTTCTAAAATTCACATTGCTTTTTTGATTTTGACTGTACGTTTTGACTATTTTCATTTTTTAATTCTTATATGAAACATAATTTTATTTTTGCCATTATTTTGTCTTGATGCCTAAAATATCAAGGTTTAAATAGGTTGCCAGAGGCTGTTAAGATTAGCTATGGTTGCCCTTCCATCAAAACATCAGAGGTGTTCAATACAGGGACAGTTGTCGACCCGTAACAAAAAAAAAATTCTTACGAATAGGCATTTAACTAGCGAAGGTAGATATCAGAGTGTGTCATGTAGGAAATAAAAAATAAAGAAAAAAAGACTCGACTCAAACAGATGACACAAAGTTACTTGTAACTGGAAAATTTATTAAAGCAGCACTTAATATTATCGATAACAGCTTGAAGGCTAGTAACTGTGGAATGATGTAGACTTCTGGTGTTCGACAGAAATACACGTGCGCATTATTCACCATAATTGGCAGTGACATGCAGCTTATTTTGCTTTGTAGTTATCATCGATGAACTGGCTTCAAACATTTTAAAGTTATAGCTTAAACATCACGCACTTTGCAAATGGGGACTTTTCTTCCGGGGGAGGTTTTTCCGGGAGAGCTTTGTCAGGGGAAGTTCTTCCCAGGGCCATTTTTTCCGGGACCATTTTTTCCGGAGACGTTTACTCCAAGGCTGTTTTTTTCTGGGGCGTTTTTACCGGAATTCATCTCTAGTAGGTGGTAGGTGACATGGCGGACACTGATTGGCCGGTGGGTTTTGTGACGTCACAAGATTACATGACATGGCAGGCGTTGCCAACTCGGGCTTCTGCGTTGAGTTGAGAGAGTGGGATGGAAATCGAACTCTCAGGGCCCTTGGATTTCGCCGCCGTGCTGATATACGGCTTGGCTATAGTGGGGCTTTATGCCTGTCAGATAGTCTTTGACTTTGCGACATAAATTAAGGGATTAGTGATTAGGCGAGTAGCAGAGTGTTTGTATGCTAACGAGGATCCGAGAGGACTAGGCAGCAGAGAGTAACTAGCGCTGCATTGTCATTCCCTTAGGCGGAGCTTGAGTGTCCCCAAACAAAACTGCTTTTTTAATGCACGTACATTGAGCTGTTTTAAACTCTACTACGAAGTCAGAAAAGCACGCGCGCGCGCTGTGTGTCTGTGCCCCCCCCCCCCCCCAACACACACACATGCCTGTGCATGCATGCATGCACGTATATATGCGTGCGTGCACTCGCGCGCACAGAGGGTGCACCCACGGAGGCAACTAGCGTGCGCCATTTCTGGAGAGAAAGCGTTCACGGGGCCTTGCGCGGGGGAAATGCCTTATCCGGAGAGACGTTCCTATTCGCAAACTATCAAGCTGTCATGTCGGTTTTCAGATAACTGTACAAGGCATTAGGGGCTGTTTGGTTACCTCGACTAGCAGCCTACTGATATCGTGAAAGAGGAAAGTACTGTGTGCTGAAACTTTCTCGAAACCGTTTTGAAGACCTCTCCAGCTTCAATCGGAGCACGTTTGCGACGAAACCGTGCTTAAAGTTTGCGCGTTGTTATATACCTATATGTATATATATATATATATATATATATATATATATATATATATATATATATATATATATATATATATATATATATATATTCAAACAGGGTGTCACACAACTTTCCCGATTATCTATTTTATTCCAACAGTTTCGGACGGTGGACCGTCCTTCTTCAAGGTAGAATTGAGTATGGAGAATAAGTCTGCACATTACGCCACTGTTAGGAGAGGGAGAAGGAATTCTCGCTCTCCGTCTTTGGAGAAGCAAACATTACTGAATAGATAGAAAGGGCGAAAAGCTCCAGTTGATTATTGGCTGGTGATGCAACAAAGACGGAGAAAGAGAGAAAAAAAAAAAAGGGGGGGGGGGAGAGAAAAGGGGCAAAAAGAGAAAGTGGAGAGCCGACAAATGTTACATACGCGTCGTGCTTCCACGAAGACGACACTACAAGCAAGACAAGTCTCTCTCGAAGGAAAGTTCAGAATAACATAAAAAAAAAAATCTAATAATAAAAAAACAAAAACAAAACAAAAAAAAAACTGAAAAACAGACAACGCGAGCATGCACACCAGGACGGCCCGCTCCCCAGCGGTGCAGGTGTTCAAGAAACCGTTGGGATAAGAGTTATGTGTTCTAGACGGAGTTGTTCCACCCCGCGACACGCCAGCGATCGGAGCCAGGGCGGCGCGCCGCCGCGGCGACGAAAGAGCCGTCGGCCAGACGCGCTCTCCCGAAACCCGAAACCCAATGCCGCAGCCGGGCATTCGCGTCAAGTGGTTCCCGCGAGCGTGTCCTAAGTAAAGACGTTTGTTGCGGGATAGAAAATCGACCAGAGGGGGGAGGCCAAGGAGCTAAATAGCGAACAGTATAGTTTGCGTGAGAAGGAGGAAATTCTTAGGAGCGGGCAAATGGGGGGAGATAAAGGCGTTGTCTATTAGTTATGTAGGCTTTTCAGAAAGGCAAAGTTGCCCAATATTTCATTAATTCCATGGGATAGAGTCTGAAATTTGTGTATGAAGTACGATTCTATGAAGTGTATGAAGTACGAGAATCGTACTTCATACACAAATTTCAGACTCTATCCCATGGAATTAATGAAACATTGGGCAACTTTGCCTTTCTGAAAAGCCTACATAACTAATAGACAACGCCTTTATCTCCCCCCATTTGCCCGCTCCTAAGAATTTCCTCCTTCTCACGCAAACTATACTGTTCGCTATTTAGCTCCTTGGCCTCCCCCCTCTGGTCGATTTTCTATCCCGCAACAAACGTCTTTACTTAGGACACGCTCGCGGGAACCACTTGACGCGAATGCCCGGCTGCGGCATTGGGTTTCGGGTTTCGGGAGAGCGCGTCTGGCCGACGGCTCTTTCGTCGCCGCGGCGGCGCGCCGCCCTGGCTCCGATCGCTGGCGTGTCGCGGGGTGGAACAACTCCGTCTAGAACACATAACTCTTATCCCAACGGTTTCTTGAACACCTGCACCGCTGGGGAGCGGGCCGTCCTGGTGTGCATGCTCGCGTTGTCTGTTTTTCAGTTTTTTTTTGTTTTGTTTTTGTTTTTTTATTATTAGATTTTTTTTTTTTATGTTATTCTGAACTTTCCTTCGAGAGAGACTTGTCTTGCTTGTAGTGTCGTCTTCGTGGAAGCACGACGCGTATGTAACATTCGTCGGCTCTCCACTTTCTCTTTTTGCCCCTTTTCTCTCCCCCCCCCCCTTTTTTTTTTTTTTTTTTCTCTCTTTCTCCGTCTTTGTTGCATCACCAGCCAATAATCAACTGGAGGTTTTCGCCCTTTCTATCTATTCAGTAATGTTTGCTTCTCCAAAGACGGAGAGCGAGAATTCCTTCTCCCTCTCCTAACAGGGGCGTAATGTGCAGACTTATTCTCCATACTCAATTCTACCTTGAAGAAGGACGGTCCACCGTCCGAAACTGTTGGAATAAAATAGATAATCGGGAAAGTTGTGTGACACCCTGTTTGAATTTAACTCTGGCCCATTAGTAACAAGCAATCCATATATATATATATATATATATATATATATATATAGAGAGAGAGAGAGAGAGAGAGAGCGAAGTGATGCGAGAACATTTAACGTACTTGGTCGCTTAAAAAATTATAGAGCGAAGTGTATGCTTCATTTATATATATATATATATATATATATATATATATATATATGTGTGTGGGGGGGGGGGGGGGGGGGTGGGGGTGTGTGTGCGTGTGTGCATGTGTGTGCCGGGTGCCCCAGGTAAATGTAATTAGTGTTCTAAAAAATACCGCGAGCCCAAGCCCAGTGAAACTAATTTAGAGTTGTTCAGTCGCCTATGCTAATCTGCAGTACTTTTGCGTTTACCAAGGTTAAATAATTAATTAAGACAATTATTGCTTTGAGGAAAAAGTGTCGATGCAAAAGTTATAGATCGCCTCGAAAAATGGCTAGCTACGCTTCCAACGCAGCACTTTTTTATAGGCCTTCAGAAAATAGTGTCACGTGACGAGCTGTTACATTCGCCGCGTGCGCCCACTCAGCTTAATCGGAGAGAGCACTGCCGAGAAAAGCGGATTTTGTTGTTTCGGACGAGTCTGGCGACTTTAAAATGGCGCCCATGACACGAGGAAGGTTATTTTATTGCGCCAGGTGTCGTTTTAGGCTGGTAAAAATCCCCTCTACGTAAGTAGTAGCTTGACGAAAGAAACGTAGATAGAAGTTGCTCGAGAAGATCTACAACTTTTGCATTGGCACTTTTTCTGTAAAGCCAAAAAGGTAAGATTTGCTAATTAGTCTACTAATTAATTAACTTTAGTAAACGAGAAAAATATTGGAGATTAGCACAGGCGACTCTTAACACCTCTTTGTTTATTTGACTGAGTTATGGCTCACCATATTTTTTAAAACCTTGGTTAGATTTAGCTGGGAAGCACCGATTTATATAGATAAGCGGTCTGCTTTGTGATGTGGAAGAAAATTTCCCGCAAAGCACGCGCGCCTAATGAAGTCATTAGGTTTGAATTCAGCGTGGGCGCGTGTAAACGGCACGCATATTGCTTGCTTGAATCTCTCAGATGCACGACGTGGAACGCTTGATTTCCGTTTCTCGCCGCGCGTTAATGCGTCTGTGGTTACCAGGAAAAGCACAGTGCTCTGAGCAGATCAAAACGTTTTGATAGCCACGTTATATACCATTAGCAACGATTACCTCCCTTTAAATCACGAATGTAACATACTTTGCAGAATGAGCATCGAGTATAATTAGGTATGCGGAAAGGCTATAACTAAGGCGCCGAATGTGTTGCAGGCGTACTTTCACGCCAGAAGTTTTTTCCCTGCAATCCTGAAAGGCTCATTGAAATGACAGCAGAAGGAATTAGCGGAGATTTGTTTTTTTTTTCTCAATAAAATAGAACACGCTTTCATTTACTGCTTGAAGATATCATTGATGCTTTGTCCTGATAATCCAGTGACATCAATTAGGAGAAATCTTCACGACACTTCCCGTGTGGCTAATTGCCTGCGTTAAGGTGGCTCAAACCAAGACAAGTTGTTTAACTTCCTCTAGGTACATGAGAACCACCCTGACGAGAAACGGCTCCATCGGATACAATACAGTGTTTTTAGCGTGGTAGTGTTAAAGGCCCCTTTCTCAAGGGAATTCGCTGTTGGCATTATGAGTGGATAATCACGGGAACAACTCTGGCAGTTGGTAGCTCCTAGGTGGCATTGCCGCGCGCTGACTAGTCGTCGGGTTGTGTGACGCCACGTAACCAAATGGCACGACCGATTTGGCGCGAGCTTCTAACTCGTGCTTCGCCTTTGACAGCATACGAGGAGCCCCAAAGTGAGCCGGCTGTAAACGGAAGCCAGTAACGCTCTGCATCAAAGTGTGTTGCTGGGCGAGTTGGTGACTGACCATGGTAGAAGAAAATAGCGCAGGAGACGGGACAAAGAAGTGGAGAACACGAGCGCCAGCTAACAACTATTTAAAGCGTGAGCGTATGAATACATTGAGCGACATCTGCGCAGGATGGAAAAAGAAGAGTCACAACGTCAACACAAAAAAGTACCATGCTCATCATCAAGAGTTAAGATAGGCCAGCTCGTGAAGCGACAACAAAACAGAAGGCATGCTTGTGCATGAAGCCCCTTGTCCGAATGCTTCATGCGAAGGGGCTTCATGCTCAAGCATACTTATTTGTTTCTTAGTTGCGCCACGAGCTTGCATATCTTAACTCTTAATGATGAGCATGGCATTTTTTTGTGTTGACGTTGTGGCTCTTCTTTTCCTTTCCCGCGCATAAGCCGCTCAATGTATTCATACGCTCAAGCTTTGAATACATTCAGTTGTTAGTCGGCGCTCGTGTTGTCCACTTCCTTGTCCCGTCTCCTGCGCTATTTTCTTCTGCCATCAACGCTCTCACGACGCATACTTAAAGACGGAGCTTAAGTGTCCTCCAAATTTTCTGGACTGATCCTTTTTTTTTTTTTCGTCATTTTAACTCTACCGTTACTAAGATAGCTTGCACAACCCGTACTCCGAGTTTGATTCGTTTTCAGAAGGGCCGTTTTCCCCCTTTTCGCTCTCATCTTATTGACGGAAGCGCCGGTAGTGTAAATGGTGGCAATTGAATAAGCATCCGATTCTGGTGTTTCCATCAATTAGATGACTCAAAGTCAGGGCGAAAACTACTCTTCTAAAAACGACGCAAACTCAAAATGCGGACCTAGATTTCAAGGCTTGCCCTGGACGCATCAATGAGTGCTGGGGCCAGCAAATAAGTTCTACAAACCTTTCCGTCTGGAATGGTAACAAACATGTCTCTTCACTTGTGCGCATCTTCCTGAAATGAATCTCAGGTTGCGAGGTGCCCGCAGCTCATGTGCTATCAATTATGTGGCTGTGTTTCAGTGCAAAGCCTCTGCCAAGCTCACTGATAGGCGTTGCTATGGAAACGAAACGAAATCTAGCATTGCCTATGCTATGCCTGACATCCATCACTTGCTTTGGGAATGTCCAGCACTCAAGACAACGCGGATCCGCCATCTGGGGGCAGCTGGCATCTGATACCATAATCCGCAGTCATATGCGGCTTGTACGCAGTGACCACATCATCATACACGCCTCGAATTCAGTGCATCAGCCAACTTTTATTCATCAATTTTACCACACCCTTCATCCTTCATAGCCTTTTTATGCCCTGAGGCAATAAACATTACAAAAAAAAAAAAAAAAGATGCCTTGGCGTGCCTTGCTATGGCTTGCCATGACTTAGTTTGAATACAGTCACTTATCATACTGCTAATAACAATAACGTACCACGGCTTAACATGTTAACTATCCTTTAAGTAGATTCAGGATAGAATACAATGGCTATTTCATGTCTAATAATAACCTACCACCGCTTGTCATGCCTACTATAGCTTAACATGACTTAACGAGCTCGGCGACAGAAAAAAAAGAGTGCAGGGTTGCGCCTAGGAAATGGCGGAAGGACTGCTTTTACTAATCATCATCGCCATCGCAGCTGCTGCTATTGTCATCATTATCACTGCTACTATCATCATTATGAACTAAATGCACCGTCATTGCCATCGCTGCTACCATCATTATCATCATCAATAACTACAGCTTCATTATTATCGCTTCTATCATGAATGTCATCATCACTAGCTGCATCGTCATTGTCATCACGACTATTATCCTGACGTTGGAAGTGAAGGATTACGGTCTGTTTCTCACGAGCACGGCCTGGAGTAGTGCCTTTTCGTCTCGGCTGACGATCGGGGTGATAGTCGTTCGATTCGTAGTGGAGACAAATATTTTAAGTGTCAGTTCATGCGATTACTTCCTGTGGACATTTCCTTCGGTCGTTCGCAATCTTCACGACCCATGAGCCAAGAAAGGCTTTCGCCTCAAAAAACAGAGATGGATCCCGGGACAAGCGCTATCGCACGATATGCCGTTGTTAGCCGAGGTAAAACGCACAAACGCGAACGCAAGCCTAACGCCGAACCCTCCTTACCTACCGCTTCTTCGATATTCAGGTAGACTTTCACAGGTTCTTTCAGCCACCCCTTTATTCATGCTGCCAAAATTGCGAAGTTGGAGTGTAATGTATTCGATGTGTCCTTCAGCAGCAGTTCGACCTATTTTCTAGGGTAGAGCTTGTTTAATGTCACCTCTGGTTTAATTGGCGGATAAGAACTTTCTCCTATTTTTACTTGATGAAGCTGAAAGTTCTTAATTTGATATAGAAACGTTCACCTTTGATATAGAAACGTTCGATTAGCCCTGCCATGATGGCGCACTGGATAGGGCGCACGACTGCTACCCAAGGATGCGGGATACAATCCCAGCCGAGGCGGACGCTCCTCTATGGAGGAGAAAAGCAAGGCGCCCGTGTGCTGTGCGATGTCAGTACACGTAAGCAACTCTAGGTGGTCGAAATTTCCGGAGCCCTAGACACCGGAGCCTCTCTCATAGTCTGAATTGCTTTCAGACTTTAAGCCCCTAAACGAAACCAAACCAATTACTCGATGAACAGCCTTCTTGCCCCGGGAAAACATACATTTTCGCCTTTAAGTGTGTTGAACCGGAGTGTAAGCAGAATTCCAAATTACGCATTGACCTATATTGTACTAATTCTCTCGGACTAACCTGAAGGACCTTGAAGGACTCTGCACACTTCCCTGTGAAGTGTAGGCGTGGCTCCCATAACCTTTCCCTTTTTTTCCCTTTAGGCATGTTCCTACCCACTTCTCTACATAAATATTCAATACTCTTAAATATAAGCTGGTGTCAAACCCTCAAAACTTCTTAGTTGAAATAAAAGACAAGCGATGAAAACGAAGAAGCAAACAAATATACCAGCAATAACCACAAAACAGAGTTTCCTTCATATTCAGGAGGGGGGGGGGGGGGGGGGGGCATTTTCTCATTGACGTGAGGTCTCCGTTGAAAAAACTCCGGAGAGAAGTTCATGTAATTATCTTTCTAAATAAAAATTGTTTTTCTGGTTCTTTTTGGGTATGTTGACTTCGTCTTTCAGCGTAAAAAATAAATTAGTTTGAAAGTAAATTTAAAATATTTTGTTGCTCGATTTAAACTAGTAACGTTTACGCTAGTATAGATCAGGGGCTGTCTTTTGAAGTCAATGGCTGTGTAACACAATTTCTGAGCCTCCCCCCCTTCCCTCTCCTCCCCTCGAAAGAAAACATTCATGTCGACACACGCTGTATACTTGAGCAATCAGCCGGTTGTATTTGGTCCTTTCTAGCCTACAGAAGCTACGGTTTTGTGTTGGGCGTGGCCCGTTTATCGTTAAAATGTCTTGACTCTGTCTATGCTGGCCGTGCTGCAGTTCGTCGTCTTGGTCTCTTTAACTGGATAACCTGAAAAGCATTGGCACATACGTAAAAGGAAAACAAAAATGTCAGTAGTATAAGCATTAGAAAAGTATGAATGTACTAGCTAAAATTGGCTTGAAATCCGGGTTTTAATTTTTGCATATAATAAAATACGGACTATGACGTCACATGCATGCTACCTTAGGGTTATAAGCATTAATACTTTTTCGTGACGCCTCCATCATCACTTTGTATTTTAGTCATTATTCATTCTAGGCACGCGCAAACAATAAAAGAAACCTCACGCCGGACATCAAGGGTTGCCTTATAACAAAGACAAATGCACCTCGGGGCAGAAAGAATTGAAGTTCAGAATTTGGAGCGACCGACTACTCAAAGCCTTCGGCATGATTTTTTTCTTTGCAATATCATTTTTTTGTCATTGAAATACTTCGGGAACAATATACGTGAAGCCAACCTAGCCGTTGCCAATACCCCCAAGCAGTCTGACGAAATTTCATTACGTGCTTCATAGTAGAATTCTTTCTTTCGGACAGCATTCAACAAGAAAGAATTGAGGACCACATTACGGAGAGAAGACCAGTTTAAAAATGCTCAATCGAGACGGGACTCAAAGATGCAAGATTGTATGATGAACTTTTTCCTTTGATTTGGTTTATTCAGATAAGTAGGAATGCAGTTATCTGATGGTTATAGATGCGAAAAAACGCATAACCAGAGTCGGTTTGCCTGTAGATGCTTTCCAAAGATCGTATTCGAGAGAAAAACGCTGGTTAGAGACGCCGCGTGCGCGAGGTCGTCCGTTCACTTACCACACAGGTTCTAAATGTTAACGTCTTAAGATGAAGGTCACATCAGCCGAAATTCACTTAGCACTTAGGGTAAACGCAGTAAAATGGAAACTGGCAAAGCCGGCACGGAACAAATGCAAGAGGAAATTATTGTCAAATCTTCCATTAAGGAAGTGCATTCATCAATGGAAACTGCTGTCTATTAGATTTAATTATTGGTATGCTTTCTTTTTGCTGTATTGTCGCCATCTTTTATGTAGTGTTTCGCGAAAAAAAACGACCCCCCCCCCCCCCCAGAGTATGACAAATAAAATAAATCAGACAGATAAATACATGTCGGCTGTATATGGGGAAGAAAGTTGTCGTCTTCACTTGTCTATTACGATTAAGGAGAAGGAGAAGAGGAGTTAATATGTAAAATTTGAAGTGCAAAGAGGGGGGAGGGTTGTTAGTGGGTAAAAGACGATCATTCCATGCCCTTGAACCGCAGTTAACACCTTCGTATGACATGAAAACCACTACATTACCTTTGCGCCCCGCCGTAGTGGCGCAGTGGTTACGGCACTCGACTACTGTTCCCAAGGATGCGGGATTGAATCCCGACCTCGGCGGCCGCTTTTAGGTGGAGGAGAAAAGCAAGGCGCCCGTGTGCTGTGCGATGTCACTGTACGTTAAAGAACTCCAGGTGGTCGAAATTTCGGAGTCCTCCACCACGGCGTCTCTCATAGCCTAAGTCGCTTTGAGACGTTAAATCACACAAACCAACATTACCTTTGCCTGTGCGATTTTTGAAGGCAAATCTGTTGTGACAACAAAAATTTCTGCAGTAACATCAAAATTTTGTGTTCTTACAACGAGGAAGTACTACATAACTACAGACTACGTAAATGTCTGACCTTACTACAAAACTACAGAATGTTTATTAGATTTTGACCGAACGACCGAACGAACGACCGAACGAGCGAGCGAACGAGCGAGCGAACGAACAAGCGAACAAGCGAAGAGCGAACGAATGAGCTAACGAAAGAACGAACAACACAGGCATGCAAAGATAAACAAAAGTAGATGTGTAAGTCAAGCGCGCACTTCATAGGTTTTTTTTTTTTCTTCGGCCTCTAGCCATATGGCATGAGATGAAGGCGTCGATAAACTGGAGCAGATGACGGAAGCTACTGTCCTCCAAAAAGGCTTCGGCCCTTCGCCGTTAACCACAATGTCAATTCTCTCTTAACCGTAAGTCCGGCTTCACTTTCTGTAATCGCTTTATTCCTGAGAATGGTATCCAAGCACAGATTATGTCTCCTATAATTGTGCTCACCAATGAGTGAGAGCGATCGATGCTCAGATGTGTCTGACACACGCTCATTTTGTGCCTGAAAATTTTTCACGAGGGTGTACTATTTCGTGAGCGATGTAGCAACATGTCACATCGCAAGGATAATATATTGCATGCGTATTTTTATCAGGATATAGACAAGCTGCTGTAAATTTTGTAGTTATACTGAGAGAATACCCGAAAACTGAAAGAAGAATCACTGTCAAGGCGAGGCTAGAAAATACCGGATTGTGGGATACATCTTCGCTATTATTAGCAGCGACTGAAAACGTGTGATGAGTTCCTTAACCACGCCCTTTATAAAGGATGAAACACCCGCACCAGTTGTTTCAAAAACTTCTCTCGTACAATAGTTGTAACCGTGGTGATAAGCTATAGCGTGCTTTTAAGATAAAAAAATTCCTTAATACAAATATCGAGACAGACAGAGTATATTGGCTTCACCACAAAGTGCTACTTAGTGCAGTGATGCACCCTTTACAGGACAGAAACAAGAGCAGATTCGTTTAGATTCGGAACTGAAAGATGAAAGCTTGTAATAGAGGCCGGACCTGGACAAGAAACATCATAAGGAGCGCAGTGCAATTTTGTATGCGAACAAGTAACGTTAATGTCTGTTATTTTCCCCCGGAAATCCTGCTCTCAGTGCGTATTGTTAAATCACGCTGAAGTACTTGCTCTTATTTCCCAGGACGTCGACGCCGGCTTTTGTCGTGAAGTGCCGATGCCTGTAGATCTTATGCGACACAAAAGTTGTCTGCAAAAACCTTCGCTGGGCGCGCTTGTAAAGGTAAACTACAAATGTGGCAGGAGAAAATTTCGGCGTGTTTGATGGCACAGATGTGAAGTGAAGGAAATGCCACTAATGATAATAACGACTCTTCGCTGTACAGGGTGCTGAGGTTTATTTCTTGATGTTTATTATAAGACAAAAACGACAGATAACAACTCCGTAGGACTTAAACGAGGCAGTCTAGTCATGCATTACGCTTCTTGTAAACATTGCAGTCCTGTTTCAGATCGGTTCACTGCCTGGCTGCAGAGGAAGGCTTTAATTAGGGTTTGCCGTTGTCCATAAAATGTTTCCGGCAGGTGTTCGTGATTCAGTCTCAGGAATGACATTGGCCTTCTTTGAGGGTTTTTTAGGTCGTTTACTTTTCCCGAGGATAAGTGAACGGAAGGCGTAGTGTCCGTTCGCGGTGCATGGAGTGGGTGATGGTCTACCTAGTGTCTGAGTTTAATTTAAAGTGCTTGGCCAACGCACTGTTAGAAATTAATTGCGCTCTTGCGAAGGGGCCAGCGATTCATCATCAATAAGACGTACTCAACCATAAACGCATGCACAAACATAAAAAAAGTGACTTCTGTGAAGCAACAGCATAAAATGTTTGTATTTTGTGGGTTTGTCTTATGACTGGTTCGTTTTTCAGCTCACTGCTCGGTCGTAAAAATATTGACTTCGAATATTGCTCCAACAAAACTTATTTCGTGCTGCTCTAGTCACCAGAGGCATCGGCAAAAATCGGTAGTGCGCAGCAAATTTCTTTATTGTTGCCTGCGGAGGCAAGGTAACGGTTGATATAGGGCTCTGATTTCTGAATGTTAAGAAAGTAGTAACCTACTCGTGTAATGTTTTATGTTTAAATAAAGACCAATAATCGTCACGGTAAAAAGAAATAGTAATGGAGAGATGCGTGAAACACAGGCTTATATGAAAGAAGCTCAACGTCACATCAATAGACACAAGCTTACTAGGTAATTTTAGGCGTATTTTTGCCGATATGCAAAAAGAGGAGAAAAAACAATATAGGCAGGATCTGAAAGCCAATATTGTTTGTTTCTATTGAGGAGTAAACAAGTTATATTGAAACTAGAGTTGTTCTAAAATAAATATTTTGGCTGCGAAGCGAATACGAGTAGAAAAATAGGTTGCAAATTGAATTCAAAATTTTCAAATAATTTGGACTATCAGTTCAAGTGGTTAAAACTAAAGACGAAACGTTTTTTTGTTAGGCAAATCGCTGTTATCAAAAGGACCAGACGTGTAGAAAACAATTTTTGCCTTCACCCTTCATAACAAAAATTATTGCATCTGTAAGGCCTAACATGCTAAGATTTAAAGAAAGGTAATCACATATAAATAGTAATGAGCTTCACGTTATAAAATAATGCCCTGTTCGAATTTCTGAAAACAAATATATTCAGCGAAACAAAATATAGTAATACCGAAATTTCGCTCACTGCCCACATGGCGAAAAAGCGTACTGAATGCTGTCGTCAAGCATTGTAAGGAGGCTAGATACATTGTTACTGGACGAGTGACGTCAGGGGCCGACTACTGAAAATTGAAGGCAGTCAGAGATGTGGTGGGAAAAGGCAAAAGGACGGCTCGCGAAAGTGTATTCAAAAACAGCAATGTGAGTTTGCAATGCGATCGCGAAAGTAAAGCCTTTATCAAAAGTTTACAGCCCAGCGGGTTTGCTTTCAAGCCGTATAATATGACTTGTGTAGAAATTGTGGAAGTCGTAGTCATTAGAGAGGGTAGGAGGAAAACTCATCTTGCCTTCAGCAAGTATGGAAACCTGGGAATGCATTACGAGCCAGATAGTATTGCTCAGAAGAAGACCCCCTGGGGCTGTAAACTTTTGACGAAGGATGTACCTTCGCACGCTCCTTCGCTGTGCCTGAAGACAAAGCGCCGATCGTTAAATTTCGCTCGAAGCGCACTGCTCACGACGACGTGTAACCGGTTTAGCCTTAATTCTTCTATTGTTTTCGTCTGACTTCAAGAGCCGTGATAGGCCGAAATATCGGGAAAACGAAACCACTTTGTTAGCTGCCCCGTTGTGCGAGCCGTGCAGTACGAGGTACGATCGCACGGAACGTTGCGATTGTACGCGTTTTTCTCGCTGTCAGTGTAATCAGATTCTCGGTTTTAGATTCTAACGGATGAAAATGGGGAACGATCAGGACAGTCGCCGCGAGGTAACCGGAGCAGCACACGCGGGCCTTAACTTCGCCCGCTCAGTTTATCTTTCACAAGGCGGCCGCTTTGGACCGCCGTATTTGATAACCCCCTTTCCCCATCTTTTATTTCGAATGAACTCGCCCAATAGGCAGTTCTTGCCAACTCGGTCATGTCATGCCATGTCATGTAGTCGCGACGTCACCCAACCCGCCGATCAATTAGTGCACGATCATACAATGGCTCGTGATGTTTTGCTCATACATCGATAACGCCAACTCCACATTTTCTAGGAAACGGCACATGATCACTGCCAGTCACTTCGCCAGTCAATAGCCAGTTGTCAAAGGTATCAAGGCAACGTACCGATGCCGGGCCAAAGCCACACTAGATAGCCATCGCTGCCATGAGGTCACAGAACACCCAGCCGGGGAAAAAAAAAAAAGAACTACAGAAGATTTTTTTATTGTCACAACACAATCTCTGTTCGGCTTTTGCAGTAAGCTTGTTGCGACAACACAAATTTCTGTAGTAACGTCGAAAGTTTCTGTAGTTACAAAAAAAAAAAAAAGCGACGTAGAAAACTGCAAAACTACACGAAAGTACTACTTCAGACATTTACGACAGATCAACCGAATATTGTGTCGTAATGTGGCACAGTTCTGTAGTTTTCTCGACTGGGCATGGTCGAGTTTGCGAGGCAGCTCCTTTGAGATATGATTTAGAATAGAGCCCACCGGTACACTCGGATCGCGAGTTAAACACGCTATGCTGGTAGGATACACAGACACATTCGCACGACATGCTTAAAGCGATGCTTTATATTTGTGTCGGCAGATGTGCGTATGTGTGTGTGTGCGCGCGCGTGTCTGTGTGTGATAGGCAAAAGTTAAGGAATTAGGACTAAGCGAATAGCTGCCATTAAAGCTGTCGCTTCATAATCCTAAAGGCAAAGCTTAAGTGGCCGCCTCAATTTTTATGCAAAGCCTAGAAGTTA
Organism: Amblyomma maculatum; assembly: GCF_055883805.1. Classification (NCBI taxonomy): domain Eukaryota; kingdom Metazoa; phylum Arthropoda; class Arachnida; order Ixodida; family Ixodidae; genus Amblyomma; species Amblyomma maculatum. Next base: position 59,713,489 of record NC_139347.1, on the reverse strand, counting down.
GGCCCACTTATTTTAAAATGCGGCGCGTCGCGGCACGGGGCACTTGATCCTTTGTTTGTACATTCTCTGCTTTCACCTTAGACGGTCATTTCATTAACGCGACAATGTTCAACTACCTGGTCTACAGAAAATTCGGGTTCGGTGCAGTTGTTGCTGCGAACGAAAAAAAAAAAGCAAAAAAAAAAAGGAGTATTAAACCTCTGCTCCAACCTAGATTCCCGTGATAAAAAAAAAAAGCAAATAGCCTCCTCCAACCAACGAAATCTTGTGTGCAGGGAAATAATACCATATAGAGGACAGAAAGCAACAAATTAAATTTTTTTTTTTTTGGTTCAGCTATTGCCGGCGTCTGCAACTGCAGATGTTACGAGTATGCTGTACGTCTCACCGCACTTCACGCCTCTCTGCTTTCATGTTTTTGGCTTTAGAGAAGAAGCGAGACCACTGATTCACTGCACGCTATATATATTGAGCAGCTCTTCTTACTTTCATTTTTTTTGTGCCCCCTGATTTAAAAAAAACAAAACTTAATTGCTGTATTCCACGTGGAACATGTGTTTCGTTAGAATTGTAACGTGATGCTCCGGTGCACGTGCTGTTAAAATAAAGGACATGTTTTCACAGACATGTACTTGGAGATTGCGGAAGACCCGCACGTTCGCCTATAATTATGAGATTTCGCGAACACTGGGTTGTACTTACGACGAAATAAATAAACCTTAGTTACGCTTCTACTGTATGCAGGACACAGGCGATTCAAGGAAAGACAACAAAATGTAATGACGTACAGCGCCGAGTCCGCTATTTCACACGCGGTCGCATGATAGTCAAATAGACCAGGTATGCTTATATATAATAAGAACTTGCTGCATATTTGTCGTAAGGGTTTGAAAATTGATTATCCCTTTAAGCGCTATTTTTCTTTTTGTGATTTGAAGCCGGCCTTGTTTTTCTTTCCTTTTTTTTTTTTTTGGCGACATTGTTCACAAAGCATTATTACACTCTCAAAGAGTCGAAGAAGCGCTGTTTGCTGAAGATTGCAAAGCTCGCAATCAATTTTTGTTAAATATAAATATGCAAAATAATGCTAGGTATGTAAAGAAAGCGGTTTGTTGTCGGGAGCTGATGTGCTATGGTAATTATTGAAAAGGAAAAAGAAAAGAAAGCTTTTTCGTTCGCAAAACTGAGGCTTGCACTAGCAACACTTTCGAAAGGCCGCCCCCACCCCCACTCTCTTCCCCCATCCCTTTCCTTCCCACTTGTTATTGATTGTTGGGGCCCTTTCCGCTGCTTATTTATTGTTGCGGAACTGTTTCTTTTTTTTTTTATCCCGTAAGCCAGAACAATTTCATATTTGCATTTTGATTTTCTCCTTTCTTTGTTTTGTTTTGGGATTCAAACATGGGTTTTTCGCAAGATGGCAAGATGACGTAAATAGTACCTTTCCTTGCTGTAAGGTAAGTGCTTGTGTGAAGCAGACATGGCGATTCGGCAACAAAGTTTTATTTCACCGGCGTTCTTTAGGCCCTTCCGCTAATAATTTACATTTGTAAATGGTACCGTATCTCTAAGAAAGATGCCCCCTGGCTACAACAGCTCGTCAGCTGGCCTTGGAATTTCTTGAGGCGAAAACATGACGCTCAGGAGCATATTGTTGAATGATTAAGACAGGCATCATTTATGCTGTTTTCTGTGTTTGTGTTTGTTCATTGGAGCGGTCATGTGTCTGTTTGTTGAATAAGCCTCCCTTCTCACTCTGGCTGAGACAGCGGTCTCAGCTGTAGCAGCTACTCGCGGTGGAGTATACTGAATAATCCTTGCGTCAATGCAATGGTGACTCATGCTGTTTGTGGTTCCTCTCTTCCTCCCCTGGGGCCGCCTCCAAGTTGGTAGGCGCAGTCGTATTGCTTTGTGCGCCTTCTCTTTGTTTCCCTGTCGTAATTCAAGGGCACGATCTTTAGATAAAATGGTCATTTGGTTGATAATTTTTTATTGCAAGTTAGATTAACAAAACGGTCTGAAGTTCGCGCCTCCACCTGTGCTGCTTGCACACACACACACACACACACACACACACACACACACACACACACACACACACACACACACACACACACACACACACACACACACACACACACACACACACACACACACACACACACACGCACACGCACACGCACACGCACACGCACACGCACACGCACACGCACACGCACACACTTGGAGGAGGTACTTGTCGCTACTTAGTTTTTGTTAAAAAACGGATCTAGGGACTTTAGTTTCGCCCACAGCGCCGACAACGCCGTCGTCTAATAATCTGAAAAAAAGAAAAGAAAAAGGGAACTGGGCATTCAACACTGTCGCGTTATTAATCCGCATAAAACAATCACCATAATTAGACAGCATTCGCGTGCACACAGCGACCGCCATTATATCTAGCCGTGGTACCCTGACAAAAATGACGCGTGAAAAACTACATGCACAACAAATGTGCAGTAATAATGGGAAGGCAGGGGGGAGGAAAGAAGGGGACATGCATTCTCACTGCACTGCTACCGATGAGAGCAATATGCCTCGCTGTCATCGCTGTCAGGGTTATTGCAATCTTCAATCTTGCATTTTTTTTCAGTGCGCCTTCTCACAACATTCTTTCTTTGCTTGGATACACAGCGCATTCGTAACCGTTCACGGCGCGGTACGAAGTAAACATGTTAGAGTGATGAGCCATTGTGACCTTATATAAGTTGCAATGTTTGCGGGCTGTAGGGGCAACAGCGGTGAACAGAATGCCTTTTTTTTTTACTTCGGCTCGATGCGGGAGGTCCTGGAATGTGTACAAGGCAGTGTTTGTTTTAGAGTCCCGCTTCTTATAAGTGGATCCTCAAAGCGCTGTGAGCGCAGTTGTTCTCTTCCCTTTTACAAGTGGGGTGCCGGCTTCAGACAACGAAAGAATTCCACAGTCTGTAAAAGCAATGAAGGAGACAAACAAACTAGAAAACTATGAAAGATCCGTGCTGAGTCTGATCCACAGTATTGTGAGAAGAGTAAAAAACCCCCGCTCACTCTTGGGGTGAGGTGATACTCTGTTCTGCAAAAAAAAAGAAGAAAAAAAGGTCGAAATATTTTGATGCGGCATTTCACTAGAGCTTAAATGAAATATATATTATGCCTAGGTATTCACTGCTTTAACCCCGCCGGGGTGGCGCAGTGGTTACGGCGCTCGACTACTGTTCCCAAGGATGCGGGATCGAATCCCGGCCTCGGCGGCCGCTTTTCGATGGAGGCGAAAAGCAAGGCGCCCGTGTGCTGTGCGATGACAGTGCACGTTAAAGAACCCCAGGTGGTCGAAATTTCCGGAGTCCTCCACTACGGCGTCTCTCATAGCCTGAGTCACTTTGGGACGTTAAACCCCACAAACCAACCAACCAAAAATGCCTTTATTATTTTTTTAGATGTCTAGAAAAGGGGGTGAGGGGGAGGGTGGATGGAAGTACCTGGAGGCGTCATTGGTATTTTCCTTGTTTTGTAAGAAAAAAGACAGTATTAGATTTGGCCACCAGGAAACACAGCATATATTTAGACTTCGGAAATATATATTACGCTTGAGTATTTCTTACTTCAAAATTGGCTCTGTGGAAAGTTGCAGAGGTTCAGAGGATTTAACGGCGGTTTCTATAATAATAATTGGTTCACAAGAAGGGAAAGGTACAGTAACTGTCACACTTGCTCTGTGGACACCCGAACCGCGCCGTAAGGGAAGAGAGGAGGGTGGGAATGAAACTGGAAAGAAAGAAAGAGGAGCCGTAGTGGAGGGCTACGGAGAATTTCGACCACCTGGGGATCTTTATGCACCCTTCTTACCACGAAGGAAGGAGGAAAGCTAGGGCAATACACGAAAAATGCGCAACGAGCGAAGGAGCTGTCTATGTTGACGCGGCAGAATACGCAACAAGAGGAGCGTTCGCACTGGCGGTGGTGGACGTGCACGGGCGGCTGCAGGCATCAGGGTCGGTAGTGACAAAATCTTCGGAAACCGCGGAAGAGGCAGCTGTGGCACTAGCCACAGCTAGCACCGACACGGATACAATCTTCTCCGATTCTAAATTTGCTGTCCGTAGCTTTGCGGGAAGGGGGGGGGGGGGGGGGGGGGCAAATCTCAACTGCAGCGCAGACAATACTGAAACTGACCAGGCAACCATACAGAGAAATTGAGGTGATATGGGTGCCGGCTCACTCGGGGAATCCGGGAAATGAGGCGGCTCACAACATGGCTCGAGGTTTCGTCAACTGAGTCGGTGGGTCCTTCGTATCCATGGGTTACTCCAAGGAGGGGCTGGCATCTTTTCACGATATCACAAGTCATTACAGATTGGAACTGCACAAATATACACTACCTGACAAAACGTTGCATAAGGCACAGGAGACCGCTTGGAGGAGACTCCAGACGAGAGCCTTTCTTAGCCCTTACCTATTGGCAAATATGTGCCCTGATGACTTTAACCCCGCGTGCAGGTTCTGTGGCGAAACAGCCACGTATGATCACATACTATGGCAATGTAAAGAAGAGCATCCACCGGAAGATCTAGTACAAATTCCTTCTCTTAAGCGATGGGAGGCCGTTCTGGTCAGCTCGGACCCGGGCATTCAAGCCTTGGCCACCGAGTGGGCCACTAAGGTCGCCGCCAGCCGTGGACTGGAGGCCATCTAGAGCGGACCGTCTGCATCTGCATTTTGACGAATGAATGTTTTCCAATGCAATTTAACGTGCGCTGACATCGCACAGCACACGGACGCCACTTCATTTCGCCTCCATCGAAACACAGCCGCTGCGGGCGGGTTCGAACCCGGGAACTCCGGCACACCAATGCACCACCCCGGCGAGGCACGGCGGTTTCTAAAGACAACATTTTTCGATGTTTATGTTTTTCACAGAATGTATATGGCAGAAGCAGCCAACATTTCCAAGGAGTGCCTTTTACATGGCTGGAGCCAGATTCATTAGTCAGAGTGTATTTTATTTGTATGAGTGCTGCCGGGGTCAGGGCACTCGACTATACTGTGCCCCAGGATGCGGAATGGAATCCCGGCCTCGGTAGCCGCTTTTCAGTGGAGGCGAACAGCTAGGCGCTCTTGTGCTGAGCGGTTTCGGGCCACGTTAACGAACCCCAGGTGGTCGAAACTTCCGGAGCCCTCCACTACGGCGTCTCTCATAACCTCAGTCGCTTTGGGACGTTAAAACTCAAACCAAACCATTTTTATTTGTGAGAAACGAATTACTGGGTTTCAATTTTATTGCACTGGGATAAAGAAAACATAGCAGCAAATTTCCTCTTTAAAGTGGATCATTTTAGCACTAGATGAATGGAATAACATAGCATATCATTTGTTAATCACGTACGAAATTTCCACAGCATATTATTTTTTAGTAGATTTCAAGATCATTTGTTAGTCGCGCACAAAGTTTCAGCAACACTTTAATCTTAGTAGAGTTCAAGAAAAAGGTCAATAATAAAAAAAATTACATTAAATAGCAAGAATAGTGTACAAACCTTTAACGTAGTTTTTAACTGAAATCTAAGCTGCATGCAATCTGAACGCTGGTATAAAGTTTCGCGGCCAGAGCTCTTATTTTGACTGCGCTGAAGTCAGCTTTCGAAAATCATTTTCAACCTCACCCTACTTTAAGCGTCAACTTGGCATGTTCGTCATTCCATACAGGATCAGACTCCTACGTAAACGGACGAGGTGGACATATACCGGCGACATTCTTAAAAGACTTGGTCTTAACTCAGTGACAGAAAGGTTTTTTTCTTTTTTGAGTGCCTTTTTCTTTCTGAACATGGCACTGTTCTGCTGTCATCGGGCATCCAGGCACCCTTTTGTTCTATCGATCCTACGGCGCACGGACGCGACTGACCCACCTTCTGGAAAACACTGTTCCTTTAAGGTTGCACACATAACGTTTTAAGTCTTCTTTTCTTTCACTAACAGTTGTAATTCTGTATACTTTAGGTAGTCTGATTCGCTCATTGTCACATGAATAGATATTTGGGAATTCGACTAATTAAATGACATATTGTCACAGAGCGTAGGCTGATCAGAAGTTACCGCGGGACACATAAGTCACAATGCACAGTGCGGCAGCAAACTAGGTAGGGCCAGCGCTTCAACGGGAGCGCTTCAGTTTCTTCGCCTCCAGAGGAAAAGAATGCACCGTGTCAATATTGATCAGTTTTGATCTTTATAATTTGTTTGTATTTCTTTTACTTAAATCTGTAGCTTTTCTTGCTATGTCTCACGTATAGAGCAGGAGTATTTGTAAATAAATACTAAATGTAAAACGCTCTGTGTCTCAGCTCTTACGCTACTTGATATTTACCCTTAGAATCCTGGTTTTTAAAATATCCAATCAAAACTTTGTTGGAGCGTATACGGCTCATGGGTGCACTTACTAAACTATATAGCGAGAAAGAGGGTTACTTGGTTATTGGTTATTGACGAAACTCAGGAAAATGGTACTAGCTGCTTTCAACTTTCATTTTGAACTTTAAAGTTATTCTGAGAATATCTTGGTGCGCCTCTTTAGGGTATTCGTTACAGTCCGGTCGGCGAGACGATAAGTGGGTAGCGATTGTTCTCGAAATATTTTGCGTTAAAGGGGCATATTTCTCCACAAATATATTTTTGGTTGCCCTTTAATAAAGGGCAGCTGCCCAGTGCTTTAATTATTCTGCCTTAACCAAGCAGTTTTATGTCATACCGCCGCATGTCAGCGGAGAGCACGATACCGGCTCGCATTCATCCATATTACAAGTATTGGATGGTATTTAGAACGATTGAATGGGTACTAATAATCTAGCCTCCCTTGATGTCGCTTTCATTGCGATGTTCGCGGCAATGTTAAAAGAAAATATACGTCTGGAATTTTCGTACTCGCTGCTTCAAGTCAAATCAGCGTACCAGGTCTATTATGGAGCACGCGGGTCTAAAATTTTTATTCATTACTGATCATCAAATATGTACACGTGGCGTAATGAACACCGTAAAAGAGCTCCACATACTTTATGGCTGGCATAGTATTGCCACTAGAGATGATCGAGGACATAGATGAGCGCCGTATATATATATATATATACCCACGAACAATTGAAGAGAAAGTGGTGTGCAGGCAATATGTCCGGCTGAAGGTTGACTCTTCAATTTAGGGCGGCTCATTTACTGCATACTGAAGGAACAAAAAAGCGCTCAATTTGGTGCTTGTTATTGAAAATACAGAGGTCTCTACGAAGGTATATTTTATCTTGAGGAACCTATTGAAGTAGGCTAGATAATTTGGAAGAAAAAAATAATGGGAGGGGGGGGGGGGGGGGGCAACGTTCTTTTCTTTTCTTTTTTAAGGTACAGGAGTATATCAGTGTGCCGTAATTCGGTCGTGCTCTGATTATTTTTTTTTAATTTTTGGCTGTAACAATATATCCGTGCTGCGGAATCGTAAATCATTACGCAGACTCATTTGCCATTATAAAAAGAGATAATTCTTATGCTTGCAACAAAAAATTACAGGGATTCAACGAACCAAATAATGAGCGGAAGCATTTGCTGCGGGTGACCAAGCGTTCTTCTTCTCTTTTTCTTCTTCTTCTTCAGCCCACATATAAAGCCCTACTTTAACCAAGCCGTAGGAACATGCCTTAGTTCCAGGGTCCTGCCAGGGTCCTAGCAGGCTGATTCTGACATAACCGTCCCATGTGAAACGAGAGACCCAAGTTGGCAGCTCCTGCCAGCTCACGTGGTGTGTGACGTCACAGCGTCACGTGGGTAAGGCATGCCTACCGGCCGCGCTACGCTGAAGGCTGGAAACCTAGAGTAGTATTGCTTTCGCAATAAAAAATAGGTATGGTTTAGCTTGTGGTTAAACCTGGACTTATGCGAAAGCAGTCTGCATGACTACATTCGGCTTCAAAGTAAACACACGGCTTCTTCTTCTTCTTCTTCTTCTTACTCCGCCGGGGTGGCGCACTGGTCACGGCGCTAGAGTCCTATCCAGCTCTGGATTAGAGATCCAACGGGCCCTCGTGACACGCGCGCGGATAGCAGCGGCAGCCGCTGAAGTCCTGGACTAGGTATCCCACCTACACATATCCCTCCTTTATATCTACTCAATAAAGTTTTTCACTCCCTCACTACTGTTCCCTAGGATGCGGGATCGAATCCTGGCCTCGGCGGCCGCTTTCGATGGACCCGAGCAGCAAGGTGCCCGTGTTTTGAGTGATGTCAGTGCACGTTAAAGAACCCCGGGTGGTCGAAATTTCTGGAGTCCTCCATTACGACGTCTCTCATAGCCTTAGTCGCTTTGGGACTATAAACCTTTAAACCACCGAATCCAAATCTCCTTCTCCTTCTTGTCCCTTTTTTCTTCTTCTTTTCCTGCTTCCTCTTTTTCTTCTTCTTTTCTTATTTATTTATTTATCTCATACCGCCAGCCTGAATGTCAGGCTTTAGGCAGGAGTGGAGGGTACAGAAGAATACATTCACGAGAATACATAGTACATTCAGTCTTGCGAATGATGACTTCTTTTCCTTCTTTCTCTTTTTTCGTATTCTTCATTTTCTTCTTCTTCTGTTGCTCCTTTTTCTGCTTCTTCTTTTTCTTTTCTTCTTTTCCTTCTTTTTTTTGGTCTTCTTTTTCATCGTTTTCTACTTCTTCTTTTTCTTCTTCTCTTTTTCTTTGCCTTGTTCTTTTCGTTCTTTTTTTTTTATTCTTCTTTACCTAATTCTTTAACTTCTTTTTTTTTTCTTGTACTTCTTCGTCTTCAATGGTGCCACGGTAACACGGTGCCACACCGACGGCTTGAAAACCTGCCGCAGTGTAGCTTTTGCTGCAAAACCTGCTCGGCCTTTCGGTACAGACATATATAAAACTATTGAAAGCTTCTTTTCTGATTTAATAATTAGAATACTCTGTTATCTCAGACGCGAAGTATTTTATTAGCATAATAGGAAACGCAGGCACGCAATGTTGGCTGATGTGACAAGTTGGACCTGTTTGTACATAGTTCTCAGAAAAGCAGCGCAAACAAGGCGCGGATAAAGACTGGCCCGTCCTTGTCCCGTCCTTGTCCCGTCCTTGTCCGTGTCTATTTCGCGATGCTTTTCTGAGAATGTTGGTTGGCTTTTTTTTTTCTTGTCACTGAAACTTACGATATCGCATTCATCTAGAGCACTAAATAATTTACAGTCGATTTATTTTCCTCACTTGCTTCGCTTTTGTTTCGAAAATTTAAGCGATGCCTATGACGTCGAAGTTGAGTACAGGTCACATGAAGGATGAAAAGACTGCTGTATAATTGCTCCTGCATTCGACGTGGTTAGTGGTTTTGATGTAAGCTTCGTTTAGCGTTGAAGTGAGTCAAAGTGATGGAGGAGCCATTACTTTGACTCACTTTCATCACAGTACCGATATTTGATTTTGATGTCCTAGCCATCGCTCCACTGTTCAAACCGACTCCGAAAAAATTTGAGAAAAGAAATTTGACCATAAATTATTTAGCGCTCGCGGGCAAATATCACGTGGTGGTCTACCTACAGTAATACCTTACGCATCATTATAAAGGTTAAAATACTCAACTCAAAGTTATGTGTCTGTGCACCGTTAATAACGTGGTCTGACTAAAACCAACTCCTTTCTAGCCCTGTATTTCTTGCTCCTTTCTTGTCCTGTACTTTCTTGTCTTTCTTGCTCTGGAAGACGCCTGGACGACTCAATTGTTCCCTGTGATTAACCGATCCATGCTGAGCAGTTATGATTTCTATTGAGAACGCTGTGCATAATATAAATCCCTTCAAACTCCGTCACCCTTTCTAGCTTATTAGTATCGACATCTAACAACGAACAGGCTTTCGTTGGAAACTGAAATTTCCGAGTGGGGGGTGAAGGGCCCCTTGAAACTACGGGAACTTTTATTAGCTATCCTGGCAGATTATAGCAGCTCCTGCATTCAAAACTTTTCTTTCAGTCTGCAAATGTAAGCAAATCCAAAACCTGTCTTGTTATCGTAGAATGTCTGGTTCGGGTCTGTGAAACTGTCTTTTAGTAAAAATCCGATTAAAGTATAATCATCTCGGTTTAGATTTCTCGCATTTACCCTTACCCCACGTGGGCAGTCTAATGGAACGCAGAGCAGTGGTGTTTAAATGCCTAGTGTTTTAATATTCTCAAGAAATGCTCCTGAATCATACATGCCGCCTTAGTTCCGCCCAAGTTGCTGTTTGCTTCCGACTGAAATGAATAGGAAACGTAGAAAGGCATGTTATTTTTTTTCCTTTCTCAGTTTCTCAAGTTTCCCTTTTTTCTTATCACGGGGAGCATGCTGTGTCCTTAAAAACGCTTTTTTTTTTAGTTTACAGTGCATACGCCTTACTTAGTCATTTTGTTTTAACTGCTGGCGTATACCTGTTTAGTTCGCAACTTATACAAAGCGAAATCGTGTTCAAACCGTAATCGCATGGTATCAACCCGTACGCACCACAAATATCAACGTTTTCACAATCGACGTGCGATAGGTGGTGGCTCAATAAGAAAAACCTAGAATCCAGCGCTGTACGATTATCCAATGAAAGGCTCACAGGCAAAGGCAGCGCCGCTTATGATAGAGAGAGAGTGCGGGGCAGACCGAAGTTATGTGCGCAAAAAAAACGAGGAGAGGTGCCATATAAGCGTAAAGCTGCATTTGAGGGGCGGTTTATAAATTCTAGAATGTGCAATAAAAATTGTATAAAAATTTCGGCAATAAATTTAATAAAAATGCTATCGCAAATTACGAATTGTAGTCTTTATATAGCAGGGCAAACACCAAACCGCCTCTTACTGCGTAACAACCAGCTGTACCCTCGGCTGTCAATATAAAACATGGCTCTCAATCTCTCCCGCGGCCCCATTTCCAAACCTCGTCTTTATCATAATTCTTCTTGCAGATTCCTGGATGAATCTGCGTCCCCTGAGGTGAGACAACCACGATGAATTCGGTATGGACATCTCGCTGGTGAATCTCGTCAATAATGACGTGAGATACTCCACAAGGACCGGCTTACAACTTCTGCAACAGGGCACCAAGAGTGCAGACGGATCCGTAGGGGCATGGAAGCAGAGATTCGATTTAATCACTAGCACACACTCTATCCAAGTTCTTACAAGCACTCTTCTGCTATACTCTCGGCAGCAGGCTGCGCTGATTCATTGGCGCTGATTGACCACAATACATCACTCAACACCAATCTCTTGGGTGATATAGGAGTCCATTAAGTACTTTGGCACCTGATTAGTTTTCTCGCCGCCTCTGGCACCCCTTATGATGACTACCTGTAACTAAGGGATGCCGTCCAAGATGATGTCATAAGTGTTGTAGACCGGAAGTTGGTTGTCTTCGTCCATCATCTGCTTCAATTTCGCGTCGTGGTCCAACTGGTGGTTGTAATTGCTCAAGATGGAATCGCTGATCTGCTTTCGTCATCGTAGCCATGGAACCCTCATCAATGTTGCACGATGCCCACGGGTTCCGGTTCTGTTGGGCGAGGCCAAGAGCACCAGCCTCTCCTGGTATCGGCTGTAACCCCACTTGCTCTGCTTCTAGTGACGTGCTACTTTGCGACAAAATGTCCACTCAACTCAGCTCAGATGGACGTCTAGCCTGAGGCTCACTCCATAAATTTCCGGCTGCTATCTTCTTCTTGGTGATTCCCGTATGGGCGCCAAGGTGAAAGCGCTGGCGCACCAGGAACTGGGCCCAGGACTGGAAATTCATAGCTGCAGCTCGATGTTTAGACCCACAGCCTTTACGTCAACACACTAACACTACTCACAGACTGCGACACAACAGAACCCTCTTTTTTCCTGCGTACTGGCCTTTTTTCTGTCCTTTTGACACAGTGACCGCCACTTCACCATCCTGTTCAATGATTCGTTGTCTCTCTGCCCCACACTTGTGCACTGCACAGGTACTTGCGGTATTGTAGGACTACTTTTTGCGTTTGTGCAATAACACCGAAGACAAGCCCTTCGTTTTCCACCTCGGCCTCTTTTGTAAGGTCTACATAGATCGGCGTGTCTGCTAGAATCACTGTCGAGACGTCTTCTTTTCGCATATTATTTTCACGAATTGCACTGAATGCACTTTCAATGTTCTCTGTTGTTCGCTTCTGGATTCTTTTCAATTCTCATTTCATGGGTATGTCGGCAGGTACAGGATAAACAGGCGTTCTTTCAAAGTCTTCTTTCGTTGGCGGTCCGAAAACAATCTTGCTTGTCAGCTGCACAAAGTCGTGTGCCCGCCGTTCAACGCGGGTTTGGTTTGGTTTGGTTTGGTAAAACTTTATTTCCCACAGTAGGGGTCCTGGAGGACACTCGGCTAGGCGCCAGGTGTAGAGGGCAGCTTCCACGTCGGCACAGAGAGCCCGAAGCTCTCCGCCGCCGCGCGGGCCTCCTGACAGCCCGAAGCTGATCATGTAGTGAAGCACTTTTTAACACTTTGTCCCAACGTTCCTCCCAACTCGTGCTATGGTCTTTCCAGTTGTGATGTATGGATGCGAGAGTTGGACTGTGAAAAAGGCTGACCGCCGAAGAATTGACGCGTTTGAATTGTGGTGCTGGCGAAGACTCTTGAGAGTTCCTTGGACTGCCAGAAGATCAAATCAGTCAATATTGTCGACCATAAACCCTGACTGCTCATTGGAGGGTCAAATTCTAAAGTTAAAGCTCAGCTACTTTGGTCATCTGATGAGAAGAGAGGAGTCGCTGGAGAAAGATTTGATGTTGGGAAAGGTTGAGGGTCGCCGGAGAAGGGGTAGGCAGCGAACGCGATGGTTAGATGGCATCCTCGAGGCACTGCAGATGAAGTTATGTGATGTTAGGAAGATAGTGAGAGACCGGAAAGCGTGGCGTGACATGGTCAATAGGGTCACGAAGAGTCGGACACGACTGAACGACTGAACTGAACTGAACTCCTTGTTCTTGGCTAAGGCGTCGCTCGATGCACAACCATACTGGCTCGATGCTTTCTTTACTGTCGGACAGCCCTGCCTGTATTGGTCCCTCATTGCAATGGGCTTCTTCCAAATGTGCGTCCCACAGTATGGAAGCCGCTCTTCGGTGAGCGCTGACAACGCTCTGGATCCTCTTAAAATCACCAATCGTTTCAGTGTCTCTCGGCGATGACTGGGGGCATTGGGATTCCCCTGATAATGTCTTTGGAGTGTACTCGAATAAACTGAAGTCAGGTATCGGAATGAAAACGGTAGCATTTACGACTTGCCTCTCTTTGAGCTGAATGACAAAACAGGCGGTTGAGTGGAAAGGTGATTCGGAGAAACTGTTCAGTAAAGCTGCTTTCGTAGACGATGTGGCTGCTGCAGTGCGCTCAACTGCTGCCTTCATAAAACAATGGCTGCGGACACTAGGAGCAGGAGCCTAAGGGCCTTGATGTGGTGGCAGAGGAGCGTCATTGTCCGTGTGGCAGTTTCGTCACACTCTTGTACAGCTGTTATGTCTTCTGCACAGACGTGACTGACTCTAAAAGCCTGAATCTTATTTAACACGCGTAAACACTCGTTACAGGTTTTCTGTCTAACAGGAACGACCTTTAACTCGATTTAACTAGTTCACATGCCTCATGGCAGCGCCGAGTCTGCAACACTCGTTGAATGACGCGATTCCTTTTGATGCGCTCCATGGTGTCTCGATGAAGCCCTCTTCGTCTCTCTCCGCTCGAGTTCGCTGGCGGAGCTTCTGGCACATTCCTGGAGGGTCGTCAGATTTCTTCTTGCAACCTCCAGGAAGGATCGATGGAGGAGCTCACAGTACCTTCCCGGGTTTCGGCACCAAAAATACAGATGAAAGGGGGGAAGACATCAAACCGCCTCTGATTGAGTTTAGTCACCGGCTGTCAATATAGCAATATGGCGCTCAATCTCTCCCGCGCGCCCCACTCCCAAACACCACCTTCCTTATCATTCTTCTCACAGATTCCTGCACAAATCTGACACATGTGTCCTTAGAATGTCGTTTTCTAGGAGGCTTTCTTGAACCTTTTTGTTTAGTCAGATATTTCGGACACTTGGAAAAAATATTGGGCCCTGCATTCCCCGATAGCAACGGCACATGTTGGGTATGTTTAAAAGTAGATTGTCATTGAATTTGGCGCAGAACGATTTTGATAGCATATGCTCGGAGTAGGGCTTCACGCAGATGTGGTCGCTCGGTTTCAATATCATATCAGCTCTGGTAATTTGCTGGCTTCACAGCTCTAGGCGAGCAGGGTCCGACGGAGCTTTAGAAAGGGACACTTGATCCAGACAACTCAGGGAGCCCAATACGCAGATGGGTACGAAGCACTTTTTACCCATAATAGCGTCTGGTCGCCTTCTGTACCCGGCTGGACTTGTATGGTGTGCAACAACAATAGCCAGCACACCACAGCCACCAAACACATAGGCCACGACGACCGCCCGCGGCATCGACCCGTGCCACCATGTGAGCTTGGGCAACGAAAGCAGACTGACGTTTGGCTCCGAGAGCAGGTGGTTGTGGTGTAAACTTTATTGGCCATTAAAATGCGAGTTGGGGGCAGAGCCCCCTCTTGGCCTATGGCAGGGGCCAGCGCAACGGGTCCTCGTTGATCCCGTAGCGATGAGCCCGACGTGAGCTGTTCCCAGTAAGCAAGTGTCGGAAGGGAGGATGTTGGTATGTGGAACATGTGAGTAGTACACGAAGGAAATCGGCTGGCTTGCCGCATAGTCGACAGGAGGCGGAGAAAAGGTCGGGGAAACGTCCGTGCATGACTATCGGGTATGGGAGTGTACGAGTTTGTAGCCGCCGCCAGGAAGTTGATTGCATGTTGGATAGCGATGGGTGAGGAGGTGCGTATATCTCTCTATTTGCAGCGATAATATTCAAAATTGTCTCCGAAGTTTAGCAGAGACTCCTCATCGACGGAGGCGACGTGGTGCTCTCCCGCCCGGAGGGTAAGATAATAATAAACTTAGGGGGGCTAGTTGGTGCATGATTTGATGGGGCTAGTTGGTGCACAAGGGAAGGGCTCATGCCTCAAGAGTTCACCGGTTTGTTTGGTTTCCACCGGCCTTCTACAGGCCATGTCAAGAGAATGTGCAGGATACTTTTTTTTTTCGAAGAGTTTGCCACAAGGCATAAGTTGAGAAAGAGGGAATGGGATGCAGGAGATAGAAAGTTAAAAGAAGGAGTAAAGTCCAGTTGCGCTTATGTATTCGAGAAGGTTGGCAGTGTAGCGATTGTCCATTGTCCATTTCTCATAATCACTATCGCGATTCCATCACAGGCCCACCTTCATGATTATCCGTTGCCTAATGTGAGTCGTTGATGGAGGGGCGCAGGTGCGGCTACTCTACGATTGGCTGCAAGTTTTATGCTTTGCAGGGGACCCTGGGGAGTGTCGCTCGACTAAAACTGCAGCCTTTCAGACGGATTGCAGCCCAGATAATAGAATTTCTGTGGCAGAAGACACTTCTTGTGCTGCCCAAAAACGAAGGAAGAAATGAAAACCGTAGTATGGGGCTCTCCAGGTTCTGGGGCATGGCATACCAGATGACGTTGTTGGTGTCCTAAAAGAAGAGATCAAAGTTTAGCATCGAGCCCAGAATCCCAGGACATGAACTCCTGTCTATCATTTGAAGAAGTTCTAACAAGGCTGAAGCAGAAGACAAGGAAAGGTGCCTGTTGGACGGCGTTGACAGCCTCAACCGGACGGCCACTGGGCGCAGGCCTGGATCTCCCACCAAACGAGTTGTCAAGTTCTTCCCTCCGTGTCGTCTGGTTTGTTCACTGTGTTTTTTTTTTTTTGAAGGATAATATTTCGGCTGAGGGTGTGTGCTTTTCCGTTTCCGGGTAGTTCCGCATGGCCCGGCGCCCAGACGAGTGTTACCTTTCTGGTTGGGATCCAGCGTCTGAGTATGGCGCTGGTTGGCCGGGAGATGCGTCCAGAGCTAAAATTTAGGATGACTGTTAGTAAGTCGGATATAATTTTGATGGCGACCGAGGAAGAGATGGCTAGAGCGATATCCGTCTCCTCATCCGTGGTTATAGATGAGGTGTCAATGATTCCTGCTGTGACAGGCTAGCCGTCGCGGCTAACAGCCCTTATCGCTGCCTGTGCGCCTGATGTATATAGCGAGGTATGTATGCACCAATGGGATCCTCTCCTTACAGTCTGTGTAGTGCCAAGGCCCGGACCTTCCTGCGTTTTTCTTCGCGTTCTGGGTGCATGTGTTTTGGGAAGGGGGGTGTCTGGAGTGAAGCTCGTGTAGGATTGGAGACTGGGTCAGTGCCGGATATTCCACCGACGGGTGATAAGGGAAGGGACTGCAGAAGAGCTCGTCCCACAGGGGTTCGTGTGAGTCTGGCTAGCTGTGCCGTTTTTGTTGCTTAACAGAGTTCCACGAAAGTGTTGTGCATTCCTGGAGGAGGCGCTCCGTGGAGACGCGTAGACGGAGGCGCGTAGACGCGTAGACGCGCTTCGTGGAGACGGGGGAAGGAGTAAAGCGGCATGCGTGCTGCTCCTAATCCAGGCCATCTAAGCGTTCCTTATCTTTCGCTAGGAGAGGGAGATATGGTAGTGCGTATGTGAATCTGCTGGTAATAAAATCCTGTGTAAGCTGAAGCGTGTTTGATTCCCGTAAAGTTTTTTTTTTTTTTCTGTGTGTCACACGTTTGATCAGCCTTATTGTCTGTTGAGTGCGCTTTTGTATTATTTGAATTGTATCAGTATGGAGATCCATGCGTCGTGAGAAACATGCCTGGCATGTGAATGTTTGGGACTGTGGGAACTGATCCTGTGCCCAAATATAGCTTCATATTGGGTGGTGTGCCAGACGCTCGGTGAAGTTTGTATATGAAAAGTGCTGATTTCGTTGGGGAGCATGATAGCCCTCTCTCATTTACATAATTGGAAATTATATTTAGCGCTCTTTGTAAACGTTGCTCTATCCGCGTCACTACCTCGGCACGTCCATAGCGTAATGTCATCGGCACAAAAGCTGTAATGCAGGTTAGGTACCGAAGTAATTTGGGTAACCCCAACATGGCTATATTAAAGTGGGTCGGAGAGAGGACCGCTGCCTATGGAGTACCACGTGCACCGAGGGAAATGTCGCTGAGGGAGTACGGGCCGAATGAAACCATTTTGAAGGTACATTTTGAAGGTAGCGCGAAAAACGAGGACCAAGATTTCGGTCCTCGTTTTGCGCGCTACCTTCAAAATGAACCAGATTCAGCTCGCCCAACTTTCAACCTTACTACCGAATGAAAGATGAGCGGTACGGTTACAGGGGAAATCTCGAATGAAGTTGTGCATACGTCTTTCAACACTAAGGGATTGAAGGTTCGTTAAGATAGCCGCATAGGTAACTTGATCAAAGGCCTTATTGATGTTTACCGCCAATATGGCTTTGGTGTCCTCCGAGAGCAGAACCGCAGCCCAGACAAACCCCCAGAGGATGATGCGATGACGTAGGCTACCACTCCACATATACAGCCTCGCTTTGACCAAGACGTCTGTACGTGCCTCCGTTACATAAAGGCAACGTGAATGCAAGCGTACTCGTAGACTGATTATGATATCTCCCTCATATGAAAGGAAAGCCCTTAATGAGAAACTCCTGCCAAACATAACGTCAGTATACCTTACTTTCAGTCAATGATAATAATACCTTATTTCCTTTACTACAAGGAAAGGAAAGGAGCAGCCGCTAAAAAGCTGCTTCGAAGAGCAGCTTGACGGGGCGGCTGCCCCTACATATGACGGCATTTCACAGCAGAGAAAGTCACGCCCACACAGTGAATAAACAGTCAATGGAGAAATAATTAGACCACAAAAAAGCACTAGGTATATCAGGAAAAATACATGAAGATAAAACAGAAATGCCGCAAGACAAACCCATGGCCAATGATTGGCCATGTAAGCCGCCAGCTATCGCCATGCTCGTGGTTTTTAGTTCATAACACCAACGTCGGATTTTCGGGTGAAAGGGGACTTTGACACATGTTAACTTCTGGACGATCACCGATGAAGGACGATCCGCCGTTTGAAATTTGCTAACGCGAATTGCACCACATACTGAATCCCTGATTGTTTTATGTGTTACCAGCCATCCTCAAAGCATTGTTTTCTCGGGCATTCTCACGTTTGATTTGAGTTATCACATACCGATTTTTGTATTGCGTTAGCAATAATGCGCCAGGTTTCAGCCCGACGCGTAGTCCCGGGAAGGGCCGCGTTTGACTTTGAGCCGCCACTGAGCGAATATAGCTTTGACCAAGCCATATGAACGTACCTTAGTGGCCTATAGGAGTAACGTGAATTCCAGGATCCTAGCAGGCTGATTCTGACATAACCATCCCATGCGAAACGATAGGCCCAATTGGCAGCTCCTGCCAGCCCACATATAAACCGAGAAGTGCAACGCACTGGGGAAACAGCTTGGACCTTGTGTTATACAGACCTGCAACAGGAGATGGGCATGTGATTAACCAGATCTCAACCAAATCTCAAATTAACCAAGTCTCATTACTTTACAGGCCACCGTAGTGTGTTTATTGGGATTAATAAAAGCAAAGAAGACTAGTCGTTAATTTGTGTGACATGCCTTTACTCATAGCTGAACACCATGCGGTACACACACTACATGCTGAACCATAAGTGCTGCCATGAAGGTATTGCTAACGCAATTTAGCCCAGTTTAACCAGAGCTTAACCACAGCCAGCTGTTTTGCTTTTTTCCCCCGATGCTGAAAGGTAAACAAGCGCAGCCATGATTTTATTGTGTTTTAAAAAATGAATTCAGTAACTATAGCTGTTTTTCATGCATTGATAGAAGCTGTGTAAAGAAACCACGTTCGTAATGAGAAAAATCCAAGCATGTCGTACATCGTTCGAGCACAATTAAAGGCTGCTACAATAAAGCCTTCCTTTTGGTTTCGCTCAGAAAGGCCAGGAAACTATGGGTCACTCATGACTTATACGTGAGGTTGATCAAGGAAAAAGGTAAACTGTACAACACATTTATTAGCCCGAAAGATGGTGGCAAATTATCGGAATATAAGAAAGCTCGAAGCAAGTTGAACTCTGATCTTAAAGAAGCCAAGTCTCAGTTGCACAAACGAAAGTTCATTTCAATGTCTAATAGTTCTAGGAAAATCTGGAACGAAATCAGAAGCCTTATGGGAAACTAGAAACTGGCTTATTTCCTTTACTTTTAGAACTAAAGCCTAAAACATCACCTGGTCCTGATAATTTACCGAATGTGTTTTTGCGACACTATGCCGAAATCATTGCGAAGTTCCTTTTTGTATTGTTTAGAAAATCTCTGCTGTCATCGAAATTTCCAAAAACAAAAACAAAGCACAGCTGCTGGGGATGATGATCTCAAAGCCGAGCCCATTATAACTGTCGCCGATGTACTATGCGGTTCATTGCAACACATATATGTAATGAGGCTCTAATTAGCGGTCATTTCCCTGATGGCATGAGAATAGCCAAATAAGTAGGTATATACCTACTTATTTGGCTATTGAGGTCGGTGCGACGACATAAACAACTACCGGCCCATCTCAGTCTTGCTTATGTTTTCAAGAAAATATAGAGCATCTCCTGAAAATGCGAATAATTAGATTCCTTGGCGAAAAGGAAGTTTTCACTGAAGAGCAATATGCTTTTCATGCAAAAAAAAAAAAAGAAGATACTGAAATGGCATTACTGAATGTTAAAGAAAAATTGCTGAATAAATGTGAGCACCAAATTTCTACCGGCGCCTTGTTTTTAGATTTAATAAAGATTTTAGATTCAGGTAAGAATCATTTTCTGTTCCAGAAACTCTCGTTTTACGACATTCGAGGCGCACCGCTCCGGCTGATCCGCACCTATTTATCCGGAAAATTTCGGTAGCACGTGCTTCAATGGTTTTAGTTCTCAGCTAAAAGAAAAAAACACACGGCGTTATACAGGACTACATTTCTGGACCGTTGCTTTTTACTATCTACTATAATGATATTTGTACACATTTCACTCACTCTAGAGATTTTTATCTACGCTGATTACACCACTTTGTTTATTTCTTTTTTTTTCTGGCAATAATACGAGCGATTTTGTATGCCGGGCCAATATATGGTCGCATGAATTATCGTCCAGGCCGAATGAAAACCAACTACAGCTAAATGTTGGTAAAACGCAACATGTCATCCTTAAACCCAGAAATAAACCTTATGATGCACTAATCAATATTAAGTTTAAAAACGCTATATTAGACAGGGTTAGTTCGCATAAGTTCTTGGGCGTACACTTAGAGGAACATTTGAGCTGGACACCACATATGAACAGGATACATGTGAGCGTATCTAGATCGGTTTGCATGCTGCATAAAATTAGACACTTAATCCCTTTATGGTTCAAGCGACAGTTGTGCTTCACCATTATTTAGTTTCACCTTCCCTACTGTTTACTAGTTTCGGGCTCTGGCACTGAGATTGACAGACTCGTCATTCTCCAGGAACGAGCCATTCGATGCATTGTAAAACTTGAGCAGTTGAAACACACGGCCCTTGCGTATGTTTCAAAGGCACAAGGTGTTGAAGGTTGCCCAGTTATACCAGCTTAAACTTACCAAACATATTGGAATTCAAACTCTACGAGATCCATCTAGCATATCCGCTTTGCGCTTGCCCACTACTCGGTACAACATGAGAACTGCCCAGAGTGAGAACTAGTTATGGTACCCATACTCTGATGTACTTAATTCATAACTTTCCGTACATGCACCCATCCTTTCCAAATATCATGCAATTTATGTAATCTAGGAGCTTTAAGAAGTCATCAGAACTTACATGCTGTCCAATTTCATGCCATGCATTTGTTATTCCATGAAAAAAGTGTGTACATGTCCACATGTTGCTTGATTGGGCTGTTGGTGTTTTCAATACTGCTTATTCAGTTTAGCACATGCATTCGTATCATGTCTCGCTCGATTCGTCACTTGCATCTGCCGGCCTGTGTATGGGTGACAGGGTCCTCGTCAGGCCGAGAGTATCTGCCTTTAGCCCTGCTATCCAAGACCAATTGTGTCTAAAAGATTGTTCCAAATAAAAAAATTAAATATCTCATGACTTGCTAGTTATTCGGTACTAATCTGAAGGAATCGACTCATGGCTGAACATCACGAAATTGTTTTCTTTATGACAAAAAAAAAAGAACATATTATCGAATAAATTATTGACCCCGATTTATTTTATCATGAAAAATGCTCAGTAAAGACAAGGCATTATTCTTGCATAAATGATGCGTTGCCAGAAAGCCACATGATCAAATATCGATGAGCTTTGTCGACGCGCTCATTGAAGAAGTGAATTAACCGTAGCTAGCGAGTGAAGCGTAGTGCACACTTTCATTGAGCATTCATGCACTGCGGAATTCTGATGTCTACTGCAAAACTTAAAGAAAAAATTCATTTTGCACTGCCTAACTTAGGTAGAAATCAGTGTAGGGAGCAAACAGCACGAATGTGAAACTGAACACGTCATTGATACAATTTAATTAACTGCCTTTCGTGGGCTTAAATATGCATAAAATACACTCATATATATTAAGGCCTCGCAAGTTTACAACACGCCCACGCAAGCTGATCTACAAGCAGATTACAATCAAATATCCCGAACTGAACTTATGAATTGCCTCTCAGGCAAGCTTTTACGTGTTCTTTTTGGATATTTATTTTTTTTTAGGGAAAATAAAACCAGATGGTCCTTGTTTCGTACCGCTTTCAAAGCTCATTTCGCCAATCAGGCGAAGGCATCTGGCCCCGCAAACCTGCCATAAATGCATCGAAAGGCAAGGGAGGAAGAGGAGGGGGGGGGGGTGAGTAGGGGAGAGGGAGGGGGCGACGCAAACGCGATTTGCTCCGCGCTGGCCGGAGTACCACAACTCCCAGTGTAAAATGCTGCGGCGGTGGCGTAATACAACATCATATGACCAAATCGGTCTACTTTCTTTCTTGGCCGACTTCCTATGCGGGGAGCAAATAAGGCCGCGAGCCATGCAACAACATACGCAGAAGCTGAACCCGCAAGTAGCTCGGCTTTTACCTATGAGCCGTGAACCTAAAGAATAGACATTTTTCATCGATCAGCTTTACTCAGCGTAGACCAGAACATTTAATAGACTGCGCGCAGAAACGGGCTTTTAATAAATGTTGCCTTGAATGTTTTCTTTTCTCTTCCCCCCCCCTCCCCCCTCCCCCCCTTTTTTTTTTTGAGGGAGTGAGTGCCTTTGAAGAAGGTGTGAGCACAGAGGATGCAACGAGATTATAAACGCAAGAACTCCCCGAACGGAGCTGTCGTTCGCAGGCACGAGTTAGCTTTACAGCGCACCTTCTGTTTTAGAGCGGCGGGGCGGCGGCTTAAGTTTCTTGGAAAGTGTTTTTGCTCGGCACTTTATGGCGCGGGCCATAAGGTATTGTCTAGCGCCATTATAAGTCTTGTTGCCCTGTAACTGGCTGTAAGCGGTTTGAGGGTTAGGTTATTTAAAGTAATGGCTAAACGTTTGTTTCATAGGGTGAAAAATCATCATTTGCCAACCTTTTTTTTCTCCGCTGTTGTTTGCCATTAACTATAGAAATTTGAGAGTCAGTCCGGCTATATTTCTCTTAGCAGCTGGAAAAAAGTGTGCGTTGTTCCAAGTGACGTGTGTTAATTACACTGCAGTCGCTTTCCTCGACTAATCTTTCCCTCGGAAGCCTGATTACTAAACACTTTTTATAAATGGGACAGACTTACGCCGAACACGCAAACTGTTAATTACGGTGCAATCGTGCACCAAAGTAAAAAAAAAAAAAGTATCTTGGTGGCAATGGTTGCCGAAGATAAGAGCACCGGTCTCTCTCACTCGTGCTGAATTTAACAACGGCAAAAAGCTGCCAAAGTAAAATTCCACAAAACACCGCCAACCAATGCGAAGAATATCAAATCTGTCGTTCGTGATCCTAACCACTCTAGAGCGCTGTGGTTGCGTCTCCTGGCGCAAGCGTAAAGTGATAAGGCCACTGTAGAAAAAGCAATGGAACGCTATGCGGCACTCTCAGCGCAAATTGTCCCGATTATTCAATGGACAATTGCCCGCTTTACGTAATGAGATTGCACTTTGTAAGCCAGAAGGCTCTGGGTTGAGGGTACGCACATAATCTTGATTCAATTAACATATTTCTCGTAAAACAGTCTATGAAGAGTGCAACTTTCTAAAAGCAGAACTGCTTGTGCGCTGTACTAATTTCATGGGCCAGGGCATGACAAATGAATGAATGAATGAATGAATGAATGAATGAATGAATGAATGAATGAATGAATGAATGAATGAATGAATGAATGTTTTTTTTTCTTTACGTGGCTGGCTCTTTCGTCTATTTAGGGGAGGAACATCGGGTCGGGTAAGATGGATGTAGGACTTCCGGGAAAACCGATCAGATGCTTTGACATCAAACACGCTAACCAATGCCCGGCACAACGGAGAATGCCTATAAAGAGCGCAAGGCTGCCTGCGCGTACAGGGCAGGGGCGCATATTCAATCCCCAGAGTATTTACAGGGCCACATGTGCTTCCTTGTGATGTCTTATATCTATGCAGCCCCAGAGGAGCTCGAGCCCCACAGAGCAGCTTCTGACAGTGTCTCGCCGGTCTACTACATTCGACGGTGTAATGTGCAGCAAGCGACAGATCCATCCAGCGGGTCGAGGTTACATACCATCTCGCCTCCGCCGGTTAATAAACAGATCGATATTTGTGCTTGTATATATATGTATTTGGGAAAGAGATGCATGTCGAATTTGCGCGTACAGCGCTTCACGTCACTGCTTCAACGCGTCCCATCGTTCCCCTTCCGTGTCTTTCGCTGGCATTGGCTGCTAGAATCGCTGAGTAAGTCGAGAGGTCGGTTTTTCGGAGCATTGATTCCGTGGCTGCCCGCGTTGCCTGCATCGAGATTCACCAATATCTGCGGACGAACGTAATCTGTTTACACTCCCGCTTGGTTTTAGTGCAATGGTGTTCGTACAGGGCACAGCCGCTACGGGCGCGCCGCGTCAAGCGAGTACGTGCATATTTTGAGCGAACTTTCAGGCATGGAAAGTTCTACAACACTGTGATATTGTCATCAAGGCTGACTGAAGATCCAGGTCGAGGGTGATAAATTAGCCATATTCGGGTAGCCAGCGAGCGGCAATTTTGACAAAACTATCTTCGCAAGGCTATACTAAAAAAAAAAAAAAAATGTTCGTTCAAGTAGTTTAGCTTTGCATTCACTTTTATGCACATGACTGGGATATACATTTTTGTTTTATGGGGGAGGGGGGGGGGGGGGGTGACTCACTTAGAAGTGTTTCGAGTCATGCATGGTATAGCTTGCTGACAATTGTCTCTCGATTCGTGTTCTCATTTGTACACGTATTAGTAATTACCCTCAGCAAGCTATTATCAGCCATAGTCGCAACATTGGAGTCGCATCACTGGCAGATGTTTCCGTTGCAACTGAGAATCCGAAATGCCTCAGTTTACTTTTTGGGGTTTAAAAGCCTGCAATTCCTTAGGAGTTTTATGATCGTTTAAGACGTCCCATAAGAATTGTTCAATCAAGTCAAGGTTTTTTGAAGGCTGCTCAACGTGTTTTATACTAAATGAGACGCTATGACTAGTTCATATTTATAAATCCACTTTCTAAGGTTTTTTGAAGGCTGCTCAACGTGTTTTATACTAAATGAGACGCTATGACTAGTTCATATTTATAAATCCACTTTCTCTGCGGCGTTCCATCGGGAACATGTATTTAACGTAACTTTAATCATTATTGAGGGGAGCTAGATGAACACCACATCAGAAAGCAATGAGAATTCGGTCTCTTACTTAGACTCATTCAATGTGCAGAACTCAACCTTTGGAAGCCGTGTATAATTAGTGACTAATGCCTGTATACTGCCTCATGGCTTTACCGTTGCGTCCGCCGTCGTGCAAACAAGCTTCTCATCTTCCGTCAATCCATTGCCATGCAGGTCGCAAACCCTGAAAGTGTAGACGTAAAACAGACCTGCTGGTAGATGCTTGCTGTGCTGACAACAAAGCTCGATCGGACTTTCGACTAATCTACGACAAAGAACGCGTGCTCCAGGGACCGAGGGCGAGTGCGTTCCAGTGAGATGTGCATCGACCGGGCAGCTGAGAAACTTGGATGCAGCGTCGTAAATGCTTGTGTCGCGATTCGTCGACCGAGAAGAAAAGCGAGGTAGTAAGGACTAAATGCTACTCATGACTGTATTTTTTTTTTATATCGGGTGGTCTCTCAGTGATTCACGTGTTGATTTGCAGACACTCTCGTCAGGAGCGTTTCTTCAAACTTATACGGCTTATTAGAGTCGTACAGTGGGGGCACGTAATCATTTTCTCTAACGCGCGGCGGCATATCTCATCTACTCTGGGGTTGCCCTGCTTTTTCTACAGGACGCTCCGAGATGGAACCCTTGCGCCGGAACTACTAACACACAAATGTTATTCGCCAAATATAGCTCCCTTAGTGGCTTGGTCAGAGCAATATGATTTGAGTGACGACCTGTGCAAACAATGAAGATTCTGCCTAATCCACTTTACCCCCATCCTTGGCCATAAGCCTTCATTTTCAATAAAGGACGTTCAATCAATCAATCAATCAATCAATCAATCAATCAATCAATCAATCAATCAATCAATCAATCAATCAATCAATCAATCAATCAATCAATCAATCAATCAATCTACGGCTTATTTTTTTGCTTTTCAAACTTTGGAGGGAAAATTTGACATCAGCCTTTCATCAGCGTTATAACCACCACCAGAATAACTACGTCCACCTCTTCACGACAAAAACGGCTCCCTTATCTCTCCGATTCTTATACCGGCTAGCTGGGGCCACCCTATCCTGAAAACTTTCTTTTTTACTCCACCCGCCTTGCTTCATGTAGAGCCATTCTTTAATGCATATTGACTTGTAAAAAGTAAGCATTGTAAGTAAGCGCGGTGTCTCAGCCATTAATCGCGGCAACAGTTTTTTTAAGACTGACATGAGTAAGTTGCTGTTGCATTCGGCTGCTAATCCTACGGTCATGGGAGCAAATATCGATCTCGAGGGCCGCATTTCAATGGAAGCTAAGAGCAAATGACGTCCATTTTCTATGCGGTATGCCAGTGCATTCTGCTTATTTCCAGATGGTCAAAATTAATCTGGCGCCCTCCGCAGTACCCGGTGTTGTGACCGTGCATGGTCCGCGCTTGCGCGCACTATTGTGCGCCTGTGGGCATGGTATTGATATGTGCTGTTTGTGCAAGGGCTCTAAGTGTGCGTGTTCACATGAATCTTTTCGTGTGAGCATGCTTCGCTTTGTCGTGACCCTACAACTGCCAAGTTGGCCCTGTCAAGGGAACCTCAAGAAAAATACAAAGAAACGTCGCCCTGTGAGAAATAGCCGGAAGTGTTTTTGTTCAACTGTTCACCCTTCCCGTCGAGATGCGCTATTGTCAAGTGATGAATGCCTATTGTCCAAAGGAGACGATCGGAGTGACACGTCCGCTGACGTAGAGGAGAAGAAAGGAGCATGAGGATTACGGCCATTAGATGATTTCCCGTGAATGCAGGAAAGAGTTGCAATTGCCTGAAAGGGACAATGCAGGGAGCAGTATTCGTGGCGCGCACGTACACTTGGGTTTCTGAGAAGGAAATCCACTTGCCGGAACCAACACAGCGGATCTTTGCAGAAGAATCGAAATTTACCTCCTCGCCGTTCCCAAGCTCTACCCGACAACAAGTGACCACGCCCTACGAAACAATACTGGACCAGTCAGTGCATCAGACCATCAGTGCAGTGATGTGTTCGATTGGTTGCCGATATCTGAGGGGTGTGCCCTGGAACTGATTGGTCAGCATCTTCAGAGAGGGGCTGGACATAGGGGGTTTTAAGGACATTGCAGAGCACGAAATGACGCTCTGAGCCCTGGGTAAACGGCTCATCCAGACGCTTCTCGCTATGAACTCTTAACGCTTGCCATTTTGCTAATATACCTTTTTTTTTCATGTAAATAAGTTTTCTCAAAGTGCCAATAAACCTGCTTGTATGTATTTTACCAACTTCGAAGATTCAATCCTTCATCAACCCGGAGTCTCTGCACGCTACCAAGTGAAGGCCGGGTCGACTTAGTCCCAGCGTCAGGACACCGGGTACGAACCCAAACACGCCGGCCGCGTTTCGATGGAGGCGAAATGCAAATGCGACCGTATACGCTGCGCGGTGTCAGTGCATATTAAATATCACCACGCGGTCGAAATTACTCCGGAGCCCTCCACTATAGCACCTTTTTTTTTCTCTTTCTCTCTCTTCTTTGAATCCCATCTTTCTACCTTTTTCTTTTTTTTTTTTTTTTTACAGCGCTGTTCAGAGTTTATATTCCGTGTTTGCTTCGTTTTATTAATTGTCGTTTTTGCTCTGGTAATTTGCTCTGATCTGATGGATGGGAACACTGGAACCGAGCCACCACTTTTGTTTCCGGCGCATCCACCAATCAGGGTGAAAACCGCGAAAATGATACCGTTAAAAAAGATTATTACTAAGAATAATTATTATTATTTTTATTAAAAGGCGCAATCTAAAACAGGTGCAAACCCAGAATACGAGCCCAGGTGTCCACAGAGATGTGCGACAGATAATGCGACATTCTTTCTTATAAACCAATTAAAAATAATAACCATGCTTCTGCACATACGTGGGCTGCATTAGGACTTTTAATCCCGCATGCTATACTCGGCCGTTGTCAAAATTCTTTTAGCGATTTGTTTTCAATTGTGAGTCCAGAAGCCAGCATCACATGTCAGAGATTAGGAATGTCGTATTTGTTGGCCTCGTTTCTCAAGATATCTACCACCGTCGCAGAGCTGCCACAGTGTGGCGGCGTTTCATCTCGCGTTGCAGACCTCCAACCTCGATCCGCTGTCAGTCTCACTGCCGCTGCACGCAATAGGAGCATGGAAGCTCAGTCGTAATCAGAGCGGCGTCACTTTTGCGACTGCCTAGCTGGCACTGCGAGGACTAGCGTCAGGCGATCGATGCCGCGTCCTCATCTCGGTGCACTTCGGAAGGACATCAAGCCTTGGCGGCTGCTTGCCCACTTTGGACTCCGACGCGACAAGCCCCTGGCGGAAGGTATGCTGGTGATCATTTCGGGGCCAAGAAATAAGCCTCCGGATCATGTTTCTCGTTACGGCGTCGAGGTGATCGCGGTCAACGGCCATGTTTCCTAATGCGGGAGGCGCCTGCAGTCTAAGTCTGGCGTCTTCCAGGATCACGGATGAAGAACGGGTGCGAGTGTAGACTTGTGTAACCACAGAACTACTTTTATGCTTCTTAACACTCCTTAACACTCCTAGGTTGTCTATCGTGAAACGGCGAACCACAATCGCGTATACACGTGGATGTCTTCTGACCTTTCATCTCTCTATATCTTGCGCTGTTTTGCCCGCGGAAGGGGTAAAATAGTTGGCCAGATGGTTGGTTTAGGGGGACGCCATAGTGAAGGACTCCGGAAATTTCGACCCTCTGGGGTTCGGGGATGGGTAAAATAGCGGAGATCGAAATGGCGAGACTGCGTGAGGCGAGGTGGCGCACGCAATTGTAACACTAAGAAAAAAAGAATCTCAAATGATCAGTGAAATCATGTGACATTTACGCGAGAGCGGTTACATTTCTACACCATGCTACATGATTATGTAATCTTCTGTGCAAAGAAATGACACAGATATGAATGCCTGTTCCTGAATGATTTATTCTGCTGCGGCTACTCCATTTTAGGTGACTTAGACCATATGGGATGTCCATTAGCCGTCGACGTTCCTTGCAGACAAAGTTCTGAGCTCGATGAGACCATCATGTCCTTAAAAGGGTAGGGACACCAAATTCTTTTGCATTGTAAATAGTGCGTAGCGATTCTGTAAGCATAGAGCGCGGTGTTAGAAGCCCAAAATTGCATTAAATAATTTGTTATCGTATTATTAGTGTGCAGCAGCTTCGGTTCTTAGTTGCCAGGTTTTTACTTGACGTTAAGAAACAGAAGACATAACATTGAAATGTCACGTGGGACAAACTCGTGACGTCAAGGAGCAGGCGCGTCGTTTGCTCTGTTTGCAGCGTGACTCCGCCTTATGCTCTCATAGAGGGAAATAGTTGGTCAACTGTATCTAGTTCACTATAGTCAACTGGATCTGTAAACATGTTTCCGTCTTTTTGGCGATCCTGTCACGCCGCTCCAACACGAAATATTCGGAAACACGCCTTCGTCACCTGCGAGCAGCTGTCGCCTCCTCCGACAACTTGTTGCTCGTAGCAGTGCCGATGTCGGCCGCTGGCTTCGCTACAATATTGCCCAAATTCCTATACTATGCGAGTGACGGAAAAATTAAAAAGCGGGAGAGGCTTTGACTATGAAGCAGCGCACGTAAATGCTTGCGTGTATATACTCTGAATCGCACTGATCGAGGCACTCCTTTCGTGCACGTGTTGAGCACCGCTTCATGTGTGTGAATCTGGTGATCGTTTAGGGAAAATTCACAAATTTTAGCGATTGATAACAGTCATTGAGTATAGTTTTGGCAACAGTGAACTGAAATCGGCAATTTCTTACATCGCAGGACGCGCGTACAATCACCATGAATCGCCGGTGTGACCCCGGTGCGTCAAGCAATACTGCAATTGGCCCGGAACAGTCGACGGCGCTACTCGTGGAAAGAAAATTAGGCCGATTGAGAATAGTCGCCATACACACGTTTTATCGAGCTTATTTTGTTATGGGATAGGCTTCCTATACTAAAGCGGTGATGGAAGACGAACCTTTATTAGAGCGTTGAGCCGCTGACCCATTCCTAGGCCTAGCGATTAGTAAGGCATGCACAGAGCAGCGCAGTTCGTCGCCCGGTGCGCCCGTGGGAGGCGCCATTCCCGAAAGATCCACACTTGTGCAGGCATGCTACTGTTGCACGAGTGTAGAAGGCAGTCCTGATAACATTTGTCTTTTTCGATACAAAGCCAAGGAGCGCTACACTGTCTCACGGCTGCGCCGCTGGCCACTCCGGTCTCGGGTACGGCGACTGACAACGCCTCCTGCCGACAATTTCCGCGCCGTCGGCTGCAGCCTTCGAAAAAGTTAGCGAATTAATATTGCCATTAAGCATAATTTTGGCTACAGTGAGCTGTCGTGCTGTTTGCGCGTTAGAGCTATTACTTGATTGTGGTTTCTTCATTGAACCTACGTCACAGTCAGTGCGCTAGAAATAGGTCCGGAATGCAAGAGCGAGCATTTTCACAAACTTTAAAAAGGAATTATTTTCTACGCCACCTAGGGCTGAATATTTCACGCCTGCTCATAATAAATGTTTGTCTCTCTCTCTCTCTCTCTCTTTTGAGTCTAACACTTGACTGTGATGGTCTTCAAACACAAAGGAAACGCGTGACAAGCTTTGCACAAACTTGTAATGAAGTGCTTATATCTCTTTAAGGGTAGAGAAGCGGACACTCCCTTGCTACCTGCCCGCGACATGACCTCGATATTTCGAAGCGGCGTGGCTTCGAACGGTCGACGCCATCATCAACGCCGATGGACAATTTTTTATGATCTGGGGATGCTACCGCTGTCGTGACAAAAAAGGAAAAAAAAAAAAAAAGAAGGCATTGATGGCAACGGTAGGATGAAGCAGGGAAAATAATTGGCCGAAAGAAAGTCAACGAAGCTTTTTTTTTTTTTTTTTTAAGCCGCGTAGGTAAAGGATGCGGCCCGGGTTCGCTCGAAAAAGATTACGGGACACTGAATCGCATTACGTGCTGCGAACAGCGATGACGTAAGGTCCGAAGGGCTCTGCCGCGGCGGCTGAGTTGTTATGGAACTCGACTGTTGAACCCAATTACATTCCGGCCACGGCGGCCTCTTTTCAATGGAGGCAAGGCGCTAAAGGCGCCCGTGAGATGCTCGTGCACCTTAATGCTCCATGTGCTAAAATTTTTCCAGGGCCCTTCACTACAGCGTGCTTTACAGTCTGATTAGCTTTGGGAAGTTAATCCTTATAAACTAAACCAAACCAAATTCTGAAGTCCAGTTAGCCCTAGCTGTTCTCCTTTGTTATTGTCGCCCACTGCATGTGCTGAGCCTGTGCATCCGCCGATACTTCACCTTTGGCGACATGCTTACATGGACCCCTTCTCCGCTCGCGGAGATTTTGATTCTGGCTTTATTCCAACCTGATACACTAGAATAACAGTGAACGAACTTGATTTAAATGAAGAATTCAGTTGTTCTAACTTTATTAAATTTCCTCACCGAAGATGTTCAAACGCCATTCATTTTAACGAAATTAGGTTATTGCTAATTTCAGTTCTACGAACATTTTCTGCGGTGTTACCCTGTGTCCCTCACGTCCATACAGCGCCTTTCAACAAGCACAACTTGTAGTGTTTCTTGAATAATCACAGGTTGAGAACCACGCTTCATTACCGCGTGACAAAAACTGTCTATCATTTAGGTTTAAAATGAACTGGCTCTCTAAATAAGCTTGTAGCCAGCGTAATCTATAGCTAGGCCGGTACGCCTAATTGGTTCCACTGTAAGAGTCAGCCATAGCCAGAGCTTCAGCGCTACTAAGCCTTCTAGCCCCAAGAAAGGCGTAAGCATGAATGCTGGTTAACCGTGATCTGCTGAAACAATGATCTGCTCGGAGGAAATAAAGGCCTTTGTTGCCCAGCAGACTATTGTGCCGGACAAGGTTCACAGGAGCTCGCACAAAATGAGTTCAAGACCACTGCAGTCCTCAGTTGAAAAGCGCTGCAAAAGGTTACTGCATTCCTCGTTTGTTAATGAGCATAGAGACAAATTGGAATTGGGTTGTGATATGATTTGAACTCCAAATGTTTCAAAGAGCTAATGGAAACACGTTTCCATGCACTTATTTCAGCTAAGCGAACTTTCACTTTAACAAACGTTTTCCTAAGGTGCCTTGAAGTTTGTTCAAGGAAAGGTTCACTGAACACGGAGTTGTCTAGACCCGACTGCACACAGCCAAGTGCACCTGCTAACTGTCAGCAAGCTGGACTCGTCGCTCCGACATGTCACGCGATCGGCGCGTCTGACAAAAGTCAACTGCCACCTACTAGCACACCTGTCAACTGAGCCATGTTGTGTGGTCTGATGACGTCACACACCCGGCAGACCAATCGCCGAATAGTCCAACAAACAACACAGAAAGTCGCATTTAATCGCGGTGAAGCTTCGACTCTTATCCCTTTAAACGTAGCTACTGATATGGGCCCTCTCTAACTGCCAGAGGTAATTCAGCCATAGATTTAAAGCTCCGACATGAATTTCATAGTTTGGCTGCTTGGCTTGTGTACCTAGCGTGGCTGCTTGCACTTCTTGCCTCGTACACCTAAGCTGATTTCCGCAATTAACGTGTCCTATAATTTCTCGCGATGCGATGCGAGCGCCTCATTGCGTAGAAGCACCATCGCGCCTAGTTCAGTCGTTCTATGCTAAGTGGCGCTCGCAGCCAAGACCTCCTACACACCTCCTAACGCTGGGTGGAAAAGGCGATCCGATGGTGACACTAGACGCATATAATTAACATTACATTATGCATGGTACGGCGACAAAAACGCAATACAAGTACGGGAGGGTCCTTCTTTCTTTTTTTAGCGAGAGCTACTTTTGGCCACATTCTCGCCATTGCGCCGTGCCTGTCCGCGCCTGTCCGAAGAGCGAACAAATAAGTTGTGGGAGGCGGTAGCTGGCAGCTGACATGGCCGAACACTAACTGAACGTAGGGATTCCTGACGTTACGTTTGGCTGCAGCTGCCAACTCGGGCCTCTCCTTTCATATGAGAGGGTGATATCAGAATCAGTCTGCCAACACCCTTGCATTCACGTTATCACTAGGCCACGCTGGCACGTTCATACGGCTCGGTTAAAGCGGGGCTTTATATGTTGGCTGGTAGCTTACGCTATCGCGTCATCGCGAAGGTGGGAGTGAAAATAGAGAGAAAGAGGTGCCGTAGTGGAGGGCTTCAGACCATCGCACTTTAGTGGTCAAAAGTGCCCCCTATGACATAAATAAAGCTGCTCAAACATAGAGTAAACTGCTATGTGTAAAAGACGTCTTTACTTTCAAGCTGAACTGAAGCGTAGCAGATAGCGCTCGCGTAACTCTTTCTGCTATATATATATATATATATATATATATATATATATATATATATATATATATATATATATATATATATATATATATATATATATATATATATATATAGGCGCTGGTCATACGTCAGAGGATGATGAAGATGAAGTAGGGCAGACTGCCTAACAACGACGACGCTGAGGGTGAACAGGTGAGCTGCCATGACTATATCATTGGTGAACCTTCCTCGTAAGTTTCTCGATGGACGGCCTAGCATCATTTGAAGACATTAATAATCATTTTAACCTTGAAAGGAGGACATTCCCATCTCCAGACAAATCCTTAGATAAGGAGCAGGAGGTCATCTGGAGGTGACTCCAGACGCTATCCTTTACCCGTGGTCAAAATTGTATCCCGGTGATTACGACCCGGATTGTGCACTATGTGGTGAAACAGCCACCTATGATCACATATTGTGGAATTGTAAAGAGGAGCTACCCCGGAATCTCTAATAAGAGTTCCTACTCTGGAGCAATGGGAGGTTATGTTGTCCAGCTCAGACCTGGGAGTTCAAACCTGGGTCATTGAAGAGGCTACTCAGGTAGCTGTCAGCAGTGAACTGATGGCCTCTTAGTACGGATCATCTGTATTGTGACTTTTCTGATAAAATAAATGTTTTGCAATCCAATACCTGTAACGTCTCTTGGTGGAGGTGACACCATTCTTAAGCTGGATCTCTACATGCACGCTTTGCGTGCTGGGCGCGAAGCACACACTTTTGCTTTCATTCACGCGAGATGTTTTCTAAGATGGTTATCTCAAAGAGGCAGTCATTGGTATGGTTCCTTCAAACAATAGAAATAATAGTCACACACGGTAGGCAGACATTTAAATTGATTCGTCACTGATTTGAGAATGCGCTGCGCTTGTGTTGTCAAATTGCGCTCTTAAATAGAAGCAGGATATTTTGCAGAGCTCGACTGATCTGATATACATATGCATGCGCGCGCGCACACACACACACGCCCCGCCGGGGTAGCGCAATGGTTACGGCGCTCGACTACTGTTCCCAAGGACGCGGGACAGAATCCGGCCTCGTCGGCCGCTTTTCGATGGAAGCGAAAAGCAAGGCGCCCGTGTGCTGCGCGATGTCAGTGCACGTTAAAGAACCCCAGGTGGTCGAAATTTCCGGAGTCCTCCGCTACGGCGTCTTTCATAGCCTGATTCGCTTTGGGACGTTAAACCCCACAAACCAAACCAACGCACGCACGCACACACACGCACACACACGTGTGTATGTGTATATATATATTCGGAGGTCGTGGGTTCGGTTCCCAACATCGGCACGTTGTTTTTTCTTCTACTTTGTGTTTAATTATCTTTCCCCTAAAGAGATTACATTACTAATTTCTGTGATTATCTAAGTAAACATAAAAAAAAAGACATAATGTACCATCCCCAACGCTTTCCTTGGCCTCGCCGGCTGTTGGCTTCTTTCATTCATATATATATATATATATATATATATATATATATATATATATATATATATATATATATATATATATATATATATATATATATATATATATACCACTAAACATATTTCGTTATCTTCGTTAGCTCTGCATAACGAATGTTTTGCGATCGGAAGCCTCTGAAACATAAAGACTTTTGGAAAGTGCTGCATACTTAATCCTTGCAGAAAAAAGCGGATAAAATCTTGAGAGATCTCCATCGTGTTTAATCGAAATTTGATATACAGGGATGATGAAAAGTGAAGCATATGCTGCCATTATTAATTAATTTTGATCATTGAAAATGCCTGCCTCGCCTGCTGGTATAACAAAATTCATTTCACTAATTAAGACGGAAACCGGTATGGGTGAGGGCTAAGACAACGATGAAAAAATTAAGAAGGAATAAATATGAAATAAAGATAGCAAGGATGGTAACATAACGACATAATTGGAAGGGATTTAAACTGAAGTGGTGCTAAGCACTGAACGCGCACAACGTATCGTTCTATCAGCAGCGCGTGTAATCAAGACTTTCTTGATTGCAAATCATCACACGTTAGAAGAGCCAATTTTAATTAGGCTTCCTAGAGTACCTTATTGTACTGCCGATAAGTCAGTTGCATTCACTTGTAATTGGTATTAGTTAATGCCACGTGGTGAGCATGAATGGTGTATTTTGTGTTAATCATAATAAGTTTGTTCGGGTTATGGTTTCTTTTGACCTTTTTGCTATATTCGGATCAGTAGCGAAGCAATCTGATGCAAACTACACTGATGATTACGGTACTTTGTAATGAGAAATTTGAGAACATATATTTAAGTATTTTGATTGTGTGCTATATTGAGGAAAACTCATAGGTGTATGCAAAACATAGAACATTTTATTTTCCGCACATACCCGTTCTTCAAGTTACGCTCTTTTTTCAGTCCTTCAATGTGTTTAAGGAAGTCTTGTGGTCTAAAAAATGGACGAGGGATGTTCGACTTGCTGCTGCAATGGTTCTGAACGAAGAGGTTTGTACAAGTGTTTCGCTAGGTCGTAAGATATGAGTTGGGCATAAGATATGGGCATAAGGGACATTAAGTTTTCTTTTGTCTTTATATCGGGAATAAAGCCCTGCGCTGCTACATTTATGTGGAAATGTGAGCGGTTATTGCGTGGTGCAGGAAGTGCGTGACGTCTCTGGAGAGTGTGGTAGACGAGAAGTAGACGGTCACTATCAGCAAGCCGGTGTCCAACTTTGCAGCACACAGTTCAATATTTTCATCGGAAATAACAAACGATTCGATGGGGACTGCATGAGAGACCTACGAGAAGCCCGCTTTCGCACTGCAACCGGTTTAACAGATATGGCCTTTGCCAGCTTTCTTAGTGTCTCTCAAGCCGCTTTGGGATGCTAAACCCAATAAACCAAACCTTGCCGATTTTTTGCCGAGAATATGTCGGTGAGCTGAATTCGAAAATATATATTATCGTACACTTTTTCTTTCTGTCATCCGTTTCTGGCAGCAGAACTTTATGGTCCTCTTTTCCCCCTTTCTCCCCCCCCCCCCCACACACACACACACACATTTCTCGTAGTCGCTACCCTCCCCTTTTCAACTTTACATCAATGCATGAGCCTGGGTGTAAACCCCTATGGTTTCGCGTGCTTGCTGTCTCATTTTGTTGAGTTGCATCACGTTGTACAACAGATTTTATCGACCCTGTCCATAAACGTAACGTTGAGTTTGCACATTCTACTCTTTTTTTTTTTTTTCATGTACAAACGTTCACACCCATATTTTGCCGTTTGAAAAATATCGCCGCCTTGTAAGGTTGGTTTACTGCAAAGAGCGTTTACACAGAATCGGATTAGCAAGTGAGTTGTGCCGTCAACGGAATTTTATGCGAGGGGAAATATGAGACGAAACGAAGTGGCGTCGGTGTGCTGTGCGATGTCAGCGCACGTTAAATATCCCCAGATGGAGGCGAAACGAAGTGGCGTCCGTGTGCAGTCCCATAACTACGAGGCTGAAAGTAGGCCAAGCGACGGTTTCTTGTTGCGCAGCTCTGTGAGCGTGGGCGACCGGCGCTAATGGCCTTTTTGACAAGGCCATTCTCGATGCTATGCGACCGTGTCTACATACACTCTGAAAGTCTACTTATACCCCTGCCACATGGCAAATTGAATGCAATTTCCATCGAATCAGATTAGTTCAAACTGACATTTGTGCTACCACACTAGAAAGTATAATGACACTCGATAAAAACGATATTAGGTATCGAATGAGTTTGAGGAACTCATTCGCCTGCGATAACCAAGCAAGTGTGTTATCTCGAGACCAGAGATTTGGCGAGGATATTCACGCAAAACTGAGTACAAAAGTAGCTGAAGCTTCATAATCACATTGTAGGCACGTAATTTTATGGATATTTATTTATTCACGTGAAATACTCTTAAACAGTTTTGCAAAAAATAAAGCTACTAATCTCGCTACCAACCAACCAAGTTGTCCGGCGGCGATGTTTGTTTACTATTGGTATTGTTGTGGTCGCCTCCTCGTACTTGTTGCTACGCCAGGGTTGAAGCACGGTGCCCAACAACTGTCCGCGACCCTATTTCTTGTTTTGATTTAATTGAGGGCGCGCGATGGCTGAATCAGAGAGCAGAAAGCGTGCTCAGTAGACGGAATCTGAAACAATCGTCCTTATAAGAGTATGACAGGGCCATCTCTTCGACCTACGCAGCACAAAGCGGAACGCTACATTTACGCGGCTATCGAAGAAGCCCTGCGTGCTGAGGGAGTTGACAAGACGTTGAAGGCGATAAAAAGCTAGATAGAAAACAAGGGCAGCGAGTGCAGGTAAGCATTGCCCTTCCTTTCAATTGTTTTGCCAGATGCAGCCACTCGCAAACCTCAAGCTTTTTCACAATGTTTTTTCATCGTAACAAATAGTATCGCCTTTATTCCGCCAATACAGTTTTCATTGTAAGGCTTTGACAGCCAAGCTCATAAGCAGAACAAATTTGTCTAGACCGTAGTGACGCTGCCGCTTTCGTGCGTTTACTCACACGGCTATCTGTCGACTTGTTTCACTGAGTGATTGTGTACACACGTCGCCGTATGTTTGCTTTCTGAATTTGTCAAAGCGACTTATGTCCTTACGGCGCGCTGCTTCAAAATAATACCATTCAATGCCCCTATCCTATTCAATACCAATCAATGCCACTGCTAGCGACTACCTGGCCAACAAACGAAAAATCGCCAGCATAATAACCTCGTAGGCAGTGCTGTTTTACAATGATGGAAAACTTTCTTTTCCTTTCTTCCAGGGAACTGAGCAAGAAAAAAAATTGGGGAGGGCGTAGTCACGTGCAAGTTTTATTGCGAAAGCAATACTACTCGCATTTTCAAGCCTTCGTGTGACCCGGCCGCAGTTACGTCTTACCCCCGTGACGCTGTGACGTCACACCCCACATGACACACGGGCTGGCAGGAGCTGCCGACTTGGGTCTCTCGTTTCACATGGGACGGTTATGTCAGAATCAGCTTGCTAGTACCCTGGCATTCACGTTACCCCTATAGGCCACTAAGGCACGTTCATATGGGTTGGTTAAAGCAGGGCTTTATATATGGGCTGAGGAAGAAGGAAAAGAGAAGAAAAACGCTCGGTCACCCGCAGGTAATGCTTTCGCTCAATATTTGGTTCAGCAGCCTTGCACCCTTGTAATTTTTATTGACACTTGCTCATGTTTCTGTATGCACTGCCTGCAAACGACGTCAGCGTGGCAGAAAAAATAGGCTGTCGTCAAGCGGCTACTGCTGAAGAAATAAGAAAACTACCACTGCATTTTAACAGAATGTTGTGAATTGTTACCACGCGCTCATGCAATTTAAGTTGTACGGTTGCTACAGAGGATAACTTTTTAGTTTTGCTTTTTAGTGCAGGCAATGTGTGCCTGTCCTTGGATGATATGAAGAGCACTGAACAAGGGTAGAGGTAGGGGGGAAGCCTCAGTTCGCAGGTCGAGCCAACGTTTCGACAAGTGGACTTGTCTTCGTCTGGGCAGAGCGATCATCCCTGGCAGGGGTGTAAATACGCTTTTGCTTCCGAAGAAGAAAAGCT
Source organism: Amblyomma maculatum (assembly GCF_055883805.1). NCBI lineage: Eukaryota > Metazoa > Arthropoda > Arachnida > Ixodida > Ixodidae > Amblyomma > Amblyomma maculatum. Next base: position 59,674,567 of record NC_139347.1, on the reverse strand, counting down.
GGGGAGGGGGAGGGTGGGTGAGAAGAAAGTAGTCCCTGGATGAGCTACTTATCAAGCTGTCCTTTTTCGCCAGTCTTTCATTTGAGGACGCTACACGCCGAGTTGAAGTCACTCAATGCAACAGAAGTTATTGAGTGTACTTCGGGCTTAGTAAACATCAGTATAGTCTGTTTTCATTGTGGTTGTGTTGCATCATTATATACAGTCATGACCAATGTTTTTCACAGTATGTTACACAGCTTAGAGCATGCAGAGGACAACTGGAAAACAAGACTGTCTTCGTACTATTATGGTTATGCTGTTTTACATAATGTGTACAGTAAAAGTGTGGTATGTATGTGTACTCAACATGGTGCTTCTCGGGTCATGCACATAAATTTGCCCTGCGCATACTGATGTTTTTCTGCTTGCATTATTTTTAAAGCTTTTTCTCAGTATGGTGTATGCCTGACAAGAAACTTTGGAGGACGAGCCAGAGTCCAGCAGACTATCACCCTTGTAACTATCCAGTTCTAAGAGCCTTGAAGAGCTTGACGGCGCAAGCTCACCCTCGAGGACATGTACGCCAAGTATTTGAAGATTGAAGATTGAAGTTTAAAGTTTGAGTTCTCATTTCAAGAAGAAGGGAAGGACCAGAGACAAAAAGTGAACGTTAATTCATATGACGGCGCTCGGGCCCCATTAGATGGTAAAAACAGAGCGACAGTCGCCAAGTTGCTGGTCACCTACAAACACGCAACCAAGAAGGTCGAAACAAGATGTATTCAGCCAGTCGAAGAGCAACGAAAGTTTCGCATAGCATACGAGATATCCAAGCGGAAATAATTTAAGCTCAGGAAGCGAGAGCTGAAGCTGGAAGAAAAAACTGCTTCCAGGGAGGGCAAAGCCGCTTCTAAGAAAGGCCAACTAATTTCTTGTCTGGTTTAACTGTGCAATAACTAAACTGGTGAACAATGGTTGCTACTTTTCTTGTGCTCACGTTGTACCATCATAATTGTCGAATTTCTTAACGAGTGCACACAGTATGCTTGCACACACCACATGCACTTCACTAAGCTTGCTGGCTCCTCTTCCTGAAATAGGCGGCAAGATCTTCCCTTACTTCACGCCCATGTCTGCTGGCTGTATCAGTGCTATGCACAGCGTGTACATAAAGCGCATCAAACTTATTAGCTTCTTTTATCCACTGCTGCTCGACAGAGTCGTTCAGAGCCTCAGAAATGTTATGAAGAACTCATGCGATTTTGATTGCCCGCTTTGCTGTTGGCAACTTACATTCCATGCTCGTCATTACGTTTCTGAAGCGAACTTTGAGTCGCCCGAATGCATTCTCTACAATATCCCCCGTGCTCTTGATAAGTTGGAATTGAATGCCCTTTGATGAGGTTCCGAGGCATTGGCAAATGACTTCCATAAGTTCGCAGACAATGGAAATGCCTGGTCACAAAGAACAACCGCTGGCACTTTCGTTCTCTCAATCACCGACACCGGTGAATGGAAGCTGTCACTAATAATGTACTGGCAGAGGTTTGATCGGCCATATACAAATGCATCGTTACATCTACCTGGGTTCCCAATATTTACGTATCTGAAGTGACATCTGTAGTTCACGGGGGCCAGGAAGATGATACTATGCCTTCATGACAAAATTTGCCGTGAGGTAGCAGTATTTCTCGTTTAAGTTCCGCCCTCCTGACATTTAACGCGTGGCATTTTCCTAGCTCATTATCCCGTTTTTATGAATGTGATGCGCCAGTTGTCGCATTTATGTAAACATGGCTTAGGAGCTACGCTCTGAGGGCATTAAATATTGATACGCAACCAGAGCCCGACTGCAGATAATTTTTTTAGAGGCGTCTGTGAAATCAGACGCCACCACTTTTATATTCATGAGTGTGCCTACTGCGTGTGCCTTGAGTTCTTGGCTTGTACTCACAGAGGACGTAGAAACAATGAGGCAGATCATAACTTTGCGATTCTACCTGTTACAGCTCACGACTTTATTCAGCTTAGCAGCTTTCCCGCTATTACGCGGTGAAGGCCTCCCAGGCACTGCTCCGCTTTATGAAAAGCACAGGACTGATCGAAAGGCTATGATTTTTTATGTTACGTGATATGACTGTGACGTGATGTGATGTGACATGCCTGTGATGTGACTATACTGTCTTCACCCATCCCTCTCTCACCCACAACTTTTATACCCACCTGCCCCTCTCCCCCAGTGCAGGGTAGCAAACCAGTTCCTTTACCGGTTAACCTCCCTGCCTTTCCTCCTCCTCCTCCTCCTCCTCCTCCTCCTCCTCCTCCTCCTCCTCCTCCTCCTCCTCCTCCTCCTCCTCCTCCTCCTCCCGCTTTTACGGCGCCTTTTCAACAGTCTGACAGCCCTCTGCTTTTTTCACTCACTGAGTTCCAGCTTGCAGTCGAATTTCTGAAGTCTTTTTGGCTCCTCTCTGAATGGACAAACTGCAAGGTGAGAGACAAGCCTTCCACACAATGTTAACGACTCAAGAAACAGATCGTCTCCGTGTGCCTGGGAACATAGGAATCACGTCGCCATCCAACGTTCTCCATTAATGTGCCCATTTCAGGTTCTAGTTGTTTCCGAGGCTGTCTGTCTCTTATGTCAAGCACTATACTGCTTGCTCGTACAGCGGGTAGTTGTCCGACCAGATGAATGACAGTCCGCGTCACTAGAGGCAACTATTGGAGGACAGCTCCGAATTACCCATGGGCTAACAGCTAGTTATCGATACTTGCCAAGCAGCAAAATTGTCGCTTACAGCGGGTGCTGTCGACTAGAAATTGAGTCCAGAAGGCAGCAGTAAAGTAGCTGAAATCTTTGCTGGCTTGCATTTTTCTTTAGACATTCGTGCGTTGTACCGAATTGGGAAACTGCGAGACCAGTTCTGATTTTCATCCAGAAATAGGTGGCTGTCCAGTTTGTTGCTGATGGCATAAAAGCATCATCGACGAGTGCCACCCTGAATGGTCAAGGTTGTATAGAAGCAGAGACATAACGCTTACCTCGCGTTTGCTTTTAACGCATGCACGTTACTCCGAGCGATCACGTTGCATTCGTTGCAATGACCTGTTTATAGATTGTTGTCTCACTAATATGATCCTAAGACGCACATTTTGAATTAGCGTCTCTTTAAATGCATTGCAGTAGCAGTATTTTTTTTACTTGAGGTGCCGAGACTAACGCAGCACTTCCAGACAAGTTTAGTTAAGCAACTGTTTAGTGAAAAACAAGCCCAGTATATTTGCATCATCAATGGTCCCCACACCTGGGGCCATAGCCTACAACTCTGCAGAATGTGTTTCATCTGATCGACCCTCTATTTGTAAAGTCTTCATCGAGTTCCTTCCTTGTCTTAGAAAGTTGGTTTGAGAGGAAGGTTCTCCTACAGGTCAGTAAACTGTAAATTTAAAGGCTCTAAATCGAGAGTGGTCGCTCTTCAATCAGCTTTCGCTGCACCTGGTTACCCCTAGTATCATATTCGATATTCTTGGCTTATGTGAACATTTAAGAAAACCAGCGAAACAAACAGCTAGCAAAGTGTTTTTCCCACCGCATCTCTCGTTCTCTTGATATAGTTTGAACAGTTTGACTGCATAATAGTATTACTACTACCACTACTGCCTATTTCTAGATTTATTGAAAGTGTTCGACATTTCATCTCGCTGCATATTCTTGCGACAGCTTCACTACGTGGTAAAAGAGAACTTAATTTCGTCATATTGATGTTCGATTTTTCTTCATACCCCTGAATATCGCCTGAGCAGTAGTCACTGACGTTTTACCAGCCGCCCCAGATGGTTTTTTTCTGAGTGCACTTCTTTTTTAGCTTTACATCGGTGACCTAAGTACTAATGCGGTATGGTAATGACTGTGCGCTTTATACTACAACTAATTAACAGATTGGTGTCAAAACCCTGTAAGTGATGCGTTGCTTGGCAAAATTTATTATGTTCTTCTTTATAGTCTTCATGTAAATCTTCAGACTCATCTATCTATTCAGCACTACTGACGAGAAAATCGGAAAAGAAAACAGCTTGTTTAGGTTATTTGTGTGTTGTTTTTGTGTCGTATAATTTGTATGCTTAGCTTCGACACTGATAAATCTAGATATAGATCATTTTTGGCACACTTTCAGGGCACACATTAGGCCTCTTGAGGTCTTCTTTCCCACGACTGATACACGCCGTTCAGCCACATCATGTCCACGGATGCTTTGAGTGAACGCCAGCACAAGTTCCCTGTGGCGCAGCAGGCGTAGTCGTCCTGCTAGTTGTCTCTAGACACATTACACTATGGTGACATCTACTGCGATCGCCAAAGTCGTATATTTGTGTCGTGCGTCTCTTTTGCCGCGAAGATGTTCCAAACAGCCAATCAGTCAAAAGACAGCGGCGCTTCTCGTTGTAAAGAATTTTATGTTAGACAAAGCGACATTCTATCGCAGCTCAGGGACCGTCCCACTCCTAGTAAAAGTGTTGTGCCAAGTTTTAAACTGCACTACAAATATGAAGTGACGGGCACTTCTTTGGTGATTGTTTAGACATTCATTTCAATAGCCTCCTCTAAAATTATTCCCGCGAACTACTGCCAGCAGGGCCGTTATTACTGGATTCAAATGTTACGGGCTACTAGATAGCAAGAATTTAATCAGGGTGTTTGAAGAGAGTCTTGTCGCTACCGCTAGAATTTTTGCCGCCTTTTATAACGGAAGCTCTACTCTCCGGGCTGCAAAGTCGGAGTTCGCCAAGTGTCGGAGAATGAATTTGAGCTCTTCACAGAGCCCCGCGCCTCGCCTTCTTCTCCTTAAGCCTCTAAGTGGGGATCAGAATATTTTGCAGCGGAAGGCCCATTTGTCAGGCTGGAAACTATATGACTTAGCCATTTTGGTGGTTATTTAGCTAGTCTGCATGTAGTGCTTTCATACAAGAAAAAAAAAACAATAAAAACATCGGAACGGATTGTAACTAGCCAGGTTTGAACCCGAAATCTGGGGTTCAATAGTCGAGCGTCTTAAGCACTGAGCTACCGCGGCTTTTTTTTATTTCAACATGATATTCATTACAATGAAGCAATGTTTTTTGTACATGAACTTTTTAGGAACTATGAGGACAGCAATATTACACCGAGACAATGCAAAATTAATACGACACAAATATGCACTAGAAACTAGGCAGTTTATAGCACAGCACCAAGAGGGAATAGCATTTTGACTCGAACTTTGTCTCGAAACAGAAGTCTCTTAAACGAATATTCATCCCATTGACATGGTCTTTTTCATATACAACATATTTTAAATTTCGGTTTAAGGCGCTTTAAACTTTCGCTATTCTCTATTTTATGTTTAAAAAATAAAATGACGGATGACTTCAAAGACGCTCCGGAATGATGTTTCGCCCTGTGAAACAGTCGTTGAACCTTGATATGAGCTCTATTTTAGCTCACATTTGCAAGCTTGCACAGAGTGGCTGGCTCCGTAAGGAGAGCTGCTTGTCGCACTTTCGTTTCTTGACGTTCATTGAGAGGGCAGAGCAGAGACGCAAGCGTCACGGCGTATCGCCTACCAAGAGACAGCGGCGCATACATCCGAATAAGTCCTTTGCATGCCAGCTGCAACCTTTTGAAGTTGTCGCTTGTTTGGAGACCTCGCTGAGTTTCTTAATAGAACGCCCCATTTTCCAATATTTGGTGCATATACTATCTATATTAAACACGGAGAGAAAGCGATTTTCTTTCCTTCGTCGTAAATACGCCTTTTCGCGCACTGGCGTACAGTTATTAGTGTGATCCTGCTACCTCAGCGTTTTTTTTTTTTTTCGAGAATCCGAGCCGGCCCGGAATTCCTCTCGGTTGTTTGCTTTTCTTGCTAGCGGGGCGAGGAGGATGTTGCGCAATTTCTCGTTTTTGGAATCAGCATCGAAATGTGCGCGCTTACTGAAGGAGCTATCGTTACTTGTCGATTGGTATGTTTGATAAGTAGCCCGTTTTGAGTCACTTCGGGTACATGCAGCAAAAAGACAGCAGCCGAAGCGTTCAAATAGACTTCAAAGCATTACAATGTTTGGTCGAGCCCGTTCCCTTCAGTGAACGTTATGCTGGTGTCCTGAACTCATTCTAAACAGCTCGCATGCATTCGCAATTATCGATCCTTTTCAAGTTCCCGTTCTTTCTTATCGTTCCGGTTCCGAGTTTCGCTTGAAGCATGGAATGCTTTTCTATGCGGTGTTTTCTAACCGTCTCCAAAATACCTATATGGCAGCAAAATGAGTCGAAAGAATTTGATGGGCGCCATTAGAAGTTCTCAACATTAAGGAATACGTAGGAAGTCGACATAAATCTAGTCAAATCCGGAACGGTTTACTGGCGCAAAAGAAACTCTATAGAAATAGAATATATATATATATATATATATATATATATATATATATATATATATATATATATATATATATATATATATATATATATATATACAGCCTGGGATAAATACTATGCTGCCGAAAAGGCGAATAAGTCAACCGCTTGGAAAGCCAAGCATTCTTCTTTTAACAAGGACTTGCCTAAAATACTTAATACCAATCCTCGAAAGTTCTGGGACATCATCAACCCTAAACACAGAAATGATGTCACTATCACAAAAGAAGCGGGAGAAGTTCTTAGTCAGGCAGATTGTGCTCACATGTTTAATATTGCATTTCAATATCAGTATTCACTAACGAATCCGATGTGCCATTTCCTGTGCTAGACAACTTTTTTGATAATATTATGTCACCTGTTAAATTTAACACCTCCGGGATTCTATCGCTGATTGATAAAATGAGACTTTCATCCTCAGCCGGCTTTGATAATATCAACGCTAAATTCCTTAAGAGTACTAAACCCATCAGTGCCACATATTTATGCTTGCTATTCCAGCAATCACTTCCTCTTGACTGGAAAGTTGGGAAGGTCATTCCAGTCTTCAAAGCCGGTAACATCATTTCTCCATTAAATTATCGGCCCATTTCTTTAACAAGTGTGCCTTGTAAGATCATGGAATACGTCATATTCTCCCATATCATTGCCTTCCTGGATTCTAATAATTTTTTTTTCATTCTGCGCAGCACGGGTTCCGGAAAGGCTTTTCTTGTGACACTCAACTAGCACGTTTTGTACATGACCTGCATGCCAACCTAGATCTTAATCTACAAACTGACGCTATCTTTCTTAATTTTAAAAAAGCTTTCGATTAAGTTCCTCACAAACGCCTGTTACGCAAGTTATCTCACATCAACCTCGATCCAAATGTGGTTATACGGATTATTGAATTTCTAACTAACCGCACTCAATCCGTTTTCGTAAATGAATGTAATTCCAGCTCCCTTCCTGTAACATCTGGCGTCCCTCAAGGTTCCGTACTAGGTACCCTTCTGTTTTTAATCTACATAAATGATTTACCCTTTCAATTGTCCTGTAAAATCCGCATGCTTGCTGATGATTGTGTTCTTTACCAAACAGTTAATATCACATCTGATCAATTACACCTCCAAAACGACCTTAACAAGATTCAGGATTGGTGCGAAACTTGGCAAATGGAACTAAACCCTCACAAATGCAATGTACTGTCTTTCCATCGCTGCCGCAACCCACTCGTATTCCTTTATCAAATTTCCTCCGTTCCCGTGCTACCAGTGCTATCATACAAATATTTAGGCGTAACTCTGTGGTGCTGATTTGTTCTGGGAAACTCATATAAGTAACATCATTTCTTCAGCTAACAAATCCCTTGGTTTCCTAAGACGTCATCTTCGCGATGCTCCCGTGCACGTCAAGTTACTAGCTTACGAATAACTTGCGAAATCAAAAGTAGAATATGCATCACCCATTTGGCACCCACATCAAGCTTACCTCAGCAATGCACTAGAACTTTTGCAGAACCGCGCCGCCAGGTTTATTCATTCGTCATACCATTACAGTGTATCATATCTGAAATCCCTTTCAGGTTTACAGCCACTTGAGATACGCCGCCGCATAGCCAGTCTTTCACTATTTCACAAGTTTTTTTACAGCCGTCTACAAACTGCATTCAATATGGTCCCACCGGCACGCATATCTCACCGCACTCTCCACCATCTCCAGATTAGCCGTCCACGTGCACGAACCGTCACCTTCGCAAACTCATTGTTCTTCATGCGCTGCTGCGGAATGGAATGGCCTTCCCGAAGAGATTGTAACAACAACCTGTCTCTTCGCACGAAAAGCCTACAGCTATTTATCATCATAACGCATGACTTTGTATCCACCCCTTATTTAATGCCCCTCAAAAGGGGTCTTCAAGCCAATAAAAATCAAATGAAATATATATATATATATATATATATATATATATATATATATATATATATATATATATATATATATATATATATATATATATATATATATATATATATATATATATATTTTTTTTTTTTTTTTTTTTTCATACAAGTGAAAAATTGCTTCATACTGTTTCCAAGTTTATTTTGAGTCGACGTTTCGGCAGGAGCCCTGCCTTTATCAAGAAAGGCAGGGCTCCTGCCGAAACGTCGACTCCAAATATATATATATATATATATATATATATATATATATATATATATGTATGTATAACGTATGGAATGGGCAATCATCTGCACCATTGTTAATTTACGTCTTAATTTCCCACTTTAGCTGAGAACGAAGCCGTAGCAGAGGAATATAAGATCAACTTCAACCAAATGAGCGCATTTGCCTAAGAAATTCTACCGCTGTGGTAAGGGATTTAACTCTCCACGCCATGCTTAACAAAGCAACGTAATTGAGCAGTCATGCATGCCATTGGACTAAAGAATCCGTTTTCGTCTTATCGTGGACTGAAACCGCTTTCCGGGCCTGAATTACTCTCATTTGCTGGCATGCGCCATCAGTCCACCTGAATCACCTGAAAACCACTTTGCCTACTCTCTGTTGTGGTAACGTTTATAAGCTTTGTTCCGATCTAATTTCTTCCTTCGCTCACCTGCTCTTTCGCTTCACACGTGCAGCAGGCTGAGAACAAAGGAATGATGATTGCTAGTACATGATCGCCAGCGGGAACTCCAAACTAAAACCAGTCGAAACTAACAGTTAACCTATAACCCATCGCACTGTCCTCTAATATTAAAGACACCCACATCACGCAGATGCAAGAACATAGGGCTGCCCTAGATCGTACGCGAAATTGAAATTGCGCAGGTTTTCACCGTGAAGGTAGGTTCTTCTACGAAAGTGCAAATAAAATAAATAACAGAAGCAGCCCTGCGCAGTGAGTGAAACAGCCATGACAAGCATTTAATTTCTGCCTGAAATTTTGCGTCGTTATGAAATGGACCGCAAATGTGAAGCGATTCTTACGATATTTAAAACTGAAGAGATCGCAGCAGTAATCATGAATCTGTTGAAAGGAGAAGGTTTTCGTTGACAGGGGGTGAAAATATCATACAGTCGTTCATTAATGCTTGCAGATTGGCGCCGCAACAGGTGGATTAGAGCACGGGATCCAAAGGGGGCTACTTTGAAACAAAAAGTGCACCCGTGTCCTTTTTCCGGAGTCAGTTCATTCACGAAACCGCTCTGACCAATCTTGAGAAAGTAAAGCAGCATTTGCGCAATACAGCGCAAAGAACGCTAACATCGAAAGAGATGAGCTGGTGTCAATTAGACGAACCTTAGCGTGTCGGCTTTATGTAAAACTTTTCAGCGCTTTGATAGCGACGAGAAGTTGCGAGAAGTCCGAATTGATTTGAGTATTTTTTTATTATTGTTTTGCATTTTTTCTAGCATCAACTGTTTCAACAAAAGAGAAGGGTGTCTGTTTTCTTTTTCTTACAAAAGTTTTGTGTAGGCTTCTACCATTCTTTAAGTTTTCTGCTTGCTTCGAAAAGATTGTTTGAGTTAGCGGCAAGATGAAGGCTCTATAAGTTGTTTTTCGAGTGAGAGCTTCCGTGTCTGGCCACCGAACTGCTTTCCTGTGTACATTTTTCTTTTTGCACTTGCGTGAATTTTAATCGTGATTCTTATTAGTTCTCTGGTATCAAAGCTTTGCACGCGCACGTGTGCTTCCTTTTTTTGTATTACCTACTGAGCAGCAATTCTACCTGCCAGCTTTGTCATTCAACGCGTGCCGCCCCACCGACCAGAGTCGTCTCCACTGTTTACCTTCCCACATGTTTCTGTGTTTGTGTCTTATTTTTCAGTACTACCCTCCTGCTCGGTACCAGCCGCCTCGTAGATGAAATGGCTTCTCTGCCCGCTTTGTACGGCGATGCTCAAAGTGAGGCCGCCGACACACCACCCTGTGGACTCTGTCGCAAGAGGTCTTAAAAGTTGTGGCAAGCAGCTTTTAAAAGACTGCATGCGGCCAATGCACCCCCCCCCCCCCCCCCCCCCCCCCCCCAATCTTTCTTAGTGTTTCTTTCGCCTGGCAGTTGTGTTTGTAGTACGCTTCAAGATGATATATAAAAGGAAAGAGAAGACCTCTTTGCACTTTAGAACCCATCAAATTTTACTTTGGAGTAGCCGTTTTGTCTCTACTTTTTTAGTTCCAGCTCGCGTCTTCAAAGGAATGCTGGTGAATGGGCCCCACTGTCGACAACGGCAAAAGTCAAAATGCGCTTTCACGTGAGCGGGCTCCTCAGAAACGTGTTTGTGGCGTTAGTGGTGAGATTTAGAACGTAAATCGATTTAAGGAGTCAGGAAATAAAGTGTCATCTGTAATTCTCGAGTAATTTAGGAATCAGATGTCTAGAATATTATCAAGAGCAATCACCTTGCGTCATGGCTACAAAACGTGTTGAAAGGAAAACTATTTGGGATAGCTGGTATCTTTGCATGATTGCAATGCAGAGGAGTATAAAGGGTCTTTCTTTTGCTCTCTCTCTCACACACACACACACACACACACACACACACACACACACACACACACACACACACACACACACACACACACACACACACACACACACACACACACACACACACACACACACACACACACACACACACGCACGCACACACACACACACACACACACACACACACACACACACACACACACACACACACACACACACACACACACACACACACACACACACACACACACACACACACACACACACACACACACACACACACACACACACACACACACACACACACACACACACACACACACACACACACACGCACACACGCACATACACACATGCACGCACGCACGCACGCACACACACACGCACGCACACGCACACGCACACGCACACACACACACACACACACACACACACACACACACACACACACACACACACACACACACACACACACACACACACACACACACACACACACACACACACACACACACACACACACACACACACACACACATACACACACACACACTTTTTGTCCCTCGTCTTTAGCTCGCTGCGCTGTGTAGCCTTGAGCGATTGTTGCAAATGGTTGCGTAGATAGCATTATTTACCTTTTTTTGTTTCATTTGAGCTGGTCCTATGAGCATCATAGACGCAAAAAAAATATTTCAGGTGGTTACTGAACCTGGTGCACTTAAAAAAATGTTTCTAAAACGACGAAAGGAGTGATTGCTACTCTTCAAAACTGGAAGTAATAGCTTCAAGTCCGTGTTCTAGGTCTTCCTTTGTGCGTTGATCTTCCCCTCTTTTGGCAGCAACAACCGAAACTTGCTGCAATGAATTCGAGTGGATTGTTTAAAAATTCTAACCTCCTGGGATGCGCTGTTTTTAAAAATATTCAAATATATACGTTTGAAAAGAAAATTTAGAAAGTCCTTATGGGCACATCATTTCTTAATATTGTATTCTCTAGAAAAGGCGATGCCCTTCTGCTACCTGCCTACACTTTCCGCATGCAGTCGTACAAAAGAACGAGGATGTCGTCGATTGCACCAACTGCGCACATCATGACCTTTCCTCCGAACGCGAATCGTATATTCTTAAGATTTTTCTTCTTTTAAGAAAATAAGGAAATATCGTATGTCGTGTGGTCGGGGTGGTAATGAGGCAAACAGTGTGGAAGTGGCGCCTTCGTACAGTGGAGTCAAGCCATAGAGGAGCCGGCGGCAGCGGCTGTACAGAGGTCAAGTTCGACATTGGCAACAAAATTCCCTCGATACGCTCGTCTCAGTGTAGTATCCATCATTTACAGTGCTTTAGAAAAAGCTGCAAATGAGAGAGAGCGAATAAATATTATTTATACGAGGTAATTACGCGGGTGGTTCACCCAGGTCCAGGAAACCATTGGCGAATACGGCCCTCCAGGCCTGACCGATCAGCAGGCGCTGAAGGGGGTGCTCTGTGAAAGCTAGCTTCGCCTCCCACTGCTCATGGCTAATTTTCTGTAAACCGTATGATTTACGTTGTTCGGGGCAGTTCCAAACCATGTGGAGGATGTCAATTGAGAACGCAATGTTTGCTGTATATTCTTCCTAACTGGTTGAACGGCAGACAGGACGCGTTAGTATACAGAACACAACGCTGATGCTGAAATGGACGACCACAGTTCATTATTTGTCTAGACGTTGTTATGGAGGCTTGCGGTTTTCGGCTTTTTAATGTAATAGTAGACCTGTTTATTATTTACGTAAGTGTTTCTGCAGCAGAGCAAGTTTACCTGGAGTGTAATGCGAGGCTAGTCCTGTTATAATAGTTCGATGTATAAAGGATTAGGTGTAGAAGAAATGACATTAGACACGCTGATACGTAACCTTGAAGCAAGAGTCTATATCCACGCTATAGTCACATGCATCTTGCATCGACGGGCCGCCGGCATGCTGGGAGCGCCCTGCTCGATAGGAATTACTACATGCGTAACCAGCCTCGCATCGAAGCCGCTGCGAAAGTGTGTTAGAACTAGCTACTGCCTATATCAAACGATCTCTAATCCTATTACCAGTCGGCTATAAATAAAACGATCCCATTCAAATCCCAGTTCATTCGCTTCATTAGTTTTGCCTTCGGCAGGGAAACACGCAAGACGAAGACCGCGTGAAGCTTTAGTTACTATGCCTTTTCCATGTAGTACCAATGTAGCATACAAAATGGTGCAAGAGATTGAAGACCACCTTCACGTACTTCCGATGTTTACCTAGTTACGCGGTATTATAGTCCACCGGACACCTGCTCCATGCACGCACTGGGATCGAAGAACACATTAGGAGACCCCCCGCTTGGAGGTGCGCACCTTGCTGTTTCATATATCTTGCGTTCTTCTGAACGCGAGTTCAGTAGACGTGAACGGTAGTCCTACACCTCGCATGGAATTTTCAAGAGTGTGCGCTCTGAGTCTTCGATATAAGTAATCGTTCGAATATCCTGCTTCGATGTACCCGTACTTGGTTGAAGTCATATTCGAGGTCTTTTAGGATCATTCGCATCGTTTCTAAGCAACAAATAAAGCAACTAACAAAGTTTGCTGTAACATTGACCACATTTTTTTTTTTTCATGCGCTTTGAGTATGAGAAACGTTCGTTGCGGCTGTTCTGTACAAATTTGTTATTCTTGTTCAGCGCATAAACTTGCCAAACATATGCAATGAAAGGCCAACATGCACGTTGGAAACGGCCACTAGGAAACGACCTACCTCAATAGCTCTTAAATATAGAGAGAATAAGATGAAGCCTATAATTTGAAAAGGATGGAAAGAAGGACGGAAATTAGGAAAAGACACATACTGCATTGCATTGGGTGTGTAGGACGGAAGCAACAAAATAGGCGTAAAAGAATACCCTATGGAATGGACAGAAGTGTTTGGAGCTTTCAATTTTCTGCTGAAAAGAAAAGGGAGGGGGGGGGGGGGGGGGAATTTATGGTCCAGTGGGGAAATTTTCGGTTTCAGTATGTAACATCACTTAGATGACCAGCGCACATTGTGTGCTTGTGACCATTTATACTTACTTACCATGACACACATATTTACAATAATTATATCTGCTCTGAAGTTCGTAATTTAAGCGAAAGTAAGCATAGTGTCGAAGGAGAACTCATCAGGCCTTACACTATATAGGCTTCACTGGGCTTGGCTTTCGAGGCACTTATTTTGCCTGCCATATCGAGTTTCAGGCAGCCTGAAATCTATGTGGATGTCTAATTAATGAAATATGCCAAACATCCAACAGACAGAACATAATTGAAGGATGTGAGATACAGATATATATCATTTCACCGCGCGTCCATTGACCGAGGGAAGATAAGTGTGTGTGTGTGTGTGTGTGTGTGTGTGTGTGTGTGTGTGTGTGTGTGTGTGTGTGTGTGTGTGTGTGTGTGTGTGTGTGTGTGTGTGTGTGTGTGTGTGTGTGTGTGTGTGTGTGTGTGTGTGTGTGTGTGTGTGTGTGTGTGTGTGTGTGTGTGTGTGTGTGTGTGTGTGTGTGTGTGTGTGTGTGTGTGTGTGTGTGTGTGTGTGTGTGTGTGTGTGTGTGTGTGTGTGTGTGTGTGTGTGTGTGTGTGTGTGTGTGTGTGTGTGTGTGTGTGTGTGTGTGTGTGTGTGTGTGTGTGTGTGTGTGTGTGTGTGTGTGTGTGTGTGTGTGTGTGTGTGTGTGTGTGTGTGTGTGTGTGTGTGTGTGTGTGTGTGTGTGTGTGTGTGTGTGTGTGTGTGTGTGTGAGGGGGGGGGTGAGTAAGTTGTGGCGAAGTCACAATATTTTTTTTTTTTAGCAATAAAGGAACTAAATGCACGGCGGGCTATTTGCTCTCGAAGTAGAGACCGGGAGGTCGGCACGAAAAATACAACTTGAAGTTCGCGGAAAAGTGCGCAAAAAGTTGGGCATACGTAGCAACCCGGAACCCTCAAGGGAGTATTGCTCGGTGGAAAGCATTCTCCTTGAATTCAGGGGATTTCAGTAAGTCTGATATAATACACCGTTTTGAACATACTCCCCCGCTTTTCATCCAGCTCACCTGATTATTTTCTGTTTCATTCCTCAGACCAAAATACAGATTTCGCTTTGAATGTTGGGAGCTTCTCTTTATCTTTTTTTTTTTTTTATAGTAATCGCTCGTTCCTTACAATTCGATAGCGAGTATGTATTCGATTGGCCTTAACGATCGAGGCAGCAACATCCCGCATACCTTCTGTTGAACATCGTTCACAGAGTTGAGGATGACATGGCACAGCAAAAAACACAGAAACGGAGCTGAAAGGCACGATGTTCGCTTGCGTGTCCTTATCCACTGTTGCACTGTGCAATTTTCAAGCTTGAAGCAACTAGCCTAAAGCAAAACATTGCCCGATCATAGAAGCTGCAAGTACGAACCACCTTCATCAAAGTGATCGAATGCACATTCAACCACGACAAGGTGTAAACCAAATAAATTTCATTACTTTCTGCTCTTTTGTGCATTTTTACCGCCAAAGTGATATTCGGCGTGTTGTTAAAGGCAATAAGAGATAAAAATTATAAACATTGTTATATTTGGCTAATATAATTTCTCGCTTGCCTCAGAGCACGTGCAGAAGCTCTTCGAATATGATACTTTGCTTTATTTCCGTCGAAACACCCGCGATTTTGATGTTCTGTAGCTTATGCATATCACTATTGTTTGGAACTATTTTCCTGTGTTGCATTTGCGTTTAAAAGTATATGTAGAAACCTAATGTGGTGCACGTTACGTTAGCTAACGTCAATCATTGAAGGAGGAGGAGGAAGATGAAGAGGAAAGGCAGGGAGGTTAACCAGTAAAAGCAACCGGTTTGCTACCCTGCACTGGGGGAAGGGGATGAGTGGATATAAAAGTTGTGAGAGAGGGATAGTTGAAGTTAGTGTAGTCGCATACCAGACATGCCACATCACATCACGTCACAGTCACGTCATAGCAAACTCAAAGTCTTTCAATTAGGCCTGTGCTTATCATAAAGTGCCTGGGAGGCCTTCACCACAGACGAGCGCCGTGGCCAGGGGCTTAAAATCGTAATTTCAGTCAATGGGCGTCCATCTAGATGCTCCAGCGTACGGCACAGACACTGCCTTTCCTCGCTGTATATCGGGCACTCACAATGAATGTGGCCTATAGACTCGTCGCATCCACAGTTTGTACATGTAGGGCTGTTTGCCATGCCTATCATAAAAGAATATGAGTTTGTGAATGCTACACCAACCCACAGGCGGCACAGCAAAGTTTCTTCGCGTCGGGGTAGGCCAGGTGGAAGGTGGAGCTTCAGGTCAGGGTCCAGAGATCTTCAGCGGTAGTTCGCAAACTGGCCATAATTCCATAAGGACAGTGTGTGTTCCCGCGCAAGTGCGCGAAGCCTGCCCGCTGCGTCTGCCCTGGAAAAGGGACTCAACACACAATCGCCGTCTTGGTGGGCTGTTAGTGTGACCTCGTCCGCCCGAAGATTGCCCGCTATGCCGCTGTGTCCTGGAAGCCATTGGAAGATGATATCATGTCCTCCAATTATTGCACAGTGATGAATTTGTCGTATTTCCGCAACGAGTTGTTCATGGGCTCCATGGCAAAGAGCCGCTTTTAAGGCTTGCAGGGCTGCTTTTGAATCTATGAAAATAGACCACCGCTGGGGGCTCTGCTGACTGGCATACCTAATTGCGACACGAAGAGCGGTTAGCTCTGCAGCTGTTGAAGAAGTCTGGTGAATTGTCCTTTTATTTCTGTATTAAGAACTCATGGCATTCACTGAACCATCGGTGTAGACGTGCAAATGATTTGCATGGTGCTCATGGAAGTATTCAAGAGTGATTTGTTTTAGGTCTGTCGGCGATAGCTCGACCTTCTTCCTGATGCCTGGTATTGAAAGAAGCACGTGTGGCTTATGCAGGCTCCATAATGGAGAGGACGGTCTAGATGCGGGTGTAAACTGGAACGGCAGTATAGCTCGATGCGCATCAACGGTCTTTGTAAATGGTGTACGCGGCCTGGTATTGGGAAGACTGGCCAAATGATGACAGGGAACCCGAGAGATTTGTCGGAAATGTGCCCTCAGGACGTCAACTGTTAGGTAGGTAGATATGGGATGCTCCTGTGCAATTAAAATGGTAGGAGCCGTAGAGGCACATTGTGGCATATCCCAGGCAGGTTCGCAGAGCTTGAGCTTGAACGCTCTGTAGAACTGAAAACGACTCAGAGACCAATGTAGTTTCTCGGTAACCGACGGTGAGACATGAGAGCTTCTACCAAGGGCTGGATAATGCAAAATAGAATGCAAAGGAAAATAAAGATGCTTGAATTAACAGTGACAGAGATCTGTTCTTAACGCGTGAGCGTTACACCCTCCTTTCTTAAAGAAAAAAAAAAGATGTCTGATTGCGTCGGCGGCGTCGACCATATGAGGGCTTGCAGCTTGGAAAATTTGGCAGAGTGCCTATGGCAGGCATGTAGTGGGAAGGTGGCATGGTTGCGCACTAATTGGTCGGAGGTTGCGTGACGTCACCACACCATATTGCATTGTGGGATTGAAAAGAGCTGCCAACCCAAGCACCTCCCTTAATACAGGCACTCAGTGCACTCTTGGGATGCACTGATTCGCTCTACAGATTCGTAAGGTTAGGCTTAAGTTCCACCCCAAATGTCGCACTCAGTCGACGTATACGGCAGGAAATTCCAAGCTGGCCCTTGCCTCTTTGCATTCGCCGTCTCCTCGTGGGAACGACTACACACGTGCGGTGTATGATTGAAAAGATAGAAAAAGGCAGCAAGATTTGTTTCTTCAGCCTTTTATTGAACTGAAGAAGAGGAGAGGCAGTTGTTGAGTGGGGCTAGGCGTACTGAAAGAACAGCGCGCCATCCGAACTTTATTTTCTTTAGCGTTGCGCTCATGGAAATTAATGGCGAAGAAAAGCGTTGTTGTATGCTGCGTAATAAAAGACGCATTCTTATATGGAGGACAGATGTTGATACCGTATTGCAAGACGGGGTCGCACCAAAGGGAGTCGGCATGACCGTCAACAAGAAAATGTTTTTGTATGAAGATGTCTTTCACACGCTCGGCGCCATCATTACTACAGCTTCCGTCTTCCACTTGCAGATGTTGTCGCTCGGGGAATTAATCTTTTTCATGTCCTTTCTTATTTTTCGAGCACCATGTTTCTGATGAATACTCAGATTATCACAGTTTTTACAATAAAAGTGACTTCATCTTTTCTCGATGAGAAACAATTGCTTTGAGACCACTGAACGAGCAAAACAATGTGCGTATTAGTAAGGGCTATGCACAATCTCTTGGTAATTGTTTTTCATTTCCTTTATTTCCTTTCAAATATACTGCTCTGCTCCAACGTCTGTGCGTTTGTTGTGGCTGTAAGGGTTGGTCGATGAAATTTCTCAATTTCTCAGCTGTTTAAGTTTTCTTTACATGTACAGAAAACGTGTAGATACTGAGCGAAACGGGACTTTTATTTGTGTTCAGCCTCATGTATTCTCAGTGCTCTGGAAGAATGCTTGTTTCTTAAGCGTTGGTGACGAACAGCGTGACAGGTATAGCGCCAAAAAATTTCAGAAGATCGGAAGCGCAACATTCGGGGTTCTTCATTATAGTTAAAATTTTCCATTCTGACGAAGTCACGTCACGGTGCTCAAAGACTTCCCTGGTCGTTAGAACTAACTCTGGACTCTCTAAAAGAATCTTCACGACATGATTACAACAAAAAAAGAAAAACCCTGTTTCCTCTAATTTTCCTGGGTACAAGGTTTACAAAAAGACGCATATCGCGTGCGAGGTAGCTGATGATACGAAATAATAAGCTACGTTAACGCTGATCGGTTTACGGTGAAGGTTTAAGCGCGTAGCATAACGAGGTGATATTTACAACAAAAGCAAGTTACTAGTTTTACAACATGTCATGAGCGGTGCTAACCTGTCGTTAGTCTGGAACATGTGCCGTTTCCAGGAAGAAAGCTGGGAGGCATGCGTATGGCAGCTTGAAAAGCCCGTGCATTATTAGTAAAACTAGAGAAAAATACGAACACTGCGTATGAAAGCTAGTTTGAAATTGAGCTCGAGGCCATGTTTTTATGCGTCGCGTGTCTGTCAGCCTCCAGCACTTCTTTGAGACGGCCTTCACAGAATTTGGATTCTTCGCTACGAAAAGGACAGCGTTCCTAGACGTTCTCATGTTAAACGACTATTTTTGACAATTATGAGGACATTAAATTAATACTCAGTTGTGTAGAATTGCAAGTTCACAGAAATAAAGCAAAGCCCCCGAGCAAAAGGATTAATTAGGTGGACGCGCCGCTTAAGCCCGCCAGTTTTAGTGCGGAGGAATTTTGTGTCCCATTATTGTCTAAGCCGGAAGTCGGCGTCCGAATAATAATAATAATAATAATAATAATAATAATAATAATAATAATAATAATAATAATAATAATAATAATAATAATAATAATAATAATAATAATAATAATAATAATAATAATAATAATAATAATAAATCAATCAATCAATCAATCTTTATTTAATGTGCGCAGGAACAACCATGTGGTCTTTGTGCTGCAGCACAAAAAAAAAAAAATGAAAAAGCACAAACATGTTTACACACACAGAGAGAACACAAAAAAAAGAAATAAATAATACATGAAATGAAACTGAGACGAAAAGTATCACGGAAATTAAGCAAACAATGAGTATCATCACTTATATACACAGTGAGAGAATTTTTTAGCACACCAGGAAATAAAGAAAAAAAAAAAGAACGGTAGGTAGAAGAGAAAAAAAAAAAACAGATGACTGACATTGATTATAGTAATATAGAAATATACATAAAATAAACAACCATTCCAGGCGCAACAAGTGCATGGTACTTAAAACACAGGCTAGAAATACAGAATAATACAATAAAGAAGTAAAATTGAACAAGGGACAGTAAGATTCGAATATAAAGTTTAAAGTTGAAATATAAGCAAGAAGCGGATAAAAAGTAGTTCAAGATACAGACAGCATTGAACAGGAGAAAAAGCAAAAAGTGAAGTAAATACAATTTAAGGCTAGAAAGTGGGAGTTATATGTGATAAAGTACTATTTAGAATACAACGCTACGAACATCCAATGTAAATGAACAGAGCGAGTTTTGGAAGATGTCAAGGTGAGGACAAAAAGAGTTAAATAACCACTGCATCCTGTCCAGAGGGGAGTGGGAATGAAAAGGAGAAACCTGAAATGGTCTGAATTCCCTCATGCTCTTTCGCGGAACGCGCAGTAGGATGTACTCTAAGAGCTGAGGGCACATAATGTGGCCATGAAGGAGTTTGTACAGAAATATGATATCAAGTCTGATACGACGGCAGTGAAGGGAAGGAAGATTCAGTTGGGCGCTCCTGGTGGAGCGAGAGGGGGAAGTTGCGAAAGGAAAGCGATAATGAAATATCCGTAAAAATTTTTTTTGTACTCTGTCAACCTTGTCCAAGTTCGATTTGCAAGTGCCATTCCAAACAACCGACGCATACTCCAAGACCGGGAGGCATATGGACAGGTACAGTTTTAGGAACGGAAGTGGAGTATGGAACTCTCTCGAAAGTCTGCAAACGAATCCGAGTGTGCGCATAGCCCGCTGAGCAATGCGTTTAGTGTGAGAGGAGAAGCTGAGGGTGCGGTCAAAAAGTACACCAAGGTCATTAATTTCATCAACCCTATCCAACAGCACAGAATTGACAGAATAATGGTAGAGAAAGCTATGTGTTTTACGAGTAAAGGACACAACCCTAGTTTTGGAAGAATTGAGGGTAAGTCGATTCATCGCACACCAATCAGAAAAAGCAGATATGTCCGATTGCAACAACACGCAATCTTGAAAAGAATGTATTACCTTGAATATTTTTATATCATCAGCATAAAGAAGAAACGAGGAGTTCTTTATCGCCGAGGAAACATCATTAATAAAAACGGAGAAGAGAAGCGGGCCTAGTACTGAACCTTGAGGAACTCCACTCGTTGCAGGGTAAACGAAAGAAGTCTGTCCATTGACACTGACAAAGCAGAAGCGATCAAGGAGATAGTTGCGTAGGAGGGCTACGAGAGAGACTTCAACGCCAGAGAGTAGAAGTTTTTCAAGAAGTAGTGAGTGAGTAACAACGTCGAAAGCTTTGCTCATATCACAGTACACAGTGTCAACCTGACCCCTCTGAAGGACTGCTGCAGAGGCATACGTCATAAACGTGACTAGGTTGGTGGAAGTAGAGCGACCCGACATGAAGCCATGTTGATTCGGTACTATGATATGTTTGAGATGGAAGGAAAGTACGCTGTGCAAAGCTAATTCGAAAAGCTTAGAGGTTGCACATAGAAGAGAAATCGGACGATAATTGGAAACATCAGTTTTGTTTCCAGACTTGAAGACAGGAAACACGCGTGCCATTTTCCACACGCGAGGAAAGGCAGCATTTTTTAAACAGTTATTAAATATGGCAGTCAGTACTGGTACGAAGATATAACTGAAGGCTTTTATTATGGCAGCTGGAATGCCATCAGGTCCAGGAGACAAAGATGGTCTCAGACGCTTAAGACTCTCAGTTATCAACTCCTCGTCAAAGAGAATGGAATTAGATAGTGCACCAGATGGGAGGCAAACGGAATCACAATGTGGATGTTTGTAAACGGAGGAAAAATGTTGTGCAAAACTGTCGGCAACATCCCGAATTTCCGAACCCTGAGAGTCAACTAAGCTGATACTTAAATCTGATTTAATGGAACGCTTGCGAACGTAACGCCAGAACTGACTAGGACGATTTGAGGCATACCTCTCTAAAGACTCAAGATAGGAGTCGTAGTCCCGCTTGTATAAGCGTTTGCAAAGAGAACGCACACGGCGAAACTCATCTGCCCAATTGTGAAACCCAGGGCGTTTCGCTTTACGATGGGCCCGTTCCTTGAGCTTTAACGCCGTTATTAGTTCCCTTGAAAACCAGGAAGGGAACTTCCTACGCGTAGGAGTATGCAAAGGTATGTACCGACGCATACCATCAAGAACTATTTCTGTAAAGCGACTGACTTGTCCATCTGAATCATTAATGTCATTTAAAAGGGACCAGTCGACGGAAGAGAAGAAATTGAAAAGACCGACATAATCACCACGTGCATACGCGAAACGGGGCGAATTCCCCACCCGATCTGAGTTAGTAGAAGGTGAGGCAGAGACAGCAGTAGTAACTAGAAGCGGAGGGTGAAATTTGTCACAGCGAGTCAGCGGTATGTCCGAACTCGAGACTCGAACACTTTCAAAATTCGATAGACAGATGTCAAGAATATTACCGCAACAGTTTTCAATGAAATTGTGTTGCTGCAAAGAGTTAAAGGCTATGAAATCAAGTAGAGCGTTACACTTACTTAATATGTAATTATTGTTGTGAGAAGAAATAAGTGAGTTCCAGTTGATACCAGGAGTATTAAAATCACCTAAAATAAGAAGTTTGTGTTTGCTATGACGGGTTATAACATGTTCGATTGAGAGCAGAACATCATCATAGGCTGAAGGAGGTAGATTCGGAGGAATGTAGAAAGCTGCAAGTAAAAGTTTTTCATGTCGATTTAAAGTGAGCTCGAGCCACACACATTCTTCAACAGTTTCCAGATCGGAACGTCGAACACACTTCACAAAACTGTCAATAGCAATGAGCACTCCACCTCCTCTTGATTTGGGACCTGTTTCAGGGCGGTCGCTACGAAAAACAGAGTAATTATTTGGAAAGAAATCATTGGAAGGAATATCACTTGACAGCCAGGTTTCGGTAACCACAACAGCGGTATAACAAGAGGACAAGACGCTAGAAAAAAATTCTGATCCCTTAGTCCGAAGACCTCGGGCGTTTTGATAATAGATATCCAAATTAGGGGCCACTG
Source organism: Amblyomma maculatum (assembly GCF_055883805.1). NCBI lineage: Eukaryota > Metazoa > Arthropoda > Arachnida > Ixodida > Ixodidae > Amblyomma > Amblyomma maculatum. Next base: position 59,651,686 of record NC_139347.1, on the reverse strand, counting down.
CAATTTTGCGTCAGTTCAGAGGGATGAAGCATATCGTCGTAAAGCTTCCCACGAAAGTCCTTGTATATGCAACCCATCGGCCACATCGAAGGCTCAACAAGCTTACTGTAGGATTCTTCATCAACTTCAATATTGAAGGACGAGTAGGAGTCGTACCTTGTTTTCAGCTGCCGGCAGGAAATGGGAGTAATATTCACTGATTTTAGATGGTTGGTAAGGTCTACCGATGTAGTATCGGGACTGAGTTTAGAGACGAAAATAGTCTTCGGACGCTTCTTTTGGTAAATGGCAACGTTCAGGACAGATGAGCTCGATGCGCCAGTAATGGCTCGACTTCGGTGCTTCTTCGGTGCTAATAATAATAATAATATAATAATAATGAAGATGATGGTGATGACCAATAATAATAATAATAATAATAATAATAATAATAATAATAATAATAATAATAATAATAATAATAATAATAATAATAATAATAATAATAATAATAATAATAATAATAATAATAATAATAATAATAATAATAATAATAATAATAATGAAGATGATGGTGATAATTGGTCCACAGAAATGGAAAGGCGCAGTGTCCTCTTCACGAAATTTGGATACCGTTACTAGGTTGGTGTGCGATCTCACAACAAATGTAATGCAAATTTAAATTACGCAGTGTAATACAATCATATGACTACAATGCGACTGCAAATGATGACTCATAGTCATTTCGAAAGTAGCATCACTCACCATTCTAAAAAGCAACGAACTGTAAGGTGGAGAGCAGTACGCATAGCCCTGACTCATAGTCATCACGAGACGTAGGATGACTCAGCAGCTTAAGAAAGGAGCGTGCGTAAGCTGCAGGGCTTTTACGAATATTACACACAGTCATGGCTGTCATTTTGAAGCGTAACATGACTTAACACAATACAAAGTAACGTGCTGCAACCAAAGAAAACAAGCACAACTAAGCACGACAGCATCAGAACATTTTAAACGCAAACTAGAACACATGCGACATTCACATACGGGTTCGCATTCTTACATGAGGGAGTGAAGTGCGTCTTCCGAATTTTAATTTGATGGTAACATAGTTTTATTGTTTGAGTGTTGTTTGCGGAGATCTACCCGCTTTTGTGGGAGCTTGATTTAGAGCATATTCCTGGCATACGAAAATGCTGCAAACCAAGGCACATCATCTTCGGTACCTAAGTTGTACATTATCATCAACCAATACCATCGGTGATGTTTTCTATATAAAACTTGTTTCTTGCAATGCAGAAATTCATTCTTGGCTTCCACTATACGGTTTTTGTGTTCATATCCGGGTGATGAGTTCTGCCCCTTGTTTCATCACGAGTTTCGCAGATTTTGTTGATAAATTTTGATCGTTCGCCAAAGATACCAGCTTCTTGGCTATAAGCTCCGCGCACATCTAACTCCGGGATGATGTGCGTATCACCAGCGCCTCTTGGAGCGTCCAGAGTGAGAACGCGCCCCACAGGAATACATGGAAACAGAAGATTTAAAAGGATTTTTCTGATTTCACACTGCAAATTGATTTCACAGTACGATGTTTGCCCTTTGTAAACAAAAGACCAGTGGGCCCTAAAACATGTTGCATATCTTAAAGGACCGCGATACGCGCGCGCGCGCGCGCGCGCGTGTGTGTGTGTGTGTGTGTGTGTGTGTGTGTGTGTGTGTGTGTGTGTGTGTGTGTGTGTGTGTGTGTGTGTGTGTGTGTGTGTGTGTGTGTGTGTGTGTGTGTGTGTGTGTGTGTGTGTGTGTGTGTGTGTGTGTGTGTGTGTGTGTGTGTGTGTGTGTGTGTGTGTGTGTGTGTGTGTGTGTGTGTGTGTGTGTGTGTGTGTGTGTGTGTGTGTGTGTGTGTGTGTGTGTGTGTGTGTGTGTGTGTGTGTGTGTGTGTGTGTGGAAAGGGGGGGGGGTGTCGCCGCTGGCAACCATCACGGCACGGGAGCATGACCCACAAAAACAAAATATTCACTTTTTCTTGTTTCACCGTGTGCTCATTCATGCAAGCAGCCACTCATTTACAGTTAGCGTGTGCTTTGAAGATCACTGTGACAAAATATGCACCGATCCTGGAAGCTATATTTTTAAAATGGTGCGATAAATGTGCGCTGTGAAGCCAGATTTGACCTATGGTGCACTGTGAGCTAGTGTCTTTTCGGACTGCTAAAGCTTTTCTAGGATTCGAACATGCTGTTACGCGTGCTCCATTGGCTCGTAGTACGGTCATTGAAACTAGACAGCCTACACACTCTACGCCAAAAGAAGCTCTCAAACGGCCCATGAAAAACAAAAGAAAATAAACTGCGCATCGTTGCAGACGACGGCGCAGATGATACTCCGGCAGAGTTTGTGTCCGTTCGTTTGTCATGCCGTTTGAGACCTGCTTTTCGCATAGAGTACCTGGGTAGCTCAGTTTCAACCAGAGCCTTTGGATCATACCTGTTCGGAAACTCCGCTTCAAAATGTGACTGGATTTTGTATGCATTTTTTCGGGTGTCTATGAATTATCACGCCATTTAGAAGCGGTCAACAAAAGCTTTGTGCAATTGTCGTTATTGTCTTTTGGAAAGTACTTTTTTTTTTCTTCTTTTCTATCTCAATTCACTGAACGGTTGTTATCTCTAAGAATTTTCGCTACTGCAAGTCTTCCAGTAATTTTATTTTCCAGTTGATTGCGAATTTTTCGACAATCTGAACGTTTGCAACTTAGACGCAGTTTTCTTTAATGGCCGCGGGTGCCGCCACTATTTGTACACACCCGAATTTAGACCAATGAAAACCGCCGTACTTTGATACACGGGCCTTGTGGGAAGTTTCGCTCCTGGTAGTATTAAAGAGCTCTGGTTTCAACGACTATAGTATTGAGCAAGTACAGAGGAATTTTCAACCACTCCCCAGAGGGCGCCACATTTTGTGAAAAAGGTGGATTGTGGGTAGATTGCTAATGGTGGGGCCATTCCGTTCTATTTCCTGATAACGCCTGATATTAAACGCAATACTAGTTTTTTTTTTTTTTTTGGTGCGCATGAATGAATACAATTCGTTCATAAACATTTCGGTTGCAAAAGCTGGACTAGCGCGGCATGAAACCATTTCTCAAAAGATAGACGTTAAAGTGTAGGCTGATACGTGGTTAGGCACCCATGGGCCGAATTTGGCGAATCATCTTTTAGTTTACTGATGCCATGCGCCGGGCAAAGTTGCGTATGATCGAAATATACAAGAGTGCTTCGCTCTGTTGTAAATTTGTAATCGGCCTGCAAGTAGTGAGGATGCAATATGAACACACACACACACACACACACACACACACACACACACACACACACACACACACACACACACACACACACACACACACACACACACACACACACACACACACACACACACACACACACACACACACACACACACACACACACACACACACACACACACACACACACACACACACACACACACACACACACACACACACACACACACACACACACACACACACACACACACACACACACACACACACACACACACACACACACACACACACACGTATATTTGTATGTGTGTGTGTGTGTGTATGCATGCATGCATGCATGCATGCATGTATGTATGTATGTATGTATGTATGTATGTATGTATGTATGTATGTATGTATGTATGTATGTATGTATGTATGTATGTATGTATGTATGTATGTATGTATGTATGTATGTATGTATGTATGTATGTATGTATGTATGTATGTATGTATGTATGTATGTATGTATGTATGTATGTATGTATGTATGTATGTATGTATGTATGTATGTATGTATGTATGTATGTATGTATGTATGTATGTATGTATGTATGTATACACAAATTTCATCTTCACTATTTGGAAGCCTTACAACAAAAAGAAACATAGAACGCTTTAGCTTATCGCTCTGACGCATCTGGGCCTTTGGGTAAACGCATGACGAGGAGCTGCTGCGACATCTAAGCTCCGCTGTCATTTCGAAGCATACGAAATGAGGGCGCTAACGTGAGGGCAAATTTCATCTCAGCCTAAATCATACGCGCCAAGTCAACACTACTTTGCGGCGACAAGGCTTGGGGGCTCATTGATTCCCAGCCACCATTACAGAAGACCGCGGGCACATGCCACGCGACGTGCCTGAGCTGCTTACAGGCATCCCACCTCAAACGCGCAAGCTTAATAGCCTGTGAGGCTTGTTTCGACTAAGTGGTGTTGCCTAACGGGCGAAGTAATGGCTTTTTCATCGTACTACGATCAACCTGATGCCGTTGGAACGCTGTCACGTGCCGATGTGAAAGTGGATGTATCCCTACTTTCGACTACAGGTCACGACAAGTTGTGTTAAAAAGCCTTTCTTTGCGCGCGAAATTCAACTGGTATGCTTTCAGACAATTTCATCCGGGCTTGATCTGTGCAAGCAGTCAAGGGGCCGTATGGCTGTACTTTCATGGCGTAGGTGTAACGTGTCTGACTAGAGATAGAAGGTTCCCGGTGGGTTCGACTCCTGTCTGATAATTGGTGTCCAAGTTTGCAGCTCTTACATGTGGTCACGTACCACATGCCATGCAGTCAACTGTCAGAGGCATGCTGGCGAGGAGGACCAAAAAACAATAAAAAACAAGCAAGCAAGCAAACAAGCAAGCAAGTGAGCAAACAAACAAACAAATAAACAGACGAAAATACACATCGGCTAGAGCATTGTCTTCGTATGATTACTTAATTTATGCGATTAATGGCGGTTACAGACCTACGAACTTCGATTTCGTATGACAACCGCTAGCTGAGAGGCACAACCATGTTTCAGTACAGTTTGTAATAATCAATGCCGCTCGTGCAGGTTCCGTCGGCATTACTTCTATTTTCTCATCCTCAGCGCACCTGAATATCTTGAAAGCCAGGGACTGAAGAGACTGAAAAGTCTGAGAGGACTGAAAAGTCCAAAAGCTATATTGGGGAGAGTTGTAGGAACACCTTTTTTCGACTCCACACCACTACCACACCTCACTTGCAGACACCCTTGTGCAGATGCCTGGCTCCCATTCCCAGCTGCATGGCGGCGACATCTTTGAAGAGTGGGACCATTGGCCTCGAGCCCCACCATTGGGCGAGGAGTCGCTGCTGATTAATGCGCAGGCGTTTCTAGGCCAGGGGTGCCGGCAATGTGTGACCGATTTTGTTACGGCTCCTTCACCGTATCTCGCGCTTTAAAGCAACTGATGTTAGGGGCCCATTCTTTGGGTTCTGCCTCGGCGTATACTAGGAGCAGTAGTAGTTGTACTGGGCGTAACCAGGGGCATACATGGCAAAATTACTTTTGAAAAGGAATTAAATGACATTACTAATTACTTTGCTAAAAATCGCAGAAAAGTAATTACATTACATTACTCATTACTGCTGCCCAAAAGTAATGAAATTACATTACAATTACTTCTACTGAGGAATTAAATTAGTTTGAAATTACTTTCAAGTTTCCATAAATGCAAAAACTAAGTAAAGCTAGTAAACAAAATAACAACTTGTTATCCAGAGTATTCTAGTTGACTATAGTTCTGATCAATCTGTCTCCTTTTGCCAATTCGTTACGCTGGCTTCGGATTGCAGTACGTCGTTCCTGCTTTCGTGCACTCTACTTCGTTGTCTATTGAAGGAGTGATGGTGCACTTTAGTAAAAGTAATTTCGAGAGGAATTAATTACTTGCTGCGAAATTACTACCAAAAAGTAGTTCACTACATTATTAAATTACCAAACTGAAAGCGTAATTTATTACATCACAAATTACCGAAAAAAGTAATTAAATTACAGTAATTTCATCACTGTAATTCAATTACTGCTATGTATGACCAGGGGGTGGTTATCATAGGAAGTATTTGAAGGGTAGCTGCTGGGGCAGGGGGTGGGTATGACGACGACGTAGAAATAAGCAAATGAAAGACGGCTGCCAGGGGAACCACCCCAAGGCTGGAATTTGTGGAAGGTGATTGATACGACGAAAGCGTAAGAATGTGAACGAGCAATAGGAAAGTTGGTTAGCTCGGAAGGAAAAAGGAAAGTATGTGGAAAGCCTGAAACCTGAAGCTGTCTGCCTGTCTGACTGTCTGCCTGTCTGCCTGAAGCTGCTGCCGCCAGACGCGCCGCCCGAGGGGAGGCTGGTATGGCGTCTGATACGGCAGACTGTAAGGGAGCTCTAGTCAAAGAACGAGTTGTGGAAAACTAAAAACAGTGTTCTGTAAGTATATGCATATGTGCATGTCTATCTCAGCTCTCATATTCTTTACTTCGATACGGTCATGAAATCGCAGTATTTCCAACAGCTGCTGTCGAATATCACCTTACACGTTAGCAACCGGGCTTTGAGCTTTTGCCAATGCGTTGTCGTCTTCGTAATGCGAAAAAAAATTCAAACCTTTTGACGCTGCCGAACATGCATATATAACGTTAGCTCATGCAACACCACTGTTGAGTGCACACCTGGATGCTAGCATTCTTGCGTAAACTTTGTTACTTAAGATTTTTTTTTTATATACATTCAGTTATTTTCATATATATTTTTTAAGTAAGACGGGATGTTGGGTTAGTCGGTTCATGGTTATAACAAAACAAAACTGCGCGAACACAACGGGACAAGAAGGCACGAATACACACACACACACACACACACACACACACACACACACACACACACACACACACACACACACACACACACACACACACACACACACACACACACACACACACACACACACACACACACACACACACACACACACACACACACACACACACACACACACACACACACACACACACACACACACACACACACACACACACACACACACACACACACACACACACACACACACACACACACACACACACACACACACACACACACACACACACACACACACACACACACACACACACACACACACACACACACACACACACACACACACACACACACACGCACGCACGCACGCACGCACGCACGCACGCACGCACGCACGCACGCACGCACGCACGCACGCACGCACGCACGCACGCACGCACGCACGCACGCACGCACGCACGCACACACACACACACACACACACACACACACACACACACACACACACACACACACACACACACACACACACACACACACACACACACACACACACACACACACACACACACACACACACACACACACACACACACACACACACACACACACACACACACACACACACACACACACACACACACACACACAGTTCTGTTTTGTTATATTTTTTAAGATGTGATTGCGTGGTATGCATGAGGTCACGTGGTACGCACTTAGCCCTGAGGAACTCGCTTAATGTGCGCTTTCGAGCTCGCGCTCTAAAGGTCTTGCTCACCCACGGAATCGAACTCTGTTCTGTCGGTTTGCGAGCCGAGAACGCAAGTGAGTGAGTGAGTGAGTGAGTGAGTGAGTGAGTGAGTGAGTGAGTGAGTGAGTGAGTGAGTGAGTGAGTGAGTGAGTGAGTGAGTGAGTGAGTGAGTGAGTGAGTGAGTGAGTGAGTGAGTGAACTTTATTAACTGCTCGGGGATCTTTTTCTTCGCCTCTTCAACCGAGGCTGCCGAGCGGTTGCCGCCCCCAGTCCAGGGCACCACTGGCTTTCGCCAGTTTGCGAGCTCTTGTGACCAGGTAGAGCTGAGCCTCCGGGTCAGAGCTGGCCAGCAAAGCCTCCCACTGTCTTTCATTTGGGTTTTCAATTTTTTGTAGTTGATGTGAGCTGCATTCCCATGTTATGTGGTACAGAGTAGGGGTCTTCCCGCACCACGGCCACTCGTCTCTGAATGTCGTGGGATGCATCATGTGTAATATGTTTAAATTAATGAAGGTGCCCGTCTGTAGTCACCTCAGATCTATGGCCTCCTCGTTGCTGAGCTTTTTATGCGGCTCCGGATATACTTTCCGCAAGCCTCTGTAGTGTTGTAGTATTGTGGTGTAGTCAGGGTCAAGCGGAATCAGGTTCTCTGTCGCGAGACTGTTGGGCGCACGGTAGGTTGCATGTCCTCGCGCTACCCTGTCTGCGTACAAATTCCCCGTGATCCCTGCATGCCCCGGAATCCACACTAGTGTTTGAGTGTATTGTTTTGTTGGCTCGCTTGTGGAAGAAAGGATTTGGTGCGCTGCCGTAGATAATTTACCCCGTTGAAAATTTCTGCATGCGGATTGAGAGTCTGACAGTATCGTCAGACTCTCTCCCGTTTCTCTTCCTTGCCTAATGGCCAGTGTGATAGCCACTTCCTCTGCCTCCGTGGCTGTACAGTTTTGGATCGAGGCGCTAACTACCTCCCGGCCTTCGCAGTCTGTGACCGTGGTTATCGCCCTCTTTGCGTTGGTTTCGTATAAGGCTGCGTCGGTGAACCTTGACGTGTCTTGTTGGCCGAATGTTTTTTCATAATACTCTGCCCTTGCCTGCCTTCTTCCCGGGTGTAGGCGGGGGTCCGTGTTTCTTGGTATGGGCCGAACTCGGTACCAATTTCTGACTTCCCGCGATACCTCTCTTGTCTTGTTATAAGCCTGTAGGTGTGTGCTATATCCCAGTGTTTCCAACACCCGTCTGAACTCAGCGAAAGAAACGCGTTTGTTCTCTACGAATAAATGTGAACCTACTGTATGCACTGTCTTACGACTGCCAGCTATTCACTAGGTGGGTCATTAGAAACTAATTAGCTTAAAATCTCTGGACCCTGACCTGAAGCTCCGGCTTCCACCCGGCCTACCCCGACGTGAAGAAACTTTGCTGTGCAGCCTGTGGGTTGGGGTGGCGTCCACGAACTCTTTATTCGTTTGTGATAGGTATGGTAAATAGCCCTGAATGTGCAACCTGCGGGTGCGACGAGACTATAGGCCATATTCTTTGTGAGTACCCCATATACAGTGTGGAAAGACAGTATCTCTGCCGTGCGCTTGAGCTTCTAAATGGACGCCCACTGACTGAAATCAAAATTCTAGGTCACTGGCCGCGGCGATCGTCGGCGATGAAGACCTCTCAGGCACTGCTCCGCTTCATAAAAATCATGGGCCTGATCGATAGGCTGGGCTGTGATTTCCCTGTTATGTGACGTGATGTGATGTGACGTGATGCGGCTTTAAATGTGAACCATACTGTCTTCACCCATCCCTCTCTTACCCATCACTTTTATATCCACTCACTTCCTTCCCCCAGTGCAGGGTAGCAAACCGGTTTCTTTTACCGGTTAATCTCCCTGCCTTTCCTCCTCCACATCTTCCTCCTCCTTCCTCCTATATCTGCGATTTATTCGTCGTCAGTCACACTCCTCTGTTACTGCTTTGGAAGTTGAAGGTGCCGAACTAATGAACGAGTAAAATAATGGGAAAATAATTGTGACCTGGTAGACCTAAGCACAATCAAGGCCGGTCTCGAGGGAGAGAGCGCTTCTCTTCTCTTACGGCCTCTCCAATGGGGTCTGTTTCCACCGCCCGCCGCGCCTCGGTGGGGTCGCCACCGCCCCACTGCTGCTCCTCCGCTAGAACCGTTCACGCGCAAGGGAAACGCGCGCTCGCTTTTAGCTTCGCCCGCGTCAGTTGCAACCGGCAGGCCCTGATATTTCGCCTCTTATGGTTTATACAAAGTCCGTCATCAACATCGAACATTTATCGTGTTCGAGGAATAAAATACAGTCAACAATCCGCTCACGCGCGCGCTCCTTCGTCAGTGCGGCCGTGCACGGTCGAATGAAGCTTTGGGTACACTTCAACATTTTTTACCCCTAAGTTTTGTACAAAACTAAATTTACCAGGCTATGCAATCTGCCTTTGAATGTTTTAAGCAGGTGTAGCGCGACCTGACGTGAGTGCATGGTGAACTGTTGGGTGGAGATTCTGTCAACCGCTACCGTTTTCGTTTAGATCAGGAGAGGCACCGGCAAAAATTCATGGCGCGTCTCAGATTCAGAGTAAAGAACAAAAATTTACTCATATAGTAAAACTTTCACTTGTCTAGTGGCGTGGGTTGTTCTAGCGTCGTTCAAAACATATCAGTTGGTTGAAAGACCGAAGATGTATATGTAGTCTCGCGACTACTTTTAATCGAGGAAATGGGAATAAACAGTTAAGCAGAATCGAAAAGAGCGGCAAACAATAAAAACATTGCCCTTTAAGGTTACATATTGCACTATATACTCATCAATTCATCAAAATGCGACCTGCGTCTAGAAAATTCAGGCTCAAAATCTTCCTGCACGGCTTGTGCACATAAGGAGTTGGCCTCTCGGTCTTCTCCGTCACTTTCCTGGTATAATGAATTGAGAAGAATTTTGAGAAATTTTTCAAATATCAAAGAAGCGGACCTAATAACATAGCTGTTGTCAATTCCTTTCGGGCAACTCAGTGTTGAGTTCTGAAATGCTGACTGAATCAGGATCTCAAGTACTTCGAGTACATTTGTGTGTAGTAGGTGCAAGGCAGCTTTTTCGAAAAAAAAAAAAAAAAGCTTGTCCAATAGGGCAACAAGCTCTGGTTTCGGATAATGCAGTCCACTATAACATTGTCCTCGTAAAAGAGCGTACTACATGGGGCTGCTTCATTCGCTAGTTTCAAGAATAGCGCAAGTGTCACACCCGAAGTTAACTAAATGATATATTCAGCGACGTAAGGTGAACCGGAATATGTGACAGTGGGAATGGGATGGTAGGAGATGCCATCACTTCCTTCAGTGCCTAGATTTTGCTCTCAGATGAAACGCCCGTCTTGACAATGTAGTCATGTGCCGCTAGCTGTTACGGCCCTCGCATCTAGCATATGTCATTCCCTTCCGCATATTAACCTTATTTTCCTGAAGAGATCAATGGGTCGCTATATAAGACTTGAAATGAGTCTTCAGTGAGAGTGTACTTCTTTAACGCTTTAGAAGTTTCTTGCATACTTTCGATATAACAGGTGAACTCTTATGTAAGTCAGTGCATCGAGTATCACCTTCATCATTTATTGGCCTTTTTTTACCACTTAGAGCACAAGTGGTGCCATGAATATCAAACCATTTTTTGTTTTCATAATAAGCATAATATCATGTAAAAATTTCATTAAAACAATGTTTATTTGTAGAATTACAATGTTTATAATACCCCACATTGCCTAATATATGAATTGTAATAACATTTAAAACGCAACTCTACAACGTTTACTTTGACTGTTATACTAATACTTTATATCATGCAAGCATTTTGCAATTTACATTACATTTTTATGAAATTATTTTCGTCTTAGGTGCTACATGAATGGTTTCGCATCTAGCGCTGAAAGACGGTTTTGCTGTTGCAGACGATTTGCTGTCATGTTAGCCACGAATAGGCTTCGATGTGATCACTGCTCATTCAGTTTTTTTTTTTTTTTTTTTGTTCCTATTCTTGTACAGGCTTGGAGAAAATTCGGATTAAAATGGACAAAAGTAGCTACCGTGCCGCAGTGTATGCCATGCTTGTCGAACGTTTGCTGAACGACAGTGTTTTTTATATCCGTTCATGTGTGGTACGTTGACGACATGCCGCTGCAGCATCTACCTTCTGTGCTCCTTAATTTCGGGGCTGCACTCACCACGAAACTCGCGAGCGACAGCGCGAAACCAGGCAAAAGCCGCCAGCCGCCGCTGAAGCAGACGCGCAGCGAACAGTGAGCAGGTCGCGCCCCTTGCGGTGGCGGAGAGCGTAACTCAAGGAGAAACGTTCCCATTGTTCCCGCAGCGATTGAGAAGGCCGTAAGAAAGAGCGCGCGCTCTCTCCCTCGAGACCGGCCGTGGCACAATAAACGTGGATAGACGTACAAGGTACGCATGTATCCAAAAGAATGCAGTAACTCCAGGATGAATGCAGTAACTTTACAAACGCTAAATGAGCTCGATCGCTTGTTTCTGTGCAAGTGTCCTTTGCGTGTTATTATTGCTAAATGTTTTTCAAGTTTCAAGACTCCAACCAACTATCCTGGATGCAGCAGCTGTTATAAACTGGGTCTAGGGAGCTCTTCAGAACACTCCCCTTACACTCATAATCTGTGTTCGCAGGTTCCCCGTCCCTCTCAGCTGGGCTGACCGTGCGAGCGCGGAACGGGGCACAGACCACGCTGCCATGTCCGCTTCAGGCGAAGACAGCGGGGTCGGCGAGGCCGGCCAGCCTGGACGCGCCGCCCGCGGTGTCAGAGCTGCGTTGGACGCGTCTGGAGGACCCTCCAACGAGGCGCACTCTGTACGTGGTGGACGGCGCAGGGGCGGGTGACGTCTGGCAGGGAGAACACGTGGTGCGCGCTGACTGGCAAAGCCGCTCGTACTTCTCCGTGCACAGCGACCCTGCGCTGCTCAAGATCGGCCGCGTGCAGCTCGCGGACAGCGGTACGTTCGTCTGCAGCGTGACATTCGCCGACGGACGCTGGCTCAACCACACCGTGCACCTGAGGGTTGTCGGTGAGTAGCGTAATACTGAGCACTGCTGACTACTTCACTTCCGACCAGGTAGGTAATATGCTGGAAAAGCATTTCAGTTCAGTTCAGTTCAGTCGTTCAGTCGTGTCCGACTCTTCGTGACCCTGTGGACCATATCACGCCACGCTTTCCGGTCTCTCACTATCTTCCTAAGATCACATTACTTCATCTGCAGCGCTTCGAGGATGCCATCTAACCATCGCGTTCGCTGCCTACCCTTTCTCCGGTGACCCTCAACCTTTCCCAACATCAAATCTTTCTCCAGCGACTCAGCATTTACAGGTTACACTTTTATCTTTTTTTCTCCGTCCCTCCGTTCATATCGCGATGAAAGGACTACCTCAACGGGACCATATAAATTCAAGGAAAGGTGAAATACATTCAGGTCGGCGCAAAATTTCTTAAAATGTTTCCTGTAAGCTACGTAATAGAGTTTTATGTTTATGTTTGTTTTTGTTTATGTTTGTTATCTTTATGTTTTGATTTTCTTTTTTCTTCTGTGACTTCGGCGAATGCTGTTTTCGTCAATATGCTGAATTTCCCTTGCCGGACGGGTTTTCGTCGAATCCTCAACTATGTAATAGAGTTTAAATAAAAATTGGGTCAAATCGGGTGGGGTGGGATTCAAACAGAACTTTCTGAATGCGATGTGGACACGCCATCTGTGTGCCACGAGGGCTCATGGGTTTAAGCTGAATTAAGGTAGACCAAGCCAGTGCCCAATGCTAAAAATAGGAGCCCGATAACGTATTTGCAAGCAACTCTTGATCAAACATTTCTCGTGCATTTTACAAATGAACAGTACCTTCGTGAGGTGAAGCGACGCCTTTAAACCGTTGCTTTTTATCATGCCGAAACGGGCAGGGTGCCTTTCTTTAATGATGCGTTCTGTATTGGGATCCAGCATTCACCTATTGTATGTTCTTCTCCGCGCTTGCACGTTCTTGCAGTGGTCTCGCGTCTGTTTGTGTGTGTTATTGTTTTGTGTGTTCGGTCGGCTCGCCGAGTGCATGAAAGGTTTATAATTAAGCCCGTGCTAACGCTGTAGAGCCCTCGTTGCTTGCATCCGCCATATCTAGCTACCTCACCTGATACCTCATCAAAGCTGCCGCGTGGGTCTTACAAGGGGTGTAACGAAAAGAGTGCACGAAGGTCCCCTTTTTGGCAGCCTTCTTCGTGTTATTCCTGGTGTGTGCATGGAATCGGAATTACAAACAATAGACATGCATTCCCGCAGAAGGTTAATCTAGAGCTTAATCTAGAGGGTTAATCTATAATCGTATAATCATTTTACATGATAAGGGTCTTCGTACGTTTGTTTGTTAAAATTAATGAAATAATTGATACCATATTTTGTTCTCAGTCATTACTTGTTGCCAGGAGTGGAAGCGACGCCACACTTCAGCTCTTCAGTTATCACGGCAAGCCCGTCAATGCGGTCTACTATATAATGTTTCGTTCGAATTAAAATAAAAACGAATTTCCTTTTTATAGCTCGCGTAATTCTGCACGACATAAAGTGTAGACCGGCTGCGTGGGACAGCAATCGGCTTTTGAGCATGCCCTGAAAATGCTTAGAAGATTGCTCTGTCCTGCACGGAAACATCACTTTAGCGCATGCGTTATCAGCAGCCAGAAAGTTTGTATTCTAGATGCGCGAGGGTTCAGAGAATATCCGTAAAAGGGTGATATCATTGGAAAACAGGCACTCCAAAAAGTAATTATATTTGAACCCTTCACTTGTACGACACTGAAAGCGGCATGATGTAAACGACGACAGTTTTCCCCAGTGCATATAGTAGATGAAGGCCGGTCGTCAGGGTCCTTTATAGTGCTCTTAGTAGCATCCCTGTGCAGGCCGCGAACCCAATACATCCCACAATTATTTCCTAAAATTCTTAAAACAAGAAACAATACCTAAGCACGTAATGATAATTCATATCTTTTATTTGTATAGAACTATGTTCATTCAATGTTTACACCTTCTGCTACCCTTTAATGCTCAAATGTGGAGGCAGTGAGAGCAAGTGACCTAAAAATAAAATTTTAGGTATATGATGCACGTTCGCACAAGCCTCAGTTGCTGAGGGAGGAGCGAATTCTAGCTTTTATTGGCGTACTTAGCCGCGAGAACAGCTGGTGTACTCCAACTCTCATACTTGAAAAAAAATCCTCGCAAGTCTTACTAAAGCCCGCCACGAGGGAGCTGGGTACCTCGTGCCGCCGCGTTGTTATCTGGCTCGCATCGATGTAGTCAGCCCCGGATGTCTGCAGTTCCTCCACGTGCGGCGAGGATTTTTCCCGCTCAGAGTTAAGACCTGCCGAGCGCTTCTTCCGAGACGCTTCTCACGCTGCGAGCATGACGGTTCTGTGAAGCCCCTGATCGAAGCTGGGCCGTGTCGCTTCTACTCACAGCAGGCAAAGGCAAGTTTTAAGCGATGTAAACGGCCAGGGCCGATGTGTGCTTTTAGAGACCGTGTTGCTCCTCGCCGGCGCCTGTTGTAAAGAAAAGAGTAAAAAATCACTATGATTGACTGGAAACGAGAGGACACATGTTACCGTCTGTGCTGTTTACTGTTATTGATGTTTCAATTTTTATATCTTGAGGAAAGGAAAATATAAGTGCCACATTGCTGCAGTGCTTTCTAGTATATATATATATATATATATATATATATATATATATATATATATATATATATATATATATATATATATATATATATGTTTCATAAAAGTCTTCCAGGATCCAGAAATATGTATAAGATGAGGTAGGGGCGCACAAACGAGAACAAAGGTTTATTTCCGACGTTTCGGCCGGGGCCCGGCCTTCGTCAAGGAATGCCATTCCTTGGCGAAGGCCGGGCCCCGGCCGAAACGTCGGAAATAAACCTTTGTTTTCGTTTGTGCTCCCCTACCTCATCTTATATATATATATATGTATGTATATATTGGCGCGCACAAGTTCGAGGTCCCTACATTTTCCTCGAGTGCCCTGAAAGAAAAAACAAAGTACAGCAGAATAGCGCCATCACAGCCGCAATCATGTTCCAGCCAGGCTATTCTTGTCTCGGAGATACTTCCGGTTATTGGAGGTAGCCTATAAGGCTTACAAAGCTCATGCAAATATAGTTAATATAGTTAATGCAAACGTTATTGCGAGAGAGCGCTCGTTTCCACTTAAGGTGACACGGGATGAACTCATTTATGTGATGCTGCAGCGAGGCCGTGTTGTCTTGCCACGTCTAATTCCCTGTGAAATTTGTAATTTGACGTAATTTGAAGTAATTTATCGTCTACAACAACAAAAATGCAACTCACAGCTGCTTAAGCAAATGTTGTGAGGCTGAAAGCACGGCGAGATAGAAAAAGAAGGGGAGCATGCTCTGAGAAGTACGACGATGCTTGCTGGGAGCATGGAATTCAGTGACTCGGGGGGTCGTCAGCGGTTGGGCTTTCTGGTAATTCGATGAAGGATCAATAAGTTATGCATATAAACAAACAAAATGAAAAGGAATTTAGTACCCTCTTTCGGAGTTTCGAAGTTTGAGAACACAGGGGAGAGTGATGAATTGTGTGCCGCACTGATGAAAGGTTTTCGGTCCGTTTCATGGATATTGAACTTAATCGCAACAAAGGTTGTTGTAGTTTCTGCCAGTGAGTTTATACGTGTCCACTCACTTACCATAAAGATGGAAATAGACGTGGCTCGAAAGTGAGTTCTGTAATCCAGGAGATAAAATGCCCCAAAGGCAAAGGGAAGCAAGAAAAAAAAAAAAAACACGATAGGAAAGCAGCGCTATGTGGAACACATCGAAAAGTTGGGAAACAAAGAGGACTGACCAAAACGTCGCTGCTATTCCGTGTAGTCGCAGAGCACACTCACAAAAGTTCCGCCTCTACACCATGAAGATGGCGCCAAGAATTATTCCGCTTTTATGCCCGTTTGAACGGTGGGTTACGATGTCATTCACGGAAGTTTAAAATCACATGCGTTGACTTTTTTTCTTTATGGTTCAACGTCCTAAAACAGCTCAGGTTATGACAGACGCCTTATTGGAGGACTCTGGAAATTTCGACCACCTGGGGTTCTTTAACGTGCACTGACATCGCGCAGTACACGGGCGCCTTGTTTTTTGCCTGCATCAAGCGACCGCCGAAGCCGGGATTTGATGCCGTATACTTGGGCACAGTAGTTGAGCACCCTAAACACTGCGCCATCGCGGCGGGGGCACATGCGCTGATTGGTCCCGGGAAAGGGTGAGTCCTATGGCAAGGCACATTGTTGGGATGCTAACTGGCTCAGTGCTCTAGATTTCTATGGTGTCTTTTTTTTTTTTTTTTCAAAGATTTCCTTCGACTTTTCCAAACGTTTTAAGTCAGATTCGGCACTTGTATATCCGTGACTTTGCATAACCTTCAGATGGAACCTAAGTGTCCTCTAAAATATCTTAATTTGAGATGAAACTTCAAAACTGCATTAAAAATAACTGTCTTTGTCCTGTTATGTAAAAAGAAGAAAAAAAAAGCTTGACAATTTGACTATTACCCACGTCGAAGCAGCCGTTTCTTATTCAGGTCGCATAAACTTATTCTCGAGGGAAGTGTAGAAAGATGAAGAAGACGAATTAAATCGGATCCGCATAGTGTGGATATCTGCATGTGTAAGTGCGAATTTTATATCCAGTTCTAAGTGTGCAAGTTAAAGCGCATGGGGCGCACATAGTAGGAATACTAAACAAGCTATAAACGGAAGCACGCACAAAAAAGCTGAACGTATACCCTTAAGATCTATGCTAATGACTTGCAGCGAAAAATGATGCTCTGAGTAAAAAAGGCTTGCGTAGGGTGGATTTTTTGATCTGCAGCTGCATGGTTAGACGACCACAATGTTCAGGTTTCTCCTTATGTTGCTTCCGCGTTTTAGAGTGCTACTGTGAGCTGCAATGAGGGTAAAAACGATGCGCGTGCAAGTTGCCGAAACGTGGTCTAGTTTAGCAAGCCGCACCCTGTTGTCAGCGAAGCAGGATAAGCTATAGAACTTTCAAAGGGAAGTCGAGTCACGTAATATACGTACAAACTAGAGACATGTCTGAATAATACCGCCCCTAACACACTAACTACTACTCCGGAACTTCTCGTGCCATGACGCGGCTCATAATCCCAGCTCTCCGAAGATTTGTACAGACGTGCTAAATGCAGATTGCTGTCGTTATGTCCATCTATATAAAACCCCGTCCCCTATCCTCCTGGGAATTTCATTCCTACTAGGCTCCTAAGCTCGACATTTAGAACACTAGATAGATATGAAAGTGGACTTGTATAAGCTTTATTGAAGGAAAAGAAAAAGAAAAAAAAAACACTATCGAGAGACACGCCAACAACTCAAACAACTGATATACCAACTATTCCCAAAAGACACTATTGCAAGCGAAAGTACGCTGAGTACAAAGACTTCCTTCATTTCTCTTTGTTATAAGGTTTAACGCTTGTTGTGTTATGAGAGAAAAAATAAAACAACGCTTTATAAACAGAGGGACGTTCGTGTTTTCAATAAAACTCTGGGGATTCAGCGCTCGTGTTTATTTTTCTGCTTGTCCCCTGTTTAAAACTTGTCAAGGGTGAACTTCCAGCAAATGGTCCAGTGTACCATACTAAATCCTGGAGCTCTTTGTTGCTAGCTCGGCTAATCAACAGCGGTCCTCGGCAGATAGAGAGCTTCTGTTTACAAAGCTAGATGTGCTGGCGTCAAATAAAGCGGTAATCTTCTCTTTTATTGTCCTTCAGCGAGCGTCACAAAGTCCCAATACTCCCGAAGTCCCAGGGGGGACACTGTTTTCAGAAGAAAAAGAAAACCCCATTAATGGGGGAGAAAACATAGAAAAAGCAATAAGGGCATGATGAGATCTTCGAACAATATCTACGCTCCTTATGTCTCATATAGGTACTGTCAAGCCAGATTGAAATAGGAATAATTTATTAAGCCCTCAGCACATACCCTTTCAATTTTGCGCGCTCATTTGTTCTGTAACTCAACTTGCGGCTTAGCACTTGGCTCCTACGCAAGCGATTACACATTGATTACGTTATAACGAACTGTGGTAAAAAAAAAAAAAGAAAAAAGAAAAAGAAACATGTCCTCACACTCTGCTTCGTTATAGTTCGCGATTCAAACCTGGTAGATAGTGAAACATTTAGCACACCTTATTTTTGCCGTTTGCTGCAGTTGCGCCCACCGCTGCGCCGCACAAATATAAAATATTCCGCTTACACTGCTCGGCGGAAGAAACCTGTTGCTTGACGTGTGACACTCTCTGGAGATTACATATCAAGGTGATTTTACACTTGCAGGTAAAGGAAAACGCTCTGCACAGATTAGCGCGTGCTTTGGTTTATGTTCGAGGTAAATCAATATACAGCTATAATTAGTTTTTGTTTGCATTATTTTGGCTGTTTTTATAAAAGATGCAAACTCATAAAAGCATATCGCATTCTGTGCGGGCGAAAATTTTGCCTTTTATCTTTGTTGTTTAGCTGTTACTTGCTTCATAACTGAAAAAAAAAAATACTACAAATTTTTTTCTGTTGTGACAGCAGAATTTTTGTCCTCATTTTGTCAGTGAACCTGTCGTTATAACCTTAATTTTTATAGTAAAATTAGGGTTATGTGTAGTCGCAATAAAATTTCTACAGAACTAAGGAAACGTGTACCACTGAACTGCATAAATTTCTAAAATTAGGACAAAACTACATAAAATTTTATTGCATTTTTTACACGTTTCTGTAGCTTTTTCGATTGGGATTAAACTCAACTCACGATTAAAGCCCTGAGCGAAAAACATCTATCGTTTTTGGGTATCGAGAAATGCAGTTGAGAAAGGGAAAGTGGCTGAAAGAAAAATGGAGCATCAACAAGTCGAACTCATTTCAATGCCTGATTTATCTAGTTACGTTCGTATTTGTACTTAGTTCGACCGTTGAACTTATGTCAGTGCATTCGGCGAAAGAGTGACGTCACTGTATTTATAGACGCGCGGAAGGTACAGAATAGCACAGAGAAAATATTGTAGGCCAACGCTAGAGTGATGTTTTGTCGTCTAAATTATCACGGCATTCAGATGAAGATAAACTGCTAATGAAGGTACTTGTTCCTGATATGAATACATAAAACTTAATATGTATTAATGCCTTGTGTTGCCTGTCTACATTGTTTTTCCTTCAGTGCTGCTTACCAAATAATAGCGTAAGAGATCAATGTAAGTGTGCCACAAATACTTGTTGCGATGGAGCACCAGAGCAAGATGACCAACGTAGCAGGCTTCTCATTCTGAACAGCCCGTGCCGTGCCTGCGCTCCGAGCACGCGCTGTACTTTTTTATTTTCCTCTAACACTTATCTCAGCGCCTCCGCTTTATAGCGTCGGCGGGCGCTATAGGGCCCCCCGCCTAGTCGGAACGGCGAAATGTACGCGCCGACGGGGCAGAGATGGGGGTGTTACGGTGGCAAGCAGGTCTGCAGATAAGCCGGGGACATCTGAGGGGAGCTCCTGGGGAGGTGTCTCAAGGTACGCGGGTTAGAGGCGATCTAGAGAGACGACCTCTTCACGACCATCCAGCAGGATTGTCGCTGACTTTGTCGTCTTGTTGCGGACGCGGTACGGGCCGTCGTATGAGGGGGTAAGAGGCGCCTTTACAGCGTCTCGCCTGAGAAACACATGCTTCGAGGAAGCAAGGTCTGGGTGCACAAGGACTTGATGGGCAAATGAGCTAGGCGGCACTGCGCGCAGATGCTGAAGACAGTCTTGTAGGCGATGAAGGTATTCTAGGGGCTGGGACGAGGGAGCCGCAGGGATGTACCGAAGACGAGTTTGGCCGCCGAACAGCCAAGGTCATGACGCAGGACGGCACGTAGGCCTAGGAGCACCATAGGGAGGTGGTCGACCCAGTGCTCGCGATCCAGGCGCGCAGTGAGGGCAGCCTTGAGCTGGCAATGGAGCCGCTCGACCATGGCGTTGGCACAGGGATGGTATGATGTGGCGCGGCAGTGTTTAGTGCCGAGCATACATGGCAGTAATTGAATTACAGTAATGAAATTACTGTAATTTAATTACTTTTTCAGTAATTTGTAATGTAATGAATTACTTTTTTGGTTTGGTAATTTAGTAATGTAATGAATTACTTTTTGGCAGTAATTTTGCAGCAAAAGTAATTAATTCCTTTCGAAACTACTTTTACTTCATCATCATCATCATCATCATCATCATCATCATCATCATCATCATCATCGTCAGCCTGATTATACCCACTGCAGGGCGAAGGCCTCTCCCATATTTCTCCACTTAACCCGGTTCTGTGCTAGCTGCATCCACTTGACCCCTGCGAACTTCTTAATCTCATCCGCCCACCTAACTTTCTGCCGCCCCCTGCTACGCTTTCCTTCCCTTGGAATCCAGTTTGTTACCCTCAGCGACCATCGGTTATCCTCTCTTCGCACTACATGTCCTGACCATGTCCATTTCTTCTTAATTTCCACTAGAATGTCGGTAACTTGAGGTATTTCTCCGACCCACTCTGCACGCTTTCTATCTCTTAATCTCTTTACTTAAATGCACCACTATTCCTTCAATAGACAACAAAGTTGAGTGTTGCGAAAACAGGAACGACGTGCCACAAGCCGAAGCCAGCGTAACGGATCGGCAAAACGAGACAAAATTGAGCAATACAGTGCGCCTGAGACCTCCTGTGTAGCAGCTAACAGTGCAGCTATCCCATGGCAACCTTTCTCCCAAGTAGCAGGCAACAAGGCGTCAAGGGAATGCCGAAGGGACAGATGGTGCAAGGAGGCCGGAGTTGAAAACTAGTTGGAAGCACGGCGTGTTGCGTCGGCTAGGGCACAGTGGCGCCTGGTTACACTCGTCATCACGGGGCGAGGGAGGGTTAGGGCGGGGTAGACAGGCAGAAGGGTCCATGCCGTGAGCCGCCGTGGCGTGAGCATTACTGAGCGCAAGGTGCCGAGGACGATTCTTGGGACTACGGAAGCAATAAATAGCCTAACTTCTTCGGGACCTTCAAATGGCGGAGACAGCTCCGGGCCAGCAGGACGCTTGGTTTGCCGCTCATTTCACGACCGTTCAACCATGCTTCTGCTTTTTTTTTTTTTTTTTTTTTTTTGGTGGTTGTCTTATTTTTCCAACGTCAAGTGCTGTAGGAAAGAGGGAAGGAATATATCTCAGGGACGGAATTTGGCGGGAAGACGAAAGAATGTGCGTGCTTCGTGTCTGGGGAAGAAGTTGTTTTGTTTGCTTGCTTTACTTAGTTTTTTGCATGGATGAAAACTAGAAAGTAGTTTAAAAGTAATTGAATTACTCAGTCGAAGTAATTGCAATGTAATTTCATTACTTTTTAGGAGCAGTAATGAGTAATGTAGTTTAATTACTTTTCTGCGATTTTCAGCAAATTAGTAATGTAATTTAATTCCTTTTCAAAAGTAATTTTACCATGTATGGTGCCGAGTAGCTGTGTGAGCGAAGTGAAGAGGGCACATTCGAACTGGCGGCCGCGATCCGTGGTAACAATATCGGGGCAGCCGAAGCGGGAAACCCACGCTGAAACGAAAGCTCTGGCAACTGTTTGCGCAGTAATGTCCGGAATTGGCACGGCTTCGGGGCAACGGTAGAAGCAGTCAACCATCGTGAGAATATACTTGTAGCACTGAGAGGGGGGAAGTGGTCCAACCAGGTCAAGATGAATATGGTCAAAGCGCGATCCAGGTGGCAGGAAAGACTGAGGGAGAGTCTTGGTATGGCGTGTCACTCTGGCGGACTGGCAAGCAAGGCACGAGCGGGCCCACTGTCGAGCAGCTCACGGCAAGCAGCTCACGGCCAAATGCGATGTAGTGAGTCTCGGCAGGCTGGAGCATCAGAGAAAAGAAACCCAGTGGGTGTCACTCGGAGTCGATCTGCTGCTGGAGAACCGCACCAATGGCCACGCTAGAAGCATCCACCATGATGCGAGTGGGCGCGGACGTCCTAGGGTGGATGAGGACGACTGAATCGGCGAGGGCTTATTTTGCAGCCGTGAAAGCGGCCTGAGCTTCGGGAGACCAGGAAATCGCGGAGGATGAGGACTTGGTGGTGCGGAGAAGGTCAGTCAGGGAGTGAAGAAGCTCGGCGCAGTTCGGAATAAAGCACCGTGAAAAATTCACTAGGCCCAGGAACTCACAGAGCTTGCGTAGGGCAGTGGGTGCTGGAAAGTCCTTAACAGCCTGGACGTGAGAAGGCAATGGACGAATTCCCTGCGTCGAGATGTGGTAGCCCACGAATTCGAACTCAGAAGAGCCGATAACACATTTCTGGGCATTGACGACCAAGCCAAACTCTTGGAGACGTTGAAAGAGTTCCCGGAGGTGACGCTTGTGATCTTGGGGAGAACGACTCGCGACGAGGATGTCATCGATGTAGGCAAATACCGCCGGGAACTCTTTCAACGCCTCCAAGAGTTTGGCTTGGTCGTGAATGCCCAGAAATGTGTTTTCGGCTCTTCTGAGCTCGAGTTCTTGGGCCACCACGTCAGAAGGTTGCGTGTCCGTATCACGTCCGTGTCATCACTGTTGCGATGGAGCACCAGAGCAAGATGACCCGCGTGGCAGGCTTCTCATTCTGAACAGCCCGTACCGTACCTGCGCTCCGAGCACGCGCTGTACATCTTTATTTTCCTCTAACACTGATCTCAGCGCCTCCGCTTTATAGCGTCGGTGGGCGCTATATACTGAAGCACCGACGAAGTCGCAAAATCTAGTTGATGGAAGACGCAAAGCCGGAGAGATGCTAGTCTTGACAAGTTTTAAGGTGCCGTTTGCATTTTTAAACTTCACCGCGCATACCACGCATTGTTGTCTCCTCTCTGTAACAACTGTATATAAAAGTTCAATTAAACTGAAGCGGAGTAAATAAAATGTAGCATTCAACTTTTTTCCAAGTCCAATCAACGGGGAACAGCGGACGTCGGCGGAATTTCTTTCGCAGCGGTGTCGTTGTCAACCTGCGGAAATGAAACGGAATCGGGTATCTCGGCGGCGGGCTCGTCCTTTGTCTGACTTCTGTCAATGGCAACAAGAAAATAAGAAATGAAACAAAACCGACTGGGCGCAGAGGAAATTGCTGAAGTTTCATCGAGCATGTTCTTCGCGGGACTTTCAAGAGAGAGATATAGAAAAAGAGACAGAGAGAGAAAGAGAGGTGAGATTACAGGGTTTTTACGTGAATGCCTGCTTGAATGCCTTACTGGGCGTGAGCTTTATCTCCCGCATTTTCCTGCCTGCGCTTCAGTCGTACGTGTAATAGACACGCGAATAGGATAGGTGAACGCGTTAGTAGCGTGGGAGGTGTTGCTTTTCTTTAAATAAGAAATGATCTTCTTACGCAAACAGCAAGAATCAATACTTCTTGAGCAGAAGGGACGCACCTGGCACTCTATTCGTTTTCTAAACCTGGCCTAACGTTTTCTCAAGATTGTTAGTTGAATAGCTAGTTGAAGTTAGCCACTATATTTGGAGTTAATTGCGTGGATTTATGTGTAACGAATGCATACTATTCTGCTTTTTTCATTCAGCAGCAAGCCGATGCGAACTTCATATCGCCTAATTGATTCAGTGCATTGATGCGACATGTATGTCGTAGCGCATTAATTTTCTCGCGGCAAATTTATTTAATGAAAATGTATTTTTGAATACATGCATTATTTGCACGGAAACATACAGGTTATGGGATTCCGAAATGGAACGGAACAAAACAATGTCCTATATCATAAAGGACCAATCGCTGGTCCGAGAAGCACGCTTAGAATTTGGAAATGTATTGCTGTGGTGCGCACGCGTGGCATGAGACGGTTACGATAGGAACGACATGCCTACTGGCTACCCAAAAATTGGTTGGTAGAGGAGTTTGATGGGTAATCTGTGCTAAATTCACTTTTGAATTCGGCTGTACTCTTGGCTGTACTCTTGGCTGAGCTCGTATTTTGTTTGGTCACCGAAGCCAGTCAGACTACGTCCATAGCTGATGTGTGCGTGCTTTGTTGGGTAATATGCCGGTAGTGGGGTTTATACATGACTCGTCCATAGCCGATGTGTGCGTGCTTTGTTGGGTAATATGGGTTTATACATGACTAAAGCCCTTACTTCTCGGTACTGGCGTGAGAGCGGTACTCAAGTATTTGACTCCAAGGAAACATGCAGGTGGGCTTGAGGCGTACCTGGGCTGAATTTTCCCTGCGATGCATGGCTCAATCCTTGTTCTCCTGATTTCACCTCTTTTCTACTCCTCTGACTGCACGCGGCCGGGATGGTGGCCAGAATTAATTGAAACCTCTCTACAGGGCTGCAAGTTTCCTCATTGCGTTACACGGGCACTACTAGTTCGATTGTGATTACTGCTGCCACTACTACGACCACTATTGCTATCGCCTCTGTTACTACTACTTCCACACTTTTCTGCCACTTACTACTACTAGGGTTACTACAACTACCACTCTTCTACTACTCGTAATTTTACTTCTACTACTGCTTCTACTACTACTTGTGCTGCTGCTTCTACTGCTATATTTACTACTGATACTGAACCGATACTGCTATTATCGGTTCAGTATCATAGTATCGGTTATCGGCTATTATCGGTAGTGTCATATGTTCTACTGTGCATTGTATTCTTTGTGTTATCAGTTCATCGCTGTGTAAGATTCTTTGTTTTATTGTTTTCGAAATACGTGACATCTAATGTAAGCGACCTCTGCTGCTTGGTCATGTAATATGCCTGCAGTATTTCTTAAATAAATAAATGAATGAATAAATAAATAAATAAATAAATAAATAAATAAATAAATAAATAAATAAATAAATAAATAAATAAATAAATAAATAAATAAATAAATAAATAAATAAATAAATAAATAAATAAATAAATAAATACTACTCCAGGACCACTATACACACTTGTGCTGTTACTATAATAGTATTACAATGACGGCGTCGACAAGGTACTACTACGACTACTGCTATTATCAGTAGTACTACTAGTATGACTGCTGCCATCACTACTATTACCGTCACTATCATTACTAGTACTACGGCTAGCAGAGGCTTTTTTCTTGTTCTTTTAAACCTCACTATACTTGTCACAATATTATAATCTATACTACGATTACTACGATTACTACATGTACTACATCTGCTCTCACTGTCGCTAACACCTGGTTACTGCTTGCTTTTGGAGACGAGCTATATAAAGATTATAATCCGTAATTTGCGATAGATTTTTTTATTTAATTTATTGCCGAAACTTTATGTGATTTTGATTGCACATTCTATAATTTATAAATCCCCCTTCAAATGCAGGTTTGCGCTTATATGGCACCTGTTCTCGTTTTCTTTTCTTTTTTTTTTCTTTTTGCGCACATAACTTCGATCCTCCTCGTACTCTCTCTATAATAAGCGGCGGCTGCCTTTGCATGTGCGCATTTAATCGGATAATCGTACAGCCCTGGATTCTAGGTCTTTCTTATTGAGCCACCGCCTATCGCACGTTGATTGTTAAAACGTTGATTTTTGTGGTGCGTACGGGTTGAGACCATGCGATTACGGTTCGAACGCGATTTCGCATTGTACAGGTTGCGAAGTAAACAGGAATACGCCAGCAGTTAAAAACAATTGTTAAGTAAGGCGTGTGCACTGTAAACTAAAAAATGCGTTTTTCAGGATACAAAACGCTCCCCGTGGTAAGAAAAAAAAAGGGAAATTTAAGAAACTGAGGAAGGAAAAAAAATAACGCTTTTCTACCCTTCCTATTCATTTCAATCGGAAGCAAACAGCAACTTGGGCGGAACTAAGGCGGCATATATGATTCAGGAGCGTTTCTTGAGAATATTAAAACACTAGGCGTTTAAGCACCTCTGCTCTGCGTTTCATTAGGCTGTCCACGTGGGGTAAGGGTTAATGCGAGAAATCAAAACCGAGATGGTTATGCTTTAATCGGAATTTTGCTAAAAGACAGTTTCACAGACCCGAACGAGACATTCCACGATAACAAGACAGGTTTTGGATTTGCTTACACTTGCAGACTGAAAGAAACGTTTTGAACGCAGGAGCTGCTATAATCTGCCAGGATAGCTAATAAATGTTCTCGTAGTTTCAAGGGGCCCTTCACCCCACTCGGAAATTTCAGTTTCCAACGAAAGCCTGTTCGTTGTTAGATGTCGATAGTGATAAGCTAGAAAGGGTGACGGAGTTTGAAGGGATTTATATTATGCACAGCGTTCTCAATAGAAAGCATAACTGCTCAGCATGGATCGGTTAATCACAGGGAACAATTGAGTCGTCCAGGCGTCTTCCAGAGCAAGAAAGACAAGAAAGGACAGGATAAGAAACGAGCAAGAAATACGGGGCTAGAAAGGAGTTGGTTTAGTCAGACCACGTTATTAACGGCGCACAGACACATAACTTTGAGTTGCGTATTTTAACCTTTATAATGATGCGTAAGGTATTTCACCACGTGATATTTGCCCGCGAGCGCTAAATAATTTATGATCGAATTTCTTTTCTCACATTTTTTTTTTTCGGAGTCGGTTTTAACAGTGGAGCGATGGCTAGGACATAAATATTAAGTATCGGTCATGTGATGGATGAGAAGCCGCATTGTATTGGCTCTTCCATCAGTTTGATTCACTTCAACGCTAAACGAAGATTACATCAAGAACATGAACCAAGGCGAATGCAAGAGCGATCATACCGCAGTCTTTTCATCCTTCATGTGAGCTATACTTAACTTGGACGTCATAGGCATCGCTCACATTTTTGAAACAAAAGCGAAGCAAGTGAGGAAAGTAAATCGACTGTAAATTATTAAGTGATCTAGGCGAATGCAATATCTTAAGTTTCAGTGACAAAAAAAAAAAAAAAGGTAGCCAGAATTATCAGAAAAGCAGCGGAAAAAAGACGCTTACAAAAACGGGACAAGGACGAGCCTGTCTTTGTCCGCGTATTTTTTGAGCTGATTTTTTGAGAACTATGTACAACCACGCCCAACTAGCCACATTAGCCAAAATTGCGTGCCTGCGTTTTTCTGCCTATTATGCTAATAAAATATTTAGCGTCTGAGATCAGAAAAGAAGCTTTCAATAGTTTCATATATGTCTGTACCGAAAGGCCGAGCAGGTTTTGTAGCGAAAGCTACATTGCGGTAGGTTTTCAAGCCGTCGGCGAGGCACCGTGTTACCGTGGCACCGTGTAAGACGAAGAACAAGAAGAAAAAAAAAGTTAAAGAAGAAGGAAGAGAAGAAAAAGAAGAAGAGGAAGAAGGAGAAGAAGAAGTAGAAATAGAAGAAGAAGAAGAAAAAGAAGAGAAAGAAAAAGAGAAGGAAAAGAAGAGGTAAAAGAAGAGGAAAAAGAAGAAGACGAAAAAGAGAGAGAAGGAACAGAAGAAGAAAAAGAAAATGAAGAAGGAGAAGGAAAAGAAGATGAAAAAGAAGAAGAAGGAAAAGAAGCAAAAAGGAGAAGGAAAAGAAGAAGAAGAAGAAGAAGAAGAAGAAGAAGAAGAAGAAGAAGAAGAAGAAGAAGAAGAAGAAGAAGAAGAAGAAGAAGAAGAAGAAGAAGAAGAAGAAGAAGAAGAAGAAGAAGAAGAAGAAGAAGAAGAAGAAGAAGAAGAAGAAGAAGAAGAAGAGAAAGAAAAAGGACAAGAGGAAAAAGAAGGAGAAGTAAAAGAAGAAGACGAAAAAGAGAAAGAAGGAAAATAAGAAGAAGAAAAGGGAGAAGAAGGAGAAGAAGATTTGGGTTGTTTTGTGGGGTTCAACGTCCCAAAGCGACTCAGGCTATGAGAGACGCCGTAGTGGAGGACTCCGGAAATTTCGACCACCTGGGGTTCTTTAACGCGCACCGACATCACACAGCACACGGGCACCTTGCTTTTCCAGTCCATCAAAAAGCGGCCGCCGAGGCCAGGATTCGATCCCGCGTCCGCGGGAACAGTAGTCGAGCGCCGTAACCACTGCGCCACCCCGGCGGGGTTGGGTGAAGGGTGGGGCTGATGCGTGGTCGAAGAGGAAGAAAAAGTATGCTTGAACGCTGGGCCGTCATTTTTTAGTTAATTGGCTGCCTCTCCCTGTATACATCTTTAATCTTGTTTTGTAAATATAATTCTTCTCTTCTTATTACTACATACTTGACATTGCTACAGTCTACATACTTGACAATGTTCTATCCGGTTGCTTTCAAATGTTGCAGTGAGGAACTGACTACGGCACTGAAGTCTTCTTCTGAAGGGCCTCCTTTTGGCCCCTCTTCTTTTTAATCTATTTCTTAATAATATTACTGACCCTCTGTCAGACTGTACGATATTTCAGTATGTTAATTTCACTGTTCGGCTTATGCAACATATTAATTACTGGGAAGTGATAGTACCCTGCAAAATAATTTACAGTTTCCGCAATAACCGAATTCATGTCAACTCCATAAGACAAAGATACTGTCCTTTCGATACCGCCATAAGCAGGTCGCAATGGATATGCTTTTATTTGTTTCATGCCGATGTATTTTCCCCTTCTTGTCGTAGGGCAACACGTGGACTCCTGAAAAAATTGGGAGCGTATTTAGACAGTGGTGACCTAGTGAACTCATTCCACGCATGTTTCTAGTGAGCTTCGTAGTGTATCACGGCTTTTATTTAAAATGAAATCTCTCGCTCTTTTCTCTGTTCGTACGATGGTCGCTTTCACTCTCGCCGACAACATTGTGCGTTACTCTTTAATCCTTTTTGGAAACTTCTACGTTCATCTTCAAAAACGCATCGATGCTGTGCTGAAGGAGATCTTGAAGAGCGTTGCATAAAATTGCACTATTCCAAATGGCGTATCCTTAGTTGACTTCCTTGGTATGCCTTCTTTTCGCTTTGTTGTTGCGCAGACTGTCATCTTTCTCTACGTTTGCAGCTGTGATTTTAAGGTTGGTAAAATTTCATGTCGTGCATTCAGAATATCCTCACTATATCTTGTACCGCGTCACTACGCATTTAGCTAAAGGAAGCGGGGCGATATATTGCAGCCGAATATATACGCACTGTTTTAAATCTCCTTCCAGACGACTACATTGAAGTCGATCTGGAGTTCGAACTCAAACGATTAGTTCAAAAACACTCAATTTCAAAATTGAGTGTTCTTGAACTTGAGAGTGTTTTTGAGTTCCAGAATGAAATGTGTCTCTTATGAAGATTGTACTTCCGGTTTTCTTTGATTTTTCTTGTACTCCTCTTAAGTGAAACTGCTGCAAAGCTGTGCTTTGTTGATATGTTTGATTGATTGATTCGTGGAGTTTAATGTCCCAAAGCGACTGAGGCTATGAGAGATATGCCGTAGTGGAGGACTTCGGAAATTTCGACCACCTGAGGTTCTTTAACATGCGCTGACGTCGCACAGCACACCGCCTTGCTTTTCGTCTCCACCGAAAAGCGGCCGCCGAGGATCCCGATCCCGCATCCTTGGGGACAGTAGTCAAGCGCCGTAACCACTGCGCCATGTCTCGAAATAGTACTTTGTTTTCTTTCTCTTCGTGCTGCATCTGTATCTGCACATATCTCAATATCAGACTACTTCTAAAATGGTTTTATATATAGGCCTAATCCAACAAGCCTTACTTTGACTTTCACTGGCCCATCTCTTTGGGAAATAAATAAATAAATAAATAAATAAATAAATAAATAAATAAATAAATAAATAAATAAATAAATAAATAAATAAATAAATAAATAAATAAATTATTGGTTAAGTCACTAAACAGACAGCGTAAGCGGCGAGGGTCACATTCTTAGATAACATTCCACGTGACTCTAATGTGATATGTAGTTCTACGTTAAACATCCCCAGGTGATCGAAATTACTCCGGAGCCCTCCTCCACGGCACCTCTCTCTCTCTTTTCGCTTTCACTCCCACCTTCCTCCCTTTCCTTACAGCGCGGGTCAGGTGTCCCCAGAAAAAGTGTGACAGATACTGCGCCTTTGCCTGCCTGTGAACCAATTATTATTATTATTATTATTATTATTATTATTATTATTATTATTATTATTATTATTATTATTATTATTATTATTATTATTATTATTATTATTATTATTATTATTATTATTATTATTATTATTATTATTATTATTATTATTATTCTGCATCACTGCCAAGGATGAGGGCAGCGCTGGGGAACTCTCAAGGATAGGTTGCACACAAAATGAATACACACTAAAGTAGAAGATTATGCTGCCGTGGTCGTAACTCGATAGGTAGAGCTCAGTACGCGAGATGTGGAGTTCATGGGTTTGGCGGCATCCCACCGGTTTCATTGGTTGTTCTTGTGTTCATGAAGTAGTTCTTACTCTCGCCGTTATCAGTGGTGTGCTTTACTGGAAAATGCGGACTAATAGAAGAGATAAAGGATGGAGGAGATGCATGATTAATGGGGGTCGAACGGCGTGAAAATAACAACCCTGGGCTTGATTTAAAGTTGTCGTCGGTGGCACCATGTCTGAATAGGTAATACTATTTTTCTCCTGAAACAGTCACTCATTGGCAACACTGTGTCATAAGTCGCACTGGTTGGTTATTTTCTAAACTACCTCCTTTTCTATCTCTCTCTCGCTGCCGCCGGATTTCCTGCGACGAAAATTGTTTCCGCACCGTTAGAATCGAGGCAGCGGCTAAGCCCTTAAGCCTCGCGACACGCGCGTTCAGCTCACACGCGAGTAAGCAACGGTAAGCCTTTGTCCGCGAAGCGACCGGGTCGAGCGTAGGCGTTGAACCTACTCTCATCCGCTAGGGTTCCATGCCATTGTTACGCCCCACAGTTGTTGGCAGTGGAGCGGAAGCTATGGGTGCGAGGCGGCGGCTTTCACGAGAGTGCTTTCCCCACGGGCTGGCGTGCAAGCCGCATTGCGTATGAAATCTGTCACCTGGGACTTTCACTTCACTGCCCACAAGTTTCGAGGCCGAGTGAAGAGACTCACTATGAGACACTTAGCTTGGCGGCAGCATGGAGCATGGTTTAGCTAAGCGTGGTTGTGTAACGATGAACAGTCCTTCTACGAAGCGATGCCGTCATCGAACGTCCGACGCGGGTATGTCTATAGTACGGGTTGCGACACATTCAGATGTCAGGCAAATGCCGCGCTTTGGTAACGCGTGGCGAAATTCAAAAGAATCTGCCTGTGAGTGTGTTTCTCTGCCAAGCTATATGTGCTTCATCGCCCGTAGCTAACACAAAACTCCAGAGAAATGATGATCCGTTGTTTTATGTTCCTCCTCGTTTTTTCACATGTCTGGAGACTAGGTGACGGTTGTGCAACCCTTTGATTCCCAGACGGGTTCACAGTATGCGGCGAGTGAGAGCAGCTATCCGTGGCGACTTTATAGCTCTACCCTTATGAATCCAGGTCGATTAACGCGGTTCTGGGATACGCGTTTCTGAAGCCAGTGCTTGTTGTCTTTGTGAAATGAGCTCTACGTAGGACGCCGTCGTACATGACCCTCACCGACGATCACGCGGCGTTGAGGAAATACAACGGAACTCATTGGCTCGTGCGTGTATTCTCTAAACTTCAGTCTTTAAATAAATCAGGGAACTCATCTCTCACTGAGCTAGAGGACATGGAGGGATCGCTAAAAACAAAACAGCCCTTATCATGAGTATCAAAACTACATCGGCATCAAGCTAGACTTCTTTGATCAGGCAGCATCGAAATGGCAGGAGCCGTGAAGGCACTTCGACTCGTAGGAATAATGGTAAGATCAGTAAATTCTCTCGCTGTCTCTCGAAAAGAGGCAACGTTATTTTGAAGCACACCTAACTTCTTCCACGAAGCAAATCAACTGTGCATGACATAACAGACGCGGCTAGAAGGTACAGTTTGCTTTCCGATAGAACGGCTGAATTCACATTAAGGATAGAGCGAATGACTGTTGATGGCCGCAGCAATCCTTATCATCAAACAAAGCTTAGCATCATCTGATCAGCCTTTAAGATTTGGATGTGCGCGAGCCTATAAAGAACGAAGGTTTTGCTAAGAGATGAACGATCAACACGAGATGAAAGCGACTCTTTCGCGGCATCGTACTTTTGAGTACGTTGTTTTGTAAGAGGTAATATTCTTTGCGACACGCGGGAGATCCTTATTTAACTGTTACGGTCTGATAGTCAGGCAGCGCCGATTGCTTCGTCAAAAGCAGCCTTCTAGCTTTTTCTAGCAGTGAAAGTTTCTCGTTTTTCCGCGCTATTGGTTCTCCAAAAGTGGGGGTAACGCTAACAAACTAATTAGCGAAACGTGTCTTTTGGAACTTCTCAAAACAACTTTTATCCGCCACGCTTTCATCTGGCCCGTCAAACAACGGAGGAGTCGCGAGTGAAGCAAAGCTCGCTGATGCTTCAAACAGACGAAGTGGAGCACCCTTTGGCAGCTTGTGCGACGACCGGAAAAGAAGGACTAGAGGGTGCAAATACATATTTCCCTTGCTCTGTCTCTGCAAATTGAATTCCGTAGGGGTAAAATGGGGTAATTAAGCTTCGTGTCTGACAAGAAGGAAAAGACCGGAGACCGGTTTATGTTTCAATCCAAGGTGGAATAACCACACGGCTTCTGGCACGTGCCTTCTTTCTCTTAGAAAATTCGTTGTATTGGAAAATTACTCGCGAACGTCAGCAGTCGTGGAGTCATAATTTCTCTAGATGGCTTGATTATTCGCTCGAGCTGAAATACTATTCTCTTTTTTTTTTTTTAAATTCTTCTTAGCGCCATCGAGGTTAAAGAAAAATCAAGCCTGAATAACACGTGCTGCGAGGCGGTTTCGAAATGATGATTTCACAATCTCGCCGAAAGGCACTGAATGCCTGTTCATGAGCAAGACAACCAGCATTTTCCCGTATTCCTTCGATGCCCGGTAAGGGTGAAGTTGCAGATTGACTTTTCTAACAGGCATGTTAAATAACACGTGCGGTATAGTCTTGGGGCATTCTTTTCGAAATCGGCGTCTAATGAGACAGAATGGTTTATTTTTGGGATGCGGCATGTACAACGGCAGATATTCTGTGCTGTAGTCGAACTTTTTGAGAAGCGATCGCGCTTCTTTTTTCTTAGCAATGCGACTTTGAGTTTTAGCCAGCTATTTTACTTTTTCTAGCTTCTTGTCGCTTATTTTATCCTTAGCTCCCCGTTGAAACAAAAAGTTATTCGCTTAACCTGGTAGTTGGTTTTCTTCCTTGTGTCCTTTAAAATTAGAAAAGTGTGCGAATGATATAATATTAAAAGAAGCGGCAAGCAAGCAAACTAGGCAATCCTTTAGGCAATCCGTACGAGGGCTCCTGCATGGTCCAGAGACAGCGCTTCTAACTCGAAATTGAAGGATCCCGGAGTGCTGGATTCCGATTTCACCATCCCGTTTCAAAGGTGAAACTCGAGTTGGCAGCAGCTGCTACCTCGACCGTGTCATGTGATATCGTGACGTCACACAACGCGGCGACCAGTCAGCGCACGGCCGTGTCATTTGCCAGCTACCTCAGAGTCATGCCTATCATTTTTCGCTCTCTACGCCGGAGCTAGCAATGCCAAAGTGGCAATGACGACGTCGTATTTTCTGGAGAAAAGAACCTTTAACGCTATCGTGTTTATTGAATAACCCTTTAGTTTTTGTTATTATTATACTAGACATATTATTCAGCATACAGATGTAAGCTACCGCATTATGTGAAGAAACACTCGACGTAGACACAAACCCCTCTTTAACCGAGCTGTATAGGAACATGACTGCATGACCTATGGTTGGCTTGTCTTACTAGGGATCTAAGAGTCCTAATCTCGATTCACGTGTCATCTTCCCTAGTCACCAATGCTACCAAGTTGTCAACTGACGAGTCAGGTAGCTACCCTTGCCATCTTTGTGCGTGCATATCATGGCAACTCCAAAATAGCATAATTCAGGGGCATGCTGGCGAATTATTGCTCACAAACCCGACGGTTGGTTTTTGCCTACGTAATATTTTCGCTGTGGTGTTAATGTTACGCGTCACTCGGGGACAACTGAGCGCGATATCCCTCACATGCCAAGGCCTTACCTTATTTCTTCACTTTCCATCGTACGCTTCCGCCGGTTCTTCTTCCGCCGCCGCCCTCCTCACTCTCCAGCCGCATCACTCTCTTCCGGGTTTCATTCTCATCCCCCTGTTGTGTGTCCTTACAATCTCGTCATAACCACCCGCTTTACGGTATTCGCTATTGAGCTTCTTCTCTTAGCACCAGCCTATTGTTGCGCATTCTTCAGGCCTCATCCTGGCCTCTTCCGTCCGCGGTATCTCCTTTCTAGGTTCTTCCGAAGCAGCCCCCTTCTGGTTGGGCACTTCTTCGCTCTCGCCACACAGCCCAAGCTATTAAGCCACCCTTTGCCTTTCACCCTTTCTCTGTCTCTTCTCTATTTTCCCTTAATGAAAAAAGATCATTTCAATCTATTTCCTTTGCCACCTATTAGCTTTGGCAGGTGGGTCTTCGCTTTGCTCCTACTTGCCATGACTTGCGCAGTTACCCCGACATTTCCAACAACGATGCCAATGACGCATAGTGGCGCAGTGCACGAACGGGCACCTAAGAGCCGCGGCCTAAAACACACCGCGTAACTGGTTTAACATTCCCTGTAAAGAGTACTTCACCTGGGCATGGGCTGTATTGCCAGCATGCCATACATATGGGTAAACATTTTGCACGTGGCTGTAAATATTGGCGTTTGAGCAGAGCTCAAAAAAAGTCGATGAGGTGCTTTAAAGAACACTGAGGCCCATACAGGATTCATTCCATACAGGATGGATTCATTCGTTTTATAGATCAATATATATTATAACCATACGAGAACTGTGCCTAAAAGCAAATGCTAGCAATTGGCAGGGCGTTCGCTTAGTTATCAGAGCCAAAACAAAAAAGGATAAAAGTATTCAGTCTGAAATATCTAAGTACACGACGCTGTGAGAGCAAGCCACGCGAACCAGGTCATGCCCGCCGGAGCGACGTCCGAAGGCAGTTAAGGCGCGCTGGCTGATTTACTCGGGCAGCGTTATTCAAAACCGCGAAATATTTCGCGCAGCCCCGCTGCCTTCGGCTCGTGATTAATGTTCTCTCCTGGCGTTGCCACTCGACGCGGCACGCTTTGAAAAGACGCTCGACACGTTGCGACATAACCTGCTCGCTTGTAGCAACAGCGATTAAGCGCCGTTTCAACGCAGCCTCTAAAACGCATCGAAAGAGAGCGATTTTGAGGCGGATTAGTAGAGGCGCATTTTTGGGCTCGTGTTTATTGACTGGGTTTTGTTTTTCGACGAAAAGATGAGGAACAGGTGAGAAAAGAAAGTGGTCTGCAAATAGCTTTCAAGCTTCGCACAAAGAAAAATAGATTGTATCAGGTATATAAATGTTAAAGAAAATTTAAGCTCAGTGTTTCTTTTTTTATCCTATCTGATGTTTTTGTGATTGGTTTGTGTAGATATTTCTCTCGTTCGTCTCGCTGGTTGAGGCTACCTATGGGTATGCATTACTACGGGTATTGACGTTATTTTTAACTTTTTTTTTTGCATAAATTAGGATGCGTGCATGATACTTTTGGGTTGCCTCCCAATTCAGCAATTTAATGCACGGAAGAGCGAAGTCGTTTTTTTCCTGCTCTTATGTACGCTAGATTTTTCGTGCAGTCCAAGAGACTCGAACTCCAGCGCGTTATCAGCAGCAGGTACTTCACGCTGTTATTGCATCTTTTACTTGACTCTGAAAGTTTCCTTCTCAGTGTCTCTCTCAAAGATCCACATGCAAAGTGCAGTGAACGCCATTCTAAAGAAGTTAATCACGAATTCGGTTCTTTAATTTGCGTGTGGCGCAGGTACCTTCAAAACATTAAGGCGTTAAGGCAATAGTTGACAACTTGGGCATCGCTTTTACGATGGTAATAAGACTCCCCACGACCGTTGACTGATGAATTGGGAACGGTAAACATATGGCCATGCAGGAATGTTTGTACGTCTGTGTAAAACTGGGCTTTATATCTGTGCCGAGTGGTCTTTCATATAATATGGCAGTTTATATGACTAAATGTTAGTTAAAGAATATGTGGCCCGAAACAGGAGGAAAAATCGAAACTCAAACACCTAATTCTCATTTTGGCTTAAACACGCTAGAGTGACCGTCATTGAATGCGATATCTTCAAATCCCCCGTTATTAAAAAAAATCTAATGTTGCAGCTTTCGGCGCCGAGGTTGTGAGTGAAAAATCACTGCAGGAGCCGTGCGGCAGAAGGCATGGTCGGGTGCTTATTGGTCGTTGGGCTGTCTGACGTCACGCGACCACGTGACATGACCGATTAGACAGGAGCTGTTAACTAGAGCTTCTCATTTGAGATGGGGCATTGAGATCAGAAACCAGCTTTTCAAGACCCTTGTATTCCGGGTCAGTGAAGGTACTTCTAGGCCACGCAGACGTTTTAGTATGGCTTAGTTAAAAGGGACATTTGTGCATCTATGTCGGGTCGTTTTTGACTTGGAGTGGTAGCTCATAAATGTATGATAAAAAGCACGTTTGCGATAATGCAATCACAAATTAACGAATCAATAATCCCCGAAGGGCGCAGTTCATTAGCGCTAGCGAGTATCCGCCAGGAGCCGGCAAACGGAAGCCATTGAAGCTGTCGCATTACAACCTTAAAACAGAAGTTTAAATGTGCTCTCTCCCTACATCTTTCTTCCCCCTACAGTTTTATTTTTATTTATTGTCTCGCTTTACGTAGGATGTCGAGATATACGGCAAGTATAATTTGCGAAATCACAATATTTGGCATTTCGCTTCTCCCAGTGTGCGTCTTCCAACTGCTTTTTTATTTTTTCAGATTTATATTTCTTAACATGCGAATGGACAAAAGAAAATCAGGTGACGCTAGCTGATAGTCAAGGTGTACGTTTTAATCCGAGCCTCGGAGCCGCAGTTCATGCTCAACGCCTGCTAAAAAGGTTCATTGACCGGTGTTATTGCTGCAGAAATGGTCGGTTGATGGCAGGAGTTTGAGTGAGTACCTAAGAAGCGAGCGTACATGCCTCGTTATAGTGAGGAGTAAAGTATTTCGCTCAGCCCACTCGTATGTAGGCGGAGGTTAACCTGCAAACGTTTACCGAGCAAGTCAAAACAGGAGGTTTTCTCTCCCAAATTGCCTTCGTTTGGCCCATGCTTTTCTACTACCACCCGTGCAAAAATTAGCTTAGTTCGTAATGAATTCGCCGAATTTTACGTCAAAGATCACTATGCCGATATAAATTGTGATGTTTACCATACGTGTCCATGTTTGCTAACTCGCCCAAGTAAAAAGGTGCGACAAATAAAAGCAGTCAAATGAGGATTAGGACATGTTTGGAAATGACGATAAAGTTGGGCGCACGTATCAGTACGAAATGAGAAACACCAGGTGTAAAAACTTTGATTCTCTTAAGTGATGGCGAATGCGTTTTCGTCATTATTCTTCATACAAGGCTTGTGCATTCGAATGCTATGTACACAGATTTAATCTACTGAGAGATTTCGGATATACTCAAAACCTGAAAGCATTGGCTAATAGGACCAGGTAAGACGATTCGTAGAATGTAAAACGTCTCTTACAACACCTTCATTTCTCGCACATCAACATACACGCCTCATGAATGCAATTAGAATAGCTTCGTGAAGACCTTGCGCAACTTCTTTTTCTTATGCTAATCGCTAATTCATCTTGTCCGCGCTAGGCTAAACCGCCGTCAACGACAAGCACTTCTACTACTGAGGCTTGCGATTGTGACCAGTGGATACCTGAGTTCCAGGATACACATTCAGAGCGCATTCCTTGTGACATCGAATCTGTCTTATAACGATTTTGCGCATGTTTCTTAAAGTTCCTAGTTTGGGCACTCCGTCACCATTATATTGACACAAATGCCAATTATAAGATGTCACCTTTACCATAAAGTACTGTTCTTATGTTTCTCTAGTGCTTGTTCGTGAATGGTGTTCTGAATATTTAGAACAGCAACCATTAGGGGCATTATTGTGTGTTTTTGTTTTCGAGCCTTTAGCGTTATTTATCAAGATAAAACTGAAAGCTCTTGCATTAGTTTATATGTACTAACTGTCCTGTTTCCATAAAATGCATCTCTTCTCCAGGACAGTCTCCGTGAGTGTGTCTGCACGTATCACCTGTTCACCATAATGTATTCATGGCTACGTTGAAGAACGACCGAGGGTTGTTTATTTGCCTGACTTTCGGTCGCCGCGTATACGTTTTTTTTTTTTTTTTTTATGCAATTACAATCCGTTCTAGTACCCCTCCCCCAGCAGAGCATCTGTTCCCAGTGCTGCTCATTACACGCCCCGCCTACGTCTGTCTCCTTCTTTGGTTTTATCTGCAGCGGTGCAAAACTGAGTATTTTGTCAATTAAAACTACCTTTGCTATTTTTATCCGAGGGACTCGTCCTGGATATTTGCGAGTCAAAATTAAACAACCCAAAATTATTTATTGTCAGTAGCATCGTGCTGTCTCCCTGTACGCTACCCTTATTTTACTTTATATGTCTCAAACAAACAAAAGAGGACGACTAGTCGACGATGCCTGTTTACACACTGGATCGATTTGGGCACTTTCCTTTGGAGAGGATGGCGCAGAGGGATCGTCAGGGCGTGGAACTGTCTCGTTTCCTACGGTGTCCTGTACGTTGTAATTCACACGTATGAGCTCTGTTTGTGCTTATTTTACTTTTGTAATGACTGTAGCGTGCACTTAAATCTAGGAAACGAAGATTTTGCTTCGTTTTTTTACATATATATATTTATTTTACACGGTGAAACCAATCTTAAGTATCTTTCTTTTATTTTTTCCTCTGCTTATTCAGTTTTCTTTTTGCTTTTCAGAGCCGCCCAGTACCCCTGTCATTCGCGACGATAGTGGCCTCGTTTTAAACGGCGTCACGCAGCCCTACGATGAAGATATCAGCCTGGTCATATCGTGCGAAGTGCGTGGTGGTGAGTAACTCTTGTGATCGTTGCGGCTGCTGGTGTTTTTCCCTGCGTTAAGAGTTGTGGATACGAACGCTTCTTTCTGATCAATACTAGCGTGAAATTAGGCGAACGTTCACAATAATCGGCACTAATCGATCGATGTTTGAAAATGTTGGTGCTTATTTTATTTTTTTTTTCTGCTAAAATTATGGATATTGCTGCTTGCAAAATCAAGCATTTCGAAAACCAGCTCGCTGCTTATCTAGTAATGGACTGACCACGATACGAGTGAACTTTGCAACATATATAGGTTCTCCTCATAAACAAGCTACGTTCTAAAATGCTATTAGACTCACTTTTTAACGACAGCATGCCAGTTTCATATGATATTTAGCCGTCCATCTGCAATGCGTCGGACGCTTCACCGTCTCTATCTCCACAAAAGTTCTTTGGTTCTCTAGACTCTTCACTGATATCAGGCGGCGCTGACGGTGCCTTCCTTTCGAACGGAAAATGCCTGGGACAAAGTGTACGTGGTCTCATACGTAGTTACCACCGGAGAGAAATACTACTAATCATTTTTTTTTTTCAAACGGCAGACGACATCGCTGACACGTTAAATAGAGGACATTTTATGAGAAAGGTTTTGTAAATAACGGCGTTGTTTGGGAAGTTTTCATAATTATCAATTGATAGACTCGATGTTTCATCACAGATGGTACAAAAGCATCGGGCGCCCAACACTTTGAGAATGCTAAGCACAATTTCTGAGACGTGAGCAGAATATGATTGTTAAACGTTTCCTTTGTCTTTCGCTCATATAAGATCATAGCAACAAACGTAATCTTTGATGCCATGTGCACGTCCTGTACATAACCAACTATCGGTGCATATTTTTCAAACTGTAACAACTGTATGCGGCATCAGAAGTAAGAAAATAATTTTACTCCACTTTGGCGCCGTTGCTTGCAACCAGTTCGTGTGTTCTCCCGCTGACTTGTGGCGGTTTCAATTATTTGATCTAATTTTTTTTCTGTGCTTTACACAGGCGAGCCACCACCGAAGCTTCTTTGGTCCGGTAGCGGCTACGAGCGTCTGGAGGCGCAGGAAGAAAATGGCCGAGAAGGCAACTTAACGCGGAGCACACTACGAATCGTGTCGCTGAGGAGAGAATTCCTTCTGGAAGCATTTGTGTGCGCAGTGGAGGAAATGCCCGAGCCCTTAAACAGCTCCTTCTTCATAGACATGAACCGTAAGTCATGCCAAGTTTACTGAAATGATAGGACAGTACATGATTATTTTTATACGGGACGAGTCCGTTTTGCCTGCTACTGCGTAATTTGGAACTCCTCTCTCTCTCTCTCTTCGATGTAAGCTGTTGCTCTAATTGTTGCGCTTCCGGTACCTAAAATAGACGGAGCCCAATGTGCGGCTTTCTCATCACTTTGGGTTATTAATACAGAACGACATATTGAGACAGTTCAAACCTAGATATAAATCTCCCAGAATCATCCCTAAAGACAAATGACGATTGCTGTTCCTTCCAAATTCTAGTCGAGTAATAAAAACGATAAAGTGACGTCTTCGCCGTTCACCTCAAGATCGTTGTACGTCATTGGACAGTGCTGGCAAACAAGGGTGTCTTAATTCACAGCGTACGGCGAGCGCTAATACTCCAAGCAAAATGTATTCCAACTACTGGCTGTTGAAAGTAAAAAAAAAAAAGCAGCAATAAACCGTTCTTGTTTCTTGATGAGCTGCCGACAGTCGAACTTTATGTCAAGCCACTCAATAAATAATGCGCGTGGGCAGGATTTTACTTTAGATAACTGTTTATACCACTTCACTTATTGTCAGAAACTATAGTTGAAGTATGTGCTGTAGATAGCCCTTTGCTGAGTCCTCTGGAGCCAAAGGTGTTCCACGGCAAATAACTTCGGGGCAGTCTACCAGCTAGCCTAAATGTGACGCGGCAATTCGCGAATTGCCGCATTTCGTTCGTACCGTTATGCTTGTTTTTGGAAACAGGTGTACTAGTTTCACAGCATACCATAATTTCCGGAATACAGTCCGCAGCCTATACGTCTTTTTTAAGGTTAAAAGTTTGCGCTTTGCGGACTATTTATAGGCACTGGCTGTTCAGTATTTCTTAATATTGCCTAATATGGCACAAACTGCCCAACCTGATTCTATCGTGAAATTTTGTGATAGTTGCGCTGTCCTTCTGCTGGCATCGCATAGGCAACCGAACGCC
The DNA here is from genome assembly GCF_055883805.1 of Amblyomma maculatum. Lineage (NCBI taxonomy): Eukaryota > Metazoa > Arthropoda > Arachnida > Ixodida > Ixodidae > Amblyomma > Amblyomma maculatum. Next base: position 59,609,839 of record NC_139347.1, on the reverse strand, counting down.
TTGAGACTCAAATTAATGCTTCAATTTCCTAGACATTTAACTTACGAAGAAATGGGCAAGGGGGTGATGGTATAGTCAAAGGTGGTTATTTGTACAGTTATAGCCAGTGGCTTCGCTAAGGTCGGCTCGCGGACGCCTGCGCTGACACAGAGTGTAAGAGCGCAGATACCAAAGACAATGACGATTGTTTTGTTTGAGCAGGAACGACAGACCTGTTTCGCTTCTACAGCCCATATCACACTAACCACTACGCGCACAAATAATTTTATGCTCAGATTGCGCATGTGCTTTCGCGGAATGTACACCGGATGCGGACAGTTTACCAAACATTACGGTAATTTGCTAAAATAGGCATAGAGATGGATGGAAGAAACTTTATTTTCTACATAATCGAGGTGTTTGTGACCGTTGTTGGTCACTTGTACGCCGTGGTCGATCCTCGGTCCAGATGCCGCACTTCACTGCTGCCATTGTGGCTCGGAGTGAGAGAAATATTTGCTCTTCCTCGTCCTCGCTGGCCAGCAAGTGCTCCCACTCCATTACACTTGGGTTTTTTTATTTTGGGGTCCAATTCTGCCTAAGGACAGGTTCATGTGACGTGCTCGAGTGTCCGTGTACCATGACACCATGGGTATTCATCTTCATATTGCGCAGGCAAAATCTTGTGTAATTTGTGTAGGTGCGGATAAGGGCCGGTTTGTAATCTGCACCAGTCTACTGCCTTCTCTTGAGTTAGCCTTTTGTGGGGGGCTAGGTAGCGTTTTAGCTGGCCTCTGTAATGATCTAGTATACCTGAGTACGTGGGGATAACAGGTTCAAAGATGCCCGTGGTGCAGAGTCTTGAGTACGCTTGGTCGACGTACCCTCCAGCCAACTCATTTGCTGCCTCATTGCCCCTCATCCCCTCGTGTCCGGGAACCCATACTATACTGTGTTTATTGTTCGTTATATGTCTTGTCGTCGTTTGTAGGATACGATTGGCGATTTCGTCAATTGCGCCCCTAGTATAGTTTCGGCACGCCTGTTTGGAGTCCGTCACTATAGTGAGGTTCTGTCCCATTGCATCGCCATGCGCTATTGCCAGAGCGATCGCGACTTCTTCAGCTAATTACTGCGTCTGACGTAGCGGAAAAGTGGCACACAACACCATACGCATGGCAGCGTGTCGAAATTATCTCTTCCCTCTCTCTTCCCTGGCGACATGGTTGCAGTGCGACCGCTGTCGACGCGGTTATGGAGCGTGCAGAACACGTCGCGCGCCGAGATGCCCGCTGAGTTCCACTGCCGCGCGCTGGGATCTCGGCCGGCGGCACAGCTGAGCTGGTGGCTGGACGACGTCCGTCTCGACCCGTTCTTTCACGAGGAGTCGGACACTGGAAACGATAGCTTCAGCGTGCTGCTGCTCACGCCGACGGCCGAGGACCACGGAAAGACGGTGCGTTGCTTGGCCACCAACCCACGCTGGCCACAAAGACCCCTGGAGGCCACGTGGACGCTGGACGTGCAATGTAAGTTTGACGCTCCTGTCATGAGTGTTTTTCCTTTCGATTGTGCCTATGCTCTCATCGCGAGCGCCATGCCTGGAAGCTTGATCTGGGAGGGAGAAGGTATGCCCTCGGGAAGCGTAGCTATGACTGTAGCTATAGGATATCACAAGCTGAGAGGCTCGTGGTGTACCTTAAATCCTTCAAGAGCACTCAGAGGGTACTCAGTGATGCTGATGAACTGTGTGCTAAAAAAAGAAAGGAGAAAAATAATAAAGAAATATGTTTTCTTTCCTCCCTAATATCTATATGAATTTTTTGCTTCTTTCTCAGTCTCAAATTTATTTCAGCTCATATTTGCTCAGTTGGAGGCACAGATGGGGTGGCATGTGTATATATATATGCGAAAGTCGCTGTGCACCATAGTAACAGGTAGCCTAACTTAAAATATTTAGCCTTATAAGGGCGTGCTATGCCCATGCAGTTGCCATATTCAAACCATGACCTAGTGTATACTCTCACCTATGCATAACAATCAATTTGACGTCACTGGCATAGTGATGAGGTTGTTGAGGATGAGGATGCCTTATCACTTGATAAGGCAAATGTGTTACGTACTCTAGATGGTTTCTTATAGCTCAGCACGCTTTTTGTGTGTGGATCATTTTGACCTTGATAACATCCGTGGGCACAAGTATCAAATGCGCATATGGCTATAATTATTGTGCATAAAAAGGACACGAAAACTGCTAGGCATACTTTGCCTAGGCGAGGAACAAAACTATCCCAGAACATGTAGATGGTGTGAATAAAAGAGAATAATTTTGGGCATGTTGGTGGCTTTTGCTTGAGAAAAAAATTACAGTGCACAAAAAGAACGACAGAATGAGAAGCAAGACAGATGCTTGTCCGTGTCATGCCTCTCGTGCTGTCTCTTTTTTTTTTTGGAATTTTTACAATAATTGAACTGAGTGTACTACCTATGAAACAAATTAGTGGGGACACTGCAGCTCCGCATTTAACGGCATGGCGCAATAAAGCCCTTTTAAACTAGGCCGTATGAACGTACCAGCGTTGCCTAGGGGTAACGTGAACACAATGCTCATGGCCGGCTGATTATGACATCACCCTCCCGTGTGAAAAGAGAGGCCCGAGTCGGCAGTTCCTACCAAATTTTACGAGGGACTTTAGCGACTAAAGCGGTGAAAGGCGAAAGCCTGAGTGCCGCATTCTGCTACGCATCTACGCAACTGGCACTAATTAGTAATTGTTTGATTAGTTAGTCATTAAGTAGGCAATCGATATTTTACTTAATTGCCTAATAATTAGCTAGTTTATTAAAGAATTACTTATTTAGTCATTATTATTTGTAATCACTTCTCAACAAATTTGTCATTATTATTTGTAATTACTCCTGGAGTAATTAGTCATTAATTAGTAATTTATCATTGATTGCCATATGGCCATATGAGGCACGCATTCGCGCATACTGTGGTGGTGCTCTGTGATTGGTCGAGACCTCTATAACGTCATCCCGCCTCCGCCAATCAGAACGCCGCAAAAGCGGGACACAGTTTGTTCACGACAGCACGACCTATTAAAGGCTTTCGCCTTAAAATGTAATGTCAGGCAGCCCTGTGACCAGTTAGTACTCGGCCATATCAGCTGCCAGCTACCGCCTTGCAGCTCGGGAATTTTTAGCTCCGAACACCAACGCCGGCGGACGGCCGGCGACGCCGGATTTTCGGTGAATGGGGCGTTTAACGCCCTCGCGTTGAAATGTATCAATTTTGTGCTCTGCGGCTGGCTAGCGGCATTTGTAAAATACTTGGCGTTCGCCTGACAATGTCGTGCCTAATTAGTGTCACAAAGACCAAAGGAGGTAACGTACCGTTCGTTGCACCAAACAACGGATGTCATATCAGCAATCCATGAAACGCTGATGAGAGAAAGAAATAACATAAATGTGCAGGCTTATCAGGTCCTCAAGGGGAAGCTTCACAAGAGTAGTTAACCTGAGCCAGCTTTAAACGTCCCCTGGTTATGATCTCACTTCCCTGTTCTCGCTCTGATCTCATTGATCTCACTTCCTTGTTCTCGATAGTACCGCTATAACAGTATATCTGAGTGACTGCTACAACATGATGATTTCATGACGCCATCATAGACTGCCTGCCAGTGGTTGCTGAAAGCTAATGTTGTGGACGACAGTGTATAGGTCGCTGCATGCAAAGTACATGCTTCTACACCTATTCTGCAGCGTATACTGACTTATCTGCCTGCTCTCCGTATAGCTACAATAAACTGTTGTGCAGTATACCGCAATGCAGCTTTGTTCGAGAAGCAGTGCAAGATCAACGGGGCGCACCCATTTTTGGGCAATAACCTTGGTGATCTCTGACTTTGGCACACGAAGACTTATTTTGAACCACGCCCAGTGTTCGAGTCCCAAGTGTGTTGTTGGATTAAAAACATTTTGCCCCCTTTTGCTACGATTATCGTTGTCTTTCTAACCGCAGACCCACCCAACGTGACCCTGCGCCTGGGCCGTGGTCTGCGCGAGCCGGTGATCGAAGAAGGCCACGACGTGTACCTCGAGTGTCTGACGTCTGCCAATCCGGCTGCCGACATGTTCCAGTGGTTCCACCGGGGCCTTCCACTGGAACCGGGCAACTCCACCGTGAGGGCAGGCCATTTCCAGCGGCAGCAACAGCAGTCGCCGCTGGTGGCCGGCCCGTACCTAGTGATGAGGCGTGTGCGCCCATCCCACGCTGGCGCTTATTCCTGCGAGGCCTCCAACCCCTTGGCCAGCGTACGCAGCGATACTGTTCACCTCACCGTCCACTGTGAGTAGTGGGCACTGGTGACACGAGAGTGCACCCGCGGACGCAGCACTAGCACCAAATACATAGTTCCCGGGTCACCACAGAGGTTCTCCCTAGACTCATGGCAGAAGTATTGGAGATTCATTTTTACGATTGTGTTTTCGGATGTAATTTTTCGCATATTTTTTTCAATACCGCAATAACGATCAATATACTCACAGATCGTCGCACGCCAGTCTTCTAATTTTAGCTATTAATTAAAAAATTGGTACTATTGGTTTTTTGTGGCTGTCTGACTTATTTGTTGCAAGCGCACGATAACTTTAAGAGCACAGTTTTGGCACACCCTGTAAGCTTGGACTAATTATATCAAGATGGTTTGGTTGGTTTGTGGCGTTTAACGTCCCAAAGCGACTCAGGCTATGAGAGACGCCGTAGTGGAGGACTCCGGAAATTTCGACCACCTGGGGTTCTTTAACGTGCACTGTCACCGCACAGCACACGGGCGCCTTGCTTTTCGCCTCCATCGAAAAGCGGCCGCCGAGGCCGGGATTCGATCCCGCGTCCTTGGGAACAGTAGTCGAGCGCCGTAACCACTGCGCCACCCCGGCGGGCAATTATATCAAGAATTTTACAGCTTCATCGCAATTATTTAGACTGCACCAACTTGGTTTTCTATAGAAAGTCTTCAGTGCATATTATGAGCCCAGGACACACCTCAGAAAGAAAATTTTGTGGCGCATTGGAAGCTCGCACCATGCCTATCAATATGTTCCTTCAAACTCTTCTTACAATACACTCCCCAGCTGCTACGCATTTAATTTCAAAAACGCCGCCCTTTGTTTTTTTTATGGCAGTTTTATATACTCACTGTGAGCGCAGGAAAAATTACGAGACTCTTTGGCGGCTAAAGTGGTGAAAGGCGAATGCCTGAGTGCCGCATTCGGCTACGCATTTGTTGCGAACGTGGCGGTGATTGATACTTCGAGTAAAGAGGGTGACTACCGTTTCACATTCTTCCCCTCCTTTATGGCATGGTACATGCGTACGCGGCGAATTGTGGCAGATTCTGCGCCTTTTCTGTCCTGTAAATTAATTTCAAATGCCACTGATGCTTGCTGTACTAACACCTCCTAGACGTCTGGGTCCGCTTCTGTTTGCTGTGTGGTGCGGCCTTCTAGGAAGCGGCAAATGAAAGGGCGCACAGATGCCTGGATGGGACGCCCGAAAGGGGCCAGCTTCGTATATGCATGAATCGCCTTGTAATGTGATGACCTGTCGTGATGGTACATCGCGCGCTGCTTGTCGAGCACAAAAAGCATTTCATTGAACGCATTAAAGTTCACCAGCGTTCTATAATTCCTCTACATCAAAGAAAAGGCGCGGTATCTGTCACGCAGAATCTCGCTATCATTCTCACTGTCGACAAGGGGAATTATGAAGAATGTGACGAGAACAGTCTAAGTAGGATCACGGCCGGCCTCAATGCGCGGCGCGCGCATTGAGACCGGCCGTGGTAAGATGGACAGTTGGGCGAGTTGGTACAATTGCATAGTGGGTGGAACAGCGCGAAAAGACGAAACACAAGAAGAGAAACACAAGAGACTTCTCGTTCCACCCACTATAGAACAGTCTAACACTGGCTGATCATGACATTAATTCATTTATATTGCCTTGTGTGTCTTTTTCATGTTTTGATCGGAGTTTCGTGTTATGTCGTGTGTCAAAGCCAGGCAATAAAAAGAAATCCGGGGAGTCGCACAGTGGTAAGATGCTGGGCTGGGGATCCAAGGCATGTTCGATTCCCCGGTGAGAGACAAGGTTTATTAATTTATTTTTTTAGTGTAGATGCAATCAGAGCCGCCGCAAAAGCGTTATACCTTTGCTGACGACAACGATTCCGAGAGCGAAATTTTTGGTATGCATTAGAGCCTCAGTCCATTCCTAGAAACGTGTGAATAAAGGTCCCCGTTGTTCACTCGTTTCTAGAATTTTACTGAGGTTTTAATGCTTACTAAAACCTTCGCTATCAGTGTTTTTCCTGCGCTCGTGGCGAGTATATAAAGCTGTCATAGAAAACCAAAGGACAGCGTTTTACAAGGTGTCCCGGAATCCTGAACCTGGGCGCATAATAATAATAATAATAATAATAATTAATAATAATAATAATAATAATAATAATAATTAATAATAATAATAATAATAATAATAATAATAATAATAATAATAATAATAATAATAATAATAATAATAATAATAATAATAATAATAATAATAATTGGTTCAGAGGAAGGGAAAGGCGCAGTATCTGTCACACGTGTCTGTGGACACCTGAATCGAGCCGTAAGGGAAGGGAGGAAGGTGGGAATGAAAGTGGAAAGAGAGAAAGAGGAGCACACTCAGGTTCTCGGGGCACCCTCGTTATTCCTCAGCTATAATTTTGTTTTCTTGACCGACTAACAAATATAATAATAACCCAGTGACAGCAGATGAACCACAATGGCGTTAATTGTTTCATAACGCCAGAAGGCACTCTGGAGAAAGAAGAGGCGCACGGAAAGTGTATTTGGATAAAAATTTACAATTGTTGCCAAATATAAAAATAAATTTCCCCTTCATGGATCACTGCCTTGTCGTGGCGGAGGGGCTTGCGAAACTCGATGAAGTCGTGAGCTCTGCTGTGTAGGGCCACCCAAGATAGACAGATCACGGCAGAGAGTTCTGACAAAATGTGATTCACTGGAGAAGGTAATGGCAACCCACTCCAGTATTTCCTGCCAAGAAAACCTTATGGCCAGTCACAATACCATTATCGATATGGCGCCGGAAGATGAGCCCCCCAGGTTGGAAGGCGTCCCACATGTTACTGGGGATGAACAAAGGGCGATTCCTAGTAGCTCCAGGACGAATGAAGCGGCTGGGCTAAAGCGAAAAGGACGCTCAGTTGTGGATGTGTCGGGAAGCGACCGGAAAGTCCGATGTTGCAAGGAGATATATCACATAGCAACATGGAATGTAAGATCTATGACGCAAGGTAAACTGGATATCGTCAAGCGAGAAATGGACAGATTGAACATTGATATCTTGGGTATCAGCGAGCTCAAGTGGACCGGAATGGGAGAATTTAACTCCGGCGACCATTATGTCTTTTATTGTGGGCACGAATCCAAGAGAAGGAATGGGGTCGCTCTCATAGTAAACAGAAGAATGGGCAAAGCAGTGCTAGGGTACAACCCCAAAAACGACCGAATGATTTCACTTCGGATCCAAGGTCACCCTTTCAACATAACAGTTATCCAAGTCTATGCACCGACCGCTGCTGCTGAAGAAGCTGACGTTGAGAGATTTTATGCGGACCTACAATGCCTTTTAGACCGCACCCCATCATCAGACGTCGTTTTTCTCATAGGAGACTGGAATGCTAAGGTCGGGAGTGAAGAAATATCCGGAATTACAGGCAAGTTCGGTCTTGGTGAGCCAAATGAAGCTGGGCAGAGGCTAGTAGAGTTCTGTCAAGAAAACAACCTGACCATAGCGAATACTCATTTTCAACAGCACAAGAGGCGCCTGTACACATGGATTTTACCGGACGGTCTGTACAGGAATCAGATCGATTATATTATTTGCCGGCAGAGATGGAGAAGCGCTATACAAGCAGTAAAAACAAGGCCTGGGGCCGATTGTGGCACCGATCATCAGCTTCTTGTTGCCAAAATTAAGCTTCGATTGAGGAAAACGCAGAAAACTAGAAGGCCTTTCAGGTATGATCTGGATCATATTCCATTAGAATATGCTGTGGAAGTGAGGAATCGATTTCAAGAATTAGATCTAGAAGACAAAGAGCCCGAAGAGATGTGGACTGATGTTCGTGACATAATACAAGAAGTTGCTACTAAGGTAGTTCCAAAGCAAAAGAAATGCAAAAAAAGCAAACTGGTTATCTGATGAGGCTTTGCAAATAGCTGAGGAAAGGAGGATGGCAAAAGGTATGGGGGAAAGAGAAAGATACAAGGTTCTCAATGCGGATTTTCAGAAAATAGCAAGGAGAGATAAGAATGCCTTCCTGAACATAGTGTCAAGCAGTTGAGGACAACAGCCAATTAAAGAACACAAGAGCTCTGTATAAGACAATCAAAGATATCAAAGGAAGCTTCTGTGCTAAGCTGGGCGTGATAAAGGACAAACGAGGCAAGGACCTCACTGAAGCCTCAGAGATAAAGAAGAGGTGGCAGGAATACACAGAAGAACTGTACAAGAAGGACCCGGATGTGCAAACCCAACATAGGACGGTTGTGATTACTGATCTCGAGCCGGGCATCCTGAAGAGTGAAGTTGAATGGGCCTTAGCCAGCCTTGCTAAGAACAAAGCTAGCGGAATTGATGGCATTCCAGCTGAGTTGCTTCAAAACCTCAACCATGACGCTGTTAACATTCTGCATACATTATGTCAGAAGATTTGGACAACCCTGCAGTGGCCACAGGATTGGAGGAGGTCGGTTTACATCCTCATTCCAAAGAAAGGCAGTGCCAAAGATTGTTCCAACTACCGCACGATCGCGCTTATTTCGCTTGCTAGCAAGGTGATGTTAAAAATCCTGCAAGGTAGGCTGCAGCAGTATGTGGATCGGGAGCTTCCGGACGTGCAAGCTGGGTTTCGCAAGGGCAGAGGAACTAGAGACCAAATTGCCAACCTTCGCTGGATCATGGAAAAAGCAAGAGAGTTCCAGAAACCCATTTACTTCTGCTTTATTGATTATGCGAAAGCGTTTGACTGCGTAGATCACAGCAGATTGTGGTAAGCTCTCCAAGAGATGGGAGTTCCAATTCACCTCATCTGTCTCCTCAGGAACCTTTATGAAGGGCAAGAGGCCACAGTCAGAACTGGGCATGGTCTTACTGATTGGTTTCCGATTGAGAAAGGGGTGAGGCAAGGCTGCATACTCTCGCCCTGCCTATTTAACCTATATGCAGAGTGCATCATGAGGAAGGCCGGTCTGGACGAGTCTTCAGCTGGAGGGAAAATTGCTGGAAAACGTATCGACAACCTTAGATATGCGGATGATACCACGTTAATAGCAGAAAGTGAAGTGGAACTCAAGAGACTTCTGATGCGCGTACAAGAAGAGAGTGAGAAGTTTGGGCTTAAACTGAACATTAAAAAGACGAAGATCATGGCGTCTTGCCCTATCAAGTCCTGGAGCATCAATGGACAAGAAGTGGAAGCTGTGACAGATTTTCTGTTCTTGGGCGCCAAGATTACCTCTGAAGGAGACTGCAGCCATGAAATTAGGAGACGCCTGCTTCTGGGAAAGAGAGCAATGGTTAGCCTTGACCGCCTAGTAAAGAGCAGAGACATTAGTCTGCCAACCAAGATTCGTATAACCCGTGCTATGGTCTTTCCAGTTGTGATGTACGGATGCGAGAGTTGGACTGTGAAAAAGGCTGACCGCCGAAGAATTGACGCGTTTGAATTGTGGTGCTGGCGAAGGCTCGTAAGAGTTCCTTGGACTGCCAGAAAATCAAATCAGTCGATATTGTCGACCATAAACCCTGACTGCTCATTGGAGGGTCAAATTCTAAAGTTAAAGCTCAGCTACTTTGGTCATCTGATGAGAAGAGAGGAGTCGCTGGAGAAAGATTTGATGTTGGGAAAGGTTGAGGGTCGCCGGAGAAGGGGTAGGCAGCGAACGCGATGGTTAGATGGCATTCTCGAGGCATTGCAGATGAAGCTATGTGATGTTAAGAAGATGGTGAGAGACCGGAAAGCGTGGCGTGACATGGTCCATAGGGTCACGAAGAGTCGGACACGACTGAACGCCTGAACTGAACTGATAAAAATAAATTTAAGAGAGAAGCGCAGTACCTGAACTTGAGAAATAAAAGATTACGCAAAAGCATATGATAAACTGGAGACACACGTACCGAGGAAGGAAATTGAACTAATCCGAAGCAGGATTGTAAAATAAAGGGGTTAGACCTTCTCTGTGACTGAAGCCTTGTGGTGTAAAGCATCCGCACGCCAAGTTTCAAGGGTGCTTCTAAGTCTTGCCTGCTTCTGATAACTTCGTAAGAGAGACAGTAGCTCGCGTGAGGCTATTAACCACTGTTTCGCATGTGTACCGCGCATGAGACAATGAGTATTGTGCGGTTGTGTAATATTTTGGCCCTGACATTAATTTTTACATTCATGTATTGCGCTAAAAATACATCGTTTCGCCGGCATTGTCTCGATAACAGTAAGTGAACGGATGGTAAACGGACTAAGGAGGAACCAAAGGCGTGTTTTCGGTTCACGATCTCCCTGAATGATCATTCATGCATGTAGGCACGAAGTCTATGTATTCATTTGCTGACTTTAGAGGTTTACGTTGCCATCAGTCTTCGAAACTGAATACTTAAGCTGCCACGAACTTTCATCAAATTACTAGAAAACAAGGCGTGTTAGTTCCAAGAAACTCTTACAGATTGTGAAGTATAGTGGTGAGGGTCGTCATAGTCAGGAGGACGCTCAGTGCCATGTGCCGAAATCACGAACGCTAATTCAGCCTATTGAATATCACGTATTAAAGAAGGGGAACCGTCAGGAAAACGCTATTCATACTCATGTTAGAAAATATAGACGGCAAGGGAGAGAGAAAAAAGAGAGAAACTTTTTAATGAAATGCGAGGAATTTAGGAGTTAATTTAAAACAGCTAACCAGGCAGCATGATAGTGTTCAACATGATCTTTGACAGTGGGGAAAGTATTTGGCTTGTGGGAGTTGTCATGCTATCGTGCTTGAGATTTCAATAGTTTGGTGAAAAAAAAAAAGAGGTTTCTAAATATAGTGATTTAAAGGGAGTCATCTATCGGGCCAAGAGGTCAGAGGACATCCGTGATCAGTAAAAAACTGGCAGGAAAATAAGAAATGATTTACAGCGTTCCGCAGTCATTGTCCGCTTTTAATGGCAGATTACTAGCAATCACCATAAAAAAAAAAAAAAAAAAACGTCCAGTAATGACCCTGCAGCAGCAGTGTTTGACAAAGCTGAAATTCTGAAAGAAATCTGAAGATAAATCTGACGGCATGGAGGTAGATGTAAAGGAAAACCACTGCTGTATATTAAGGAAATATAACCAACACGATCTGAGGGTATTCTAGCTGAAATTAAGTTGAAGAAAGAGGCATTGCATTGGCTATATCTATCAGAAGACCTTTAAAGAGCATCAGTGATGAGGAAGAACCCAGGGATAAGTCGGAAAGGATGAGAAACAAGGGGACCGACGAGGCCCTGAAATTTCCAGTGATAGCTAGGTTGTCCTCCTGGGGCACAACGCGCCCCTTCAAAAAATGGACAGCTATGTTTTATCATGCACTTAGTGTGACTGTCTGCAGCGTTTGAAGTAGCGCTAGTATTTAATGTCCAGAACTCCGTTAAGTCATAGCCCAAACACCTCGGTCGCAGACTCTAAACTAAGATCGTTCCCACCTCGCCTTCGCCCGGCAACTGAGACGGAACGAAAATACATTTCGCCATACCCCGCAGGTTTCAAATGTGTTCTTATACACTAAAAATGTGCTCGCGTCGTCGCCTAGACGAATGGGCGCTGCGATAAAGAAAACGTGGCCTGGGGCATTTCGTCTTTTTGGTCTTCTCCATTTTAGTCACAAACAAGCAGAATTCAGGGTTCTATGTGTGGCGTTCGCGAGAATCAGGATCGCATTACACGAAGCCTTTTTTTAGCAAGAATGGCTTTTCACCAAACAGCGACCGCATTTATCAACCAGTCGTGGTAGTTGGTTTCTCTCCTGCCTGCAGCATAGCCGGGTCGAATAACGATCTCAAGTTGCACTTACTGAGATTTATTCCCCGAAAACTGTGTTCGGTATCAGCATGTACAGCATAGAACAGTTTAGTGAGAAACATGCTAGGCATAGAAGTTAATAATCCTTTAATGCTGCTCTTTGAAATCACCTGAAAGAGTCTAAGGCTCTGACATCGGACGCTGGAAAGCATCGGAGCGATGCGTTCAATATTAAGACGAAAGCCTTTATTCCTTCATCATTGTCGTCAGCAAAAAGTGTCCCGCTTTTGCGGCGGCTCTGATGGTTGAGACGGGATAACGTCATGGAGGTCTCGACCAATCACAAAGCACCACCACAGTATGCGCGAATGCATGTCTTATATGGCTATATACCAGTCAATGACCAATCACTAATTAATGAATAATTAAGTGATTGATTACTTAGTACTGATTACTAAATAATTACTAGGTAAATAACAATTGCTTATTATTGATCGTACTAAGTACTAATCAATTACTAATTACCGGTGAGTGACCAATTACTACTTAATTATTGTCTAATTATTAATTAATAACTAGTGACAGTTCCGTAATTAGTTATTAATTAATTAATTAATAATACTGCATACCCGGTAAAATCAACCACACAACAGTAAACGTAGAACAACTGCGAAGATACATGGAGCGCGATCTCGTTGCTGCCAAGCAGAATTCACTGAATAAATGCACTCGCAGAATGCGAAAGAGTAGTCGCTTGCTTTACTCGTAGCAGCATTCATCGCTACATGCGCACCAGTCGCGTAGCAGAATGCAGCACTCAGGCTTTCGCCTTTCATCACTTTAGTCGCCAAAGTGTCCTCGAATTTTTGTGTCATGGAGATCGAGCATTTTTAATGGGCCTTTGCCTCCTAGCGACGCTAGACGCTAGGCATTCTCTCCACAGTCTCTTTGTGGTGTCACAAAGTAGACCGTAACTTTGAAACTGATAGTGCCGGGCTTCTCGTAGGCAAAAGTAGTCATTAGTGACAGCAAAACAGCTGTTTGGAATTTCGGAAAAGGAAGGGTTTCGGAGGAGGCCAAAAGGACCCTCCTTGCTTACCCTATTAATCGAACAATCTCCATCATATTTATACCTGCTCATGAATCTGTCCCTGCAACGAAGCTACACACTTGCTAGCTCGAGATCTCAACGACCGGGCAGCGATTGAACAGCCCGACTGCAGAGGAATATAACATCAAATGAAATCACTGAATTCTATAATTTAAATCGAAAGAGCTAGCCGCCCTCGGATCGGTCTCTCTCTAAAAATGAGGCGCGCATTTGGAGGCGGTTACAAGCCGGAAACTATACCTGGCCGGCCTGGATATTCCTGACACAGACCGGGGAGGAAGAAGACTCGAAATGCAAAAATTGCCAACAAAAAGGCACACTAGATCACATTATTTGGAAATGCGCCGACTCCCCAGGCTCCGGCATGAACGTTAATAGTAGAGAAGCATGGGAGGTTTGGCTGCGGAGCGGAGACCCCGCCGTTCAGCAGCAGGCCATTCGCCTGGCGGCTGAGGCGGTGAAGAACTCCTGTACCTTCAATAGTCCTTAGTCTTTCCCGACATCCCCCCCCCCCCCCCTTTCCTAGCCTTCGTTCCGGGGGCGGGAAAATAAAACTTTGCATTCATTCCTTTGAATGACCGCATCAGGAGACGTTTAACGTGATCAGTGCAGCGTGGGGGACCGATAGGACAGTTAATTTTTCGTGCTGTCCTGCCCCGAATACTACCTCACAAGATGAAGCTTCAGGACAATTTCTACTGCGAAGTCATGCTTCCTTGACCTCTCACTGAAATCTGTCCCATATCTTCATAGTGTGACCCAGTATTTCTGAACGTGCAGCGTGAATAAATGACGACGTTTTAATGTCCGAAACGTCACTACGGCACAATAACGTGAAGGCAGCACACAGTGCGTAGGAAGAGGGAATGAAGAATACTGAACTGCTTAGTTAAGTTTGGTTTGGATTTTGACGATCCCTATAAAAATCGGGCTGTTATATAACACCGCTTTTGCCTTAAGCCGGGAACCGGTCAATCAGGTTAAGGACGCGCTTTCGGGTCCTTTTAACAGAAGAAATACCTGACGCACAATGGGCTGGCTTAGACACTGGCGCGCTGAAATGATTTTCTAGGCTGCTGAGCCTCTCTGCGCTTTTTTTTGTGAGCTGTGCAAATGAGGAAGGAATGTCAACGGATGGTGTACGTACAAGTGAATACGTAATCTAAACCAGAAAGTTTTTGTAAACAGAGCCTGGCAGTATTTACATAACATATTAATACTACCATGCTCTTTCTGTGACATGAGCGGTATAATCAAATAATACGTAAAAAATTTAGAAGAATGCAGATTCCTAACGCCAAGTGCCTATACCGCCATCATTACTTTCGCGAACAAGAAATAAAAACGAACTACAGCATTAAGGAGGCTAAAGAGATTGTTTCGGCCGAAAGAGAGCTTGCGAAAGAGAGGCGCCGTCTGCTTTTCGTTCCATCATTTTCCTTTATTCAGTGTTTATCGCCATGCTTTCATATTTCTTCTTGCTCATTCATTTTTCTCGTTTGCATACAGCTGCTCAGCCCCATTTCCGTTATCTCACTTTGTTATTTTCCGGTATGTAGAAATTCTTTTATTTTTTGGCGCACATGGTCTACGATTTAGTTCGTCCCCTGTGATCATTTCTTTTGCACTTTCCTTGTTTGTCTTGCAGAAGGGAATGTAAATAGAATAGAGATGCGATAGTAAAAAGAGTGTGCGGTTCTCCTTCCTTCATCCCTTTCTTCCCTCCCCCTCCCCACCTACAGAGAAGAAAGGTGATTTTTTCTCTTTAGCCTACGAGTGGCGAGATGTGCCTCCAGTCTACGTTAAGCTCTGTGCGTAGAGACATTTGTTTTGAAAGCACATGACGAGAAAGTTATGGCGAACACTTTTCTAGCTCGTGCTCTTGCCTGGGATGCTCTCGATCGTCACTGTCCACCGTTTGCGAAACACATTTATGTGCCAGAGATTGTTCATCGTTAATAAATGTACCTGTCCAATAATAGCGCTTCTTAATTTTTAAGTTCAGCGAGAAAGCATTGCGTCACTAGGTCGTCTAATAGCAAAAAAGACTCGTCTACTCTCCTGCCTTCTTTTGTCCTTTCTGATAATCAAGCAAAATTGGTATTTGATCTATAGATGGCTAAAAATGATCTGTCACAGAAAGAGGTATGTAGGGAGGGACTACAATGGGGAGCTTCTGTAATTATAAAACTGATCGTACCTTAAAGCTAGCAGCCCTGTATGTCAACAAGAAGTTCAATCGGACCACGGTGATGCGAACCTCGCATCCCTGCCATGTCCTTGCCTTGCCTGTCTGTTAGCTAGCTTAGCGCTTTCTTTTCTCAACAACCTCCTTCCTTTTCGTCTGCATGAAACCTAACAAAAATGCTCACATGTTGAAAAAAAAAAAAAGTATTATCTTTCTCATATTTTTCCACCCAAGACTCGCCGCGCTGCGAGCGCATCTGGTCCTCCCCGTCGGAAGGTGGCAACGAGACGGTGGTGCGCTGCAGCGTCCGGGCGCTGCCCGACGACGAGCTGGGCTTCTCGTGGAGCATGCGCGACGCCGAAGGCGAGAAGCCCGTCGACGCTCTCGCTTCGCCCGGATCCAACGGCACCTTGAGCGTGCTCAGGGTGCCCCACCGCGCCTTCACCTCCTCCTCCGGTGACGTGACCATCTATTGTCGGGCGCGCAACGTCGTCGGGCCCCAGAGTAGCCCCTGCGTCCTAGCCGTGGACACGGCGGGTACGTTGCTATTTTTCATTTTTACGCGAAACGAAATGCAGCTCGTTCGGCCTAAAAGCCGTCGCCGCAGCCCAAATTGAGAAAAACGATGTAGGAGAAAGTGCGCGCGAGTACATTTCGTAGCAAAAGTGTGACGTAATCGTTGATTGCGCAGCATTCAGAGTGCTGTCGTACCATTTTGCTTCCCATCTAGCATCAATCTTCTGTTCAAGTTAGAGAGCACTTGGCAACAAGCATTCAAACGGACGTCGTGTGCACCCCTGACAAGTTTAAGTGCGAAGTGAGATATCGCGCCTTTCTTTCTACAAAAGCCTATCTAAAAACCCCTTACCCTTACGGCGCGGTTCAAGTGTCCACAGAAACAAGTGCGACAGATACCGCGCCTTTCCCTTCGTGAGTATCAATTATTATTATTATTATTATTATTATTATTATGTGCATTATGGGGCACATTATTAGGGCACATTATGTGCCCTCAGCTCTTAGAGTACATCCTACTGCGCGTTCCGCGAAAGAGCATGAGGGAATTCAGACCATTTCAGGTTTCTCCTCTTCATTCCCACTCCCCTCTGGACAGGATGCAGTGGTTATTTAACTCTTTTTGTCCTCACCTTGACATCTTCCAAAACTCGCTCTGTTCATTTACATTGGATGTTCGTAGCGTTGTATTCTAAATAGCACTTTATCACATATAACTCCCACTTTCTAGCCTTAAATTGTATTTACTTCACTTTTTGCTTTTTCTCCTGTTCAATGCTGTCTGTATCTTGAACTACTTTTTATCCGTTTCTTGCTTATATTTCAACTTTAAACTTTATATTCGAATCTTACTGTCCCTTGTTCAATTTTACTTCTTTATTGTATTATTCTGTATTTCTAGCCTGTGTTTTAAGTACCATGCACTTGTTGCGCCTGGAATGGTTGTTTATTTTATGTATATTTCTATATTACTATAATCAATGTCAGTTATCTGTTTTTTTTTTCTCTTCTACCTACCGTTCTTTTTTTTTTTCTTTATTTCCTGGTGTGCTAAAAAATTCTCTCACTGTGTATATAAGTGATGATACTCATTGTTTGCTTAATTTCCGTGATACTTTTCGTCTCAGTTTCATTTCATGTATTATTTATTTCTTTTTTTTTTGTGTTCTCTCTGTGTGTGTAAACATGTTTGTGCTTTTTCATTTTTTTTTTGTGCTGCAGCACAAGGACCACATGGTTGTTCCTGCGCACATTAAATAAAGATTGATTGATTGATTGATTGATTATTATTATTATTATTATTATTATTATTATTATTATTATTATTATTATTATTATTATTATTATTATTATTATTATTATTATTATTATTATTATTATTATTATTATTATTATTATTATTATTATTATTATTATTATTATTATTATTATTATTACTTGTGCTGCAGCACAAAGACCACATGGTTGTTCCTGCGCACATTAAATAAAGATTGATTGATTGATTATTATTATTATTATCTCCTTAACTATCTCCTTGATCGATTCTGCTTTGTCAGTGTCAATGGACAGACTTCTTTCGTTTACCCTGCAACGAGTGGAGTTCCTCAAGGTTCAGTACTAGGCCCGCTTCTCTTCTCCGTTTTTATTAATGATGTTTCCTCGGCGATAAAGAACTCCTCGTTTCTTCTTTATGCTGATGATATAAAAATATTCAAGGTAATACATTCTTTTCAAGATTGCGTGTTGTTGCAATCGGACATATCTGCTTTTTCTGATTGGTGTGCGATGAATCGACTTACCCTCAATTCTTCCAAAACTAGGGTTGTGTCCTTTACTCGTAAAACACATAGCTTTCTCTACCATTATTCTGTGAATTCTGTGCTGTTGGATAGGGTTGATGAAATTAATGACCTTGGTGTACTTTTTGACCGCACCCTCAGCTTCTCCTCTCACACTAACCGCATTGCTCAGCGGGCTATGCGCACACTCGGATTCGTTTGCAGACTTTCGAGAGAGTTCCACACTCCACTTCCGTTCCTAAAACTGTACCTGTCCATATGCCTGCCGGTCTTGGAGTATGCGTCGGTTGTTTGGAATGGCACTTGCAAATCGAACTTGGACAAGGTTGACAGAGTACAAAAAAAATTTTTACGGATATTTCATTATCGCTTTCCTTGCGCAACTTCCCCCTCTCGCTCCACCAGGAGCGCCCAACTGAATCTTCCTTCCCTTCACTGCCGTCGTATCAGACTTGATATCATATTTCTGTACAAACTCCTTCATGGCCACATTATGTGCCCTCAGCTCTTAGAGTACATCCTACTGCGCGTTCCGCGAAAGAGCATGAGGGAATTCAGACCATTTCAGGTTTCTCCTCTTCATTCCCACTCCCCTCTAGACAGGATGCAGTGGTTGTTTAACACTTTTTGTCCTCACCTTGACATCTTCCAAAACTCGCTCTGTTCATTTACATTGGATGTTCGTAGCGTTGTATTCTAAATAGTACTTTATCACTTAAAACTCCCACTTTCTAGCCTTAAATTGTATTTACTTCACTTTTTGCTTTTTCTCCTGTTCAATGCTGTCTGTATCGTGAACTACTTTTTATCCGTTTCTTACTTATATTTCAACTTTAAACTTTATATTCGAATCTTACTGCCCCTTGTTCAATTTTACTTCTTTATTGTATTATTCTGTATTTCTAGCCTGTGTGTTAAGTACCATGCACTTGTTGCGCCTTGAAGGGTTGTTTATTTTATGTATATTTCTGTATTACTATAATCAATGTCAGTCATCTGTTTTCTTTTTTTTTTTTCTCTTCTATCTACCGTTCTTTTTTTTTTTCTTTATTTCCTGGTGTGCTAAAAAATTCTCTCACTGTGTATATAAGTGATGCTACTCATTGTTTGCTTACTTTCCGTGAAACTTTTCGTCTGTTTCATTTCATGTATTATTTATTTATTTTTTTTGTGTTCTCTCTGTGTGTGTAAACATGTTTGTGCTTTTTCATTTTTGTTTCTTTTTTTTTTATTTGTGCTGCAGCACAAAGACCACATGGTTGTTCCTGCGCACATTAAATAAAGATTGATTGATTGATTGATTGATTGATTGATTATTATTATTATTATTATTATTATTATTATTATTATTATTATTATTATTATTATTATTATTATTATTATTATTATTATTATTATTATTATTATTATTATTATTATTATTATTATTACATGAAATATTCGCAGAATGAAGAGTCAGTGTTAAAAGCGCTTCACGTCCTCCTAGGCCGTCATTGCACCCGCCACCGCTTCGGTGGTGGACGACGGCTGTTGTTGCGGCGCGCGTCTTTCTTTCCCTCTTTCTTTTCTTTCTTCTCTATTTTTTCTTCTGTCTGCACGAGGCAGCGGAGGTGGCTCAGCTACAGAGCCAGTAGCAGGCCTGTACATTTTCTTTTCTTCCTATACAGCCACAGCAACAACAACGTCCTCCTAAGGCGAAGCTTGGGCGTACCCCTGATTTTTGCGCCTTCGCCTAAAAAGAGTTTCCTGTGCTTAGATCATGCCGTGCGCGCGAAACGACGTGGCTGTCATGAGTGACGTCATCATCGGACGTGCAAAATTTGTTTGCATTAGGCAATATGTGACTTTTTACTTGTCAGGTGACCCAATAATCCTAAATAATTCATGCAACTTATAAACCAGACACGCATCCTCACGGTGATGTCCTCTCAGATAGTCATATAGACTCAAATTGCTGCTTGATCGCGCGCCAAGCTTAGGTGTGTGGCACATAATGAAATGTTTGAGTAAGAAACGCTACACATCAGAAAGGCAGGACGCGACTCTGACTTTTCAATAATTTTGTTTAGCTCACTGTCGCGCCATTTACGCTATATTATACGTTGTTGATTGGCCATTGGTGCGACGCCCTAGCGTTTGGAGCTAGCACTGTTATATATATATATATATATATATGATTAGTAATATTTCTTTAATACATTTTTTTGCGATCTCATGGAAGCGAACAGTGGATCATTTAATTATTAACTCATAACCATTTTTTGACCTTATACTGGAAGAGGCCGTTTTAACGTCCTCAGCTCCTCTTTCGCTGCACAAAAATTGTAAGTGCAGTGCTATCGTGGCTATGGCATAGCTGGGGCGGCGTCAGAGCCATCAAGCGGCCTAAAATTAGATAAATCTGTAAAGATTCAGAGTGTCAGGCTTAACATAACGTCAAAACTTCTGCGGGTCTAAATGCCGTGGCAGTCGTGCAATATAAAACAACGGAAAGAAAAGGAAATGGTGGGAGCCGGTGTTTGGCGTATAACTGAGAGGAGAAGGTAGTTTCGCCGCATGCACCGTACTTTGTTCCCTGCGTAAAGTTCTTGCCCTCCGCTGAGCTCCACGGCCTGAAATTCGTCATCGCCACAAAGCCTCCGTTGTTCGCGAAAGAAACAACAACAACAACAAATAATAATAATAATAATAATAATAATAATAATAATAATAATAATAATAATAATAATAATAATAATAATAATAATAATAATAATAATAATAATAATAATAATAATAATAATAATAATTATAATAATAATAATAATAATAATAATAATAATAATAATAATAATAATAATAATAGCACAAGATCGCCGATAACTTCAAAAAGAGGCAGGCCAGTCAAAGCCAGGGCAAGGGTTGTTGGACTTGGACCAAAAGAAAAGTCATGTGAGATGTGCTATAATGAGGTCAGGTATAGATGCAGAAAAAATGTAAAAGAAAACGACAGGTGACGTTTAAAAAATTTCTATAAATGAATTCCGGCAGATACACTTCAGTCTGCGCGTGTGTGAGAAGTCGAAGACTTTACGTATCATTACATTACGTCACTTACTAAAGTCCTGAGCTACGTTACGTTAAATGAAATCTATGAATGATAAGTCGTGACTATCACCATGAGTAATGGCGGTGTGTAATTTTTATTCCGAAAGCAGTACTACTTTCACTTCTCAGCCCTTCGCATAGCGAGGCGGTAGCTACCGTTGTCCTTTAGCGTGACCTTTGGCGTGCCGCCACGCACAGCTGCGCAATAACAGGGGCCCCAACTCGCGCCGTCAACTCGCGAGCCGGTAGCTACCAACCGCGGCCTAACTCCCGCTCCCTCCGTGAGGGAGCGCTACAGCCGTAGTGACGTCATCCCATCTGCCGCAAAAACAGGTTCCCCAACCACGGCCGGTCTCGAGGGAGAGCGCGTTTGTCTCTTCTCTTACGGCCTCTCCAATGGGGTCTGTTTCTACCGCCCGCCGCGCCTCGGTGGTGTCGCCACCGCCCCACTGCTGCTCCTCCGCTACAACCGTTCACGCGCAAGGGAAACACGCGCTCGCTCTTCGCTCCGCCCGCATCGGTTGCAACCGGCAGGTCCTGATATTTCACCCCTTATGGCTTATAGGAAGAAGCCGTAATCAGCGTCTGATTTATCGTGTATGAGCAATAAAATCGTCAATAATGCGCGTGCGCGCGAGAGCGCGCGCGCCTTCGTCAGTGCTGTCGCGCACGGTCGAATGAAGTTTCGGGTGCACTTACATCAACACCTTTTGCCCCTAAATTTTTCACAAAACTATATCTACCATTTTATGCAGTGTGCCTTTGAAAGCTGTAAGCAGGTATAGCGCGACATGACGCTATTGCATGGCAAACTGTTCGGTGGATATTCCAAGTACTCTGTCAACCGCTGCCGTTTTCGTTTAGAGCAAAAGAGGCACTGACGAAAATTCATAGCACGTTTCAGATTCAGAGTAAGGAACAAAAATTTACGCATACAGTTAAAATTTCAGTTGTCTAGTGATGTGGGCTGTTCTAGCTTCGTTTAAAACAAATCAGTAGGTTGAAAGACAGCAGATGTATACGTATAGTCTCACGACTGACGCACACGTAGACAGTCCGTAGTCAGTTTAATACCAGTGATAAAAAAAGAACAATTAATCAAGGAAATGGGTATAAACAGATATGCATAATTGAAAAGAGCAGCAAGCAATAAAAAAAATGTCCTTCAAAGTTAACACATTGCGCTCATTCATCAAAACGGTACATGCGGCTAGAAAATTAGTCTCAAAATCTTTCTGGACGGTTTGTGCACATAAGGAGCTGGCCTTTCGTTCCTGTATGTCACCTTCTCAGCATAATTGACAAGAAGGAGTCTGAGAAATTTCTCACATATTAAAGAAGCGGACCTTGGTCATTGTCAATGCCTTCCGGGCAACTCAGCAAAGGTGAGTTCTGAAGTGCTGGCTGGATTAAGATTTGAAGGACTTCAAGGACATTTGTGTGTGGTAGGTGCATGACAGCTTTTTCAAAAAAAAAAAAAGACACAACCTTGTCCAAGAGAGCTACAAACTTTGGTTTTGGATAATGCAGTCCGCTAGAATCTTGTCCTCGCAGAATAGTGTACATGGGGCTGCTTCTTTCGCTGGTTTCAAGAAGGATGGCACAAACGTCACACCCGAAGTCACTGATTAACCTCACAATGTATCCAGCGACGTAAGCTAAACCAGAATACGTGACAGTGGGTAATGTGATGATAGGAGATACCATCACTTCTTTCAGTTCTTCGGTTACTGATTGCGGCAGAGCTGAAATGATTGCCTAGGCGCGCAATACAGTGCGACATACAACTCCTATAGTCACCTCTGAATAAATAGCACAGAGAAAAGCTCTTATATCCATTATTGAGGAGTGTCCCTTGAGTAACAGTGGCGAATGTGTAATAAGCAAAGCATTCTACCAAAATAATGGGGCAGCGATTGCTCTCTAAGGCAGGCATTACTGCACAGATAGTTACAAGGAACTATTAGTTCAAAAACATACTAGAAAAAGAAATAAAATATTGCTAGGAATTAGTGCTTGAAATAGATTTCCTGTTTTTTTTTTTCATGAAATAATCATGATATCATGTAAACATTTCATTAAACCAACGTTTATTTCCAAAATTAAAATAATGTTTATAATACAACATAAAACATTTGCTGGTCTATAAATTATAGCAAAATTGAAAACAAAACTTAAAAGCGTTAACTCTGACGTTATACTACTACTTTATGTCATGTAAGCATTGTGCAACTTACATTACATTTTTATAAAATTATTTTCATCTTCGGTGTTACCTCGATGGTTTCTCATCTAGCGCTGAAAGACGGTTTTGCCATTGTTGCTGTTATGTTTGCCTTGAAGAAGCTTCGATGTGATCACTGCTCATTCACTTTTTATATTCTTCTTGTACAGGCTTGGGCAAAAATTCAGATTAAAATGAACAAAAGTAGATACCATGCCGCAATACATGTCATATGCTTGTCGAGCGTTTGCTGAGCGACAGTGTTTTTTAATATAAAGACTCCATTCACGTGTGTAGCATGCTGACAGGATGCCGCTGCAGCATCTACCTTCTGTAATCTTTCATTTAGGGGCTGCACTCACCACGAAACCCGCGGGCGACAGCGCGAAACTAGGCAAAAGCCACCCGCCGCCACTGAAGCAGATGCGGAGCGAACAGTGAGCAGGTCGCGCCCCTTGCGGCGGCGGAGAGCGTGACTCAAGGAGAAAAGTTCCCATTGTTCACGCGGCGATTGAAAAGGCCGTAAGAAAGAGCGCGCACTCTCTCCCTCGAGACCGGCCGTGCCCCGACTCCCGCGAGAGAGCGCGACGTGCAACAGGGGTGCCACGTTCGCCGTTCGCCGCTCGGCGCGTAGCGGCCGCGGGATAGCGGGGGTGGGGTGCAGTTCTCTTTGGAGCGATTTTCAGACGCTACGCAATTAGTGTGATAATTAATAAAGAGGCGACTTATTCCATGTGCTTAAACTGATTCCTGCCATTCTTTTACGTCTATCTGGAGACATCGTGCACGCTTAAGTTGTCATTCGGAGCAGCGCGCGATGTTTGAATCGCTATCTGAAACTCTCAACATTTCTTCCTGCGGACAGTTACAAATCGTCCAGATGAGTAATTTGTACTTAATGTTTGCAACGAAGCGTGGTGTTCTGCATTCGTTTTTCCCGTAAGAGAATAAAGGCTACTGCCCAGGAGCGCTATTAACACGCGGAGAAAAACAGTGTACATATGCGAATCAAAGCTTGTGCTTCGTAAGGCCTCTTTAGGAACACCTATTTTTTACAAACCTTATTTGCGAACACCTGCTTACATTTTGCAGCTTGCGCTTATTAATACATAACAACGTTTATCTTAAATCGCTAGTAATCTGTAATATATCTCTTTAATAGGTGTTCTTTATGTGCCCTAATCACCGCTTATATACATTACAAATACAGTGTGCGAGCAAAAGCAAAACACATTTATTCACTACCGTACCAATTTAAACCACTGTGGTATTTACCGGCAAAAAAAAAAACAATAAACAAGGTATACGCGACTCGTAATTAACATATACGTATATCACGGACATTTGTTTGCGTGCCACTAACCAAAGGGTGAACCAGCTGTTTAGATGAAAAAAAAAAACAAAAAAGTCAAGTACAGTTACGGCATTACTTCAAATAAAATGTGAAAAATTAAACCTGTCACATACGTAATACGTTCATAGTGGGCACTTGAGTGCGGACGCTTTATTTACTGGCATAAAATGGTACAGAGCAAACAAACAAAAAATAAAAGCACTGATAATTGCACGTCGAATTGGCAGGTATGATGCAGTTCTTGGCGCGCACCGAGAGAAAGCGGAAAAATGCGAAAAAGATGACGAGCACCTAATACGCAAGCAATTAATAATGCCGAAATCAAATACGGACATAATGCGTGTTTATTCTTTGAGTGTGTTGTATGAAATATGAATCGACTGGATATACTTGCAACTACTGCTTACCGGATTATATATAATCGGGCTACTTGCCGCAGGTGCTCTTTGCAATACTAACCAGACTATAATTGTTAACAAGGTTGATATTACACGTGAAATACTTCCAAGGGATTTTAATTATTTTCCCTTTGGGAACTCTTGTCGTGATTCGCTTACTTCGCAAAGAGCGAAGCCGCAAAAACACATTAAATTTCATTGCTTCAAGTGGGAGCTTTTCTGGTGCTTCAAGTAGGTAAACTTTTTTAACCTTACATTTTACAGGAAGTTTGCAAAATCTGAAGTGCAAAGCAGTCGAAAAGGACCGTGCATCCGAGCCAAATTTTTGAGTAAATTGCGACCTAGCTTCGAACCTATAGCGCTATTTTTGTTCGTGGTCAGAAACCGTGCCGGCTTCACAATCTCTCTTTCGCAGAAGGATGATCTAGCGGAAGCGAATTAAACGTATACAGCCTCTGCGTCCTCTATTTTCCGTCGTTATTTCTTTTTCAAAGCTATTCATTTTTTTTTTATTTTGTATGTGCATAAAACAGGACTAGAGCTACCTTCTGGAGGCAATGACTTTCATATTACCGGTGGCTTGCGCACCCTAGAATGGAAACATTTTCTTGAAGAATTAGGTCATCTCTACCTCCATGCGGGGTAGTCCACATTTAATTAATTCCAACTGAATGCCGACTTTTCTTGTGGCTTCAGTGACGTACTGTAGTCGGCATAGTTGGCGTGGGAAACAACGGAATATACCATTTTGGACTGTTTTGATAATGGGGTTACTGTGACCTGTTTTAGTAAGTGCTCGAACGCACGTGTTGTATGTTTCACTTCTTCATACATCCTGCCTCCACACTACCCGCTTTTCAGAACGACTACATTTCTGGACGTGAATTAGGTGTTTTAGGAATGCTAAAACAAGCTGTACGGCGAGTGAAGCGTGCTGTGCGAGTCGTACGCCGGCCCTCTCCAAGCTGTTTTCTTCGGAGCCAACTCCTGTCATGTTACTTCCCCGAGGCGTTGCCGACGGCCAAAATGGAAAATAAATTAGGTGATTGCTAACAGTACTGAGCACCGTTAACAGGCATATTTGTAAAATCTTGTCGCGAACAGCTCGAGACGGCGCACAAGCGAACAAGAACGTACAGTCCGCGCGGTACCCGCCCCCCCGCACAGCGCGCATACGCGGCCGCCCGGACGGCTGACACACCAGTTGCTGGTGGCGCCCTCTGCGCTGCGGCGCCTCCGTCATCGCAAAAGCGGCCCCTCGCTGCCATGCATTTCGCGGCGAAGTCGACACACTGCCCAATCTTCTAGAGCGCTATAACCGCGGCCTTACCCCCGCTCCTTCCACGAGGGGTGCTACAGCCGGAGTGACGTCATCCCATTTGCGGCAAAAACAGGGGCCCCAACTCGCGCCGTCGGCTCGCGAGGCGGTAGCTACCAACCGCGGAGCTACAGTTGTGTCACATGCTCCTAAAGCAAAGAAGAATTATGGGGCTGCAGCCGCAACTACCGCCGGGGGTGCAACGTTGGATACTAAGGAGGTGGCCTAGCGGCAGGTGGAACCAACGCAGTCTCCAGGGATGCTTTCATTTCTGCTGGCGTAAAGAATGCCGTTGCAGCCGGTGTCGGAGCGGCAGTTGTACATTCTGCCTTAACCTCACCCACAACTAAGTATATCGTTGAAGCCACGGCACTCTTTGCCTCGCTACTAGTTATACATAGAATAACCAGGTAGCACCCCACAATAAACAATAGTTGAAACATATGCCGTGGCCAGAGTGAATCACTGCATAACCATAAGCATAACCACAAACACCACAACCAGCTACACCACCAGCTGAACCTAGGCGTAGCCATAGCTATTGCTTTAGCAATTACCAGGCTTAGCTAAGCCATTGCCAATTTTTTAAAATAAAATTCTGTCTAGGATGTATCACTTGAGCAAAAGTATTATCAAGCTAATTTGCCCCATGGGCCATCATATCATCTGTAAACAAAATCGCGGATTGCTACACGCAGCTTGCAGTGAGCCTTTGGGGGTGCCCGAATTCACAACGCAGGAGTTTTAAAAGCAGACTGCCTCAGCAATTACGCATCATACTTTGCCACATACATTTTCAAAACCGCTGGTCAACGTTTAACGATCAGCCACCACTTCTGGTGCTCTGCGAAACGCGAAAAATGTTGCGGTAAGTTATGCTTACGTGTGTTTCTATCAGTCGCCCTCCGAACTCGCACCGCCGTACTTTTCGCGGTGTTTTAAAAAGTAACTCCCCCGGTAGTGAGATTTCATACTTTGATAATCTGCTCTAGGATGTTCATGGTTTCTCTGCAGTGAATAATGACATCATATGTGGCCCGTAAAATGAGAAAACGGCTTTGGGATCATTCAGTTCCACGTATTCCTCTGGGCACTAACCCTACTTTTCACCCCCAGTCGGCTGCGGCACCGCTAGCGCCCTCTTGGCTTGTACTTTGGTTACAGTGGCTAGCCACTGTACTTTGGTTTGTAAACAGGTGTTGTTCTATATGCGCGAATTTCCTGTTGACATCATAGCCTCTCCTGAAGTCATAACCAGATGTGACGTCATAACGACGTCAAGGCCGATTATTAGAAATGGCCGGATTTGACTTCATGATGACGCCACATCCAGACATGCCGTCACCAGGTGACGATGTTACAGATCCAGTCACAGTCACATATATTATGGTGAGGCTACCCCCCAAAAAAACATAAAATAATGTGCCTCTGCCCGTGCCACTAAGTATAACGGGCTAGTCACAGTCACAGTAATCTCTGTCATTATCATCATCACTGTCGCCATCATTAATTACCACTGTCATTATCAGTCAGCTTCTACTCCTAACTAGCGGCACCGGCCTCCATAGCAACCGCGCTGACATGACGCTAGACAAGAACTAAGAAACGTTTCTCACGTGCCCGGTGTGGCTACATCAGGATGATTGACAGCTATAGTGTGTCCGGACGAATGAACGCCGACATTATGTTTAGCTGATTTAGGCTTTTATAATGATGAAGGAGGCCTAATTAAGATCTCTAGTGAAACTTTGAGGTGATGAACATGACCACTTTTGAAGCGCAGCGTGTAAAACTAAGACCTCACCGTGGTGAAAAACTAAGATACCCCACCGGGATGGCGCAGCCCTCCACTTAGACACCTCGTTCTCTCTTTCAGCAATCGATTTTACCTATTGAAGATGATGGTGGGCTACCGCTGGGCATGATCATGTTAATGGGCCTGCACAGTATATGGCGATCCAGAATGGCTTTCAGGCATGCAGACGTTGAGGCGAGGAAAATACGGCAGTATTTTCGCAAAGCCGTTGCGAGTGTTATTGAAGTTTTCAAGACACAAAACGAAGTGCCTGAGTGGCTTCCGAGGATGGAAGTATTGCTGCAAATGCCTAATTTGTAATGAACACGCAGCCCAAATTGCGTGGTTTTAACCCATGTTGTGTATTTGTCGCGTAATATTCTGTGTGTGTGTGTGTGTGTGTGTGTGTGTGTGCGTGTGTGTGTGTGTGTGTGTGTGTGTGTGTGTGTGTGTGTGTGTGTGTGTGTGTGTGTGCGCGTGTGCGTGTGTGCGTGTGTGCGTGTGTGCGTGTGTGTGTGTGTGTGTGTGTGTGTGTGTGTGTGTGTGTGTGTGTGTGTGTGTGCGTGTGTGTGTGTGTGTGTGTGTGTGTGTGTGTGTGTGTGTGTGTGTGTGTGTGTGTGTGTGTGTGTGTGTGTGTGTGTGTGTGTGTGTGTGTGTGTGTGTGTGTGTGTGTGTGTGTGTGTGTGTGTGTGTGTGTGTGTGTGTGTGTGTGTGTGTGCGTGTGTGTGTGTGTGTGCGTGTGTGTGTAGTAACGTTATTTATGTGTAAAATCTGATAACAATTATTAGGTAATAAAGAAAAAAACCGGGGTGGCGCAGTGGTTACGGCGCTTGACTACTGTTCCCAAAGATGCGGGATCGACTCCCGGCCTCGGCGGCTCCTTTTCGATGGAGGCGAAAAAAAAAGGCGCCTGTGGGCTGTGCGATGTCAGTGCACGTTTAAGAACCCCAGGTGGTCGAAATTTTCGGAGCCCTCCACTACGGCGTCTCTCATCGCCTCAGTTGCATTGGGACATTCAACCCTACAAACCAAACCGAAAACTGAGATAAGCGTTGAAAAAACGTTTGCTACGATGACGCAGCGGTCCAACGCCGTGGTCACTGAACCTTATTTATTTGCCGCTGCCAGGCTCAAAAACCCACTGGCAACAGTTGCAGGTCCAAGGCGAATGTGGTTCATAGTGGCGTCTGCTGAATGTATCTGCAGAAAGCGGTAACCATAACAGTCTACTATTAAAAAAAAGAAGGAACGTCCACGGCAGGACTCGAACCTGCAATCTTCTGATCCGGAATCAGACGCCTTATCCATTAGGCCACGCGGACCACACAGCAGATGGCTCAACAGTGGGTATAATAAAGGCTGAAAAAGTTTATAAAGTTCACTTTTGTTTATATTATTCGTGTCACATAGACTCCTATCGCCAAACCGTCTACATTTGCACCATTTACTTTCATCGTCGCGTGAAAGGTTGGCGGGAAGCCACAACAGACTTACAGGAAAGTTGTAGTTTTCATCACTGCCTCGCCTACTGAGATCAAACGAGCAAACCGTTTAAAGTGTAGTGTAGTCGGATTCAACTTAACTGGCCAGGTTCGCCCAAGAGGCGTTGTCTGTGCAAGACTGCCGAAGATCCATTGGCGTCGATAGGCCAAGATAACAACAGAAGCATATTAGCAGCTTGCTGGCGCATCCTACTGACTAACGTGTCGGTGCAG
Source organism: Amblyomma maculatum (assembly GCF_055883805.1). NCBI lineage: Eukaryota > Metazoa > Arthropoda > Arachnida > Ixodida > Ixodidae > Amblyomma > Amblyomma maculatum. The sequence goes on along the minus strand of NC_139347.1, from coordinate 59,580,239 downwards.
TTGTAAATTGGTTTATAGAAAATATTTATTGGGTTACAAGAAAGGAAAAGCGCAGTATCTGCCATATTTTCCGCGAATACTTGAAACGAGCCGTTAGGAAAGGGAGGAAACTGGGAGTGAAAGCGGAAAGAGATAACGAGGTGTCTTAGTGGAGGGCTACGGGGATCTTTATATACAAATTAGAGGATCTCTTAGATGCATTTTAAGAGGACAATGGCGAAAGCCTACCCTTCCTCTCCTATCATTTGCCTTTTATCGGCGTTCGTTGCAGTGCTACGGTTGGATGGTTCACAGGAAGGGAAAGGCGCCGTAACTGTCACACTTGCTCTGTGGACACCTGAACCGCGCCGTAAGGGAAGGAAGGAAGGTGGGAGTGAAAGTGGAAAGAGAGAAAGGGGAGCCGTAGTGGAGGGCTACGGAGTTGGGGATCTTTAACGTGCGCTGACATCGCACAGCACACGGACGCCACTGCGTTTCGCCTTCATCGAAACGCAGCCGCCGAGGTCGGGTTCGAACCCGGGAACTCCGGCACAGTAGTCGGGCGTCTTACCACTGCGCCACCCCGGCGGGGCATTTGCAGTGCTACATATAATTGGTTTACAGGAAAGGAAAGGCGCAGTATCTGCCACACTTTGCCGTGTGTGTTTGGACAGTAGACCATCACTCCTGTCACGTATCTTTGGACAGTAGACCATCACTCCTGTCACGTGGCGTTCTTTGGCGCGCGTTCAAGTGTGGCACTGCAGATGGCAGAAATGCTAGACAAGGACTAATCTATCCCTTTATTTCCGCCGCCCCAGTTCAGGTGCTTCAGATATAAGATAGCAGATACCGGGGCCGGCAAACATCTTTTCTTTCCTTTTGTACATACAATAAATAACCACTACAACAACAACTAATCTCGCGGAATCTCGCGGAATATGACAGATCTCGAGCACAACTCTCACTCACGGGAGTTCTTTTCATGAACCTAGAAAAGATTTCGCCCTAATAAAGGTGGAAACGGGACGAAGTATCGTAATAAGTCGCAAGTAAAACCCGGATGCCCCTTCGTGCCTCGCTTCTCGCTCCGTATTCATCGTGGCTATATCTCGCGTCACAGTTGCCATTACAACTATGTCGCCAGCCGTTTTCAACCCACCGAAGAGTCGAACCGGACAATAGCATTAACTGACTGAAGATGCTCCTGGGGCAGGATTCCCCCTCCCCCTCCTATTGCATCTTGTGAGCCGGTTGCTCGTAAGGCATCACTAAGACACATCCATGTGTGCCAGATTTTTCCTTTTCCGCATCAACCCTATGGCATAGCCATTTTTCCCGTATTGTCCTAGATGTTGTCATATCTGATAAGGATTCAAACCGGCGTATGTACCACCAATTGTATGGCCCAATCACTTTGCTACACTACGTGAAATATAGTAGCGGCTGTTTTCAGAGTTTAAAAAAAAATAAAATGCGCCAAATGAAGTTATGTGAAGTGAGAACAGATTTATAAGCCGGCGGAAGGTTAGTATTATGCTAATTGTACTCAGGTTCAAACCCGGTATTCGGGCACAGTAGTCGAACGTCTTAACAACTGCATCACCGCGGCGGGCACTTTCGGTCGTTATAAAACGGTTTAAGTAGGTAGCGCTAAACTTCCGCCATTTGAAGTTGCAGCTCCCAGGTGGTGCTGCAAGCCCGTTGGCTCTAGAGATACTATATATGCTTACTATATAGGCAAAGCCTATATAGTAACTCTAGTGTGCTCTAGAGTCACTCTAGTTGCCTCCGCCATCAATCTCGTCGGCTGCCCCGAAGCTGATTGCGGAGGCCACGGATAAACCTCCGCCATTTGACGCCGCGGCTACCAGATGACGCCACATAAACAGCTGCATCGTCATCTTTTCGTTTTTTCGCACTGTAATCAGTTCAAGAGAGTTGCACAAGAATGCTGAATTGGGCGAGTTGGTGCGTTTTCATTTTAGGAAACGTAGCGCAAAGAAGACAAGGACAAAATAAGGGACACACACACACGAGCGCGTGTGTGTATCCCGTGTGTGTATCCCTCATTTTGTCCTTTTGTCCTCTCTCTACGGAATGTTTGCGTTGACATTTTGTACAAGCTGTGCCAGCATCTCTGTACTGGCGCACTAATTATTATTTGCCAAGGTGAGAATAACACCGCAAAATAAATTCTATACGCGCCAAAAGAATCAAATAAATAATTATCAACAATTCAATCGTAAAATTAGTCAATCAAACATCTGGGTCATCGATTGAATAAACCGGCATGGAGACTAACGTGAATTAAGGCCCCCGGCAACAATTAGCTTTACTAGCCGAGCATACAAAATATGCATAAACAGAACATACTAGTCGAAGAGGTAAACGGAAGAAAATGACTACGACGTATAAACGGGGAAATTAATTCAGCCGAGGCTTCCAATTTGGACAAGAACTTTTGAGATGACAGTGTGCACTCGTAGCAGCTAACCTGCTGAACTGGAAGGCTTTCGTCTTTGTTCCCCGAATATGTCTTGGAAGAGGACGAGAGACAAAGACGTTTTTGATAAATATGCAAATGAAGCAAGATCTGAATGGAGTCACTTGTTTTTTAAATCAGTGTATCCTACGAAGTTCCTCACTACGACCGTTCCTCAGCATCAGCTCGTCGAAACGATGAGTGACTGCGTGCTCGTTTGCTGCAGCGTGCGATTTAGGTTTTACGTTGTTTAGGAGCGTATGTTACCGCGACATCAAGAAAAATGAAGAAGCAAGAAAAGAAAACATTTCTTTCTAAAATGAAATCAGCCAGTGCACTTAGGCGAGGTAAGGAGTTGTCGCAAACGCATATAGCGCAGTGCTAAGAGAGAAAACGTTGTTTCTTTTCTTTTTTTTCAGTGTTTCTATTTGTGAGATTTCTTTGCAGAGTATACGTTGTTTCTTTTCTTTTTTTAGTGTGAGTTTGTGAGTTTGCTTTGCAGAATATTACGCAGCACGATGCGTGATACTCGACGAAAAGAAGTCTTGGCTAACGAGGACGTACAAGCCCTCGCTCCCCTTAAGATGCAAGTGATGCTCAGGAAGCAAAATCTTGTTTCCAGAAACACGAACCTCGTGAAAAGTTGAGAATTTAAGAGAATTATATAAGGTGAATGCGATATGGAATAACCGGGTTATATTTTTCGCGACATGAGATTAGCAAATATTGACGTTCGAAGTAAATCACATGCAAGAGTTTTGATTTCAGTTTGAATAAAAGCCTGGAAAAAAAAAAAAAGAACTCTGTTAAAAATATGCAGGCAAGAAATTAGATCACACCGCAATATGCCGTCATATTTGGGTGCTTGGGCCCTGTCAGGCAGAGTTCATCTTCCTTTTGCCCTCTGTATCCGAGACTTCGTCTGAATAAAAGTCAAATAAAAAATCAAATCATGTACCATATAAATAAGAACGCTCTACTGGCTGCACGACGTTTCGCCTAGTGAAGAAGCCAGCAGCAACTGCGGCGTGTAATAATTTCCCACGGCTTATCAGTATTATTTTAATAAAGAAAATTAAAACGAAATACGCTTTCAGTAAAAAGTTTGACCCACTTGCTGTTTATCGGATGGCGTGCGTGTGCAATGAAGTAGTGGAAACATGCGCTGTAATGGCACCAGGCAAAGTAATTAAATAAATAAAAAAAGACGTGAAACACATTTCGCTTTTTCGTTGTGAATGCGGTGAACTGTACAGGACTGCGTCCGTACTGAAAACCGACAATCGCAATTTGCTAAATTCTCGTAGAATGCCATCCCCTTCAAGAATGATCGCGAATAGAACTTCTCGATGGCGTCGCAGCTCTGCAGTCAGATCAACTCGTGCTTCTGGAATTGAGTGATTGTTATGTAAAAGTGCCTCGGCGCATACGTATAACAGTATTATATCCTACCTCGGGTAGCAGCCACAATCTGAAAGCCGTTTATTTATCTGGATTCATTCATAAATTATCACAACTCGAGAAGACAACGCATATACTTCGTGTCCTAAAAAGCATAATTGGCTTCCGGGAAACGTTACGAGCTCCAGGCCTGCTTTTCGAAAAGGAAGTGGCAGGCCACCGTATGTAGCAGGTCTTTTCTTCACCGGGGAATTTTGGGAGATTTAGCAGGGAGTTTTTGCCGTTTCCTTTGTCAAGACTGAGCGATCATATTATTCGTGCTGCATCGTTGCCAGTAAGCGTCTGAGATGATCTTCTCTTATACGCATAGTCTTTATAGGCCAACGCGGGCAGCCCCGCAGAATTAGCTATCTATATGACTTCACCAAGGAGGGCAAAAATAACAGCTTTCTCTAATCGCGCTTCACTTGCGAATATTGTGTATGCGTATTGTTCATGAACGTTTACACGCTCCACGTCAGAACACGACTGGCTTTTTACAGGTATGGATAACACGTCTCTCTATCTCTCTCTCTCTGTGTGTGTGCAGGGGGGGGGGGGGGGATTTCTGCAAGTTTGCGAACAAGCGAGGTAATAACTAAATAACTAAATTCCTCCACTGTAGGGGGGGGGGGGGGGGTTCAAGTTTGCAGGGTTAGAGATCTGATGTTTACGAAGTTATACGCATGACCAGATCATTATTTTTTATACTCTCGCCTGCAGGCTTAGATCGCGCCTATTCTCAGCGCCAGGCGTAATTTGCCAGCTTTTCAGGCCCGTTGGATATAGCTAGGTCACGCCAGCGGCGCACCTAGACTACGCGTTTCTGTGGAGGTGTTCTTCAATCCTGCCGTTGATTCGCTGCACGACCTAACTTAAGTAGTCGTGTGTTGCGCATCACTACTGACATATTTCGTGTACCAGGAAGTAGCAAAGCTATCTGACGTTCATTGCTGCTCATAGTTGTGATACTCGAAGCTAAGACAAGATGGCATACAAACTGGTAACCGGAATTGATATGCATATTGCTGATCTGGTGTGTCATTTTTCACCGTCTTTTACATGCGCCTCCACCAGTGATAAAATCATGCCTGCTTTTCTTTTTTTAAGTGTTGACAAATGTATGCCTCAGAATGCGGTCTACTGGTGTGCCTCGATTGTATTGGTGTGGAAAAAGTCATCGGACCGGTGAGATGCTGTCTAAGTGTTGCTAAGGTACAACGAATGTTTTCGATCACCACAGTGGCGCCTGGTATGCGTGTGCTGGTCTTGTTTTTTATTTCTTTGATCAGCTTATGTTTTGGGGAATGTGAGCACGACCATGATTAATTTTAATTGCGCTATCCGCACGTAAGAGGGCAGTCGGCGTGATAAAGAGCTGACCATAGTATCTCCTTTGTGTTTGAAGCTTCCAAGTCTCAGCAAAGTATGCACGATTTAAAAATTATTCTTTGAGACTAGCCCAAACAGCTTTGCGACGCTGTTGCACGCGTTCAGAGATTGTGAATGAAACTGGATCATTTTCTGGCGCCAGATGTAATCATAGCTAGCTTGTCTGCCTCAGATTTACAATGCATGAAAAGAAAGTACGGTAACGATGCGGTGTTTAAATAAAGCCCCATTGAAATTGTCATCTTTTAGCTCAGCTAATGAACTGAGCCCGCATTGATATTTTGACAGTTTGTTGATGCAAATGACGCTCCACAACGCAGGTGACAGCACAGCCTGATTTCTGGAGTCTCTTCCTCTCTGGTAGGGAGAACCAAGAAGAGCACGTTAGAATTACGATTTCATGCGAGCTGGACATTTTTTTCTGCATTTACAAGTACAAATGCAGAAGAAAAAAAAAGCGATACACGAGGAATATGCGCGTTTGCTTTAGTTTTCTACAACCCGCTACATGACCATGATATCGTTCGTGTTAAAATGCGAAAGCGGTAAGGCTTGAAAGCCAGGTAAAGGCCGCCTAGCTTGCTTCGCATCATTATATCAAAACGGTCTTCGCGTGCCAAATTGGCCTCCTTATCCTCTCGTCCTGAAAGCCGAGTTCAGCTCTTTAAAAGCATCTTTTTTTCCTTGTTCCTTCCTCTCCCTACCAAAGCGCACTTCACCTCCAATTCCCCCTTCTCTCTTGCCTTCACCCTGCTGCTTTTTGACCTTACTTCAGCCATGGCAGCTTCCACTGACCACCGCTTTCCCTCTCCAAACAGCAGCTGCCAGAAAGCCAGCGCCAACGCCGTATGATTTTTCAAGTGCGTTAGCACTAGGGCGTTTAGTCTGTCTTTAAGCAGTTCTTTGTGTTTTTCTTCGCATCCAGGCTAATGTAGCATTGGTGCTAGTGTTTATCGCAAGTACTATAGGACTGTCGGTCCGGTTATACGCAGTTGTATGTGTCTGTATGTGAAGCCTCCAGGCTCGGGCAGCATCACATATTTTGCACTTGGCCTAACTAGGCTAAATCGTATTTTTTGGAGATGTGTTCATTGTAGCCCACGTTCGTGTGTGTGTCACCGCGGTTTGTGTGACGTCACCAAACCACGTGTCATGGCCGAATCGGCAGAAGCTGGCAACTTATGCAGCTTTGGGTGGGAATCCAACGCACCAGCACTCTTGTAACCGCATCAGGATTATCATCTGCTAGCAGATGATAATCCTGATTAGTCAGGCCATTTTTTCCATGCTTTTCCTTTAGCCCTGGTTTTGCAAGGTTTATCTTGACTTTCCATGGTTTGACATGATTTGAACTGGCTTGCATTGGTTGACATATCAAGTGACGAACGCTGCACAAGTTGACAGCAGGTATACAGAGAGCCCCACATTAGATAACCCTGATTAGCCAGGCCATTTCTTTTTTTTAAGTTGGAGAGTCGCTTATAACTGCCACCTCACCGCACGGCTTCAAACTTGGCTTTGTAAGGTGGTTTTATGACATCACACAACCAAGTGACCAATCAGCGCTCGACCAATTCATGTGACCCCGCGACGTCATAATAGCTACGAGAATTCAGCCGGAGAACCAACGCAGACAACGTTTTCCCATCTGGGCTTGTAAACGCTACCGCGTTAATGTTTTCTTTTGCGTTTACAAGCCAGCAACCATACCGCGTGAGCGGGCGCTGAGCTCCATCACATTAAAATGAATTTTGAATTAAACATTGTTTTAACGCGTCGTCGTTTGTTTTTCTTTCACAATGGCAGCACAAGCACCCGCTGCAGCACAACTAGGCTGAAATACGCTCGGAAGTCTTCTGCGTCGAAGGGCAATCAATCGCAATTCCGCTACGGTGCGACCTAAAGAAAAGTCCGCGCCACGGCACGCCAATAGAGAGAGCGGATCTGAATTCGGTACACACTTTCTAATAGGATGCCACAGGGCATCCGGCTTCGACTCGGCTGTTTGGCTTGGCGGACTGAGTTTGTGTACACTCAGTAGTGAGATTCCCGTGCGTTGCTGAGTGCAGCCTACCTAACTGCTATCGGCAAGCTATTTTGTATTCTATGCGCCATTCAGTAAGTGATGAAGCGGTGCCGATGTATGTGATTACCCACCTTGCTACTTTAAGTGCCGTTCGATGCTTCAGCGCCTGTGAACGAGACACGTGTCTTTTTCCTGGTCTCCGCGCGCAGGTAAATAACAGAAAAAGAAAGAAATAAACAACTTCTACTGGCGCGCTGAATAATAAATACGGGCCTTGAACTGGTGCACTAAAGTGTGGCTTTATTCTGTGCACATGTGTACGAATGCACTCACTAAGTGCTGTAAGCAAAAATATTTGAGGGCATCACCAAAAAGGCTTCATTTTCTCGCTGCGCGTTAGCAAGACGTGAAATTGACAGACAGGTTATGCATAGTTAGAAAACATCCACAAGCTCAATGACTCTGACATCACACTACCTGACTTGACATTGTTACCGACAACGTCACACTTCTGTTCAGACTGAAGAAAAGAAGCCAACAGTCGGCGAGGACAAGGAAAGCGTTGGGGATGGTACTTTACGCCTTTTTTTTTAATGTTTACTTGGATAATCACAGAAATTAGTAATGTAATCTGTTTAGGGGAAGATAATTAAACATAAAATAGAAAAAAAAACAACGTGCCGATGGTGGGAACTGAACCCACGACCTCCGAATATCGCGTCCGGTGCTCTTCCAACTGAGCTACATGCTCCTGCTACTTGCTTGGGTATTTATGTTGTCTGAATACGAACCTTGAGAGTGTTCACCATCGCCACCCTCAACCATAGCGGCGGACGTGGAACGTCCTTTGTTACCGCCAGCTTAATTCCCCTTAATTGATCTGCTTGTAGCTTACGGGGGTCTCGGTTCTGGCAGTCTTGAAGCCATAGGTAGTGTAAGAGGGTTCTAGCACAGCTTTCGCCCTCGCTCTTGATCACGTTTTACGTGACGCTGGCGGTAACAAAGGACGTTCCACGTCCGCCGCTATGGTTGAGGGTGGCGCTGGTGAACACTCTCAAGGTTCGTATTCAGACAACATAAATACCCAAGCAAGTAGCAGGGAGGGCAGCGGCCGATGTAGCTCAGTTGGAAGAGCACCGGACGCGATATTCGGAGGTCGTGGGTTCGGTTCCCACCATCGGCACGTTGTTTTTTCTTCTATTTTGTGTTTAATTATCGTTCCCTTAATTAGATTACATTATTAATTTTTGTGATTATCCAAGTAAACATTAAAAAAAAAGACAAAGTACTTTCTCAACGCTTTCCTTGTCCTCGCCGACTGTTCGCTTCTTTCCTTCATGTATTATAACGAGCACCCTCATTTCCCCTTAATTGATCTGTTCAGACTGCGCACACAAACTGCCAGAAAATTGTGTGTGTGTGTGTGTGTGTGTGTGTGTGTGTGTGTGTGTGTGTGTGTGTGTGTGTGTGTGTGTGTGTGTGTGTGTGTGTGTGTGTGTGTGTGTGTGTGTGTGTGTGTGTGTGTGTGTGTGTGTGTGTGTGTGTGTGTGTGTGTGTGTGTGTGTGTGTGTGTGTGTGTGTGTGTGTGTGTGTGTGTGTGTGTGTGTGTGTGTGTGTGTGTGTGTGTGTGTGTGTGTGTGTGTGTGTGTGTGTGTGTGTGTGTGTGTGTGTGTGTGTGTGTGTGTGTGTGTGTGTGTGTGTGTGTGTGTGTGTGTGTGTGTGTGTGTGTGTGTGTGTGTGTGTGTGTGTGTGTGTGTGTGTGTGTGTGTGTGTGTGTGTGTGTGTGTGTGTGTGTGTGTGTGTGTGTGTGTGTGTGTGTGTGTGTGTGTGTGTGTGTGTGTGTGTGTGTGTGTGTGTGTGTGTGTGTGTGTGTGTGTGTGTGTGTGTGTGTGTGTGTGTGTGTGTGTGTGTGTGTGTGTGTGTGTGTGTGTGTGTGTGTGTGTGTGTGTGTGTGTACGCACTTGCGTATTTGGCGAGTGAACGTAACGGGCATTGTTTGCATACTTGCGTGCGTACTTTGCCAAAACTATGGCGGCCGCTGTGCTTCGTTTAGACTGTAGTGTACTATAATGCTTCGCTTGGGGTTCCAGATCTATCTAGGATGGGAGAAACTCTGGTCCTTACGCTTTACGCTTCCGGGACTTGGGAGTTAGACGGTAACTGAACTTGCGTATTCGCGTAAGGTTTATCGAGAAGAGCTGCACTGACAGACAGACGATGACTAGAAGCCATTGTGTCAGCATGGTAGTGAGCTCTTCCATCGTCTCTTAGTGCCGCTCTTCTCACAGTGATTGTATCCATGCATGGATAGAGAAGTATGTGTCCCTGCGCCCACTCGCCTATCGAAGGTGCAATAACTATTCTTTCTTTTTTGCACGTTATGCAGCTTTACCGAGAAAGAAATAATCAGTCGCACTGGCACCTTCAATGGTATGTGCACAGCGTTCCCTTATTGAGAGAGATTCTGCGTTCACTGCTCATTCCTGGTGGAAAAGGAAGTCCAAGACTAACCTTCCTCTTAAGACGTAGTCTTTTGTCGTGGAATAACACATCCTCCTGTCTACCATGCCGCAGACACAGTGAATAATCTCTCTTCGGTTTCAGTCCCTGTGTGCGCAGGGTGCGGAGCTCATTCCTTCGTACGGCCTGGTGTCTATCGATTGTATAATGGGCAGATGTTATTACCTAGCTCTGCGCATTTTCTAGATAAAATCATCTTATGACTTGGCGCTCTTTGTCAACCCTGATCATGTGCCAGTGAACATCATTATAATTGTCATCATCCTTCTATCCTGCCATCTTCCCCAATTTGCACTGCCTACAACCGATAAGGTTCCTGATTAGCATTTAAGGGTTCCTTTTCTTTTGTATTTCTTTTCCTCCTTTCTTACCGCGCAGAGAAACCAAGTCAGCTCCGGGACTGCAGCGTGAGCAACCAGTCGGACGAGCGTCTGCTGGTGTCTTGCCGGCAGCCTGATGCGCGGCCGGGACAGCGGTTCGTGCTCGAGGTGCACGGGGTGTCGCCGCAGCCGCAACTGGCGCAGCCACCGCTGTCCAACCTATCGAGCGAGCGGCCTACCTTCTGGATTCCTAGTCTGGAACCCGGGGCCGCCTGCCGCCTGGTGCTGTACGCTGTCAGCGCCACGGGAGCCAGAGGGCCCGCCGTAAGGCTGTCGCTGCAAGCTGACCCGTACACGGCGCCGTTGGCTTCAGCTGGTGAGATGTTCTCAGTGACATGTACGGACGCAGTGGCGCTACCAAGAGAGCGACCATCTGCTCGCACGTTGATTCCAACAGTGAACGATCGTACACAGCGGCGTTACATTTTATTCAATTCAGGTTTCCAGAATAAAAAGAAAAGATATCATAGCTATAGATCACACCTGTTTAGATTGGGCTGTCTGCAGTCGGGAATACTTCTCATTAATCCGTTTCTAATAATATCTGTTGATAAGCAATGGAACGCCCTGTATAATATGTAAATAAGATCCTCTGTTTCAGGAACGTACTCGCAACTAGAGGAGACCTCGACGTTTTTATTTTTTGTCTCGCTGTCCATCGCCCGACTTAAAAATGCAGACTATATATTGATTCAAACAATTTCTTTGTCTTTGTTTTACTGTTTGTTGTTTTCGTTTCTTTTGAAGGGAAAACGAATAACTGCTTTCCAGAGGCGGTGACGATGCGACTGCATACCTTACTCCGCCTTCTCTTTGCACTGGATTGCTACGGGCGAGCTTGTATAATTTACTTTGAGAATTTCCCCAAGATGCACTAGGTCTCAGTAAGAATACGTTTTTAGCTGTGTGTTTCGGCATGTCATGTTGCCCTTTGATCACCTGTCTATCGAGGATGAGATTGTCTGGTGTGGCTGACTTCGTGTTATAATGCGAATAATGGCTGCGTTGTATAATTACTACATAGAAATAGCAAATTAGCCATCAACAGCAGTCGCAAAGTTGCATGACGTGAAGAGATTCTAGACCCATTGTGTAAACATCTAGAGGCGCTTGTACATGGATGTATGAAATCTATGGGGAACCAGGTTGTTGATCAAAATACTATTTGCCATGTCGTAGACTGATTTTAGTTGCTCGTGCATCTAGAACGAGCGTATTAAAAAAAAAGGCCTTGATGATGAAGACTTGGCCCCCGGCGTTAATTTTGACTCCAGGTTTTTCTCTACGCTAACGTTACAAAAGCGAAAGAGGGCGAAGCTGGAAAAGAGGTGAGGACAACCGTTTACAGGTGCAGTGCTTTGCACGTGACCGCATTAGCCTGAATGAAGTTTAAGTTTAAACCATTAAAAATCGTCATTACCATCCATATCTGCACCATGGTGCTCAGATGTATGTTGCCTCCCAGCTGCACTGGGAGGTACTTTTTGTATACTTATCGCACGCTGATGGAGAAGCTCAGAGCCCCTTTCAACGTTCGTGATTTTCCCTCCCTCCCTCTTTTTTTTTTTTTCCTGTTTTTCAGACAAGAAACCAAGCGCTGCATTCTTGACTACGACAGGCTCGATTCAAGTGACCCTCCCGTTCGTCACCACATGGCTTCTCGTTTTGGGCCGGTGACGGTAACGGAAGAGAGGAGTGGATTAAAATCATCACGGGACTGTATCCCCGAATCGGGCACCACGCACAATTCACAAGCACTGCGGCGAAAAAAGCGACAGCCTTGCACCAAGAAGAGCTGCAGCAGCAGTTTTCCTCCCTAGTGCCGCTGTACTGCACGTCAAGTGCTACGATGCCAGTCCATCCCTGTCTCTCTGAGCTTTTCTTTCTTCGACCATCTGTGATTGCACCGCACAGCCATCTTGTGCACGCATTAGCTGACTGTGAAAAGGAAGTGGCTCTCCGAGGTGTGTCACTCTCAAATTTGTGTTCGCTTTTTCTCCATGTGACATCACGTGAGGACAAACCGGCGGTTTGTTTTCTGAAGTTTAGAAGAACTTCTTGTTGGGCTAGTTGGTGCATGGCTTGTTATTAACGACGAGTTGGCACGCAAAAAAAGACAAATACAGGAAGATAACAAAGGAGATGAACTGTTGAATCTTGACGTGATTCATTAATTCAGATCGCCTACAATTATGCCTCTATGTTAAACGTCCTTATACCTTAGCACATTGGTCGAGATAGTTGGAAAACGTCTCCCTTGTACAACTCCACTCGAACCTGCTAAAAACAGGACGTAGACAGCGCCAACTCGTAGACGCCGGGCGCAGTGGCGTGTTACAATCGGCACCCTGGTTCTTTTCGCAGTTATTGTATCAAACGTTATCAAGCTGGCATGATACGATGACAAAGCTTGGCCGAAATCATCTTGGCAAATCGGCGGTGTTGATAGAGTAGCACATAATAGATTGCGACAAAGGTAATAATTTTTTGCATGTTCTTTTTCTTTTTTTTTTTTTTTTTTTGCAAATTAAGCTAGTGGCAGATAGCTAATGCGCCTTTTGAATTTCTACAGATTCTTCGACCGGGCGACTTGTTGGACATATCGCCTATAATTCTTACCATTATAAGTATTTGGCAGTGATGTTGCTTGTCCTAATCGAAAATTCATTTACAAGAGTGCCGAAAAGTACTGTAATGCTGTTTGTAATTAATAATTTGATTTTTCTTTCTGCTATATTTAGCATCGTTAGAGTTGTATTCGTTTTTGTTGTATTTTCTTGTATAAAACTGCTACATTCAATGTTTATAGTGTGACATTATTGAGGAAAACAGTCTCTGGAGAACTACTTCACACCATCGTCACCTCACACAGGCTGAAAATGACGACTCCGAAAATGGCTACGATGCTGTAATTACTGCCAGTGCAAGTGTGTCGTGTCTTAAACCTATTCCAGGAAACAGTGGGCACCAAGGGCTGACAAAAGTGCAGAAGATATCGCACAGCCGGATTCAGGGACCTGAAAGTGTCCGTGTGCAAAAACATTAAGCCAAATATCCTCAGAAGCATAAGAAAATTCACCCAGGAGCACGGAGTTAGCAACTGGACCTTACGGCTACACATGAAATAGGACTTCGGACTACAAATTCACATACCACCAAAATAACAGATGCTCGTGGACCAGACAAAGGCCTTCATATTGCAAAATTGTCGCACGATGAAACAGCTAAGTTGTGGTGAAGTCCTGGACCAGGTTTTGCTCACGGATGAGAAGGTTTTCAACCTTGAACACGCCTGAAATCCGCAAAACCACCGAGGATTGCTCAGAAACGATTCTTTGTTATAACTGTGCGAGTTAAATCATCCCATTTTTCCATAAGCATCATAGGGCATGCGGAGATTTCGGAACTTGATGAGACTAAGCTTACATTTGAGCAAAATGAGGTCAAAATCAACGCCAGGACATCGCGAGTTGATGCTGAAGAGCGACGTCGATCATTTCTTGAGCTCGAGTAATGATGAATGGTAGTTCCAGCAAGACTGGCCCTCTGCCTACGGCGTAGTTGAGACCCTTCACATCACATCACATCACATCACTTTATTTTCCTTAAAGACCCCTTGCGGGGTGTTACATAAGGGGTGGGTTTTTATGAAGTACAGGTGTTTAAAGCAGTCATGAATATTCCAGGGCAGGTGATGGCAGCGATATCGTGGGGAAGGCCGTTCCAGTCAGCTGCTACTCGGCAAAAAAATGAATTAGAGAAAACAGTGGTACGGGCACGTGGGCGCAAAACTTGAAGAGGGTGACTGATGCGATGGGATCTGCGCGGCGGGGGTGCGCAGATGTAGGGTTCTTCTCTGAGTGGCGAATAAAAAAACTTGTGAAATAAGACGAGACTGGCAGTGCGACGGCGAGCAGAAAGATTAGATAGACCTGATTGCAATTTTAGAGATGATATGCTAACGTCGTATGAATACGAGGAATGAATGAATCTGGTGGCCCTGTTCTGCACAGCTTCGAGGACGTTTGTTAGATATGCTTGGTGAGGGTTCCAGATGGCCGATGCGAATTCCAGTTTAGTTCTGATGAGTGAAATGTATGCTTGTAGTCTTACATGTTGAGGGGCATCCCGCAGGCGACGTTTCAAGAAGCCAAGTGTTTTATTAGCTGATGATATCAGGTTAGTCACATGCAGACGCCAGGATAAATCGTTAGAAATGGTGATACCTAAGTATTTGTACGACTGGACGAGGTCGACAGAGGAGTTAGAAATTGTGTACTGGAAAACAAAAGGATTTTGGCGGCGGTGAAAAGACATATACTTACATTTGTTAGGGTTGAGTGTCATCAGCTGCTGCAAACACCAGTTTTGCACATGGTTTAGGTCAGCCTGTAGGGATTCTTGGTCAGAAAGGTTAGTGACTGAACGATAAACAACGCAGTCATCAGCAAACAGACGGATATGACAAGATACATGCTGGGGTAGGTCGTTAATGTAAATAAGGAATAACAAAGGACCGAGAACGGAACCCTGCGGGACGCCGGAGGTTACTGGAAGCGGGTGGGAGGGCTGATTATTAATGAAGACAGACAGAGAACGATGCGTGAGGAATTCTTTAATCCACGCGATGATGTTTGGATCTAGGTTCAGCTGAGAGAGTTTGAGAAGCAAGCGTTGATGAGGTACTTTATCGAAAGCCTTAGCGAAGTCTAGGAATATGGCATCAGTTTGTAGGTTAGTGTCAAGGTTGGCGTGAATGTCATGAAGAAAAATGGCTAGCTGAGTTTCGCAGGAAAATCCTTTTCGAAATCCATGCTGGGACGAATGGAAGAAGTGATTGAAACCTAGGAATTGTATGATTTGGCTGTAAATGACATGTTCCATTAATTTGCAGGGCACACTTGTTAATGAAACAGGGCGATAATTAAGAGGTGAATCAGTAGTACCTGTTTTGTGGATGGGAACGACCTTCCCCACTTTCCAGTCGTCAGGAATGGCTCCTTCAGACAATGATTGCGTAAACAGTACACAAAGGATACTGGAGCAAGCTAGTTTAGCGTTCTTTAAAATTTTTGAGTTTATATCATTTATGCCGGTAGCGGATGAGTTCTTTATTTGATCAATTATGCATGCTTGTGGGGTTTCAGGCAATTCGCCTAATCTTCCAGCGACTTTCCTCAAGTTATCCCTTTTTTTTTTTTCATTGAACTTGGCTATTAAGCGGTCCTATGGGGAAATAGCGCGCTTTTAAATAACTATAACCAATTGAAAAATTATGTCCTGGGGAGACTTCGAGCGAATTTATTCCAGAAGACACCGTGGCTATTAAACTGGATTCCAGAAGAGTTTAGAAGCTTGAGTCAACGTATTACTTAGACACATTGAAATTGAAAATTATGTTTCGTAGGAAACTGAATGCGCTTTCAATTAAACTCTAACCTTTTTAATCCCAAATTCTTGCTTTTGTCGAACCTGAGTAATTTTCACCCTAATGTTATATTTAGCATGTAAGAAAGACATATTGGTAGTTTTTCAATGCGTATAATACCAGTGCTTCATTTTTGGGATGGATGGGCTAAATTTTGTTAAGGTGTGAAACTTTCAAAATAACTATTTTTAACTTAGAAGTGCTGGATTAGAAAGCAGAGGAAAATAGGAGCTGCGTTTAAATACGTCATAAGGCGACCTTTACCTCAAAGAAAAAGTCTACCGGCGGCCCGAAATGTTGACACGCAGGCGCACTCCTGTAACGCCGTTATTTTAACGCAAAACATTAGTAGTTTTTTTTTCTCTCTTTTTTTTTTTACGAAACCAAGATGCTGAACTGAAGTTTACTTCAACAACAATATAACGACCTAGAAATGATGACCTGCCACTGTAGCCGAGCCCACAGAAGGAAATTCGCAAGCAAGTTTCTCTGGCTTTCTAATGCGGCAGGCACTTTTGCTGATTAGCGTTTATGGAAACTTAACACCTCCCCTCCCCCCTCCTCCCCTCCACCCAAAAAAACCAGGGTAGAGAAGAGCTGAAAATAACGCATAAAATTACTTAATAACCATGCGATATCCATAATAGGCTCCGCTCCGTGCCTTTTCCTGCAATAACTGCTTTAATCCATTTATTACAAGGGCTAAATTACGTAGGCTCTTCCCGTAAATACCCGAAAAAAAAAAAAAAAAAAAAACGCTGATACAGAGACGCAAGCTTTAAAAAGTCTGTGGTGGTGTACCGATGCACAAGTCGCCTGCTCCTTCTTCAAAGTTTGTCGTTAGTCCGCTGCTTTGAGTCGGCCTTCACTTACGTTGCGTACTTTTCTTCCTACTGTTGATTTCCCAAACTTTTTTGCACCTAATTTATTTCAACATTCGTCTGTATATTAATACGTAAAAATGCCCAGATTTCGCATGTGTCGAAAGGGGGCAGCCGCATCCTAATAAAGGACGCTTTTGCTTGGTTTAAACCAGACAGCTGGGATGGGGCTATTTCTAAAAACAAGACATAATTGCCAGCGTGGGGAAAAATTGCAAAGTCTTCGTGGTGTTTACTATAAAAAACAAGCTTGAAAAATGACGCAGATATGTTTTTGTGAGCACAAACGTTTTTGTACCACTGAACAAAATGAGAATGCTACTGTCGTGTGGGAAACGTTACACTGGCTTAACCGGAAGATGGATCACGGATCGCCAAGGAATCACGATCAGGCTCAAGGCTCTCAACAGCACATTGTAAACGCTGTCAGAAGAGGCGTTCATTCCTTGAGCAACGTGTGCCATTTCGTCGACAGATAACCAGAACGAGCTCGAAATTTCTGAAGCGCTCTTTACCTTGGCGTTTCTGGGTGCACTCGGTGACTATCTTCTTTTTTTTTTTTTTTATAAACAAAGAAAAATTTCCGGAATGGAGAGGGACACCTAGCATTTGGTTTTAGTTTCTATGGTTTACCACGTGCTTATTTGGCAACACAGGTGCTTGTTATGGCGAGAGATGTAAGTGGTGTCTAGCGCAATCTGCCATTTTCATTTATCCTGGTCTGTCCATCCACGCTAGTCTCGTTATTCCAATGGTTGCAAAGTTCGACCTCTTTGCATCCTCGCTAGGTTGTTAACGTTAGAGAAGTACTCAAGACTGGTTAGCGTCAACCGGGGCTATGTCACCCTGCTTTGTCACTTAAGTTGAATACAAAGGCGGCACTGCGATGAGTATTTCGACCAAGGGTCGTTCGATGATATGCTGCTATAGCAAGCAGGCCTTCTCCACTAACGATACCGTCACTCACGCCTCATTACCGTCGGCTGCCGAGCAGTTTTGTGTCTATGGTACTAGTTGCGTTTATGTCCCGCGTGAACATTAGCTTTATGTGCTGGCTGGCAAATAAGCCCAGTGATGCACTTAAGAGTAATCCGGGCAGATTTAAGGCACTCAGACAACCGAGAATGACATGTCCTTACCAGGGCACGTACGTAAGTTTGCGCTAATATGTAACGTGCACTTAATGCTATCTGGTGGGTGTGCCACATGACACCGCTGGGTGGCGCGTTTAGAAGCGAACATTTTTTCGCAGCATATCAGCACTAATGACCTCACTACCATTATCGGAATCGTTTCTGCATTTTTCATGACACTGAATTAAAAGAGTAGTGTAAAGTAGCCAAAAATCATCACTGACTTGAGGGACGGCGCTTTGCTCTTTATGTCTAACAGGATCCCTCACGTGTGCATTTCATTCATTGCGACCTATAAGTAAGCACCATTGTGTTGAACATGGCGAGAGAGAGTTCTTAATTTCCAGTTCAGTTCTGTAAATACATGTCTGTGAAATGTTGTGTGCTGTTATTTTTATGCCCCGCCGGGGTGGTGCAGTGGTAAGACGCCCGACTACTGTGCCGGAGTTCCCGGGTTCGAACCCGACCACGGCGGCTGCGTTTCGATGGAGGCGAAACGAAGTGGCGTCCGTGTGCTGTGCGATGTCAGCGCACGTTAAAGATCCCCAGGTGGTCGAAATTACTCCGTAGCCCTCCACTACGGCTCCCCTTTCTCTCTATCCACTTTCACTCCCACCTTCATCCCTTCCCTTATGGCACGGTTCGGGTGTCCACAGAGCAAGTGTGACAGTTACTGCGCCTTTCCCTTCCTGTGAACCAGTTTAAATTTTTATTTAACTGTTATTTTTATAAGACTGTTACATAATAAAACATTCGTTGTGGCGCTGTTTCCGTGAGTGCTTCATTTGTTTCTCAGTTTTTCTTTATTTATTCAATACCACCGGCCGTCTTTTGGTAGCCCATGCAGGGGTGGGTGCAGTCCAGCGCGATTTTTGAGGTTTTTACGCGAGCGTCGACCGAGAACGTGAAGGGCGCCATGACCCATAATCCTCTGCCGTGGCGAGGGAGGTATTCGGCCAGTATACCTCACTCTATTTCCTGCTCCTCAAGCAGCCGCCACTTCCTTCTGGGTAAGTAGCTTTTTAATTAATTTCTTTTCGCTTTAGCGAATAGGCAGTGATAGTATTGCCCGCCAAGATTTCTTCGGATCTTTACCACATATTTTGTTATCGTCGGAGGAGATAAGATGTAACAAACTCAACACTTTATCGCACCGAATAGAAAGCAGAGAATAGAAAGATAGGGTGGTCAGTTCGTCGCGGGTATGATGGTTGTAGCATGGAACAGCAAACAAGAGAAAAAAGAATGTGAAATCGCGATTTCCCTGTTCCAAATCTGGCCTCTAGGCGCCGGAAACACTACACTGGTCGACGCTCGTGCGATAACCTTCATATCGCGCAAAGCTGATATGACTTGTACGAGGCTTGGTACACAACAGGTCACAACAATGAAAAGAGAGAGAGGGAGAGAAGCTTGTATTTGCACGCAGCAAAGTTTCCGTGGAAGAAGCCAGCTTATAAGGTGGGAATAATCGCGTTACATTCACATCCAAATGCACAGAGGCGGGACGCACGCGGACACCCGCCATTCTCTTGCGAGCACTTTCCGAAGCTGTATTGGTGTAAGGCTCAAGCGAGAACCTACTTGCTCTCACCACACTTCGCTCCGCCATATCCGCCGTGGATGATTCCAGTATCATCATAAAGTCGGTTGTCGAGGCGTCTCAGCTAAGTTTGCAGCTATTAATCTGTTAATCTGATCTATTGCTGCACGTGGCTCCGTCCACGTGCATGGGTGCGAAGTAACTTACAGTTGCTTCACACCCATTTAGTTGAACTTGTTATTCGAGCGCCATGGACGCCATCAGTTAATGAGCATAACCCTTATTATTACATGCTTCATTTTCAGCAGCTTTGTAGCCAACTGCTCCGAGGGCAAGTTCAGCGGGTGACACCGAAACAAGGGCACCCAGTGTCTCGAGCCCACATTTAGTGTAAAGGCCGTTTTCTAAGAATAAAATAAAATAAATTCCTATATGGTATGCAGCGCTTATTATTTACAAAACATTTCTTCCTTCGCGAGTGTTCGGTTTAGTGCATTCTCTTAGGCATTTATCCATCGACATAAAACGAACTGAAGCTGACATTGAAAATTTATGTAAGGAAGCCCTCCGCCTGCCTGTGATGCGTCCCTATTTTGTCTCTAAAATGAGGACGACAAGTGTAGGGCATAATGTGCCGACGGGAGAGAGTAAATTCCAATCTTAAACATTTCGCTACCAAGGACGAGCTAGGCCCGCCCGGGAACTTTAGGCTGCTGCCTCTTCCCCTGAAAACGAGCTGGGCACGTCATCGCTCGTGCAGTTCCCATGTCATAAAGAAGACGAACTTGATTTTCCCAGTGGTTCTAGTATACGATGCCATCGAAATACACTACAAAAAAAATATACACAAAATACGAGCTTGGTGGGTAGGCAAAGCTGTCCGAAAATGATGTGAACGCACATAAAGATTATTAGATATGACTGTGGTGAGGACGGTTCCAACTTAGGCAAGTCTGCTTAGAAAAACGGGCCGAAAACTCGGGTGTGTCGACGTTTCCTGAGATTCTAAAGCCGGGATCGACATTTCTTCTGGCGTTAGAGTGGTGCCACTGAACTGCCTTGATTTGCTTCGTAGTTGCCGTATTGCGAAGAGACAACGCTTCCACGTGTCGGAAGTGGACGAGGGCTACGTCGACAATTTCCGGCCTCCTCCCCATTTTCCATTTAGAGGTTGGAAGGAGACATGCCTCGAGAATGCCATCTAACCATCGCGTTCGCTGCCTACCCCTTCTCCGGCGACCCTCAACCTTTCCCAACATCAAATCTTTCTCCAGCGACTCCTCTCTTCTCATCAGATGACCAAAGTAGCTGAGCTTTAACTTTAGAATTTGACCCTCCAATAAGCAGTCAGGGTTTATGGTCGACAATATCGACTGATTTGATCTTCTGGCAGTCCAAGGAACTCTTAAGAGTCTTCGCCAGCACCACAATTCAAACGCGTCAATTCTTCGGCGGTCAGCCTTTTTCACAGTCCAACTCTCGCATCCATACATCACAACTGGAAAGACCATAGCACGGGTTATACGGATCTTGGTTGGCAGACTAATATCTCTGCTCTTTACTAGGCGGTCAAGGCTAACCATTGCTCTCTTTCCCAGAAGCAGGCGTCTCCTAATTTCATAGCTGCAGTCTCCTTCCGAGGTAATCTTGGCGCCCAAGAACAGAAAATCTGTCACAGCTTCCACTTCTTGTCCATTGATGCTCCAGGACTTGATAGGGCAAGACGCCATGATCTTCGTCTTTTTAATGTTCAGTTTAAGCCCAAACTTCTCACTCTCATTAGGCTGAACGCCTGAACTGAACTGAGGAGACATGCCTGGACTTCAGGTCCAACGTAGTGGAGAATAGAGAATAGGATGTCTGAAAACGTTCAGCCGCACAACCGAAATAAGAGAGGAAGGGTATTAGAGAATTTGGCGCCGGACACTGCGGCGTGTTGCTTTTACGCTCATGCTGCTGTAGTTCGTCTGCTGCAGCCGGCCAAAGGGTGAAGGAACTAAAAACACCTAGAAAGAAAATCAGACGTGGTGTGAAGAAAATTATTCGGCTTAGTGGGCAGTAACCTGCTTTGAGAGTACCATGGGAATGCAACCATTTCACTACCAGATCAGGTTTTTTGTAGTTGTTCCTTCTAACCGTTTTCTTGACGCGCCTGAAACTTAACTTTAAAGACAACTCTTTAATCTTGACTATAGACTGCCAGAAAAATGAGTTATGCTTAACTAATATACAGAAGGCATGTGCAGGAACACTAAAGGAAGCGCGTGAACCGGTTATATTAAGTATGTTTAATTTTTTTTTTTTTTTCAACACGCTTTGCGACTGTTGACGGGATGCCTGGTGACGGCAGTGCTGCCTTTTTGGATGAAGAAGGTGTACATGCTATCGCTTAAAGTTATTCCTGGTTTAACTCCGCTGAAACCGAAGACGTGCGAAAGCGCTGTTTGACATGACTTGACCTTGAAAGAATGGTACTGAGTTTGCCAAAGTGTTAACGCTTTTTGTTGGTTTAGTTTCGAGGGAAAGAAAAAGCGCACTATCTGTCTCACTTCTCGGTGGACACATGCGCTTGCAGTTAACAGAGTACAGCTGATGGTACACATATCGTCGGTTCAAATCCCCATCACAAAGTAGACTGCAACTTTTGGATGTTACGAGGGAAGCGAAACGTCATGTCACTACCCCAAATGTTGATAAAGAATGGTTGCATCTTAATTTTGACACGAAATCATGCGCGTATTTTTCCAACACGCTTAGAATGATTTCATGTCACGGCGACGTTATTTCGAAGTAACAAGCTCTATACGCTATGAAGTAAAATATACTTGATATATAGGTGGTGGGGTGTGAGTAAAAACTATCTGCACCGGGATAGATTTAGCGTATCCTCTCTAGTTCCTCTCGCAAGGGCAGAGGAACTAGAGACCAAATTGCCAACCTTCGCTGGATCATGGAAAAAGCAAGAGAGTTCCAGAAACCCATTTACTTCTGCTTTATTGATTATGCGAAAGGGTTTGACTGCGTAGATCACAGCAGATTGTGGCAAGCTCTCCAAGAGATGGGAGTTCCAATTCACCTCATCTGTCTCCTCAGGAACCTTTATGAAGGGCAAGAGGCCACAGTCAGAACTGGGCATGGTCTTACTGATTGGTTTCCGATTGAGAAAGGGGTGAGGAAAGCCTTCATACTGTCGCCCTGCCTATTTAACCTATATGCAGAGTGCATCATGAGGAAGGCTGGTCTGGACGAGTCTTCAGCTGGAGTGAAGATTGCTGGAAAACGTATCAACAACCTTAGATATGCGGATGATACCACTTTAATGGCAGAAAGTGAAGTGGAACTCAAGAGACTTCTGATGCGCGTACAAGAAGAGAGTGAGAAGTTTGGGCTTAAACTGAACATTAAAAAGACGAAGATCATGGCGTCTTACCCTATCAAGTCCTGGAGCATCAATGGACAAGAAGTGGAAGCTGTGACAGATTTTCTGTTCTTGGGCGCCAAGATTACCTCTGAAGGAGACTGCAGCCATGAAATTAGGAGACGCCTGCTTCTGGAAAAGAGAGCAATGGTTAGCCTTGACCGCCTAGTAAAGAGCAGAGACATTAGTCTGCCAACCAAGATCCGTATAACCCGTGCTATGGTCTTTCCAGTTGTGATGTATGGATGCGAGAGTTGGACTGTGAAAAAGGCTGACCGCCGAAGAATTGACGCGTTTGAATTGTGGTGCTGGCGAAGACTCTTAAGAGTTCCTTGGACTGCCAGAAGATCAAATCAGTCGATATTGTCGACCATAAACCCTGACTGCTCATTGGAGGGTCAAATTCTAAAGTTAAAGCTCAGCTACTTTGGTCATCTGATGAGAAGAGAGGAGTCGCTGGAGAAAGATTTGATGTTGGGAAAGGTTGAGGGTCGCCGGAGAAGGGGTAGGCAGCGAACGCGATGGTTAGATGGCATTCTCGAGGCATTGCAGATGAAGCTATGTGATGTTAAGAAGATAGTGAGAGACCGGAAAGCGTGGCGTGACATGGTCCATAGGGTCACGAAGAGTCGGACACGACTGAACGCCTGAACTGAACTGAACTGAAGGATATCACCCCTTCCTCCCTAGTGTGGTAGTCCTTATTTCGGGATACCATTTGTCGTAGCCATAGTTTTTGATCATAATTTGGAAACTATGCTTCATAACCTGACTAGTTTCAGCATACATTTTTGGGTGTTTATAGATTGTGGCGCCATCTAGAAGCTGCCAACAAAAGCTGTCTGCTATTACCGTAATTGCCTTGTGAAATTCGCTTCGTTTATTTTTTCCCTTTTGTCTCTTAGTTGCCTCTACGCCTCTCATACCTAAGAATTTCTGCTAATGCACCTCTTCAGCTGATCTTATTTGTCACGTGGTTGTGTGTTTATCAACAATGTGAACATTTATGACTTTAATGACCGCGGGCACAGCCACCATCCGTATACATCCAAATTTTGACCAATCATAACTGCCGTTTTTGAATACGTTGGCGCTATCTGATGTTTCGCAACTGGTAATATTAAAGAGCTCTGGGTTGCAGCCACTGTCCGCGCTCTTTGGACCATTTCCCTCTTGGGCGCCAGGTGCGAGCAGTCGGACAGCGTCGCTTCCCAACCCTTTCTCGTTTTCTGACTTATTCTATACTTCCATCGATTTTTTAAAAACCCCATACCATATATTATACGTCTGCCTACATGTCACGTATTTTGCAGTACAGCGAGAAAGCAGAGTCTACATGTTTTAAAATCATGTGGCCAAGGAGTGACTAAGTTTGCAGCCTTCTCAAGTGTCGCTTCTCATTTCTAAGCCCGGGCCTTGACGGGCTCTGGGAACGTCTGCCTGTTCGGACGAAGATATGCTGTGATGTCCTTCGAAAGTGGTAAGCGGGTGCGGTACAGGAGTCCTAGCAGAATCTGGGAATTCATTAGAACTCCCTAGAAGAGACGCTCGGCCGGCTATGTGTGCATCCTCATTCTTTTCTATTCCCTGATGTTCGGTTACCCATACCAATTGTTTTATGCTCCTAATATCTTATGCATTTGTTTAAATTTTCTTGGCCAACAGCGTTATTCTTCCCCGCATACAATTTCGGCAGACGTGTTGAGAATCATAAATTATGTGCGTGTCGTCGGAGTGGGTTGCTGCCAGCACTATCAGCACCTTATCTGTTAACGAAACATTAAGCTACTAGTTTTCATCCAGAGTTCATCCACTTGCTCAGGGCCCACCGCGTCCACATAGCACACCGCGTCTACAATAAATCATCTTATCACAATAGGTCCATTTCTCGCTTCACTGGCTTGCCCCCTCGTTACATGTGGTTGGAACTTACAGAGTATCTGCATCCCTCCTCCCGTTGTACTTGGAGCTACAGCGCTCTGTGTCTGCTTCAGTCTTCGACAGCAGGTTCCTAGACCGCATCAACAGGTTCCTCCGCAGTCTATCAGAAACCTCATCGACCCCAGACACCACCAGATGCGATCACATCGACCCTTCCTTTGCCATTCGTTATGTGCCTGGTCCTCAGCCGTAAGATCTTGGCGACCTGTGGCCAGGAAGCTTCCTGGGCCAGGCTTCATCCGTTGATCATTGTGAATGCAAGCTGTTACGTTCCTGCTCTTCTATCCTATAACCCTTACAGTCATTCCTATCGTCATGCCATGCATCTGTTAAAATTGGCCATAGTTTCTTTTCTCCCTTGAGTATTGCTAGGGACGAAGAGGAAGAGGCGGACAGTGCTGTGGGCAGGAACGCTCGCGCTAGGCCCGCCGACATGATTAACACCGCCTCATCACTATAGTGCCTACAATACTGACGAGTGTATTCTATATTCTAGGCACTATATCATCACCATAGGTTACGCTCTCTCTTCACTGGCTTGCCGCCCCATTACAATATGAAAAATGTACCGCGTCTTTCCGGTGCTTGATTAGGACATGCGAGATTTGCTGCCATGTACAGCGCTATAACGGCCAGTTAACCAAGAGAAAACAGCGCACAGCGGAGCACGAAAGCACATACAGGAAAGAAAATTCTAGAGGTACAAATGTGAGTCTGCTTATGTTCTGTCGTCTCGTGGGGTGAATTCGCCCGACATAGGCTAGCGGACCTTGGCCACACTTGGCCAAATGGAATATCTGTATGGCGTATGTGAAGAAACAGCGGGGATGAAATTTAATGAAAATGATGATGTTTACTGCCCAGTGTGAGAGTGTTTCGTGGTTGTATTTTAATGAAGACGACGGTGTTTATTGCTCAAGGTGAGATTGTACGTTTTGCAGTTTTACACAGGGCGTGATCGGCTGCTACGATAGTAGGATGCTCTGGTGCCTGGTCCAAGGAAGTTGATCTGTTCGGATTGCTGTTCGGTTCCTGGCGTTTTTTTATTTTTTTGCTTTTCTTTTAGAGCCCAGTTCGCACGTAAACACTCGGATGACTGGCTGTGGTGACAGGCTCTCTCGACGCCACTCATGAGCCAAGAAATGTTTTCGCATTAAAAATATGGAGGTACATTGCCAACTTTGGGAACTTACATGCGCACGCGCTTCTTTACAACTTTCGTATTGTTTGCGTGCAAATCAAGACGCCCCGCCCGTATACTTCCGTCGAAATCAGTCACGAAGATTTGATTCGTATCCGCGTTCATGGTACCCGCTATACTATTAATGTTTTCTTTCAGGTGTTCGTTAAGCCATTAAACCTGATGATCAAGGGTATAGCCAAGAGTAATCGGGAGGGGGGGGGGGGGGTCGTGTTGGAACACCTCTCGAAATTTTCCTAGCGCTGAATCTACCCTCCCCTCTTCCTTGCGCCTTTTTTTTTTTTTTTCGAGCAATATTTTTCAACCGGCGGCGTATAACAGCTCCTCAAAAAATATTTCTGGCTTCGCGACTGCTGTGGATGGCAGGTTTTGGAGAGTTTGTGCTCAGTAGAACGGTGCAAAGGATATCGCTCACGGCTTTTGAAAAGAGATAGCGGCAACGATCGGTGAGGAGTTGGTATGGTGCACCATGGTGAGCGATCATGTCTTGGACAACGAATTCTGCAACATCAGTAGAACAGCTAGTTGGCAACGGACGCGTAATGGTCTATATTGTGGCATACTCAGTGGTGACATCTATCCACTTATTGCCTGATCGGGTCATAAGAAAAGGTCCGAGAAGGTCGAGATCGATGAGACGGAAAGGAGTGATGTCAAAAGGCTGCAGATGACAAGCAGGCGGTATAGACAGCTTTTCCGGCGTTGATGCACGTTGCAGGAGGTGACATAATTACGCACGGTACGGTGTAATGCTGGTCAAAAGAAAAGACGGCGAAACCTGTCGTATGTGAGACACACCGAGATGTGTCGTGAATTTCTGAAAAGACAGCCGAGCGCAGCTACTGGGGGTCAGTGCCAGGACATGTAGCAGGTCAGACCTGCCAGAGTGGAGGTTGCGTCGGTACAGAATTCCATCTTGAAACACAAAAAGCCGCAGTGAGGAATCGGGGCGGGAAGAGGCTGGGCCTTCTCTGACCTGCACAACGTTACACAGCCCGCTACATAACACAACGCTACACAAGGCTACACAGCGTTCGGTGGTGACGATCAGCAAATCGGAGGTTACAAAGAGAGACGGTGTCATGTCGTAGTCACTTGAGTCAGGTAATTCCACAAGGTGACGAGATAACGACTCAGCGTCCGGGTGCCGACGTCTTCGACGTGGAAGGTGTTCTCCTGTAGGCTCAAGGCCCAACGACCAAGACGTTCTGTTAGATTGAGGGGAGATAGCCAATATCTTCACTCTTTCGCCAACATGTGTATATGCACTTATTAATTGAGATGTTCCACTTCCTTTAAAGCAACGAAGTTATTCAGTATTGCAACATTATAAAAATCGTCAAAAATCACATTTCGCATTTCACACTCTAAAATTGTAACGTCTGTTTAATTTTGGTTGTATAACCTGTTGGTTGGTTGGTTGGTTCATAGGAAGGGAAAGGCGCAGTATCTGTCACACTTGCTCTGTGGACACCTGAACCGCGCCGTAAGGGAAGGGATGAAGGTGGGAGTGAAAGTGGAAAGAGAGAAAGAGGAGCCGTAGTGGAGGGCTACGGAGTAATTTCGACCACCTGGGGATCTTTAACGTGCGCTGACATCGCACAGCACACGGACGCCACTTCGTTTCGCCTCCATGGAAACGCAGCCGCCGAGGCCGGGATTCGATCCCGGGAACTCCGGCACAGTAGTCGGGCGTCTTACCACTGCACCACCCCGGCGGGGCTGTATAACCTGTCCAATATTTGATTTCTAACAGGGGACAGCAAAGCACAATAAACAAACGCACCGTTACCAGCAAACTAAAGCGAGATTTCTTGCCTTCGGCTTCACTCCGGCAAAGATTGTAATTGCAGTTTTAATGCTTTTGGCAGTACAGGAACGTCAAGTGATCTTGTGGACCAGTTTCATGTTAACCAAGGAAAAAAAAGATTGAATTATTTACACGTGTGCGGCTTATTTTATTACAATGAAGTAACATTCTTTTTCTCTATTTTTTCTTCTAATTCGGAGAGAATTCGCAATCAGCTCAGTCATATTACTGTGCGTTGCTGGAAGAGGACAAGCGATCCCAGTATACTCTGAAGGCCATTGAAAAAAGCATTGTAGAAATTCTGCACGTCTCGTCTTCTCTCTGGCGTAATTTGTTTTCGGTTGGCCTTGGCGTTTTTGTTTCTTGAAGAATTGTGCTCCGCTGTCTGCAACCTATCGTAAACTTCATGCGGAGGATTGTGATGCTGAAAAGCTAAGATCGAGCGCCAGTCGCCAGAATAAAATATTCCATATCTTGGCGCAGTAGAGTGGCAATTTATTTTTATTTTGGGAGACACGAAAAGCTTCCTGGTTCCGCATATGCTACGAATGAAGTTTCTTCTTTCTGTACTCTCATTCTGCATGTATACGGAGACGGCTCCTCAGACAACATTATCCTGCTTTGCAAAGGTGGAGCCACGTGTCTGAGAGTAGTTAAAATATAACAAAAAATTGGAGCCCCATTTCAAGCTAGGTGCTTTCGTGCCCTTACTCTGCTTAAAAGGAAGGCAAACTGTCATCTACTTTAATCATAAGGCTAGAGATAGGTGCAAATACATGGGATATTTTCAAATACTTTTTGGCATCTTTTCTAGTGCAAAAGGCAATAGTTCTACCCTGTCGCCTCCCATTCCTTCCTTCCTCTGCCGCCCGATAAGCAGAGAGCTAGGTGTGTACCGAAAGTGCCAAACATACCGCTTCCGACGACACGCGCAAACTATTAGGTTTATACGGTTAGCATGCGCGCTCAACAATGCCCCGAAGGCACAGCTTATTTAGTATTTTCTATTCGACATGAGCAAATATTACCTTATTGAAAACATGCGCCATATAGTCTGGTTTTATTTTGCAAGTGCAACAGCTCGAGCTCCCTCTTCCTTGTGGCTGTATGTACCATGCCGGCACGTGCGGTCGCCATGGTATCCAACTGCTTCCGGGAGTTCCGTTCCATTTTTTCGCTTATTATGAGCGCCTTTGTGTTTGCACTGCGAAAAAGTCATTTTCTGTGAACGAGGTTGCAGCACATCGGCAAAACTGGATGACGCTTAATATTTATGCGGTCCCTTCGCACTCTCTTTTCATTTGAATCTGCAATGTCGCAACGAAGCTGTGTGTAATGCTGCGCGTGGCAATTTTAGACAAGCGCTCGCATGCAGTGAACATTTATATTTCCTTTGGGGTTCTTTTCGCACGCGTCCAGTAGCACTGTTACCATCCGCCACGCCATGAAAATGTTCGTACATCCATCAGTGATCCGTGTGAGGATGGATGCTGGGGTTGAGAATGACTGGCACAGACGCCGCCTTCAACTACCGGGTCGGAACAACGTCGTAACGCGGTGCTTAACACAGAGCCAATTAAGCAAACTGTTCTCTAGAACTCGGTCAGCACGAAACGTGATTGCAAGGTGGAAGTCACAGATGGTTTCTTTATTAACCGATATCAGTTATCTAGAGAATCATGGACCTCGAAGTGACTCGAGTCGCAAATAAATATGAGTGACAAATTAAATACCTATGCACGACATGCTCTTGAAGATGGTATCTCCCTAAAGTGCAGAAAGAGTGGGAGCTAACTTGGCAAAAGCGAGCAAATATATGTTAAGCATGTTCACGACGGAGGCGTACTCTTGTTTTCGTACAAGTAGAGTAGAAAATTATTCGCCGCAATTTTGAGGCCGAAGAGCGGTGAGGTAACCCGGGGAATGTAACCTTCATGCCTCGGATATTCTTACATGCAAGTACAGCGAATTGCCATTACCGAAATGCTAGGCCTTCATATTTCTAATGTCAGCGCACGTTAAAGATCCCCGTATTAAATTACTCCGTAGCCCTCCACTACGGCTCCTCTTTCTGTCGTTCCACTTTAACTCCCAACTTCCTCCCTTCCCTCACGGCGCGGTACGGGTGTCCACAGAGCAAGTGTGACAGTTACTGCGCCTTTCCCTTCCTGTGAACCAATTTAATTAATTAATTATTTCCACTGCGTCACAAAGGAGAGCATAGATATATTGAGTATTTGGATCTGTCATGCTGCTGACTTCACTCGCAGAAGTCGAGCACGTGCGTTCAAGACATATCGCTGACTCCTCTCAAATTAGATCTATGAGCCAGTCGCATCGATCCTTCATTATGACGGCCCATTCCACCCGCCATCTGCGAAGCAGGGGCCTTTTCCACGTTGTTCCTAAGCTTTAGACAACAATGGTTGAGAAAGCTGTTTTGCAGACACGTCATTGGCAACCCTGCAAGCGGCTTTGTGGGTATGTTCTCTGTCTAAACCACATAGGTATAATTATAATCACCTTTTGTCAAGGCACGGTTTACAGTGGTTCACAAAAGAACAAAGTCGGCAAGACGGATGCACGTACGAGCCACCAGGCACAAGAAACGTGACAGGTGTGGGAAAGAGGCCGAGATGCAGCTCGGAGATGGCGTGCGCCTCGTTAAAGACTGCAACCATGAAACTTTTAGACAATCGACCTGTGTTCTACGAGCTTCTCAGCCTGCACACAAAGAGTATAACGCAATGGCATTAAAGGATCATTGTGCCAGAAAACCCGGCGTTGGCGTTGTCTGTTGTGGGCCCCGCCGGGGTGGTACAGTGGTAAGACGCCCGACTACTGTGCCGGAGTTCCCGGGTTCGAACCCGACCACGGCGGCTGCGTTTCGATGGAGGCGAAACGAAGTGGCGTCCGTGTGCTGTGCGATGTCAGCGCACGTTAAAGATCCCCAGGTGGTCGAAATTACTCCGTAGCCCTCCACTACGGCTCCCCTTTCTCTCTATCCACTTTCACTCCCACCTTCATCCCTTCCCTTATGGCACGGTTCAGGTGTCCACAGAGCAAGTGTGACAGATACTGCGCCTTTCCCTTCCTATGAACCAACAACAACAACTTGTCTGTTGTGGACGAAAAATCACTGACATGGCTCCGGCAGGTGGTATATATAGTCAGCAAGTTACATGACCAAGCACTAATTGATCGATGGGCTGTGTGACGTCACGAGACTGAGCAGGAGCTACCAAACCAGGGCCTATCATTTCTGGTGAGTGGGTGAGGGGAATCAAACCCCCCAGGACCCTTGCATTCCGAGCCTGCCATGCTACCCATGCTACCCCATGCTCCCAACATCCCATCTCCCCTTCCCCCGGATACCAAGAGTGCCGCCGCGACTTAAGGCCGGCATAACCCGTGTCCGGTATCCCCCACCTCACTTGAGAATATCCCAAAGACCCCAACCAACCCCGTTCGTACGGAGTGGTTCAGCTGAGCTTTTATATTTGTGTCCGGTGGTCACTCTCATAATGTGGTAGCTTGCGACTGTAGAGTATGCATGAGCTAATAGAGGCACACGTTAAGGTATTAGTGATTAGGCGAATGGTAAATGATATATACGTGAACGACGATCCGCTAGGGCTTGCCGCGAACGGATGCCACTAACGCTTTCACGTCATACCTAAGCTGAAGTGTCCTCCTCCAGTCTCTTTGTGAAAGACTGGCCAACGAAGTGGTATGTCAGTGAACAAAAATGTGTGAGATTTGTGCTTTCCCGATTTAACTATTATAGCGTATACTAAACAAACGCTTTTGGCAGCAAGGAAGACAGTGAAGTCCAGATTTCTAGGACAGTGCTTTCGACGGCAAGGCAACTGTGGGATATTTTGAGATATTATGCACGTGTGGATGGGAAACGGTGTAAACTTCCGATGCGTAGCGAATAAAAGGCTGCCATAGAAAACCAATGGGCTGCGGTTTCGAAAATAAATTGCAAAATTTACAAGCTGGATGTGCGAATAGTTTTGTTATAGCACAGTTTTACAACACGTAAACATATTATGTTCAAAAACTATTTTTCGGAACGTCTCAAATTTCTGGGTATATGTCAGATTTTTTATGTGATAGCAAATAATATTTATTATTATATCGAATCACAATTTGTTTCGACAGTAAATTTATCGAAGAACCACTTTCTCCTTTACGTGAAAGTAACTGTGATAGTATGCGTTTTGGTTGCACATTGAGGCATGCCTTCTGCATATTGAGACTGCCTTTTCCCACAATTTGCATGCCGTAAGTGCCTCACCTCTAGTTCTTTCGTTCATTACTGCTTGCCACCGCCAGAGTATGGAGACTGAAAAACTTTTAATAAACGTGTAAGTTATGTTTGTCTGTCATTCCCTAAGCTGGTCTTATTTTTGCTGGGTGTTGCTGTTTTATTTTTTAGTCCCTCATACTACACGCGATTCGTACTGTTTGAGATGTTCAAGTTATGTATCGGGCTCTGTGGCTTGTCAACCTGTCTTTCATGGCCGCTTTTCCTGCAGGTCTCGAGTGTCATGTATTCTTCATGTCACACGAATAAAGATATTGCTATAATAATTCTATTATATTATAATATATTTATTATGCTTTGTTATATTTTTTTTATTATATTTATTATATAAAAAATAACCGCAGCAAGCTGGCTTAGCTGCTCCATAGGGTCCATTGTCTGGAACAGTTGATTACTCACAGTTTAGTTTTTGAGGCTCGCACAACCACTTCCGTTCTCGACCACTTGATTGGTCGATCTCGCTTGTTTTCTCGAAGATCGAAAAACCAATCCATCTCTGAACGCAAATTTCTTCGAAACTTGTGGAGGCGCAGACTGCGCTTCTCTGAAACACACTGACATCTTATGATGTTCCATCCCAGACTTTCCTCCATGGAGAACTGCCATTGGAGCAGTATGATGACGATATTGTGCGAACCTCAAACCCTGTTTGGTGTTTATAATATATGC
This sequence comes from Amblyomma maculatum, assembly GCF_055883805.1. Classification (NCBI taxonomy): domain Eukaryota; kingdom Metazoa; phylum Arthropoda; class Arachnida; order Ixodida; family Ixodidae; genus Amblyomma; species Amblyomma maculatum. The sequence goes on along the minus strand of NC_139347.1, from coordinate 59,547,660 downwards.
ACCGGCTATAAAGCACGTGCACTCAACCTCCGTATTTATGTTGCTGAGATCTGACAGTTGCACTAGTCGGCTTTTGGCATATGCCGAAACTACAAGTACTAACCGGATATAGAACAAGATAACGTTCGAAGCAGGACTGCGATGAACATCTTATTTTGATCTTTTTGGCAGTCAATAACCTCTGATTCTAGAATAATATCTTTGAAATCGGCAACACTGAAACGATATTTGGCTTCATTACACGCCCTTAACGACGCTAAGATGAAAGGAAATTAAAGAATAGAAAAAAGCAAGGCGACAGCGGTCACTGTGTAAAGTATTTTGAGCGCTGGCCGATCCGTTTAATTTATAAGTAGACGGAATGTAGGAAATATATCGATCATTGCCTGTTCACAAGTGCGGTGAGAGCCAGACACGAGAGGTTTCCCAACGCCCGTCTACGAGCAGTGTCATCATTCCGAAGTAAAAAAAAATTAAAAACACCGCAAATGCAGGCGGCTTAAGTCTTTATGGGAAACGGTTGCGTGGCGAAAGTACCTCCGGGATATCTCCTTTACTTAATATAGCTAAGAAGCAGTGAGAGCTATGGTATTACTCGGCTCTTAAGGATAAACTGGCCGCCGCAAGACATCATCCCGAGCCTAAGCTGAAGATTTTTGGAGTGGTTTTATATGCTACCTGCTCCTGGGAAACTTGCCACGTTTCGAAATATTTTGCAAGCCACACACTGGGAGTCGGCGTTGAATTCGAGTTTCTAACCCCCCCACCCCCCCCCCCTACCCCCCTATTTTTTTTTTTCTTACTTTCCAACTGTTTGCGTTGCATTTCCCCCCATCTAGTGTATTTGCCCTGAAAGAGACCGCGAGCCGGCGTCACTTGAAGTCGAAATACTTTTCCAAGCGGCTCTTCCAAAAATTTTCCCGTTCACCAACCGTTATGCCGTTAACTAAAGTTGACCTTTCTGCTTTCTGAGCTCAAATCACAACGCGTCTGTTTTAATTTTTGAAGTTGCTGCTAAGTTTTGTTGAATTCAACTGCGTTTTCGGCGCACATTCAATTACAATATCCTTGCTTCCTCCAATTAAGAAATTCCCATGCCGAGGAGTTCCTCTGTTTTTGGTTGAAGCGTGCAAACGTTATTATAAAAATCTTCTACAACAACTAACTATCTAATATACACTGCAAGGGAAAAACTCCGAACTAAATGCAAAGATGGCTTCCTTAAGCAGAATGTCGAGTCATCGCATTGGAAGGGACTGAGTTCTTATTAAACCAGCAAATACCTAATTTTTTTCAATGGTGACTTCACTGAAAAAAAGAAAAGTTTTAAACAACGTCCCCCAATATTTCCAGATAGTTCCCCCTCCGAGAAAGCTCTGCATTAGCTTCTCGGACGTAAGAAAGGTCGCGAAGTTCAAAGAAAGGTTGTGTCTGATATTTTACTTGTTGTGCAGCCTCTAGGGCACGCTAAGATTCAGTTTGTTACAAACTCGATTTCACGCTTGAGTGGTATCTATGCGCATCGCCACTCGAAAATTACCGTGCTGTAACGAAGAGGTGAAAAGGTTTCTGACGGTTTTAGGAAGATTGCAACATCTTTGCCACCGACGCGCTGCACAATCAGCAGGTTTGTTAAGTAGTTTCGCATGCCGAAGCGAAATAAAAATAATCACACAACGCTGTTTGCTCGTGGTTAGCTGGGAGCTTATGTCCGCGTATTTCCATGCAAAAGTTTCGGCGTAGCAGTAGCTGACCACAAGTATACACATGCATGAACCTGCCGGAGTGATCAAGCTTTGAGTTACACTTACGGGAACAGCTTCGCTGAGCGTGAATTTTTAATGACTGTTTTTTGAGGTTATTTCTTTGGGTTTCTCGTCGTAGTAGTTGGCAGAACGGGTCGGTGATTAGCACGTGGTGAGAAGGTTACCATTAGAAGAGGAGAGTGTGGGGAAAATGGGGAAAAAGCGAAATGGATGTTGTCGCCATGGATTACCGGAAAGAGAAAGATTTGGCGAGAGCTGTGGAATGCGCAAACCGAATGATAGTTGCCACGGAACAATCCGGACGGGGTTACGTTGATAGGTGGAGGACGGCTTCTTAGGGAGGAGCAACTGGAGAGAACGAAGGAGTGCCAAATCAGAAAGTGGGACGATGGTTACTGGGAAAGAGGGAAGGTATGGCAAAAGTGGAGAATGCGAAAACGGCGGGCACAGATGGTACATCCGGAGCGTGACTACTGCGGAATAGGAAAGGAGTATGGCGTGCGCAGAGGAATACGACACGTCCTGTTAGCGACAGCTACTGGAAAGCAATCCGCCTGAGAAGTTGCTCTGCGGTAATGGCACCGCGCGCCTGGAACGGTGGCTTCCAAATGAGTGTTAATTTCAGTCACGCTCAAGTCACGCCTAGTCTCATGGCAAGTGGGTAATGGTTTCTTACAAAACACACGCTCTGCTCATCATGTGGAAGTCACGTGGAAACTAATTGTATGGAAGCCACATAGGCAATGTGTGAAAGCATATATGGATATTATGTAATATTATACACAGCTTGTTCGGTCGTGATGCAGCAGGCGTCCTATTACAGTAGTAGTTGTCGGCACCGTGTGTCGGAAATAATCAGGGGCGGCGTAAAAAAATCGTATCATGGTAATTTTCGATTCTAGTGATTGATGTTCGATTAGTGAGCCAAAGGCGATGAGGAGTTAAAGGGAAGCTGAAATGCTTATTTAAAGACTTCCCGAAATGCACGCGTTACTATATATGAAACGTGTAGCGTAAGCTTACGAAGTGGTTTCGGCCGCGACCATTTAAAGTTGTGGCGCAATCTACTCCTCGAAGCACTGCAGTAGAGCGGTGAAACTAGACAATGACGTCATCATGGAATTTCAACAGCTTTCGCCCAATTCTTTCTGTGAGTCACCCGGTGCCGCCGAACAACGCCTCGGGACCTTCACCTTCATTGGCGCTGGTCTTCTTCCTCAGATGACGTCATCATTGGTGTCCTTACTTCTCATCGCGTACTGTGGAGAAGCCTGAATGCCGAAATAGATTTATTCAGTGATTACGTCTTCAATTAAAATACTAGAGCGAACCGGCTTGGCATCTATTAACCTTAGCCTTCACACATTTAACTCATTTTATTTAGTTGAATTCTACAACTGTTTCTTGTAAATAATTTATTGATTGATGAAATAAGGAAATGAAAAAAAAAATTGAGCAAATGTATTCAAAGATGCCAAAGTGCTCACAATGCAAAGCCAACGCTTGATTATCGTAACTAAAGAACTCACCTTGTGTAATTGATCAATTAATTATTCGATATATTTGAAAAAATAGAAAGGCATATAAAGAAATATAAAAATCTAATGCTTTACGGCGATAATTGGGAAAATGTAGAATGTGTAATTGGTCGATCGGTTAATTAAAACGATAGAAAAATGAAAAACAAAAAAGCAGCTTCAAATGTGTCAAAACCCCGCCGGGGTGGCGCAGTGGTTACGGCGCTCGACTACTGTTCCCAAGGACGCGGGATCGAATCCCGGCCTCGGCGGCAGCTTTTCGATGGAGGCGGAAAGCAAGGCGCCCGTGTGCTGTGCGATGTCAGTGCACGTTAAAGAACCCCAGGTGGTCGAAATTACTGGAGTCCTCCACTACGGCGTCTCTCATAGCCTGAGTTGCTTTGGGACGTTAAACCCCATAAACCAACCAACCATCAAATGTGTCAAAAAGGTCAGAATGTAAGGTCATTGCTTAATAACACCTATTAAGAAAAATTAGACCGTTAACTAATCGAAACAACTTAAAAATTGAAAAGGGGGTTCAAATGTGTCAAATGTTCACAAGAAGATTTAATGCTTTATGATGCTAATTAAGATTATTCAGAGTCTGTAGTTGGTCGAATAATTGAAATACTTAAAAATGAAACATTGAAAAAAAAAGGAGGTCACAGATGTATCAAATAAAATACTCAGAATGAAAATCCAACGTTTGCTGATGCTAAGTATTGATGTATAAAAATATTTTTAAGAATATGTAAAAACAAAACTATTAAAAAGTGAGAAACATCATCCGTGTGTGAGAAGCGCTATTGCGCCATACCCTCAGCGGTACAGTCCTCCGGCGTTTCGTCGAAAGCAAACATTGTGTTCCGCTGAACAGCAAACTGGGACACATCGAGATTGCAGAAGCACCGTTTTAGCTTACCAATGACGTTATCGCCCAGCAAGCTAGAAAAAAATATGAAAATAAAAATTTTCTAAAATTACACAAAAGTGAAAAACATTGCCTGTGTGTGTGGGTGAGAAACACTACACGACATTAAAGTGTATTGCTGGGCGAGTTGGTCTGTTGCACTTCCTTGTCCCGTCTCCAGTGCTGCTACGCGTCATACCCTTAACGGCAAAGGTTAATCGTCCCCTAAGTTTTTATATAGGTATATCTTGATTCATGTATATTTTACACTTCCATATTTCCACACGCATTGTTCAACTTCACCAGTTGCCTATTTTGCTCGTCCATACTGGGGTACGTCATATAATGCTTACCTTGCAGGCACCTATTTTTTACTTGCTTCCTAAAAAAAAACTGCTTTTTGCTCTAGCAGCGTTAGAATGCATACAGCAACCTGCCTCATGGACGTGGTTGCTTTTTAATTGCTTTATGTTGCTCTTTTAGCTAGATGTTTCGCGGTGACATCGCTTTTATCGGTATCTGGATATTATGTTTTGTAGTAGCAGTATTGTTCTTTGGGTATTTTATATTAGTTTAATGAATAGATGAATAGATAATAGCAACTTACGTTGCTAGAAATAAAAGAGACGGGTATACATACAAAAGAAACTCCGAAGAACAAACATTGGTTGTGTTTATTAACTAATAACTGTACATACACAGCTCGTATTTTGCGAGAAAATGTATTCAACTGAATGCATATCTTTTCTTTTGTTACTTTCTTGAACGCTTGTGAATCTTGCACTGTTAAAGAGAAAGACCTCACTGACGTTTCATTAACGAGGACCCAAGTAATTTTTTTCTCTCATTTTTTGTTGCTCTGCCAGTGTAGGTTCAAGCTTACAATATAATCATTTCCGTGTTGGCATCTAGGCTGTCTAAACCACCACTCCGGCCTTGGTACCATCGCCGGAAGCTTTGACGCCAGCGGCTTCCGACATGCCACTACTGCTACTGCTGCTGATGCTACTGGTTGTCATTGCACCACCACCGGCCCCACCGCTGGCGCCGCCAATTCCAGAGCTTCCGCCAGCATTGCTACTTATACCCGCTCCCGCACTTTTGCTGATCCCTTCAGAACTGACTTCAGCCCCACTCATCATTGGCTCGCCTTTAGCGCTGCCGCTTCCCTTTTCACCGCCGCCTCCGCCACCCGTGCCACCCGCGCCACCTGCGCCACCCTTAAGGCCTTCACCACCACCACCACCACTCGTCTTAATGGTAATAATTTTAGCAACCTTCTCTACCACAGAAGGGGATACGTTTCCCTTTGCACTGAGCTGCGGTTGCTGCGGCTGCTGTGACTGTTGTTGCTGCTGTTGCGGCTGCTGCGGTTGTTGTTTCTGCGGCTGCTTCTGAGGCTGCTGCTTGGGACGAGGTGCGGGCACGGGCTCGGCCTTGAGCATCACCACTCCGGAGGGGTTCACGGCCACTGTTATGTCGTCCAGCGGCTTGAACATGGCCACCGGTGAGGACGAGTCGTATAGGTCCTTCACCCTGTACCCGTTGAAGTAGTTGAGGCCGATGCTGGCCAGCTGGATGGAGACCCTCACGGGACCGCCGATGTGTCGCCGGTTGAAGAGCACGATGGCCGCCGATGTAGAGCCATCGTCAGCCAGGGGCGTCACTGGTCGAGCCCAGAGCTCGATACCTTTCTCCTGTAGGAACGAAGGAAGAGGAAAAATATTTTGCGGGAGTTTGACTAATGTGACACGACTTTTAGCGTCAGCTACAACGTAAAAGGGACAGGCAGAACAGGCTACGAGTATGTATTGAACGCATTAAGGGATTAAGTTAATGGGTTAATGTGATTCGTTAGTCTCATGAACGATGAAAAATGCTCAGATGCCCTTGCAACCTGATATCCTTTCACTAAAACGACGACCTCGAGATCTCAAAGCCGAAAGAGCTCAGTGATAATAGAATCGTGCATTAAGAGCTCAGGATTATACTTACGGTCACGATACGCCTTCCCATTCTTCCGAGTGGGTCCTGGTTGATGGCGATGATTTGCCTGTTGAGAAGGATGTCTTTGAACTCCGGCCGAATGGTCCTCAGATCGACGGACATGAAGAGCGGAGCCGCCAGGATGGCCCACAGCGCCATCTGGGCCTTACTCTGGTCGTAGCTGAGGCCGTAGTTGCCGATTATGAGCTGCGCAAGAGCCGCAAATGCGGCGACAAGAAGGCGAAGTTTATGATATGAATCCCCGCGGAAATGCAATACTCAAGAACATCTCCAAACGTTCGAGTTCTTGTCATTGACACCCGGTCACATCATAAGAAACAAAAGATCTCATCTGGCTAAAGCTGTTTGTGAGTCGTCTTAAGTTTTTCGACTTTGCTCTATGAAAACGATGCCGAAGTTCCTGCCTTCAACGGAATCAATCAGCTTTGTTTCATGAAGACCGCTTTAATAGGGCCACAAACTCTAGACTTGATTGCCTGTTACCCAAAACCTTGGCTTCATACCCACCTAAGAGCTCGTTTGGTGCGAACATTTTCAACGCACCTGTTTTAAAACAAAGTGAATATTGGTTACAAGTGTGAGACCTTTCTGCAATGCCGCACAATGATAATACTCAAATTTTACTACTGTTTAGCCCCAATCTTAGATTGGATTGCAATGACACTCTATACCGTATTGCGTCCACATGCTCGAGTATAAAACAATTACCCAGTAGAGAGCGTGAATTGATTAAAATGTAGGCGGCTGCGAGACCGTCCAGTACATAGAAAACAGTCTCCAGAAGAGCACAACGATTTAGGACGCACCATGTCTGGGTCACTCCAACGTCCGGGGCCTGATGCGCCCACCAACGTATCCTGAACTGTGGCGTAGTAGTCAAGGATGGAGAGCACACTGTCCCACGAGTCCGTGATATCGTCGTAGTTACGCCACATGTTGCAAGCTCGCCCGATGGCCCGGTAGTTAGGCTGATAATGTGAAAGTAAGGCAAGAGGTTACCGAAAGAGAGGAAAGGTGGTTACGGAGTGTCTGTCCTATTTGCGTAGCCTGCACAGCCTTACATGCAGTTATAAGTGAATGAGGCAGACAGTAGCAGCGAGCACAAGATCTTTCAACGCTGATGAAGCACAATCTTATCATATCTTATCATCTTTATTATCTTATCTTATCTTATCATACTTTAGCACAAGCCCATCTCTCAAACTTCGATTTAAACCAGGGACGATCACGTGCTTGCTATATCAGGGCGTTTCTTGTAGTATCCTTAACCACTGTGGTCAACCCTCTGTCTATTTCACGAGCCAGTAGGCAGCGGTCACAAAAAAACTAAATATATTACAATAGTAAACCCTGTCATTTCTCAACACCACGGTAACGTACACATACGAAAGCATACAGTAGACAAAATATCACATTATCACATCAAATTCGATAGGCACCCTCATGTTGTCTGTTTTCTCTTATCTGAATTTGGAAGAAATGTATTTGTAAGCGTTTAGTGCTAGTAGAGTGTGCTCAAACATAACATTTGTGAAAGTATAACAAATAGAAACCAGAAAAGCGCTCTTGGGCACCAAATCTTGTTGGAAGAAAGAAAATCATATTCAAAAAGATCCAGCGTACCCTCATGCCAAGGTCAACTTGGTAGGCTGGCCAGCTGCAGGAAAACACTATTCTCCGGCCGGTCCTGTTGAGGGCCTGTGTGTATGCAGGGTACACTGCACGTGGAACACACACTCATAAGGGCCACTACAGAAAATTCAACGAAAAGATACACGAAGAAAGCAGTACCAAGAAAGTCTTAAGAACATTTTTAAAAGAAAAATACTACATTATGCTTTCATAATCGCAACGTGTGTCATTTTTTTCTTTTTTAATTCTAGCTTCGGCGAGGTTTGATGCATTTTCTATGCTTTAAGTCCTCTTTTTAACACCGTTGTGCACTCTTACCGGGTCTGAAATTTCAGACATGTACACTAAGCCTCTCAAAAAGTATCACAGACTCGCGATCCTTCGGTCTTCGCGCCCGGTGTGCAGAACTGTGAAGCGAAAATTCAGGTTTTACAAGGAATAATGAGGATTGCGAAAGGCGCGCGAGACGTAATGAGGCGGACAGGGGGTTGTGCAAAGTACAGTCAAATCTGAAATAGTGCCCAGAAACTGCGTATAAAAAGTTAACGCGAGGAATTTGAAGGCCAAAAAAAAAAAAAACACAAAGAACAAAAAAATGCCCACATTAAGGTTGACGTGATACACTTGACCTCACATATGAAAGTGCTAGTTGTGTTTTTCAAGCTGGGTGAGCTCATGAAGCAGTGGCGAAATCGCCCATCAACTCGGCAGTCATTTCCATTGCGTGTTTTCTTTCCTAGTACTTAATTGTCACCGAACTCACTATCAGCCTGCAGGGACTTTACATGCAACTAGAGTGATTCCATGCGATTCTTTTGGCCGCGTCAAGAGGGGTAAAAAAGGTAAAGAAAGCTAGCAGATGGGAAAGTGGTGCAAGATAGGAGGTATATTGCGCCATCTAGTTATGTGTATCCCTCTTCATTCCATTGATCACCCCTTCCTGTAGAGCCATATCACAATGTAAAACGCAAGCAATTTTAACCCTCAGATAGGCACACAAAGCGTTATTTAATACAATGCTCTTTTTTACTTGCGCGTTTATACGTATGAATACATTACGCGTCACTTACGAAATTACTCAAACTCTGGTCCCCGGCAAAGTGGAGAGGTCGCTTTAGCAACTCAGCCATCGACAACATTATTCTTTTAGGCGCCGAACAGTGGCAGATCGAGAAAGGTTTAACTCAGGGTTTTTTTTTTTTTTTTTTTTTTTTTTTTTCACATGGTGCGACATTTTATAAGGAGCATGACGGCTTTTCGGCGGACGCTATTTTGGCATTTAAATCAATAACTAAGGATAAAGTGATGTTAGTTCGGTGGGTTGAGAAAAGTCACTAAAGTAGAGCGGCATTCGAATTGAAATTACATTCCATAATTGATGATCCCCTCCTCAGGCACATAAACAAAAACTTTGTTTCTTTTTAATTTTATATTTAGCCCGTGTGTGAGACCATGTGGAAAGGACGAGTTACTCACGGGTGTCCATGAGGCGCGGGTTGACGTTGCATCCGTCCAGCTTGAGCATGTCTACTCCCCATTCGGCGAAGGTGCGCGCGTCAGTCATGTAGTGGCACAGACTGCCGGGGTATCCAGCGCACGTCTTAAGGCCAGAGTCCTGGTAGATGCCGAACTTGAGTCCTTTGGAGTGAATCTGGAGGGGAATATGGGGCAGAGTAATAGGTTTAAAATTAGTTTGTCTTCATTTTCAAAGTTTTGAAGTATACATTCAGTCAAGCAGGGACTGATTTGTTAGGATTTCTAAGATAAAATTTAGAGGATAGAAAAATGTACTAGTTAGGAGTCACGTATTTATTGAAAGGAAAAAAATGCACGAAACTGAAAGGCACGGCTTCAGCCCCAGTTATACTCTTGCTGTCTGCCATTTATCCTCTCAAGGCGCTAATTACAGGATATGCATTTAAATTAGAACATAGAAACGCATGATGCCTTTATTGCAGTGCCCTTGTATTTCGCTATGCCGTGGCCTGCTAAAGAATCTATTATAGGTGTCGAATAAATCCAGATCTCTCCACTATGTCGTCTCTCGAATTCAGTAGGTCTTTTTAGGACGTTCAGCCCAGACACTACAAAATACCCCTTTATTGTATCAGGACCACTTTATTAAAAAAGCCTATGCACGCTGTCGGACATCTCTTCGTCGCTAGCAGAGAACACTGCTTAAGTGAATGGGAAAATTTTCACTATTACTTGAGAGAAAACTAAAGCCTCCTGTGAAACTGCGGACATATATGTTGATGTTGACGGATTACATCATTCCTACGGCTGCATAACCTGACTTAAAAATAGTTTCTGCGCCTGCACTGGGTGAGTTGACGACTATAGGAATCCAATGCGACGCATGAAGACTTCAAATCGATGCTCCCTCGGTAATTTCTGGTGCTCAGTGCCATGGAGCATGTAGTGCCCGCCACACAAACTAGAAGCGCTTGCCCAGGTTTTCTTATGCTCGTTGCTCCATTTTATTGTGGCTAATTTTGGAGCACCCTTCCGTGGTCACATCAGCAAAGAAGCAACAGATGGCCGAACTGCTGTCGGTGAACAGGCATTTCCTGCTTTCTGTCAATTTCCTTCGTTTGCACAGCTATTGCCGCATCTCTACAGCCACGGTGAATATTTGCGTCTCCAATACGCAACTCGCACTTAGTCGGAATACGCGGATACGTTTTAAGCAGTGCGCACTTAACTTCATCAAACCATTCCGACACTCGGCATTGTTCCTAATGCAGCTGTAATTGCACCCAAACATAGCCGCCGACTTAATATTTTTCTGCCAGAACCCCTGCGGAAAGAATATTGTCCGCTGACTGAGTGCATATTGCTTCTACGCTAACGGGAGTAAGCGAAAATACGCAATTCTTTCGTTGAGTCACCAATCTTGTAAAGGTTCGATATTAATTACAATGTCCACATCATTTCTACGGCAAGTAATAAGATGCGTTACGACACTATACCAGTCATCAAGCTAGATGCTGTCGTCACATCCTGAGAAAGAAAGAAAGAAAAAAAGAACGCACGTACACAAACACTCTGGGCTTAGGGGATAACCAGCGTGTTCCGCGCTAACAAGCTACGGAAAAAAAGTATGGCAAATAACACCGCTCGTTGTAGAGGTCACTGCACGAACGCGAGGAGCTCTCCACATCTCGCTTTTATTTTTGTATGCTTTTTAAAGTTTTCGCTAGTCTAAGGTACTTCTCAGGCGACAGCTTTTCAGAATCACAATGAGATGTTGCGAGGAGGTTCACAATTAGCAATCAGAGAAATCGGGAGAGGGGAATGAGAGGAAGGACATTTCAAGAAGGAATGAAAGGTGTGAAGGAGTTCAAGCTGTCGAGACGAGAGTCGTATCAGCATATCGGCTCCTTCTTGACCGGGAGAACTCGCCACGGGGTTGTACTCTATGCATATATACTTCGCTAGAATGAACAACACTTTTGCAATGGTAGGAAACAGCCGTTTATTGTCCACACTAAAGTTCATTTGGTCACTGCTTCGAGCGCATAACTGACGCCAAGATAGGCCATCCAATGAACAACAAAATATAATGTGGGGTTAATTGCTATGATTTGTTTTTCTTGTCTTCGTGTACATCTACCTATAAGTGGTTTTCCAGAGTGACGAATCTCCTCTCGTTTACACTGTCCTGACAGAAAGGAAGAAAAAAGCATCAGTTCATGATGGTGTTGTTTCACACGAAAGTTAAGCTTACTTTTATGTGGTTTGTTTTATAGACAAATCAATAAAAAAAGTCCCTCGACTCACGTAGTCGGCAAGCGCTTTGATGCCGCTAGGGAATCGGGTGGCGTTGGGCTGCAGACGTCCATCAACGTCACGCCTGTTGGCCATCCAGCAGTCATCGATGTTCACAAACTGGTATCCGGCATCTCGGTATCCCTGGGTCTCCATGATGTCCGCCATTGTCTTGTAAAGCCGCTCGCTGTCGTTGTGGATATAAAAATGAGCGTGTGTGGCGTTATACTCCATTTCATTTGCATAGTCACCAGCAACAACATAATACGAAAGACCACCGCACACAAATATAAAGTCCCGCTTTAAACGAAACCTGACAGCGGTTGAACTATGGTTGAAATGAAATAAATGATCCATGTCATGAATCTGTATGGCTTTGCGGGGATAAGCGTTTTTTTTTTATGTTACTCGTCGAGACATTTTCAACGGTATATGACTCGATGCTGTAGTGCGAAGTTCAATTTATAATCACGATAACTAACTAATGATAATTAATCAGAACATGCAATGCCTGGAAAGCGTGTTCTGCATGTGTGTTCTATTCGCTCGCTGTATATAAGCCCAGCTACCGGCTCCGTCTCAGAGAGAATGAAAATCATGCTGCGAGTTTCAGGCCGCTTGTCATGCGCTTGTCACTTCGGACGCTCCGAAAACGCGCCAATTGTGATATTGATAGCAGACCAATACGGAGGCACTACAGCGGCTCCGACAGAAAGCCCCAGTTCGCCTAGCGACAGCCAATACATATCGAAGTTGGAAAGCACCGTCAAGCTTGAACTGGCGAAAGCTAGGCTGTGATGAATGTGGATAATGCCACGCGCTCTGTTGTTTGCCTTTCTTTTGATCGCGTAAAACATGTACTGTCAACAGCAAAAGAAATGCGAGCTGTCAGAGATAGGAGCGGTGATCAGATTTGCTATAGTTTTGCTTTAACTTTACTTCAGACTGGTCTTATTGCTTTGCCACTTCAGTGCAATCATATAGACGCTGATACACGGTGATTATGGCAGCATTATCAGTGTTGCAGGACATGC